>NC_091987.1:191310883-191910883 GCF_044704955.1 Pristiophorus japonicus | reverse complement strand
CAGGTGGGAGGTCACTTACGTGCCTTGCGGGGGTCAGCGGGCGGTCCCCTAGGCCTCCCAGCGGCCCTCCCCTCCCGCCGGTGGGAGGCCTAGGGGAAACAGGCACCGAGGGGAGACCGCCCAAAAAACACGGTGACAGCAGGCAGTAAGTCCACCAAGTTCAGGCCCATAGAATCTTACAGCGTTAAAGGACACCATTTGGCCCTTCACAACTGTGCCAGCTCTCTGAAAGAGCAGTTTACTACGTCCCATTCTCCTGCCCTTTCCCTGAACCCTTTAAAATGTTGCTTTTCCAAATATTTGTCCACTTCCTTTTTGAAAGTTGGTATGGATTCTGCTTCCACTACTATTTCTGGCAGGCCCTTCTGTGTCCTAACAACCTTCTGTTTTCAAATAAAAAGTGTTCGAACCACCCCCTTTGTTCCTTTGCTGATGATCTTAAATTGACAGCTAGTTACAGTCTAGTAGAAATTATTTTTCCTAGCTTACCTCATCAAAACCCCTCATAATTTTGAACACCTCTATCGGATCTCCTCATAAACTTCTTTGGCCTAATGGAAAGAGCCCCAGTTTCTCTTGGCAGAATTATATCACATTGTAACAAGATTATGTTAGATTCATATTGCACATAAACCTTAAATTTAGTTTTTAAATGGTAGAGCAGTTTCTCATTTCTCAATCCTTTTCTTTCTCTTTGTATGTATATGTGTGTGTAATATATATATATATTTATGTGTATATATCAGTATAAATGCGTGTGTGTATATCCACTATCTTATTGAAAGCAGTGAGTGACTGCAAATTTCCATTGGTCATCGAGCGGGCCTGTTTGTAATACTGTGAGGGTCACGTTATGTGACCCATTAAATGCAGTGAAGCTCAACATTACCTCACCGCTCCACTGTACTGACATCCCCAGTTGGCCAGCTGGAACAAGTAATCAAAGTGCAAGGATCATTGATTTAAAATTGATGTATTTCTGTCCTTGCGTCGAGCATAGTCTTCTGGCTCAAATTGATGGGATAGAGATAAGGAAATAAAACATTGCAGTACCTACCCTTCATCAGTTTCAGGTCAGTGAAAATGGCCAGTGTGATGGTGCCTCTCCGGGAGCGCCACAGAACTCGGCACAATTCCCATAAACAGATAAGAACTAGTGATGTGCTGTAATACTTAAAAAAAAAGCTTTGGCTAGAAAGTGAACCTTTCCCCACTAAGAGAATGTCTTTGTAACAGGATCAATCAAGAGCACTCTTCAAAATCTGTCACCATAATTGTAACTTAGAGCATAAATCTTGTTTCATCTGATCCCTTTGCCTGAATGATAGATAATGATTTGAATTCTTTGTGGAATTTATTGTAATTATACAGAGAAAAATACAGATAACTATACCAATGTAACATAACAAATCAGCACGAACGGTAGGATGTAGCCAAGTTGCTATCCTTGGGGGAGACATTCGACTTGCTGCACACACCAGTCATGCCCATATGAGCTCTTTAAGGAGCACTGGTTAGGCTGTTCAAGACCTGATACAACTAAATGGAGCTTGCACTGTGCAAGCTCCACCATTTGTACCTGAATTTTGCATCGGGGTCTTACAACCAAAGTGGTCCTACAACTGACGCAGAACCGCATCTGGGTTTTACAACCAATGTAGAACCACAATTTACGTAGTAAAGCAGCCATGCGCCTCTTTCAGGCGGGCAGGCTGGCTGCTCGCCCATTTACAGTCCTGCCTGATAGCATTCCCCCCGCCCCTCCCTCCCCCACGCCCCCGTGCGGTTTTCAATTTTTGCATGCCCATTTTTCAGTTGTAAAATGATGTCCATGCATTGAATTTGTCTCCCATCATGTCTTAAAGAGGAAACTCCCTTACCTTTGTGATATAGTTCACTTACTAAGCTTTTGTATTGATGAATGTTGCAACAATAATTTTGGTAAATAGACAGCTTCTGCCCAGTGTCTCTGTATAGCTAATGTGATCTCCTGTGTACAGTTGAATGCATGTTCAAGTGATTGAGAGCTGCTTGTTACTCAACAAGAGCCAAAGAAATTCGGTTCCAGCAGATTGGATGACTTCAGGCATTAACCAAATTCGGTCATTTTGTCAGGAAGGTTTTGTCCATATAAGGTTTCTGTATATAGCTTAACAGACTGTGCTGTGCAAGATATTCACTGGAGCTGGATCCAGTAATTTTATTTTTGCTTGTTTCCATTTGTTCTGGTAAGACCGTCTTCGACCTCGGAACAATAAGAGGATTGACAAAGCTCCAGGGTCACACTTTGGCATTATACACTTCCATAATGGGTCAATAGACAGTTGAAAACAAGGTCATGAATAAAGCTATATTTGGGTACGACTCAGACAGTGTGTACTTCATACTATATGTACAACATAATCGAGCTAAGGCAAACATGTTTCAGCTGTGATGTGTGAAACAGCACAGTACTTCATTAGGTTTGAGAAAATTCCTTCGTAGTAGCATAAAACTTGCCTTTCCATTTCTGGGTGATTTTTGTTGTGTATTGTGCTGCAGGGTATCAATACAGGCGCAGCGCCTAAAATCCGGAATCCTCGGGACCGAGGCCGTTCCGAATTCCAGGCTTTTCCGGACTTTCGATTTGCTTTCTGACGTCACGAATCCGTAGACACCCGAGCCCAGGTTCGGGTATTTCCGGATTTCGGAATGGAGGGGGTGGGGGGGGGGCGGGGGGAGGAGATTCATGCTGCGGAACTGTTCGGACAGTCCGTCCCCGCCGAGGAGGATGTCGTCGGGCTGGCCCTGTCATAGAAACATAGAAACATAGAAAATAGGTGCAGGAGTAGGCCATTCGGCCCTTCGAGCCTGCACCACCATTCAATTAGTTCATGGCTGAACATGCAACTTCAGTACCCCATTCCTACTTTCTCACCGTACCCCTTGATTCCCCTAGTAGTAAGGACTACATCTAACTCCTTTTTGAATATATTTAGTGAATTGGCCTCAACAACTTCCTGTGGTAGAGAATTCCACAGGTTCACCACTCTCTGGGTGAAGAAGTTTCTCCTCATCTTGGTCCTAAATGGCTTACCACTTATCCTTAGACTGTGACCCCTGGTTCTGGACTTCCCCAACATTGGGAACATTCTTCTTGCATCTAACCTGTCTAAACCCATCAGAATTTTAAACGTTTCTATGAGATCCCCTCTCATTCTTCTGAACTCCAGTGAATACAAGCCCAGTTGATCCAGTCTTTCTTGATATGTCAGTCCCGCCATCCCGGGAAGCAGTCTGGTGAACCTTTGCTGCACTCCCTCAATAGCAAGAATGTCCTTCCTCAAGTTAGGAGACCAAAACTGTACACAATACTCCAGGTGTGGCCTCACCACGGCCCTGTACAACTGTAGCAACACCTCCCTGCCCCTGTACTCAAATCCCCTCGCTATGAAGGCCAACATGCCATTTGCTTTCTTAACTGCCTGCTGTACCTGCATGCCAACCTTCAATGACTGATGTACCATGACACCCAGGTCTCGTTGCACCTCCCCTTTTCCTAATCTGTCACCATTCAGATAATAGTCTGTCTCTCTGTTCCTGCCGCACGAAGCTGTCGGGGTCTCTGACAAGCGGTCGATCGACTATTTGAGGGCAATGTCACTTCCAGGGCGGGGACCAGGCGGTGCGCGCTCTAATTACATCATTACCGCCGTTCCCACAGAAGCGGGATGTTGTTGTCGAGCGGGCCCCGCCGAGGAGGATATATCATCGGGCGGGCCCCGTCAAGGATGTTGTCGGGCGGGCCGGATCACCGGGGATGCGTTGGACAGGGCCCGCCAAGGAGGCCCCGAGGTAAGGGCAGGGCGGCAAGCGGGGCGAGGGTAGCAGCGCGAGAGGTGGCGAGGCCTGAGGTCGGGCAGCAGCGCGGCACCGAGATAGGCAGGATCGTTGGGTCCGGAACATTTTATGGATTCCGGACGAACCTGCCACCGATCGGTCCGGATTCCGGAACATTCCAGATTCCGGAACTTCGGATTCTCGACACTGCACATGTACTAGGGAATGGAATATTTGCATTTTGCCACCAGTCTCACCATTGAGTAGTTACAGGTCAGTCATAGCAGGTCAGGTCACGCAAACGCAAACAATCTTGTACAAGAATGCATTGTTATTCCAAACATAGACAGACATCAGCACACACCTGTGACTTCTCCATTTCCTATCATGCTCATCTTTGTAGTGTTTTTCAATTGTACTGTCAATTTAGATCTAAAAAGTGCAGTTGCCTAAAATCCAGGTTAAAGATGCGGTCGACCAGTAGAGTTTCAAAGCAATGTGCTTCCCCAAGGAAAAACGAGAAAAATCAAGTGGGTAGAAATTCAGCACTGCTCGAAACGGGTCGCACCTACTGCTTCTGATATGTTTTCACCGCCGGGTGGATGAGGTTGCCTCCTGCGCGAAATTCAGCTCTTTGTCATTTTTTTGGAGCGGACCGGAAGTCTGTCATAATGGGGGCGGAAGTGAGGTGGTGAGCACTTGAGAGCGGTGGAAGGAGGTGGGACAGAGTCTTCGCCGCTGTCAGTCAGCAGCCTGGCGCTGATGCCATCATGACGCGTGTGCGTCACCACGTGTCTCCCCTTCACTTAAAGGGGAGGGCCGCTGCGAGTTCTGCGATTATTTTAGTTCGGTCCACTGGGCCACCAGCGAGGGTTTTGGCCAGACCAGTGACCTGGCACCCAAGAGGGGGTGCAAGACTGCCTGTTGGTGGTCCGGCCGAGCCCGGGGGCATAATTGTTGGTCCGACCTAGCAGTCGGCCGACAAAAAACAAAAAAAAATGGCGGCTGCGGCAGTGCGCCCTCCCCTTGAATAACCGCCGCACAGCCATTGCACACACTTCGAACACAGTGCACCGACAGAAAAAGCTGTCAGGAGCACTGCTCGGCAGCCCGAAGATTTTTGTAGCTGAATTTCGATGGAGGTGTGGGAGATCGGTGGTGCGCGCTTTGATGACGCACTTAGAAAGCAGCGGGGCAGAAGTGGGGACCGCAGGAAAAATCACCTACGAGAATTTCGCTATCGGCGGTCAACCACCGCTTGGCTGCTGCTTTCCAACGGCTTTTCGGAAGGCTGAATTTCGGCCCCAAGATATAAAATCCACAGGTGGCCCTAACACGGACCTCTTAGCAACCAGTGCCAGATTCATCTTGCCAAAAGCCTAGAGCAAGTTCTGGGGGTGCACTGCCTAACAACAGGGAGAAAAATGACTTCAAAATAGAAAATAAATATATTGAGTTCATTTCCACACAAATGTTAATCTGAGAAATTACTTTTTGCATGGGATGACACTAGTGGGTTAAACTCCAATGTGATTGACGGGTTCTATAGTAATGTCCATGTTCAAACCTGTCCCACCCTCCTGAGTGACAAAGATAACATGGATGGAAATGGAAATGTTGGGAAGAACAGATGGGATAGAAAGAGTGATGACGGAAAACATATATAACTCATTACTGTCCAATTCGTACCAGTGATCTTTCATAGAAACATAGAAAATAGGTGCAGGAGTAGGCCATTCGGCCCTTCGAGCCTGCACCGCCATTCAATGAGTTCATGGCTGAACATGCAACTTCAGTACCCCATTCCTGCTTTCTTGCCATACCCCTTGATCCCCCGAGTAGTAAGGTCTACATCTAACTCCTTTTTGAATATATTTAGTGAATTGGCCTCAACAACTTTCTGTGGTAGAGAATTCCACAGGTTCACCACTCTCTGGGTGAAGAAGTTTCTCCTCATCTCGGTCCTAAATGGCTTACCCCTTATCCTTAGACTGTGACCCCTGGTTCTGGACTTCCCCAACATTGGGAACATTCTTCCTGCATCTAACCTGTCTAAACCCGTCAGAATTTTAAACGTTTCTATGAGGTCCCCTCTTATTCTTCTGAATTCCAGTGAATACAAACCCAGTTGATCCAGTCTTTCTTGATATGTCAGTCCCGCCATCCCGGGAATCAGTCTGGTGAACCTTCACTGCACTCCCTCAATAGCAAGAAATGTCCTTCCTCAAGTTAGGAGACCAATACTCCAGGTGTGGCCTCACCAAGGCCCTGTACAACTGCAGCAACACCTCCCTGCCCCTGTACTCAAATCCCCTCGCTATGAAGGCCAACATGCCATTTGCTTTCTTAACCGCCTGCTGTACCTGCATGCCAACCTTCAATGACTGATGTACCATGACACCCAGGTCCCGTTGCACCTCCCCTTTTCCTAATCTGTCACCATTCAGATAATAGTCTGTCTCTCTGTTTTTACCACCAAAGTGGATAACCTCACATTTATCCACAGTATACTTCATCTGCCATGCATTTGCCCACTCACCTAACCTATCCAAGTCACTCTGCAGCCTCATAGCATCCTCCTCGTAGCTCACACTGCCACCCAACTTAGTGTCATCCGCAAATTTGGAGATACTACATTTAATCCCCTCGTCTAAATCATTAATGTACAATGTAAACAGCTAGGGCCCCAGCACAGAACCTTGCGGTACCCCACTAGTCACTGCCTACCATTCATATATAAATATTATACATGTGGAGCTACAATCTTTAGGTCACTGGCAAACCTTTCAACTTTGGCATGGACATTAAAGGACATAAATCAAAAGAAAAATTTGGCAGGGTGTATCGGGGTATTACATAAAGATATACAATACAGAATCAGGCCATTCGGCCCAACCAGTCCATGCTGGCGTTAATGCTCCACTGGAGCCTCCTCCCATCCATCCTCATCTAACTATCAGCATAACCTTCTCTGACGTTCTCCCTCATAGGCTTATCTAACTTCTGCATAAATGCATCTATGCTATTTGCCTCATGTATACGGGTTCGTATATTCGTATCACGGATGTTCCACCCTAATTGTTTCAGCTTTGAATCGACTCACATTACATAGTATAATTCAGGTGTGAAATTTTCCAAATTAAATTTAGAGAGAACTTTTGAACTAATATTAACGGTGAACCAATGAAATAGTCGTCTCTCTTCTCAGATTAATATCTAACTGGCATTCATTTTCTTTGGGCAGAGAGCAGCATAATTATAACACTATCATAATATGTCACAGGTTCAGCTTCCTCCATACTTTTGATGTATCCAGCCATCTGCATCTGTATTGCATTCTTTGTATAAAGTGCACGGGACATATTTATAACTCAGCGACCTTTTCATAGACCCAGAAAATGTTAAGCAGCACAAGAATTTCAACAGAGCTTTCTAAGAAACAATTTAATGCCATAAACTGTGGCATTAACAGAGTGCCAGTTTGTGATGAAATGGTATCATTTTACTTTTTATCCAGCTGATCAAACTTCACAGCTGTGTGACGCAATTGCGATGGATTGGCACCCGTTGTTAACCTTAAGGCAGCAAAAGAGCAGACAAATTAACAGGGAAAAGACGGATGCATTAACATTTGGCCAGGCTCCATCTCACTACAACGATTAGAGGGAAGATGAGGAAATATTTCTTCTTCCAGTGGATGGTGGGCGTCTGGAACTCTCTGCCTGAAAAGGTGGTAGAGGCAGGAACCCTCATCATATTTAAAAGGTACTTGGAGATATGCACTTAACCATAACCCACAGGGCTACAGACCGAGTGCTGGAAGATGGGATTAGGCTGGGTAACTCTTTTTCAACCAGCACAGACATGATGGGCCGAATGACCTCCTACAGTGTCATAATTTTCTGTGATTCTATACAGATACAGTGTTACTTGTGTGAGGTTGTTGGTGGTTTTCATAGTTACAAGTTAGTTGATCAACCCCATTGCTTTTCAAAATAAATATTTCAATATATTATCGATCGTGATTGGAAGTGAAAAATGATTGAGTGGCACTGCATATTCTGATCAGGAACTTTCTCCCATCAATGTAACCAGGGTGAAATCTGTATGTAGAGCAATATCCTGTTATCAGGCCTGCTTTTCAGTTGGGTTGACTGGTATAAAAACAGTAAACTGCTGGGCTTGTTACTGTATACCTTTCTGCTTGAACCTCACTTGGTATTATTTCAGTGTAATTAATCTTGCATCATCGCCTTGCAAACAAGAGCTCATCACATGTCAGTGTAAAATCCCAACTTTTAAGAAAAATACTTAAAATTGCACGTGGGGTAAAATAACTTGTGAAGAAAGGGAGTTAATTTTGTGTTGATGATGAAGTTACAAATACTACCACAAATAATAACAGACAGCAGTATGTTTTTATTCACAACTAAAAGAGGGAGTCTCTTTTGTTCAATAACAAATTATATCAAGTTTTTTGCTAACCTAAATCTTATGAAGTTTAAAAATGAACACACCTCCTCAAAATCTGTTATGCTGCAAAATATGTATTCCATTTTTAATTTCCTTCCTTTGACCTTGTGTGCTGCATCTGTGCCATTAGGGTGGAGTGACTTTACCCCGTCAGTACCAGCTTGCTGTTGGTGAGTTAGATTGGCTGAAATGATGAGGGCTCCGATTTCCCAACTGCTGTCTAGGACAGTACTTTTACCCATCTTCCCCCTGCGCGGTCCCTCTCCCCGGTGGCCAATCTGGGATCAAGAACCACGTAGAGACTTGGGCAAAAATTAGCATTCTGCTGTTCAGTGCCACGAGGATACACCACTGTGCCCCTTCCTGCACAATCCTTTCAATACATTTAAATCTTTAAAACTTATATCATCCTCTGTTGATAACTAAAAAAAAAAGAGTCCCATCTACATAACATTTAAAATGGATTCCAATGTTTATTTTCACTTCCTTGTTTTCAGAAATTAATCCACCCTCTGAGCTTCTTGTGATTCCCCCGCCCCCGGTTCTTCCCACACACATTCATTCTCCCACCTCACCACAACAGCATATGCACAACTCTGAATTGTTACAGTGTCACCCTGGCTCTGTCATCACCACAATTGACAAGCGTTTTTGCATATAAATGTTGGTGACACAAAGCAAACTCTGCTAGCATGCATGAGTTTTGGAATGCAAATCTAAACGGGTGAGTACAATTCCAATTTTTTTTCCTCCACCTTCATGCTAAAGGCTCAGAATTTGAATCCTTGCCCCTGATGTGAAGCCTGTACTGGTACGACAGACCAAACCACGTTTCTCATGTTCAAACAGCTTATTGAGCTGTTATTCCTCGAGCAGGATTAAATAATTGACTTCTCGATGAGTAAACAATTTTTATTGGTGAAATGTTTACTTGGTGAAGATACCTGGATGTTGTGTGGACTTTGTAAGTGTTCTATTCATGCTGCTTAATCCTTTTGTTTCAAACTTCTGACTAGAGTGGATATCCTTTTTAACATACTCTGTACAGATTTAAACAAATAAATTATTTTTTTTAAATAAACATTTTCTTTTGCTCGGCAACGCAGTCCTAGAGTGTCTTAAACTGAAAGAGTTAATTTCAAGTTGTTTATATAGTCCCCGGAACTCCTGAGGTTGTGTTACAAGCTGTGCTTCACTCCACCAGGACTGGTTAACTGATATTAATATGTACAACGGGAAATTCTTTTGTTGCGAGAATGCTTAATTTGCCATAAATCCTACTGTGCCTGTGGAGTTCAGCTCCGGCTATAAACACTTGGCCTCCTAAAGAAGTGGCACACGACTGGACGAAGAGTTTAATAAGGTTACAGCCCAAGTTCACTCGCATGGCTCCCCCAATGATGCAGTAAGTTTATCCAGTTAGACGCTGAGCTATACGGACTAACAAGGTCCCAGGTTTAATGCTTGATCCGCGCTGATTGAATTGATCTCAGCGAAGCAGCAGTAAGAAGGCTGCAAGTGGCATTTGGGAGGAGGAAAATCAGGGAGGGAGTTCCTGATGCCAACCTCTGCTAGAAATGGATAGTGTGTGGATATTGGACACAACCGATTGAGCCCAGCTTTGATGTTGGCCAGGACACCGGGTGAACTCCTGCTCTGAGTAGCCCGATGACTCACTGGGTCAGGGATCAGACAGGAACAATGTCAATGGGTGAGATACCAAAAGGTTAACCCATGGAACCATACCCTAGCAAGGAATCATCATCTGCAGGAGGAGAGAAGGGGAGAAAATGATTCAAGGAATTAAATGATGTTGAGGTAAAATGTTGATCAGATTATGAGACAAGTTCTCATATATGTTATGTGTCAGGATGGGTCACTAGCACAGGAACATTGTTGCTATAGTACGACTGGGCAATGATACAGGAACTGAATATAATATAGAGGGATATTACACAAGAAATGTATATAATATAGGGATATTACACAAGAGATGTGAATCATGGAGAAATTCCACAGCTATGAATATAGTAGAGGGATATTGCACAGGTATTGTACGTAATGTAGAGATATTACATAGAATGTCACAGAGATGTTACACATGGACAATTATAGAATGATATACAACTGTATCGAGAGATTGCATAGGAATTATATATAATTATATACATGGCTAAAGGGATCAAAGTGTATGGAGAGAAAGCAGGAATGGGCTACTGAAGTTGCATGATCAGCCCTGATCATATTGAATGGTGGTGCAGGTTCGAAGGGCCGAATGGCCTACTCCTGCACCTATTTTCTATGTTTCTATGTTTCTAATGGTTTACACAAGAGGTTATATGTAGGGGTTAAAACCCTCCTATTGATAGTAAAAAAAAAAAGAGGGCAAATTATTAACGGGGGGCTTTCACCCCGATAGAGATTACATAAGAACACATATTCTATGGAGGTTGCTAATTAGTGCTGTATCAGAGGCAGATTACCTTGCTGCTCTATTATAGAGGGAGATTACTCAGCCAGCATTTATCATAGGGAAAGATTACACAGAATATATTTCTCCTGCAAGCCGGATCCTGTATGTTCAGAATGTGCAGACGAAAATGAAAATTTACTTACTGAAAAATAAAGGTCAGAAAACGTGTTAATCCCCTGGGATGCAGAACGGAAGGAATTTAAAACTGAAAAGAAGTGTTGGCACAAGGTCTTCAAGTGGCTATGCTCTTATAGCACTGATACTTTCTTACCAGATTTTCCCTTTTTGTCATCAGCACTGCCAGTAATTCTGCTCGGAGCACCCCAGCTTGCTCACCCATCCTGAGGAAGCGATCGAGATCCCCAACCCCTCAGAACCTAGAGGGTGAGAACATGGTGGAGAAGGGCTCGGACCATTCCTCAGACAAATCGCCTTCCACCCCCGAACAGGGTATCCAACGGAGCTATTCTTCCCAGTCTGGTCGAAGCAGCAAGAACTCCAAGGTGAGCTGAGTTTAGTGATGGGGGAGAGAGGGATTAGTGGAGGGGGCGGGGAAACGACTCCTGTAAAGAGATTCTGTATCTTTGTGTCAGTACTGCAGGCCCATTATTTAGCAATATAGAAATCTGCTAAAAGTTTTGTAATAATCATTCTGAGGAAAGGCACACTTATACTGTGAAGAAATGAAGTTAAATATTCAGACATTTTCTAAATCATGATTATTTCAAAACTGTCAATTAATATTTTCAACATTTTTGCAATCCCTATGAGTAGCTAACGTTATTTTGTTCAAAGATGTTCTCTTGGGTGCTGTACTTGTGTTCTTGTGAAAACTCATTTATTTTGCTAATATTTGTACTTGTCCAAAATAAGTTTTCACGTTGCTAACTGATAATTTATAGTGATCTGTATATCATGGAGTTTGCCGCCTTGCACCACACCCAAATTTTTGTCCTTTCAAAGCTTGGGAATGTGGCCTAGTGCAATGATTCACTTATTCAGACTCAATGAGGATGTGTAAAGGCTGGCTGAACCATGCAGAGGGAATAATCCCAGGTTGGATCTCTGGTTTGTACTAAATTAAGTGGTTTTAGACGAGCCGATAGTACGTGGGTTAAAATTTATATCAGAACCCCTGGGCTAGGGAGGGGAAAGTCAGCCAGCATACCCACTCCTGGCCACTATCTGACTCTCACTAGAAAGTGCATGTCAGGTGAGTTTAGCTGTAATGCACTTCACAGTTAATAGCCTACTGTGATACTCACTGCTTGGCTCAGACATAAAGAATTATTTCTTGGGCGGATTATCTATGGAATCATACCCCAACACAAGTTGGGCTCTTAGGAGAGATGGAGAAAAAACTAGAGTTGGAAGGCAGGCTGGCCACTTGACCATTTTGCCTTTAGTTATACAAATTTGAAAATTATGTTACATTTTTTTATAATTTAAATTTTAATGTTTTTTAGTAAATTGGGAGTGATTTTAACCCTACCTGCTCAGCAGAAACCTGGCGGGCGGACAGATAAAATCACCCTGGATTGTACCTGTCCGAAAGTCACCATGATCGCAACATCTGGAATTTTAACCTGCTCTCCTGAGCAGGCAGCAAGGACACCCGCCTGGAGCCAACAGGGTCCTTCTTTACATACGCATGTTGTGGCCCGATCATCGAGACCCAACTCTAATGTTAACTCGAGCCTGAGCGGGGAATCCACCTGGAGTTAAAATCGGCGCCAAATGTATCTTGGTTCAAGTTATATATTTACATTTCTTAAAAGAACAATTCTAACCCTTCCTCACTTTGTAAGCAAATGTCTCCATTCTTAGGGAATGGTGGTACAGCACAAATAATCTAATTGAATATGCAGACATGTTTCTGTGTGACCCAGTTGTGAAGTTGCATCGCACTCCCATTTCCCTTCCATTAAGAGAACCTCCTGACTGCCGCTGGCCTCCACGTCCAATGACGCAGATGTAAACCCATGAGTATTGCAGAGAGAAGTTGCATCCTACCACTCTCTCGCAAGTATTGGAGCATCAGTATGCAGTGCACTCTGAATAAGCATTTCATTTCTTCACATTTATACTCTAAGCACCATGGACTTATTAAAGCTTTTTTGGTCCACGGACACCCCTCATGTGTTTACTCATTGGCAGCACTTCCTGACTGGTGCAATGTTCACAAGAAAAATTGACCTACTTGCCTTTTTCAGACAATCCTCCAAACATAAATTTTCCATTGGGTGAGAAATCATCATTATAAATGTTGATGCTGGTCCAACAATATACACCCTATCCATTAGACTGCACTAGGCAGCACACTCCTTAACTGCTAATAATGTTACTAAGGTCTGGTCCATGCCAGTGTTTATGCTCCACACACTGTCCTTACCTGTGAGGCAGTTTAGAGAAGGTTCACTAGGTTGATTCCTGGGACGAGGGGTTGCCATATGAGCAAAGGTTGATAAGTTGGGGCCTGTACCCATTGGAGTTTAGAAGAATGAGAGGTGATCTTATTGAAACATATAAGATTCTGAGGGAGCTTGACAGGGTGGATGCTGATAGGATGTTTCCCCTCGTGGGGGAATCTAGAACTAGGGGGCATAGTTTCAGAATAAGGGGTCGCCCATTTCAGACGGAGATGAGGAGGAATTTCTTCTCTGAGGGTTGTGAATCTTTGGAATTCTCTATCCCAGAGAGCTGTGGAAGCTGAGTCATTGAATATATTCAAGGTGGAGATAGACAGATTCTTGAACTATAGAGGAGTCGGGGGTTATGGGAAACGGGCAGAAAAGTGGAGTTGAAGTCACGATCAGATTAGCCATGATCTTACTGAATGGCGGAGCAGGCTCGAAGGGCCGTATGGCCTACTCCTGCTTCTATTTCTTATCTTGTGCAGCTTTTAGTAGTCCCCTATCCCTCTATACTAATTTTTCTTCTGTTACTTACGTGTCTGTAGAATACTTTAATAGTTCTTTTTAAATTCCATGATAATTTAGTTTTGTAGTTCCGCTTTGATTTCCCAATTGTGCAGTAGGTGTTGAAATGGTAATTGTGTTTATAATAAAAAGGTTTGCAGTTTCACTACCCATAGTTTATAGAGGACATCCCTATGCTATAAGACAATCACGGCCGCTCCAGGACACCATAGCTAGCTATAATGTATCAGTAGGCAAATGTAATTAACCCACACACCCCACTCCCCATTGCCTTCCTCTCAGCAATGTCCATAGGTAGCTTGTTCCATAGGGTGACAAGCCTACTGTAGAAAATACCAATGGCTGCTAATCAGATTGTTTGTTTATATATTCATGGACATTTCCTCTACTATTACTGTACATTTTGATGATCTTATTCAAGTTTGCTGCATTCAATCTTTTCATAATTTAAAAATCCTCAATAAAACAGCTAAAAAAAATACCATTGCTCCCATCTCCAATATGCACAACCATTGTAGGGAAGCAGGATAAAATGTATATGGAAAAGTATGGGGGGAAAAAAGGGGGATGGAATAGGGAGGAGAGAGTAATGATTTGAAGTTCTCAGCATCCTGCAGACTAGCTTTAAAACTAGTCCTGATGGACAATCTTGTCACCTGTGGAACAACTTTCAGCTACAGTCAGTCAATTTGATTTCCTTTTGTCTATGCCATATTTCTGATAGTTTTTATTTCCTGAAATATTTCTCCCTAACTATTTGCCCCATGCACCCTGTACCAGTGTATATTCTCTAGAAGAGTGGCCAGGCAAGAAATCTGCACCCAGGCCTCTTCAGCTGAGCGTTTAGGAGGTATACGAGTAAATTGAGGTGATTTATTTCTTCTCCATCTTTGTAGAGAAGTGATTAGTCTCTGCTCTGCTTTCCCTGAGATGCTGAAAGTCTCATCATAGAAAAAATTGTAGTTACTTCATAACCAGTTCCACATTCCAGTTGCTTGTACTCCAGCCTCTGCAAGGCCATTACTAAATATAAAAGCATTGAATCTCCATTTGTGACAGGAAGTAAAAGCTACACTTCTTTTTGTGTATCGAGTGGAATAGTCAGGATAAACCTGTTTGCAACATTCAATGCAGTAACTGTCAACCAAATTAGACCTGAGGATAATAGTTTCTGTATTGAAATCAGCCAGAAAGACCATAATGGCTTCTGCTGACCATTGACTGCAGTGGAACGTAAAATGGGGCAGGGTGTAAATTGGGTGTCAGAGTCAAACCTGCTCCATTCTCGCTGGGCAGATTAGGTTAATATTGGAGCTTCAATCTCTGAATTAATTCCTGTTAATCCAATTTCATTATTTTTAGTGGAGGCTGCTAACCAGTTTTGACTCGTAAAAAAAGAACAAGGATTAAATGCTTCTTACTAACTACTAGAGGGTGGAACAGTGATGTGAGTTCATTGTAGCTCCATACCATAGTCTCCAATGAAACGGAGTGTAGTGCTCGGGTGATGAAATCGATGCCTGTGGGAGGAATGAGAATCCGGTGCAAGTTTAACAATGTAAAAGTGATGATGCATTGAACTGGGTATGGAGCATAGAGTCACATTAAATATTGAATGATGACTAATCCCTTTCATCATCTTGGAATAGCGCAGTGAAAGCTGGTTTACTAATCACCTGCTTTGAGCAGATGTTCACAGAATCAGTGCAAATGGAAGGATGTTTTCGAGTGGAATTTAATTTGACAGTATTGTCATTTTTTTTCCCCCCTGGTGGGTTTTACATTTTTTTTAAATGTAGTTTAGCGCATCCCCAGTTAGAAGCTAAGCAATGTCGAATAGGAAGGTCACAGATTCGAACCCTGATCTGTGTAGAATTAGCTGATTTCAGTTTGGGGTAGCAGTAGGCATGCTACAATGGGACTTGATGCTCCTGGACTAGGGAAGGAGGAAATCAGCCCCACTTTGAGACTGATCACAGTCTGGCCACCCATGTTGAAAGCACATCTGTGCTTGGTTGTGATCCTGCCCATAGGCACTGGTTAAGGAACTGACACTCCTTCTGTGGAACTATACCCCAGCACGAGTCAGTGTTTTCAGGAGAGGAGGGGAGAATATCAAAACATATTTCAAACACCACGCCAGAGACTTGATCCAGGGTGTCATTTCATGATGAGACATTAATCTGAGGCCCCATCTGTCCTCGCAAGTGATCATAAAAGATCCCATGGCACTATTCGAAGAAGGGCTAGTGAGTTTTACCCACTGTCCTGACCCACATTTATCCCTCAAGCAACACCACTAAAAGCAGATTATCTGCTCATTATATTAATTGCTGTTTCTCTGTGCAGATTAGCTGCCACGTTTCCTTCAAGACTACTTAATTGGCCGTAAAACGTTTTGGGATATCCTGAGGTTGTGAAAGGTGCTATATAATTGCAAGTTCTTTATTTTTTTCTTTCTATTTAACAGGGATGAAGTATTAAATCCAGGAGGCTGGTTCAGGGCTCACTGCAGACATGACAGAGTAGCCTAATGGTGCATTCATGAGTGATCCTCACAGCTAGCGTGAAGATTTATGTGCCATTTGTAATTCTATGCACTGCCTGAATAGGACAAATTTATGGCCATAGCCTAAGAGCAGCGATTCTATTGGAGATATTATTGGATTCTGTGATAACCTCTTCATATTTAACAGCATTGAGCAGAACTCCTGAAGTATAAATTAGCTTTATTCATATTGTGAATCGAGTGCCTCAGTTGTGTGGTAATTTGCAGATTTATGTATCTAAAGAAAGCAAGATCTTGCGCTTATAAAGAACCCTTCACGTTCTCAGAACATCCCAAAATACAAATAATAAACAGAATGACATTTTTTTCTCTCTCTCCATTCTGCTCCTTTCCCTTTCTTTCACGGATTATGGTTTCATGGAGGTAGTTGTCCGCCCTTGCATTGACTAAGTGATCATTCTTCATGTGTAAACTTTGACCGTGATTGTGTTTGGTATCGCAGTCAAGTCCAATCTGGTGCTTACTCAGCATTAGCACAGGCATACTTCCAGCATAGGTCATTGTGTAGTGGTTAGTAGAGTAAATCTTGTTTGATTTTCTCTTCCCTAATCTCAATTCCACAGGTTTCCCGTCCAGTGAATTCGGTTAAAATTACCCTCTAAATTCTGAGGCTTCAAGAGAACTGATTGAAGGAAAATTTATAATTTGTAAATGAAGAGTTTCTGGTGCTATATGATTGACTTGTATTTACATGTTCCCACACATAATTACCAAAAGATTATTTATCCAGCTCACTCTTGTTTCATGGAAGGGGTGAAGAGGATTCTGAAATTGTTGGTGATGATATCGCCCCAAATTAAACCGGCTTTGTTCCAAAGGGCCACGTTCCACAGGTTACGCTCCAGCATATCCGCAATTATTTAACGATCTAGGATTTTTTTGCCCACTGGTTAATCACTGTCTGTTCACATGAAATCTTATTTCTTCTGTTAACTTGCATAAAATACTCTGTCCCTAAATCTGTTCTGCTGCAGTGACAGAAATACTATTGTTGCTGGGCATGACGATAAATCTAGCCGACACTTGGACCCCTTCCAAACATTTGTTACTTTAATCTGTTGAGTAAAAAAATGTCTATAATAGCAGTGCCCTAGGAAGCAGCAGCAGAAAACAATCTGCTGTGTTTCCACCCACAGCCACACACAGTAGCAGTTTGTACTGAGCTCCGATTCACCTGCATACAGTGTAAATAGACATTCTTACAACCAAACTTCTGCAGGGAAAATAACCATTTTTCACATAAAAGCAACGCCTGACCGTTTAGTGTTTAGTTAACTATTAGCACTAGGCCAAAATGGAGTCTCGGGATTGAGTGTCTGGCAATAACGTAAATATCTCAGCAATCAATTTTATAAGCATAGCATGTTTCACATGAATATGATGTACTGCACCCAGCTTAGCTCAGAATAATGATTCCCATGGGCTCAGTTAGTTAATGGAAGCAATACTGTTTTTTGACATTTTAATCCACTAACATCTTGGCTTGAAGTTCAATTTCTAAGTGTTTTTCTTCTTAACATTTCAACCAATTTTATGTTGTGATTTCTTTGTTCTCTTCTGTGCATGCTCTGTCTCTGCTAGTCTCACAAGCGACTTTCAAAAGTAAGCATTTTGTTTTCTGTTTCCTTACTAGACTGTGGTTTCTGATTGCATGCTTTGTACTGTTACATATCACGCACCAACAGACTGAATAGCCCAGGCCAGCCAGGTCCAAGCTCATTCTAAAGCAAATCTTGTGTTCTTGTATGTGCTGAGAGCTATAAGGACTACTGTATTCTGGGATGTTCAGTAAACGTAGGCACAGGCTCAATCAAGGGCAGCTTGACCTACGTCGCCATATGCAATGACTCGTGTATTTGTGCTTTTAAACACTTATCATCAACTCATAGAATCCATCTGATGTTTTCAAGTGTGCCTCTCCTACAGATAAAAATTATAGTTTCCAAAAAAAAAGTAAAATAAACAAAACTCTGGAACAACAGACTACTTAAAAAATGTTATCTGACACTTCAGTCTTGTTAAAAGATGTTTGAGTTCTGCACAAAGGTCAAACAAAAGTGCTGGAAATCTGAAAAAAACCCAGCAAATGCTGAAAATGCACGGCAGACCGATCATGGATCTGTAAAGAGAAACGTCAGGTTCTGACATTTTGTGTGTGTGATGTTTCATCAGAGCAGACACACCATAACGCGACCTTTCTCGCTACAGATTCCAACTGACCAGTTGTGTATTTCCTGCATTTTCTGGCTTTATATTTGAACACTACTGCTGGTGTCCAATTGTTCAGCAGGAATACAACAGTTCTTTACTCTCGCTGCTTATGTTTTGCAGTAACAATATTGAAATGTTTCAGGTTTAGTTTCTAGTTTGCCCATTTGCCCTCTATTTAGAGTGCTTTTTACATTTGACTAGGGTGTTTAAAATCATTTTGTGTTATTGCCTTTCCTTATATTTAGTAGCCAAACTAGAGTGGCTGCGGAATGACCACATGAAACTTGATAATTAACATATGTACATTGGACCATTAATAACTTTCCCTTGATTCTGCTTTTACATAACCATTCAAAGACGTATTCCTGCAACTGGAAAGGGAACTTTTTCTCTTTCCTTTTCCAAATCAGCATTAACCCAGCCATTTCATACTTCTATAGGATCATAAATTGAAATTACATATTACATGCCATACCAGATATCCATTATTATGGATTCAATGCTTCAGATGACATTATTATTTAAGTTCTTTGTAGCAATATTTTCTAAACCCTGAGGTGAGATTACAGCAATCCAGTTTATATTGTTTATATTTTGTGGATCTGTTTTAATTGCATCTCTTTTCTTGTGCTGATATTGGATGTAATGGCAGTGCTGACAACTGGATTTTTACCCACATCAATTTCATAATTTTAACAGAAACACTGCCAATAGTGGATTTGCACAGTCAGTGACAAAATATTGACTCATTCGGCCACTATTCTATTTGTTATCGAGCAGCACTGGCAGAAAGGAGACAGTGATTACGTGTACCTGACCAGGCTAAAGTAGGTGGCGGAATTCTAACCTTCCTCCCACCGCCTGGAAACCGGGCAAGGGGACAGTTAAAATGATGTCGGGAACTAATGAATTATCCTCCTGCCTCAATCCGTCCAACTGCCCAAAGCTGGTGTAGATGTTTATATATGCAGAGGACGTCATTAGGACCTGACTGCAATATTAACCCCAGGCATGAATGGGGAAGCCCTCGTGGGTTCCCTGCCCAGCCAAACCTGCTGGCAGTAGAAGCCCAGCAAGGTAGGTTTTAATTAAAATAAATGTTTTTACTTGCCTTGTGGGCCAGGAGGAGCAGCAGTACTTCTTCGTGCCCTACACAGAAACATGGACTTCCCCTGTGCTGGATTTACCTCCCCTCCCCTGACCATAATCTGCTACAGAATTCCCCCCTCACCCTGAGCACTTACCTTAGGCCGTGAATTGTTCCCTCAGGATCCCGACGGCACCTAAAATCCCAATCCCGCCCGCCGGTCTCCTCATCATTCATAGGACCAGGAGTTCAGCCCCTCGAGCTTGTCCTGCCATTCAGTTAGATCATGGCTGCTCTCTATTTTAACTCCATTTACCCACCTTGGTTCTGTAACCCTTAGTACCCTTGCCTAACAAAATCTATCAATCTCAGTTTTCACAGCTTCAACAGATTTTTGGGGGGAGAGGGTTCCAGGTTTGCACCACCCTATGTGTTAAGAAGTGCTTCCTGACATCCCCTTTGAACGGTCTATCTCTAATTTTAAGGTTATGCCCCCTTGTACTGGACTCCCCCAACAGAGAAAATAGTTACCTATATTCTATCAAATCCTCTAATTATCTTAAATGCCTCAGTTAGATCACCCCTTCATCTTATATACTCAATGGAATACAAGCTAAGTCTGTGCTACCTGTCTTCATAATTTAACCCTTTTAGCCCCGTTTCATTCCCACTGGGTCCAGGTGTAAGTCCGTCCTGCTGAATGTAAATGAGGCCCAGCCATTAAAATCACCTGGGCCTCCCTGCTACCACTCCCAGGTGAGCCAGCCATTTGCTAAGCCACACTCTCTAAACCCCCCCCCCCCCCTCCCCCCAGGAGTTAAAATCGAGCCAATCTTCTATTTTGGGGGGAAATTAATTCTGGTTCTAGAAAGATTACAAAAATCACTACCTAATACAAAGGTACCTAGGGGGCTGGAAATTTGGTTCTGCCCGCTTTGAGGCGGTGTCGTCGCTGGGGCGCTATCTTTTGCGCTGGTGATATTCAGTTGTTTCGCCCCAAGAGGAGAGTGGAGCGCTAAGAGAAGTGTTCCACACTACTCTTAGGCGCTAACGAATGCTCGGCACCCTAGCGCCTGAAGATGAAATAAAAAATCCCGGTGAAAATTTTAATAAACTACACCCACACTTCCTCACTGCTGCAACAAATACATAGAAGTTTAAAAACTGAAATTTCAGCACTTACCTTGCAGTCTGGACGATGCCGCCCCAGGTCGGCACCAGGCTGTACCGCAGGTGAAGAGCGAATTTTTCAAACACGGGACTACGGGGGCGGTACACACTCGGTGACATCACCAAGTGAGTGGCGCTAGCAAGCGCAGCGCAAACTTACAGCGTCACTGCTAAACCTTCGCTGAAGTTCGCGGCAGGAGCTGACAGCACGGCGCTCGGGCGGGAGATGTTTAGCGGCCCCTTAGCGCCGCTCTCTGGCGCTAATGGTGGTGCTAAACAACCGAATTTCCACCACCTAATCTCTGCCTAATGCTGACGACCTAATTTCCATTTATTTGTGTTTGTTTAAATGACAAACTCCACTCTTAAATGCTTTTTATTTCTCTGAGGAATCTGTGAATTGAAACTGTTGAATTCTCACAGCCATCTCTACATTTGGATATTGAATTATCTGCTAAGATGCCATGTTTCCAATGAGCACGATGTGTGCTATCAAGAAGTAGAAAATAAACATGTTCATGGCAATAAGCACTGCATTGTATGGTGTCCTCTACACTGTCACAATCACTTCATTTCATACTTCTGTATTGCACGTGCTTGCTCCTGTTTGGAAACTCAGCCACACTTGCCTCTGAAATTGTTCATGTTTCCTTTCATTGGACAAAGTATATTCCTAATAATTCAAAGCCATCTTTGTACTTAAAAACAATGATTTAGTGACGCAAAGACCACAGCAGAGAAATAACTTACTTCCTTAAAAAATACTTTAATTGTTAGGTAATTTGAATAAAGGAACTTTGAATTAAGAGGAGTAGCCATTACACAATTATTTTGAATAATCATAAAAATTCTTTACATTTAGCTTTCGCTAAAGGCATTTAAATGTTTTATTCAAATGAGCTGCAAGTGTACCTGGGAGATACTCATTTCACATCCACAACCAATACTGCTGCTCTCCTGATGGCTCATTTATTAACTGCACTGCCTTTTGTAGACTTGTACCATTCAGACTATTAAGATCCCAGGTTTGATCCTTGCTCTTTTCTGGATTAGCTGATCATGGCAGAAACATTACAGTTGACGTCAGTGTGTCAGGGTAGAGGGGGCAAAATTTGGCCAAGTCCCTGTTCCCAATCTCTAACCAGTGACCTGTGCTAAAAAGTGTTTGGGTGACGACGGGATTGTGCTCGGCTATGATGTCCCCTCAAGGTTAAGTATCTTGCTGATACTGTCTAGGCTCACACACGAAGAACAGACACTCGAGTGAGATACCATGAGCAGCTGGCAACCATATAATTGTACCCCAGCATGAATCGATGCTATCAGAAGAGAAAATATTGTAGGGATTACTGCCAAAGCCTGAACGCTATCATAGATAGGGGTTACTGATTTGGGACTTTCACTGTGTCACAGTGTTCAAATTCTGAGGTATAATATATGGGTTTATTCATTGTTTGTTTTCTGCTGTTAAAGGCTACATATAAATTATGCAGATGTTCCCGCTCTATCTGATGGGGAAAATAGACTTATAACAACTCTTCTTGGTGCCAAACTGATGCATTCAGCAGGTACAGAACTTTCTCTTCCCCTCCTCGTTTATAGAAACAGACAGAGCCTAGGCCTTTCAACACCCTCATAATAAAATGTTATTCACTACCTCGGCATGGCTCACAGAAACGGTGCTTGCACTGAAGGCTGGCTTACTATCTCCGCCTGGGAAAGGTGTGTACACGTGAGAGACAGCAGGGTAGCCTGCTTCACAAGCATCTTACATGGGTAGGGAACGGAAGTAAAGGAGGGAATAAACAGGGAGAGCAGGAAGTTTTATACAATAAGTGTGATATTTAATGGTAGTACATTTTAATTAAATTCTGTGTTCATAATTGATGGTGCTGATCTTGACCAAAGATCTTGATCATATCAGATGATAGATTGAATGCAATAGTATATGCCACTCGAACCAGCAACTGCTGTTGGCAACCGATGCCATAACTTCCTCGTTGGCCTACTAGATGGGATGTTTTATTGTGATGGAGTGCCACCTTTTCTGAGACCGGAGAGTCTGTTGGTGAGGGGAAAGGCAGAACCAGGGAAGTGACTGTCCTCTTAAGCCGCAATGTATATTTTCTGTCAGCATTGACCATGAATATGTGTCTACAGTTCATATTGTGGCCATCAGTACAGGAGACTATGTAATGGACAGCAGATCCTGCAGGTTAGAGAAGATCAGATGGAAGGAAGGCTACAAAAATAAACTAAAACTAAAATGCATTTCGCATCTGTCCTCTCGGTTATTGTTAAGAACATAAGAACATAAGAATTAGGAACAGGAGTAGGCCATCTAGCCCCTCGAGCCTGCTCCGCCATTCAACAAGATCATGGCTGATCTGGCTGTGGACTCAGCTCCACTTACCCGCCCGCTCCCCGTAACCCCTAATTCCCTTATTGGTTAAAAATCTATCTATCTGTGATTTGAATACATTCAATGAGCTAGCCTCAACTGCTTCCTTGGGCAGATAATTCCACAGATTCACAACCCTCTGGGAGAAGAAATTCCTTCTCAACTCGGTTTTAAATTGGCTCCCCCGTATTTTGAGGCTGTGCCCCCTAGTTCTAGTCTCCCCGACCAGTGGAAACAATCTTTCTGCCCCTATCTTGTTTATCCCTTTAAGTGTTTCTATAAGATCACCCCTCATCTTTCTGAACTCCAATGAGTAACGACCCAGTCTACTCAATCTATCATCATAAGGTAACCCCCTCATCTCCAGAATCAGCCTAGTGAATCGTCTCTGTACCCCCTCCAAAGCTAGTACATCCTTCCTTAAGTAAGGTGACCAAAACTGCACGCAGTACTCCAGGTGTGGCCTCACCAATACCTTATACAGTTGCAGAAGGACCTCCCTACTTTTGTACTCCATCCCTCTCGCAATGAAGGCCACCATTCCATTCGCCTTCCTGATTACCTGCTGCACCTGCAACTAACTTTTTGGGATTCATGCACAAGGACCCCCAGGTCCCTCTGCACCACAGCATGTTGTAATTTCTCCCCATTCAAATAATATTCCCTTTTACTGTTTTTTTTTTCCCAAGGTGGATGACCTCACACTTTCCGACATTGTATTCCATCTGCCAAACCTTAGCCCATTTGCTTAACCTATCTAAATCTCTTTGCAGCCTTTCTGTGTCCTCTACACAACCCGCTTTCCCACTAATCTTTGTGTCATCTGCAAATTTTGTTACACTACACTCTGTCCCCTCTTCCAGGTCATCTATGTATATTGTAAACAGTTGTGGTCCCAGCACCGATCCCTGTGGCACACCACTAACCACCGATTTCCAATCAGAAAAGTACCCATTTATCCCGGCACTCTGCTTTCTGTTCGCCAGCCAATTCTCTATCCATGCTAATACATTTCCTCTGACTCCGCGTACCTTTATCTTCTGCAGTAACCTTTTGTGTGGCACCTTATCGAATGCCTTTTGGAAATCTAAATACACCACATCCATCGGTACACCTCTATCCACCATGCTCGTTATATCCTCAAAGAATTCCAGTAAATTAGTTAAACATGATTTCCCCTTCATGAATCCATGTTGCGTCTGCTTGATTGCACTTTTCCTATCTAGATGTCTGCTATTTCTTCCTTAATGATAGTTTCAAGCATTTTCCCCACTACAGATGTTAAACTAACCAGCCTATAGTTACCTGCCTTTTGTCTGCCCCCTTTTTTAAACAGAGGCGTTACATTAGCTGCTTTCCAATCCGCTGGTACCTCCCCAGAGTCCAGAGAATTTGGGTAGATTATAATGAATGCATCTGCTATAACTTCTGCCATCTCTTTTAATACCCTGGGATGCATTTCATCAGGACCAGGGGACTTGTCTACCTTGAGTCCCATTAGCCTGTCCAGCACTACCCCCCTAATGATAGTGTTGGTTCTTTGTAGAGGCCCAGTTCTTTTTTACAAATCCTTGTTCATGTTTTTGTGATTAATATAGCTGTTAACATTTTCTTCTATGCATAACTGTCATAAAAGATGCCCTTTGCTCTCATTTGATCGATTTAGATGCAACTTTTCCTGGTCTTCTCGTTCTCTAAATCGCTGTCTTCCCTGCAAATAGGATTTGCCTTGATTGTTTCTGTGAGGAAAAATATTGTAAGAACTCCGGAGGTGGTGTTTGCAAAACTGGGGTTAATCCCAGTGTTTGGGAATTGGGACAGGAAGAATAGTAAAGTGGTCCCTCCTGCATTATCCCCGCATGATGGATCATTAGCAAAATTAGATTGATTTTCCTCCTGTTGCCTAGCGAGGCACACTTCTAGGTGACCATCAGCTGTCTTTCTTTTGTTGCAACCAAAAGCAACCACAATACTTCAATAACCTCATACTGATGTCTACATGAATTTAGTTGTTTGTGAGCATGACCTTGTTACTCCTTTGTGAGGGAGTTCTGGTTCAGCATAACAAAAGGATATGATCATGTTATATTGGAATTGTTACTCATTAAATAATCTTTTAAACTGAATATCACTCTATAACAGCCAGACTCCTCGTGCTTTCTGAACGTATTATTTTGTTAGCTGAAACCAATGCATGAATATTTCTAACTTTTTGCTCTCTCATTTTTATTATTTGCTTTCTGTTTGTGTTTCTTTTCTCAGTATGACCGCCTAAACCTGATAAAAGTAAGGCCAACTCAAGTTTGCTCTTCTTCCCTTCTTTTGTCTAGTTAGAATTGAACTGATAGCACTGAAATGCTTTTTTTTACATCAGTGCTCTTGTTTGTGCTCATTTAATTCCTCTCCTTTGCTGGTAGCTTCCCATCTGCACTCTTGCATCTATTTCCAGATATTTAGCTTTGCAAACTCTGTCCTCATTTATTACATTTTAATCAATGTATAAATGCCAACTGCTGCATATGTATCGACCACTCTGGTTACTGTGCTGAAGGAATTCTGTCTTTGCAACAGATTACCACCAAAAAGCTGGTACATTACAATTTGACTGAAACGTCCAACAACCATGGAAAGGGCAGGAAGCAGCTTGTTACTCAGGTGCACTCATTGATATTGTGAATATATTACTTATACTGTGTCTACTGTGAACTAAATCTTGTGTAACATATACAGGAGTTATATAACATATATATATATCTATGTTTTAAAACAAATCGTATTTCTCAATATACCAACCTTTCCACATGTCCTTGTTTTTTTAATATAAAACAAAAGAAAAGTACTGCGGATGCTGGAAATCTGAAATGAAAACAAAAATTGCTGGAAATACTCAGCAGGGCCAGCAGCATCTGTGGAAAGAGAAACAGAGTTAACGTTTCAGATCGATGACCTTTCGTCAGAAAGTCAGAGACCTGAAACGTTAACTCTGTTTTTCCCTCTGCAGATGCTGCCTGACCTGCTGAGTATTTCTAATCTTATAAATCAGCCATTTTAACTGTCACAAGATTTTACATGGAGCCACATGACAAAGCTTGGCAGCTCGTTAACAAAGGTCAGAATCAGGGGAAGTCATAACGGGGAACAAAGAAATGGCAGACCAATTGAACAAGTACTTTGGTTCGGTATTCACTAAGGAGGACACAAACAACCTTCTGGATATAAAAGGGGTCAGAGGGTCTAGTAAGGAGGAGGAACTGAGGGAAATCTTTATTAGTCGGGAAATTGTGTTGGGGAAATTGATGGGATTGAAGGCCGATAAATCCCCAGGGCCTGATGGACTGCATCCCAGAGTACTTAAGGAGGTGGCCTTGGAAATAGCGGATGCATTGACAGTCATTTTCCAACATTCCATTGACTCTGAATCAGTTCCTATGGAGTGGAGGGTAGCCAATGTAACCCCACTTTTTAAAAAAGGAGGGAGAGAAAACAGGGAATTATAGACCGGTCAGCCTGACCTCAGTAGTGGGTAAAATGATGGAATCAATTATTAAGGATGTCATAGCAGCGCATTTGGAAAATGGTGACATGATAGGTCCAAGTCAGCATGGATTTGTGAAAGGGAAATCATGCTTGACAAATCTTCTGGAATTTTTTGAGGATGTTTCCAGTAAAGTGGACAAAGGAGAACCAGTTGATGTGGTATATTTGGACTTTCAGAAGGCTTTCGACAAGGTCCCACACAAGAGATTAATGTGCAAAGTTAAAGCACATGGGATTGGGGATAGTGTGCTGACGTGGATTGAGAACTGGTTGTCAGACAGGAAGCAAAGAGTAGGAGTAAATGGGTACTTTTCAGAATGGCAGGCAGTGACTAGTGGGGTACCGCAAGGTTCTGTGCTGGGGCCCCAGCTGTTTACATTGTACATTAATGATTTAGATGAGGGGATTAAATGTAGTATCTTCAAATTTGCGGATGACACTAAGTTGGGTGGCAGTGTGAGCTGCGAGGAGGTTGCTATGAGGCTGCAGAGTGACTTGGATAGATTAGGTGAGTGGGCAAATGCATGGCAGATGAAGTATACTGTGGATAAATGTGAGGTTATCCACTTTGGTGGTAAAAACAGAGAGACAGACTATTATCTGAATGGTGACAGATTAGGAAAAGGAAAGGTGCAACGAGACCTGGGTGTCATGGTACATCAGTCATTGAAGGTTGGCATGCAGGTACAGCAGGCGGGTAAGAAAGCAAATGGCATGTTGGCCTTCATAGCGAGGGGATTTGAGTACAGGGGCAGGGAGGTGTTGCTACAGTTGTACAGGGCCTTGGTGAGGCCACACCTGGAGTATTGTGTACAGTTTTGATCTCCTAACTTGAGGAAGGACATTCTTGCTATTGAGGGAGTGCAGCGAAGATTCACCAGACTGATTCCCGGGATGGTGGGACTGACCTATCAAGAAAGACTGGATCAACTGGGCTTTGTATTCACTGGAGTTCAGAAGAATGAGAGGGGACCTCATAGAAACGTTTAAAATTCTGACGGGTTTAGACAGGTTCGATGCAGGAAGAATGTTCCCAATGTTGGGGAAGTCCAGAACCAGGGGTCACAGTCTAAGGATAAGGGGTAAGCCATTTAGGACCGAGATGAGGAGAAACCTCTTCACCCAGAGAGTGGTGAACCTGTGGAATTCTCTACCACAGAAAGTAGTTGAGGCCAATTCACTAAATATATTCAAAAGGGAGTTACCGTATATACTCGCGTATCCTACGATCTCACGTATCATGCGACCCCTAAATTTTCGTCCCCAAAACATGATTTTATCATATATCTCATGTATCATGCGAGTCACTTTTTTGAGATACCAGATGCCACTAGGCTAGGCTTTCAAACAAGTTTAACAAGTACCCAACACGTAACAAGTACCCTAACACATAACAACAATCGAATACAGACCTTAACAACCGAATCATGAAACATCGAGTGGATTCTGTTGTGAAAGCTGTTCGCGAATCGAACACCGATATAGCAATCATTCCAGCTGGCTTGACTAGCGTCGTTCAGCCACAGCCTCTACTGTGTTTGCGGGTAAAAGAAGCATGGGCTGAGATAGATGGAGCCTCTAATAATGCAGCAAACTTCAGAGGGAGTTGTGGGTGGCGATCTCTAGACCACAGCAAAGATACAGTACAAGTGACAATAGAGGCTGCAATCCAGCCCAGGAGATACCTGCCGAGATTCAGCGTGGATACGGTCTGCTTAACAGCCTAACAGCCTAATCTTGGCCAGCACTTCACACCCGCAAATTTTGTATCTCGCGTATCATGCGACCCCCCAAATTTAGGTTACAATTTAGGTCTTCAAAAGTCGCATGATACGCGAGTATATACGGTAGATGAAGTCCTTACTACTCGGGGGATCAAGGGGTATGGCGAGAAAGCAGGAAGGGGGTACTGAAGTTTCATGTTCAGCCATGAACTCATTGAATGGCGGTGCAGGCTAGAAGGGCTGAATGGCCTGCTCCTGCACCTATTTTCTATGTTTCTCTGTTTCTATGTCTATGTTTCTATGTCATATACCGAACCAGTAAAATCCAAATCAGTAAACTCCTTTTACCACCTCCTCCACCTTTCACCTACAAAGATATATTACAACCGAGCCATAATTGTTTTGGGATTTGGAATATTTAAAACCATCGTGCAATTTTATGCAATTTTTTGAACATTTTGATAGATAATAGTGTAGTACTGCACTCGATTTCCGGGCCGGGCCGCTTGGGTGATTTGACGTCACCCAAATCCAGGTCGCTGATTGCAGCATGGGCAGGTACAGCAGGAATGGCGAGGTCAGGACGAAGGAGCGGCGAGTGATTGTGGAGCGATGTGATCGGGGCCCAGGAGAGACGAGAGTTCGGGGCCCAGAAGTGGCGAGGGCCCAGGGGCAGCATGGGCCAGCCCACACTGCGATATCTGTGAACGCTAGGTCCATGCAGCAGAGCTGGTCTCCAGTTGCCTTGGTTAATCCTTGCCACTGGACCAAGACCAAGCTCTGTCAAGCCTGTGTGGTGGCTGGTGTGCAACGGCCACCACACGTTAAAAAAAATCCACGCACAGGCATCTTGCATCTTTCAAGATGTAGTTCGGGATCTGGAATATTAGGTCCTTCATTGAAACACCTGGGAACTCATCCCTTTTTGGCATGGCAGCAGGTCATCCTTGTTTTGAGCAACCGCCTATGATGATGAATGCACTCGAGTATTGTTTGATCTCTGATATCTTCTTATGAATGATAGAGGTGGGATGTGTATTTTTTCACACACCTACTTAATTAGACTTTTTGTTTAATAGGAGGCATTTCTTCTCTGAGAGGGTGGTGAATCTTGGAATTATCTACCCCAGAGAGCTGTGGAGGCTGATTCATTGGCTATATTCAAGGCTGAGATAAACAAATTCATGAACTATAGAGGAGTCGAGGGTTATGGGGAACAGGCAGGAAAGTAAAGTTGAGGCCAAGATCAGATCAGCCATGATCATGAATGGCAGAGCAGACGCGAGGGGCCGTATGGCCTACTCCTGCTTCTATTTCTAATGTAATTGAGAAGACTTGAGGAAAGGTCGAGGCCGATCGTACAAAATACCAACAAAGAACAAGAGAAATGATGATATCATTCAAATATTTGCATTTATATAGCATCTTTAATGTAGAAAACAACATCTCAAGGTGCTTCACAGATTTTTACTATAGCTAGAAGTAATGAAATGGTTAAATGTTCATTCCCAGGATACTTTAGGGTTTAATGTGTCCGAGTACAATTTAGCTGCCGCTGCTGATTAGTTTTTGCTGAAATTGAAGGATGTGTGATTTGTGCCTTATTTTTGTGGCCACTTTGTGAAACAAGATAGGCTTGAGATAGGAAGTGGAACAGTGGAGCTCAGAATGATTAGTTCCATCCTAAATGATAAATAAATTGGCATCTGGTGTTTTGAAGAAAATATCCTATTTCTGGGGGTCTTGTTCACAAGAACACGTGTCATGCCATAATGAATCAGCAGTGGCCATGTTTATGAGAGATGGCCTGCAAAGATCTTAAGTTGTCAGAGAGTCAGGATCGAAAAGGATCGACAGAGGTTACCTGTCTGTCTGGGGAAAGGCGGTAATACTGTTTATTTCTCTGTTTGTCTACTGCTCAAAGACATTGTGCGTGTCTAGACTTGATCAAACACAATAAAGAGATTTGTGGTTGCAAACCATATTTGGTTTCTGATTTGAACTGCTTAAAGAAGGAGGCCATTGACGGGGTTTAAACCTGATGATGAGAATTTTAAATTTGAGGCGTTAGGGAACTTGGAGCCAATGTAGGTCAGTGAGGACAGTGGTGATGGGTGAATGGCAGTTGGTGGGGGACTGGATACGGGCAGCAGAGTTTTGGATGGGCTGAATCATACGAAGGGTGGAGAATTAAAGGCTGGCCATAACTACTATGGAATGGTTGAGCTCAGCTGTAATGGTTAGTCGACATCAAGGTTGCATTTGAAAAGTGTGTAGACCATAGAAGTTTAGCGGGGCTGAGGAAGATAAGGGATGGACAATGCTCTTTGATTACCTTGGAGTACCTATGTAAATGCCAGATCTAAAGGGCACATTGCGATCTCATGTTGCCACAGATAGTCTAAAGTTAGTACTGATGCTTCAGGCAGAGCACATCTTAAGCACTTGGACTTCTTTTAGATGAAGCCACTTTGGGTTTTTGTGTATATACAGCACATCAGAACCATATCCTGTGATCTCAGAAACATTACCCTCTGAACGTCAGAGAATGATATGCTGCGCAAACCACAGATCATAGACTTTCAACTCGTTCACCTGCTGCCTGAACTCTGACGTTATCATTCTTGGTTTGTTTGCCAGGACCAGTCCTGATTTTGCCCTCTTTCTGCAGGGAAGTTCCCTGCCTCTGCATTAAGGCACCTGATGCCATGTCCCAGATCAAGAATTCCCAGTGTGGAGTTATAGGAATGCAACATTTACTAATGTGCTTAGATGTTGAGCTATTTAATAACTCTTAATATTTGACCTCTAGTATTGAGTAGGATCAAATTTGGTTGTATTTGCTTACCTTTCAAGCTGTCAATCATTAGGCATGGCTTTAGGTATTAACCACCACTAATTATCTCTTGATTGCAAAGAATTAACGATTAATACATTAGTGATTATGATTTTTATTCATAATATTTTTTAAAAATCATAAAAAAGAATTGAGAGATGTGGTGATTCTAGCAGAAATAGCTTGCCTTAAAAGTATAATTTGCCCATCCCCACTTCCTCCAGCTTCTATCCAGTGATACAGTAAGGGGAGGTGGGAAGTACAATGGAATGGAAAGTGAGCACCAGAGAAGCAGAATACTGCAATTTTTATGCCGATGAGATGATAAACACGGATATAAATGAGTTTAATTGAACTCTGATCAAACCAAATCTTTCAGCATGTTACAACAAATGAAATCATAATTTGGAGAAGTGGTTGAATGTGTTCTCAGAATTAGGAGGAACTTTAACTCAGAGTTTTGATAACAATATATAATAAAAACTGAATACAGCAAAAAAATACTTTTCAAAAACCAGACTAAAGCAGATCAATCTTCTTTACAACATTTTGACTGAATGTAGATGGCAGAATGGCGCCACTTGAAATCAATATCTGGCTAATCTTTTTTGTTGACTTGAAACTACATTAATGTCACTGATATCCTTTCATTGTCTAAAATATAACTGAACAACCTTTCACCGAGTGCGGATCAGGTTTGAACAGAGGAGGATCATCAACCAAATCAGTTTACAACACACAATCATGTTTCACTTTTAAAGGAAATGTTTTCTATTTTGGGTATTTTAATTTTTTCCTGCTAATATCTGCATTCCATCCCAACTGTTAATGTACAGAACCAGAATTGCAGTATTTATGCATTTATTAATTTTTCATCATGAAACCTCCATTTTTTACATGGACGTTCCCCACCAACATTCCAACAATGAATTATGATTAAAGTTAATATCCTTTTCTCTCCGTCAATTTGGTTTTTAAACAGTGACACAATATCATCAGGTGAATTTGTAGGAAGGGAGTTACTGATCCCAATTGTGTGTAAGATCTAAACTTTCATATACCATTCAATTGACTTCATTGCTAATTACTCTGATAATTGCGCTCCTTCAAATAATCAGGCTCAGTATCCTATCCAAGTCAGAAGCCCACTGTTTCTTGCACTCACCAAAGTGAGGGATGTCAGTGTTGGGGAATTGGACCCTTTTCCATTTTTGGCATTCAATAACTCCATGAAATACTGTCCTGCAACCATTTTGAGAAAGTGGTGATGGCAGGACTCGCAATCAGAATCCCCTATTCAAGAAAATCTGTCGTCAAAAATTTATAATTAATTTTGACATTCTTTTGTTTGTTTCAGTCAGTTTGTTTTTCAGGATGTTGTTAAAACAGTGAGTGTTGATTTTCTCCTCGGGGAAATTGGCTAAAAGGAACTTCCTGAGCCTGTGCCCCATGGGAGATGAGTTACTGTCATCAAAAGAAAGGATCATTGATCGGAGGAGCTGATTTGATTTTGCCATTTCCTTTGCTTATTATACTTTAGCCTCCTCACTCTGCCAGACTCGGTAATAACCCCAACCCAGTCTCCCCTAATGGTGCCATTAGGAAGCATTATTTAAAATAGAGCACTGCATTGCACCTGAGCAAAGCCCCACCTCTCCTGGGAGTACATGACATCATCAATGATGCAAAGTGAGCATGTTCCATTTCTCAGATCTGCCAGCTCTCTCCTTGGAGGGAGTACACATACACACTAGACCTTTAAGTCTACACAGAGGTGACATAACTAACGGTATTGAATTTGATGGAAGTTTTCACTTGGTTGAGTAGTTAGCTGTTTCTTTTGTTCAACAAATAAGAGTTATGAATTGAGGTTCTGGTGATGTTTAAGCTTGTGGAAATAATCCAAACATCATGAGACTGTATATTAAATAAAAATAGAACAAAGGCAGGAATGAAAAAATGTAACTGCGCTGATGCATATCCACAGTTCCTAGTTCTGCTGCCTATATCCCAAGTTCCGTTCACCTGTCACCTTTTGTGCTCGCTGACCTACATTGGCTCCCGATCTGGCAATGCCTCGATTTTGTTTTCAAATCCCTCCAAGGACTCGCCCCTCCCTATCTCTGTAATTTCCTGCAGCCCCACAACCCTCAGAGCCCTCTACTCTCCTATTCTGGCCTCTTGTTCATCCCTGATTTTAATCGCTCCACCATTGGAAGCTGTGCCTTCAATTGCCCCAAGGTCTGGAATTCTCTCCCTAAACCTCTCCGCCTCTCTACCTCTCACTCCTCCTTTAAGTCGCTCCTCAAAACCTCTTTGACCAGGCAGTGTTGCACCCCAGTGAACAGGGGCAGGATTTGATACGTATTACACTGATTGGCTGGTCCGCCCTTGTGGACATTTTCCCAGTTATTCAAGATTTTGATCATCTGAGGAGAAGTAGAAGTCAGCACGGCATGTAAAAGAAAGTATTTCAACCCCTTTCCATTCCGAAATTGTGTTTTAAATTGAGGTTGCTTTCCTGTAGAGAGTAATTCAGTAAAATACCAATCATTTGTGTGGGAATCTATTTGTGTTTCCATGGAAACCAAAGTAAGCAATTTGGGCCGGGAAATTTCTTGTTGCTTCTGCTCCACTACCAAAACTTGGTCGGAAGTGTAGCAGATATCCCAAATTCATCACGCGCCTCTGATCACCATTGTGTACAAGAGGTTACTTTCATACGACACGATTACTTACCCGTTGCTAGTTTGGCCTAATGAAGTTAGGCCTCATTAACTCTGCTTGTCATGTGGCAAACTTGTGCAGAGCCTATAACTAGTTCACTTAATGTACACCTTTCAGAATGTGATTATGGGCATCTTATTACCCTGAGTACATTCATTAAATGATTTGTGATTATAGATTCTATAGCTCCAAATCATGTGAGCTACTCAGTATGATAAGGCACCAAGTTTCTTTGTCCCAAGAATCTGTCCCAAGTTTATTTATTATTTTTTTTTTTAAAGAGTGCTACTCTTGTAAAATACATTGTTAAGCCAGTTCTCTCTATGGCCAACTCCCACTTAAAACTTGTGACTTGTGATGGTAGAAAATGTTCAGACATTCTTAACCCATTTGTCACTTCTGTGATTTGCTACCAGAGGAATTTAACTGTGGCAGAATTATGAATGAATATCAGCGGAGATGTAGCAAAAATATCAAGACACTTAATTATCACAAGAATTTCAACTCGTTGCAATTTCTGCGCTGGAATTAGTTGAAATCCAATAATCAATTACACATCATGTTTGTAGGAAGCACTGCATCTTTTAGAGCGAGGATACAAAATTCCAGGTATGAATTGTATATTGGAGAATACTAATGTATTCTCGTTGCGGCTCAGTGGACAGCACCCTTGCCTCTGAGTCAGAAGGAACTTGAGCACAAAAATCTAGTCTGACACTCCATTGCAGTGCTGAGGGAGCGCTGCACTGTTGGAGGTGCTGTCTTTCAGATGTGACGTTAAACCGAGGCCCTGTCTGCCACCTCGTGTGGACATAAAAGATACTATGGCACTATTTTGAAGAAGAGCAGAAGAGTTATCCCCGGTGTCATGCCCAATATTAATCCCTCAATCAACATAACAGAAAAACATATTACCTGGTCATTATCACATTGCTGTTTATGGGAGCTTGCTACATGCAAATTGGCTGCCACTTTCCCCACATTTCAACAGTGATTATACTCCAAAAGTGCTTCATTGGCTGTAAAGTGCTTTGAGATGTCCGGTGGTTGTGAAAGGCGCTACAGAAATGCAAGTCTTTCTTAATCTCCCTCAGGGAAACCGAGCTCTGAATTATGAACCTTGAATAAGAGGATCAGAAGCACTCATTTTGTTTACAAATCCTTGCGCTGTTTTTACAAGGCACTACGAGGCAGATCATGAAATGTAGCCCTCCTTTGCACCGACAAAGTCAACTGTAGGTCGGTAGATATAGAATCTAAGCTAGAGGAGTATCATTCTATCTGAATCTTTTCACTGCAGAGTTGAACCTTTTCCCTTGATAATAGCAACCTGGGAGCCTGCTCTGACTTGAACAGAAAGATAACATGTTCCATCAGAGAGGGATTAGGGCCAGAATGCAGTTTCTAGTTTAGTAATTTTAAGAAACCAAGGAAGGAGAGCCCTCTACAGGTTACTGTGAAGTATTAAAAACCACATTTTCTTTCCTCATGGAATACTTGGGTTTAAGTAAATTGCTTCATATATAGTACTAAACCTTTAATTTGGATTTACAATGCTATACTTTCACATCTATGTTGGTGACATTTCAATATTTGCAAATGTCAATTAAGTAAAAAGTTCTAAGGATAAATTTATAAAAAAAAAACATTTTTTTTAAATAGATTTATTTAATGTAAAGTGACGTAACTGACCAATGACTGCTACTAGACATGCATCACAAAGTTGCCTCTAGGCTGATCAATATCAATCCTTACTGCCCGTCATCTCTATGAATTACGTGACTGAGTTCTGGGCTCTACAGAGAGCCCTTCAACTGCAGATTCATTAAAAAATAGAGGGAACATCTAAAAAGGGCACTTCAGTGTGAGGAAGGGGTTTGTGCCCACAGTACTTACCCTCGCAGTGATTTCTCTGTCGAAACCAAAGTGAAATCAAATTAAACTTAACAATGGCCCAAGTTGTTTCACAGTCTTTAAAGTCCAGTTATAGAATAAATTGGTTCAGTGTTAATACATCATTTTCCTTTCTGAACCAGCACCATTTTTCAACATCCAGTCTATAATTATAAACCACGTTTTTCTCATTTTCTTTGCAATATACTTTAAATAAAGCTGTTCTATATGGTATGGGTTGCCCTTTCATGTGACTTAAGGTTTTTAATCCTCAAAGGGTTTGTAGACTGTAAATAAAGCAAAATACACTTGCAGGCTGTAAATAAAGTGTCAAGATTTTTCCTGCATATTATTATTTCTGTACTTCTTGCAATGGATCGCTGCCTCCATTATATAATTGCCATCTATCATATCGGGTCCATTTATGATGCATGCTGTTTCCCTAATCAGGAAAGAGGCCAAGTAAAATACTGCAGCTGGGCTGGGTGCCAGATGTCCATGCAAGTTGGCCTCGCCCTCTTCCTGCTGCAAGAGAATCAATTTTGTGTTCTCTAAGCGGATTAAGTGAGATGGGAAACTCATCGTATAAGAAACTGTGTCGATAGATGTGTCCCATTCCATGTAATGTTCTGATTCTATTCCATATTTTGTGACCTTGTCGACAACTAGGTCAATCAGACAGCAAAGAAGCCTGCAAGGGTGTGAGCTGGGACCACATAACCAGCATGCGTTGGATTCTTAATCTATTTTAAAAAGAAGCTTATCTTGTGCCCTTTATTAAGTAGAGAAGTCAGGGAACAGACTTTTAATATTCACTTTAATATAAGTGTATTATTTCCCCGATACAGAACTGACTATTCATATGTGTGAAGATATAGGGGTGGAAATTCAGTCACTCCTCTGTTGCACGTTAATCCAGACAAAGCGGTAAATTTTGCGGAAATGGTTTGCGTCTTCAGCCGCAAAATTCACCAGCTGGGTCCTGAGTTTGGAGCGGAGCACTAAGGGAGGCTGAGCAAATGAAAATCCCGACGTAAGCAGCCAGCTTCGGAGCGTCCTAAGAGAGGCTTCAGTGAAACAAATAAATCTGAAAAAAACCACCAAAAACATTCCTAATACTTTACTCATGCCACATCAACATAAATCGCAAAAATAGAAAAATAAAAAACAATGGGCCAGAAATTCACCTGAGATCCCTGGCGTCGGATCCTCAGTATTCCGGCGGTTGTGTCTTTTGAACTGCCGGAATACCGCTGGTGCGCACTCCCACGGTTTTCGGTGGTGGCGAAGCGTTGCGATAGTGGGCGGGAGCGGGTGGCGGCGAGGCCTAAAGCTCGGCGATCTGCGGCAAGCAAAGAACCATTGCAAAAACGGGCGGTTTGGCTTCTTGCGCATGCGCGGACTCCGAATAATAGCTTGGAAACTGTGGGACTCCTGTGGGATTATCAACTTATCAGCTTTATTTGGCTGTTTTGGAGGCTGTTTCTTTGGCCAGCCAGATTGAGACAGTCCTCTAAGCATTTCATGGACACTTCCAATATTGGCTCCCGTTCTTTTTCCATGAATTATCTGGAGAATATTTGAATTTGAGTTCTATGTGAAATGAGCCAGCGCAGCTCAGAAGCAAGAGGTGGCTCCAGCAGGTGAGTGCGAGTAAAGACTTCACGGAACGTTGGTATGCAATGTTATGGTTTAAAGGAGCCGGTAATGGTTTGCATGTGTACGAGAGGATTGGAGGCAGGGACGAGGGAGGGGAGGGGATGTTGGGGAGGACGTTGGGGTGGGTCTGCTTTGGAGCCGGACTGTTTTATAATAAAAAAACGAAGCCCAAAGCTAAGGGAATGAGGGAAGAGGGTGCAGAGCAAAGTAAAGGTCCCGAGGGATTTGAAGGGCAGGCGTATGAGATTACAACATGCTTCAGCTTTGCGCCTGTCCCGACAGTTTGTATATTTTGGGGGAAAATTTCCAAATTTTTCACAGACACTTGTCACATTGTGGCTTGAGTTCTGCCATGTTTGGGTCGATATATTGTAAAATTTTAATTCATTTTTTATTTTATTTTATCACCAACAAGTAAATATGGCATTACTGCCTACTGATCGGCAGTTAGCTTCTACTTTTACTGATTTCTAATAGATATTGAGGCTTTGTTGATTATGAATGGTCTTCCGGGCCACTGTAAATACCTTCAATGCTAAAATAAAATGGAGGGAGGCATAACGCTGGGCCCAAGTCAGGTAAGTACATTAAAAAATTGATCAGAGCAATAACGGGTGGTAGCGGGCATTAAAAAATACTTTTTAATGCAAATTAGCGCTTGGGGGGGGGGGGGTGATTTTGCACGATTTCTGGGTGGCAAATGTGGATGGATGATTTGCAGCAGCGCCGGCGATAATCATAGGCCGAAATTGCCGACGGCGATAATCGAGAGATGAAACGGGCGGTCCAGGGCGGTAATTTACATTTTTGTCCAAAACGGGCGGTAACTGGGCATTAAATGGGCAATCCTAGGGAAAATTCTAGCCCAATCACACTTGCCTCAGGTAAATATTCCTTCCCTCACTGCGGCCGCTACAGCTCGGACCGCCAGCTTTCACAGGCAGTCCCACTAGGGCGCGTTATGGGGTGCTATGGATCGGGCAAGTTTCAGACTTCGAGCCGCTGTCTCAACCAGGGACGTTGCACACTGGCTCAACTCTCCCGGGCAGTCTGCTCCACGCCCCCGCAAACCCAGTACCGAATGTCCCAGCGAGGCGCTGGTAGCTGGCCACCCGCATAATATGCCTTCCGCTGCCATTACAGCATTCTTGACAGATTACAAGTTCCGTGTTTTAGCGCATGCACAGTGCATGCCTAAACCCGGAATTTGTGCGGCCGTTACGAGTGCGTGCGCACCTCACACGCGCATCAGTAGGGGCTGCAAATTCAGCCCTTGTATCTCTGTTCATTGAATCCCATGCCACTGCTTTCATCACTCTTATTCACATCAAATTACTCACCTATCTCCCACACTTGTCAGCCCCCATATCTCAACAGTGAGATTCTGTACCATGCGTGCATTGCTCTCCTCAGCCAAATCCTCCCCTTACTCCAAGATTGTCTTAGAAAGCAAGGACTACTTCATGGCGAGCTGTCTGCTCAAACTGCTTTTGCCCACACCTTCCCACGTCTCTTTTCCCTCCCTGCTCTTGATCAACCTCCTCAACTTCCCACAAGCTCATCTCTTCTAAGAGAATCCACCTCCTGATCCCTCGATCTCTTTGCACCAACTTCCAACTGTCCGATTACTTTTTATGGCCCCCCCCATTTTTTTTCAAATATTGTTAATAGATCCCCTTGCTCCCTTTCGGAGGGATGGGGGAGAAGGGGAGAAGGGGGGGGAAAGGAGATTGGGGGGGGGAAGGAGATTGGGGGGGATGGGGGGGGAAGGAGATTGGGGGGGGTGGGGGGTGGGGGGGGGGAAAGGAGATTGGGGGGGTGGGGGGGAGAAGGGGGAGGGAGGCTGAACGGGCCGGGCCCGAGACTTCGGGCAGGGCCCGTCCCCAGCACCAGATTTACAGGTAGGTGGCATTGGGTCGGGTCGGGGGGGTGGTGGGAGGGGGGTCGTTTCGGTTCGGGTCGGGGGGAGGGAGGGAGAGGGAGGTCAGGTCGGGGGGAGGGAGGTCAGGTCGGGTCCGGGTGGGGGGGGGGGGAAGCGGGTGTCGGGCTGGGTCCGGTCCCGGGGGGGGGGAGCGGGTGTCGGGTCCGGGGGGGGGGGGGGGGCGGGGCGGGGGAGAGCGGGTGTCGGGTCCGGTCCGGGGGGGGCGGGAAGCGCGAGTCGGGTCGGGAGGAAGCAGGAGCTGGCCGTGGGGGGATCCTTATTCATGCAGCCCCAGTGAGGCCATTCGGCCAGGGCTAGGGGCTGTGTGCTTCGGGCCCCTCTCACACTGTTTCGGGAGCTACTGCACTTGCGCACCCACTGTAGCGCGCATGTGCAGAGGTCCCGGCACTGTTTTTAGCACAGGGACCTGGCTCCGCCCCCTACAGCTCCTGCTGCGCTGCGCCGAGGGCCAGATGACCTGCAGGGAGGTGGAGAATCTGGAGGGTTTTTTTAGGCGCACTTTGTGGCGCGAAAAACGGGCGTCCAGTTCGGGACTGCGCCGTTCTAGGCGCGGCTCGAAACTTGGGCCCTTTATGTGTACTTTAGTCTAACATTGTAGAATATGTTCAGAATGAGTTGAAAGAGTGGTGGGGAATGTGTTACCAGAAGTAAGAAGCACATCTATTATGCTGGACTTATAATATACTGGCTCAGATTTTGATGTAGGAAAAACGGTGAGCCTATCAGTAAGGAGTATTCGGATAGCAACTTCTGGCATCCGCACATGCGCAGTTAAACGTGGAAATCCACAAGTTGTTGCCCGATTGTCCCAGCTCCTCCACAAGCTTCACTACACCAATACCTCGCCGAGAGACTCGGCATTCAAACACAAGGGCATGAAGTTGCGGTACTTACCCACGAGAAAAACGAAAGAGAAAAAGAGAGACTTGCATTTCTATAGCACCTTTTACGAACACCGGATGTCCCAAAGCACTTTACAGCCAATGAGGTACGTTTTTTTAAAAGTGTACTCACTGTTGTAATCTAACAGCCAATTTGCGCACAGCATTCTCCCACAAACAACAATGTGATAATGACCAGATAACCTGTTTTAGTGATATTAATTGAGGGATAAATATTGGCCAGGACACCGGGGATAACTCCCCTGCTCTTCGAAATAGTCCCATAGGATCTTTTACGTCCATTTGAGAGAGCAGACGGGACCTCGGTTTCTGTGTGCATATTCGAAATGAATGTATATATATTCTGAGATCGTTTATCTATTGTAATCCACAAGGTAGTTGCTCATTTTATGATAATCCTATAAATACAGAATTAGACTGATGAGTATGAAGTGTTGTAAGACAGGAGTTGGGCAGTATTTCTTTGCTTTATTCATAATCTAACCATGTTACAACAACATAGCATTAAAACATCCTCAAATGCAGTAATGTTTCAATAGGAAGCTTCAAAAAGCTGTACCATTAAAAAGGAAAATCAGTTTGGGAACTTGTTCAATGCCATGATACAATATGGGAAGCAAAAGGCGGAGTTGATTGGATGATCATGTTAACCACTCAGGATTCTGCCTTGTAATTTATGATTAAGCTCCTCAAGCATGTGTTATAGCCTTGCAACATGTTCCAAGCAATTGTTTGTTGTCAACTTAATAAGATTTCCTCTCACTAAACACAACATTCATTAAAAAAAAATACACATACAGCATTATTTTTGTGTTGCAATCTGCCCTGGGTGCTTATCGGGCTGTTTAGTCCAAGGAATGGAATAAATTGCTTAAGCTGAGAGATCATTCAAAGGGAAGTTCTCATCTGGTGTAATGTATGCATCCGTGAGGATGCTCACAGGTTTGTAGAGTTGTTGCATTGAGTGGCTTGGCTAGTCATGTGATGTTCACAAGCCTCAATAAAACCCCAGTCAGTTGGGTCTAGGTCATCCACGATGAGGTATGCAGTTGTGAGCCTAGTGGATGAACTGGTAATGTGTAGTGTGATTGTGAAACCTTTGTTAATAAACCAACTAGTTCTTAATAACAATGTGTTGCTCTGAATTCTTAAGCAAAGAACCCATGAAGCAAATAAATTACATCTGGTAAATTGTCTTGGAAGAAAGTGCCCCTCTGAATGATCGCTTATCCTAATTAACTAAAATATTTAAATTGAATGCACTCTATTACATAACAGACTAGCTTCTTACTATGTTAATGGAATATATTCCACACATAAAGCTACATTCTGGGTAGGAGTTTGAATTTATTTACATTACACTCAGGATTTACATTCAAATTTAACATGCCTGCTTTATAATTATTCAAATTAGTAGGAATTCCACAATTCTGGCTTGTTCTTTAACGATCCTTGCTCGAATGGTGGTGGCGATGGGGAGCAGATTAGTGGATAGTTATTTACAGACTATGGAAGGCGAAGTACATGGCCTCGTGATGTCAAATTGTTGAGCGTGAGAACTTCAGTCATTTTGCACCTGTAGATTCTCTAATCCAAATAAAGGGGAAAATGTACTTTAAAATGGATGCACATGTTGCTTTTGTAAATATGAGAAAGTAGCACCTCAACAGACAGCAACTATTTCTTCAATCCAAGAATTTAAATTAGAATTGAAAGACCAAAAGTACCTTTTCCATTAAAATACTTTTAATTAGGTGATTAAATAGTTTCAAAAAATAAACTGATACAGATTCTATTAATTAAAGGAGGCAAAGGTTTTTGTTATTTTGAGGCCATATTTGAAAGTGTTAAAATGCTTACTTGACATCCATTTTAACCTGTCATCCAGGCACAGAAACTTGCATCCTTATTACTTCAGTAACCTGTCCCTTCAAGATTGAAATTCACTGACTGAATTCCCCCTCTATCACAAATGAACGCAGCATCCTTTAATCATATTTAGCTGTACAAGTTATTTGATATGGATACAATAACAGTATGGTCTACATTATGGCTTATTTTAGTTACAATTGTTTTTCAAGGATAGATGATCTCTTGGCAAAGTGCATCACAAAGTGGTTTATCAGATTGAAAGAAAATTGCATGGTCCTCATAACCTGACACAATGAGATCAAGGTGAATTCACATGACTGTCTGATACGATTAATAAAAGCTCACCGATGATCACGCTGGTGGGTGGAGGGTTGGATTAAGAGATGCTTAGCTGTTCTGAGAGCTTTTTTAAAATTGAGAAATCTAGCTGAAGGGCCAAGGCGGAAAAGAGAAGCAGAGTGGACAAAATAAACAAAGAAGTTATGATTAGCCAATGCCAAGTTGTGATTTTAAATGCCTGAAGATTGTAACTAGGAAAAAAGATAGAGAAGTGTAATGATCCTCAATTATGAGATCCAGGCTAAGGATGAGTTTAAGAATAAGATATAGCCGTGAGTCTTGATTTCAGCACACTGGGGAATGGGGAAGGTGTAAAATGTCATATTTGAAGCTTAGGAGGAACAAGATTGGAAAGTGCAGAAGATACACCTGTCTAGAAACTCCAATATAAAAGCAAAATACTGCGGATGCTGGAACTCTGAAATAAAAACAGAAAATGCTGGAAATAATGAGCAGGTCAGGCAGCATCTATGGAGAGAGAAACAAAGTTAACGTTTCAGGTTGATGAAAGGTTCTGACAAAAGGTCATCGACCTGAAATGGTAACTCTGTTTCTCTCTCCACAAATGCTGCCCGACCTGCTGAGTATATCCAGCATTTTCTGTTTTTAGATCCAGATACTCCATTGTGCACTGACAGTACACTGGTTGATTCAATCTATTTGTTATGCTTTTTTAAAACATTCATTTACTTTTAGCTACAAGAAACAGTAAGTCGCTATACTTCAAGTAATTGTTTTTGTATGAAGTATAGCCCATTTCAGTGAGTTCTGGCCAAGGGAGTCCCCTGCATATATCATATATATCATTTGCTAAATTAGCTTTGAAGTGATGACCTCGAACAGTTTTGCCTATTGATTAAAATGTCAATATGCTGCTTATTGTAGAAAGGCTTTTAAAGCGAATGTGGCTAAATATTTGAAAAAAAAACATTTAAAAGGTTTTGTAGAAAGGACAGGAAATGGGACAGCTCTTTCATAGAGTTGATGCAGATGCAAGGGGAAATTGGCTGTAAAATTCTATGGGCCCGAACTTGGTGGCCTTACTGCCCGCTGCCGCCGAGTTTTTTCGGCGGCCACCCCTTGGTGCCAGTTTCCACTAGGCCTCCTGCCAGCAGGAGGGGAGGACCGCTGGGAACCACCCGCTGATGGCCACTAGCGCGCAAGGCGCGTAAGTGTCCTCCCGCCCACCGAGCTGGCAGATTCCTCCGGGCGGGAGTCGGTGGCGGCAGGGGAAGGACCGCTGCGTGGAGGCAGGTCTAACCCCATCGGTAAGTATGCAAAAAAGAACTTTTTTTTTGGTGATTAATGCGAATGGGGTCCCTTAAAGGTTTTCCAGTGGGTTTTTTTTTGTGTGTAAATTTTTATTTTTATGTGTCCCCCCTCCCTGGGCCCGGCTTAATCCTCGGTGGCACTTTGGTGAGGATTGCATTTGCCACTGAGATTGGGAGCTCCCGCCCGCTGCCGCCCAGATTCACGGCATAAGTCCCTTTTTTGCCGCCGGGCGGTCTTTCAAGGACTTTTTAACGAAACTTCCACCCAAAGTACCATCGGATGTCTCGGCGGTGCTTTGGGCGGCACTTGGGTGGAACTTAGCTTCCACCAAGTTCGGGCCCTTTGATTCTATGTTGAAGGGACAGATCTAGCATCCCGTTAAAAATGATCTAAAAATGAGATGTAGGCCACATTCAGATTTCTTCTGGGATCCCACTGGATGACATTCTGGGTCTGTGAGGGCACTTGTATGTCCAGGAAGTGTCTTTGCAATTTCAGTTAATCGTACCTTTCTTCAGTTATATTTGATAATTTATTTAATTTAAACAAGTCGGCAGCACTGCAACTTTAAAGACAACAGGTAATGGCTTTCAGGAGGTGAGAATGACACTTCAGCATGTTAATAATAAGCTTTCACCTTCCATCACTTTAATCAAAGTGGCACACTACAGGGTTAAACCACAAAATCAGTGCTAAGGAAGACAAATTAATCTTCTCCATTGAAAAACTATCAGTGGATTGTTGTTTAGCTTGTTGGAAACTGAATGTGTTTGGGGCAAGGATGCTTTAGTACATAACCATCATACAAGAGTAAACATTTTGGGGAGAGCAATTTGGAATTCTTTTCTAGGATTCAAAATTTAAGTCGTAATGAATTATCTTAGTTACCTATTTAAAGAGTGCATCTTACCATGGATACCTCTCTTTTAAAAACTCATACTATTACAAGGAGTTTAGGAAATCACAGGACCTGAAAAGACCATTTAGGTCCATCCAGAATAGCCACAACTGTAGCAAATAGCATTTTTCTAGCTTGAATTACTGTTTTTTTGCCAGTCCCTCTTAAAATGAATGATGTTATCAGCCTTGGTTGCCTCCCAGTGTGGCAGATTCCCAACATTCTCCATCCCCTCTAAATATCTTAAGCCTTAAACCCGGATGAAGGAGGCCATTTGATCCATCTGGCTCAGCCATCCATTGAAACAGAGATTTCAGCCATCATAACATTTCACTCTTGATTGATTGATTCACAGTTTTTACCTTCTGGACTCTATCCAGAAGCTCAATCACTCTTCCTAGCATCAGTTCTGAACGTGTTCAGTTATTATCCATCTCCTCGTATCCTGCAGTGCTGGTTACTCTTAAAATAGTGTTCCAGGCTTTACCTTTTCCATTCTACCTAGTTTGTGATATAAGGTACCCTCTCATTCGCCTCCTAACAACACTGAAAAATCTGTCTTTTTCTAGCCTTTCCCTCTTATCTCACTCCCAGTTACTGTTACTCCTCTGCACTGAGGATGCAGGGTGGGTTTGAAAGGACCATGCACTGCACCTCATTTTTTTTCATGCATACCAGTACAGTGTTATTACAGCAGTGCATATTTTGTAATTTAAAAAAAACGAGACTGTTCAAGCGTATTTATATAACACGTCAAAACAGCTTTATATGTACTAGCTTATGTACTATAGGCAGTCTGGGATCTGGGTTGCAATGTTTAGCTGCTTCCTGGGCTTGTCTTTTTAAGGCCAGTGCTGAGGTACTACCTTTGGGGAAATGGTCTAAATAGGCCAGAGAGGGGGTTTGTAAATTGCTGACTCCTGGAAAGAAACAGCATGCCTTTTTTCTGGCCTTTTGCTGTATGTTGTCTGGAGTATTGCGGATATTTTCAAAGCTTTTGTATAAATGTGCAAAATGTGGACTTTCATCGTAGCTGATGTCCTTTGACTCCAAGGACCATGTAAGATTTTCAACCCTTGGCAAATGTTCTGCTTCTGCACATGTGAAGGGTCTCTGATACTAATTTTGCATTCGTGTTCCTATTTTAAAGAAAACTTTCCAGCCGCTAGAGTTTATTTAAATGATAGCATTGATCTTACTAACGCAAAACTCATCAAATAGCATAGTAATGAATTCAATTAAAGGTGATAAATGATCTAAAACAATTTAAAAATCAGTGCAGCAATCCATGTCCAGCTGCTTTTAATCTGGCAAAAATGTAGAAATGATTCCCCATCTACTGTTTGTTTCTCCCAACATATTATTACATAGACCCTGCAGCACAGAAGCAGGCCATTTAACTGGTCGGTATTTATACTCTCACAAGCCTCCTTCTCCTCTAATTATCTCTTCCCACACTGCCCCCATATCCCTCTATATTCTTCTCCCTCACGTATTCATCAAGCTTCACCTTAAATGTGTCAATCCTACCTGCTGCAACCACTCCGTGTAGTGGCAAGCTTCACATTGTCACCACTGTGATATTCCCGATAATAAAGATATTTCTCCTAAATTATTTATTTGATGTGTTAGTGGCTGCCTTATAATTATACTCTCCTGTTCTGGACTCACCAACAAATGGAAACAGTTTTTCCACATCCACCCTTCATGATTTTGAAGACCTCTATCGCGATGCCTCTTAGCCTTTGAGAGAAAAGACACCAGTCTCCTCAATCTTTCCAAATAATTCATCTTCTCAATTCCGGTAACATCCTTGTAAATCATTTCTGAACTTTCCCCAGTGCTTCAGTGTATCCTTCTTGTAGTATTCCTCTCTCCCAGTAAATGCTGCCCTTTCCCAAACTAGTGTCCTTCATAGTGATGCTACGCATCTTTCCCAAGAGATATTTACCCTCACCCATCCAGCTAGACTCTCACCATGACCACCATTGCATAGAACCAGAAAGTGAATCTCCTCAGCCAACACTGTTCATTCCCTTACCAAGATAGTCTATTGTTCTACAAGTCCCATTTATGATCTTCTCTGAGGCAACACAACACAATTATGATCTCAAGGCCACCACCAATCTCCTAGATGCTGTACCCCTTAAAACTCTCATTTTATGTCAGCTGTGGCTCAGTGGGTAGCACTCTCGCCTCTGAGTCAGAAGGTTGTGGGTTCAAGTCCCACTCCAGAGACTTGAGCACATAATCTTGGCTGACACACCCACTGTAATGCCAAGGGAGTGCTGAACTGTCGAGGGTGCCGTCTTTCGGATGAGACATTAAAACCGAGGTCCTATTCCATCATGTCTTCATCTTCAGCTGCCATACATTTAATGTACACATGCTTCAATTTTGGTATGTTAAGGTAGTCTTTAGAATAATAATTGCAGGGATAAATATTTACTACTTTTAAAAAATGTTTTAAACACATGTAAGTACAATGTAAAACAAAGAACAGTGGAAATAATTGGTTTATTTTAAGTGTAAGGAGCAGTTGTGTCTTTCTCGCAATTATTTTAAATTGGATGCTTCTCTTTTGTCTATGCCTGTACAAAATGAATCATTTTTCCAGCTGCTTTTCTTTGTGGATTATGGGCCACCTTTTATTCCACAATAAGATTAGAGTGAAGGCTCAATTTTTTCCACTTCAGTAGCTGAAATGGAAAAAGTGGCATCTACGTCATCTGAGCAAGCCTTTCTATATTGTAAATAATAAAGCTCTCACTATTTAAATGCACCACTGTGCACATTTATTTTTCACTCTGAGATCTGTGATCACAGCAGAAGTGTTACTGACAAGGCCATTTGTCTCTCAGTCTTTTAGAGTCAGAATGTTCATTTAATAAAAGCTTGGTCAGCAAGCACCTGCTTTCTTTAAACAAATAATATCTTGTGATAAGGTGCAAGTAGTGTCAGCAATCCTGGTGGGAAAAGAACATCATTGAAATTTAACCATTCACCCACCACAACCTACGCAAGTTTAGAAGTGGCAAATTTAATGAACTTCGTTTGTTAAAAGTCATAACTTGCAAGCTATGTTGGTTTGTACCATGCTGCAGATTTATACTTCGTGGAACTCACCTTAATGCCTGGAGTAATATTTTCCATATTTCTGGCACATGTTAAGGGGCCTCTTTTGTTTTGACACTAAGGAGGTCATTTTAACCCAATTCGGCAGGCAGGAATTCCCCCAGGATCAGCTGGAACGCACGCCTGTTTTACACCCCGCCCAATATTACTGTCCCCTGACTTTCATGAGTAAGATCAGGCGGGGTGTGAAACCAGCGTTGCCCCCGATCGCGTCAGCTTCCCTCCAGGCAGGTTTGGTTCGAGCTGCTCCGTAAGACTCCACCAAATAGGAACAATGTGTAAGTTTTTCCTATCCTGCCTTTTCCTTGAACACTTTGTTCTCCACTTTTGATATTTACAGTTTCTTTTTTGCTTTGTTCTTTTACAGAAAAGCCAGAGCTGGTACAACGTAAGTCTTCCTGTTTAATATCTATGTTTTCTTTGTGTTAGTCGTCCATCAGAGCACAAATGATCCCATTTGACCGCTGTAAGTGATTTTAGTCGAATCTAATTTTCTCATAATTGCATGTGCTCACATATTAATAAGCATTGGTATAAATTGAACCCGCTGCATGAGTGAATAATTTAAGTGAATGACAGGTCATTGAAAGACCAATTTCAAACCGAAGTTTCCCAGTAATGTACAGCACGAGGCCTTTTGAATCAATTTGGCCAAAAACATCTTGAGCACGTTTGCAACGTTTCAAGAGGCAGGTTCCTGTTGACTGCCTTATGCTGTATCAGCCTCTTGTTATCACAAAGAGAGCCACATATTTTTTTTTAAAAAGCTTCTGGGTTTGAGAGGGAGTGTCAAGTGCAGCAGTAAGACCCTGCAAGAGAATGTACTGGTTATTATTGGTCATGTATTTACCATGATAGGAGTGGGCAAAACATAAAAAGGTGTCAGTGACCATAAATGCCTCGACTGAATTGTTGGTGCAACAGGCTGATTCTCAATCTGATTGCTAAATCTCCCATTCTCTTTGCTGCCTCAATCTTTCAAATTGGGCTGCAGTTGCACTAAAACAGTGCATCTGTTGAACATCCATGTAGGCCATTAATGCATCACTGTGGCTCACGTCTCACTTGGGCTTCAGTTGCAGTGATTGTTTTAATTTCTTTCACAACACGGATCAGCTCATGGGAGCAGCACATTTGGCTATTGTTTAAGGACCCACTTTGTCACTGAGTTTTTAAAAAAATCTTCTCTGGAACAGTCTAGAATGTTCCCACCATTTCCAATGGTGGATCCCTGTTTTAGATCTCCCCACCAGCCAGCGGCTGAGATAGCTGTTAATTATATTTATCACTATCAGCAGCATATGTGGCTTCCTCTCAATGAAGAGGTTTTTTTATAATGAGTTCACAAAACAAATTTTAATCAGGGGTACTAATGGTGCATGCTGAAATGATGGCTTCATCACATTGCATTGTTTACTAACTGTGCTTCCTTGCTTGCACGCAAGTAAATAGAAGAGTGTATGCTTAAAAGAATTTTATTGATGTCTTGAGCAATGCATTATTGATTACATTAACCAATAGTTATGCTTCATTATATTCAGCATTACAATGTTAAATATTAACACCATAACATGGGGTATAGTTGCATCTCTCTCTGCATGTTATGTGAATGATGCTAGTTTTAAATTGCACTGGGTATTTACTTCCAAGATATCAAAATACATTAAATACACTCGATCTTATAGTAATGAAAAAGGACAATTAAAAGCTGTCGCGAATATTCAGATTGCATGACTGGTTTCTTAACAAAAGGTAACCAAGTGACACGACATCCAAGAACAAACTCTGTGATTCTACACTCATTGCATGTAAAGGAATCTGATGTTCAAGTACTGTAATGTGGCATAAAAACCTAGAAGCAGTTAAAATGCCAGTTTCTGAGCACAGCATAGCGCATGCACTAACAACAGTCTATGGATATACAAATTCTGTTTTACGAGGTAGACGTGTTACCAAATTATAACAAATGGTATAATATGTTGAACGGCCGCCTAGTGTTTGATCATTTTAAACGGTACCAGCAAAATAGAGGCTGGCTTATTAAAGCTGATTGCTGTAGTTTTATGCCAAACTATGATGTCCCTACTGTGAAGTTTATATCTAGGGTTACAAAAGGCAGGGTTTAAGATTAGAACTAACCAGATATTATCAAAATTATTGTTATAGTAGCCCCTATGGGACTATTAGTGCTTGAGACTGAACTCTTCATAATGTATGTTTAAAGGACTGTTGTCATCGGCAGAAGTATCTCTCTTGCATTTTTGAAAATATATAGTTGTTGCACCTGTCCCCAGGACTCCCGACACCTGCCCGCTCAGTGTCTCCAAACTAGACCACGGTTGAAGTACGTAAATACATTTCAGTTTTTAGCAGGCCTTTTTCATTTGTTTATAAAGCCACCACATCATAATTGCATAAACCTCCACATAAACACACAATGCTATCATTTGTGTGTGACATCATGATGATGGAACTACTGACTGGCTCCTCCTGACTGTCCCTCCTTCCCAAATGAAGGTTTGCCAAAAGCAGTTTGTGACAATATTGTTCCTTTACTATCAATACTCCTGCAGACCAGTGGCAGAAGAGTCGGTAACCAGAGAACACAGATTTAAGGTAATTGGTATAAGAACCAGGGAGGAAATGAACATTTTTATTACGCAGCGGATTGTTATGATCTGAAATATCTTGCCTGATAGATTGGCGGAGTCAAATTTAGTAGTGACTTTCAATGGGGAACGGGATACATACTTGAAGGAGAAAAAATTGCAGGGCTATGGGGGAATGGCAGGGGAGCAGGACTGATTTTTATAGCTCATTCAAAGAGCCAGCATAGGCACGATGGGCCGAATGGCCTCCTTCTGTGCTCTGATTTAAATAACGTGGAGACATGCAACTTCCCTAGACTGTCGATACTGACTTTCTTTAACCTAGTGACCTGTTATATTCTCTGTAGAACATTAAGTGAGATCAGACGGTGACAGTAAGATACAGATGCATTCATATAAAATTCCTCTTTTCTCTACGTTAAACCCTTTTAAATAAATAGCTTTTGGTCAAAGGAGTATGGAATGGAAAAATGTAAGGGGACCCAGCAACTCTCATAATTCTGCAATATTTCATAGCCTGAGGAATTACGTGGTTCACGGATGATTTACTCTGAATTTCCCCCCTATTCATTTTGTTGTCTATGTGCACACACAAACTTGCCTTAGATTAAAACATAACTCCCAAGTCTGTGAAAACTATTGAAGAGTAAAATTGGTTGCGCTGTTTTGAAGTTGTGAAGAAGCTGCTATGATAACAGGTCACTGAAAGAAAATTTATCAATCTGTTAAGAATGTAGGGAGCGAATGATTTAGTTCAGTCAGCTCACCCTGTTATGTGGGTCAATGTACAAGGCGCACTGCGGCCACTTTCATCCCCTCCGATCACAGCACCGACCCTGTGCATTCTGCTTCTGCTTGAATCAGGAACGTTTTGAGTGTTTCAGCCAAGATCTGATTCATTTGCATTGTGCCACTACCTACACCTCATCTTCTGGATATATACAGCAGAGCACAACAACATGGTACCATTTCAAGACCCTGTCAAATGACCTCACTGGGAATTACTCCATTTTCCACGAAAGATGATGCAAATCAAGCATTTAGAAAGCTTGCTGTATTGCACATGCAAATCATGTTTGTAATTTACAAGAATTCTGCAGTTTGTGAACTCATTCTTTCATGCAGTTAGGGTCTTTCAGATATAAATATTATAACATTGTATTGAAGACAGAAGTTGACCGTGAGATTAGAATGTTATGAAGTTCAATAATTCTGTGTTCAACAAGTCATCGGCTGTAATGACACTGCAACCAAATTCAGCTGATACACAGAGGAGTTGCTTTTGACAATGAAATTGTGGGAGCTTTGTCTAACAAGTCACAACTTCTGATTTGCTTTCAGTGTTCAAACACACACAGGTCAAAGATGAGTGTTTATGTTTTGTTTGTTCTGTAGGTCTAGATTTAATTCAAATTTTAATGCACGCACGAGTCAGAGCAGTGACTGTTGGTTTGCGATGCTCTTAAGAGTGGTGATGATGATTCGTTTTAGTTAAACACGTCCACCATTTTGTTTTGAGCACTATCAGTCAGATAGATGCATCATCACTGAGTTCTTCCCCTTTCCTCATAAACAGTTAAGAATCTGATGGGTGAGTAAAACCCCTCCCCCCAGTATAACTCTTCATTAGACTACTGGGAATGAAAATGTGCCCAGTTACCCAGCACTCACATCTCACCAGATTCATTTCCTCTCGGCCAAATACAAAATGAATACAGTAGGAGTCTGAAAGGGGATAGTCTCATTGCAAAGAAACATTTTCTTTCAGAATCATTATAAAGTATATGGTGAAGTCTGGGGTGTCCAAACTTCTTGGGGGAGCTCATTTTTAACAGTTTGGAAAGTTAGCGCAGGCACTAACGATTTCAAACTTTAAAAAAATTCGCCGTTTGCTCTCCAAGAAGGAAGTGGAGCATAAATTATTGGAGCGCTAACGGCAGCACACTTCAGCAGTGCTGCACACTGGGCCGTGCAGCGCTGTCGCGCTCAATGGCTCCTTCCCTCTGTTAAAGGGAATGGCCATCGCTGCAGGCTCTGCAATAGAAAAGGCACCTACCTGGACACCAATGCAGCGGTGATCCCACGCAATCTGCCGGGCTGAATGATCGTGGCAGGAACCCATGAAAAAAACATCAGCCATGAAAGGTACGTTTTTTTTTTTACTTACCTCCGCTACCTCGCCTTTAATCATCACCCCCATGGAGGCCAGCTGCCTAATGCACGTCTCCTGTAGCTGTTGGTGTTTTCGCTCGGCGCTGCTGCAGGAGGCAGAAGTCAATTTCGGGTCCGGAGTGATGTGCACGGCAATGATGTCATGATGTGCAGCAGATCGGGGCACACCGCCGTAGCGTTGCCGTTAATTCCTGCTGAATACGGCGGGAGTCGATGTCAGCGCCGCACCCGGTTGCAAAGCCATTTGAACCCGAGTGGCGGAAAGACACCCAATTTCTCCCCCCTTCTAGGACTAGTCTTCAAGGACTGCATCTGTGCCTGTGATGAAACCTCAGGAACAACATATAGGGGCCGAAATTCAGCTCCCCAGAAAGTGGTGGGTCAGGTGGCGGAGTCGAGCGGCCGCCAACTTCTGGTCCAATGGCTGCCGCCAGCGAAATTTAGCTTGGGGTGTTTTCTGGCGCTCTCCACTTCCGCCCCGCTGCTGCCGACCGTCCTAAGTGCATCAGCAAGGGGTCACGCCGCTGATCTCCCGCACCTCCCGCGAAATTTAGCTCCAAAACAGCTTTTTCTGTCGGTGCACCTTGCTTTCAGTCTGTGAGCCCTGGCAGCACGGCAGTCCTTCAAGAGCAGGGCGCACTGCCATGGCCCCCATTTATTTCTTTGTCGGCCGACTGCCAGATCGGTCTGACAATTATGCCCCCGGGTTCGGCCGGGCCGTCAACGGGTGGTCTGGTGCCCCCTCTTGGGTACCAGATCACTGTCCCAGCCGAAACCCTCCATGGTGGCCCAGTGGACTGAAGTTTCAAAATGCCGAAGGCTCTCCCTTTTAAGTGAAGGGGGGAGTGTGGTGAAGCACACGGGTCATGATGTCATCTCCGCTGCTGACTGACAGCGGTGGAGTCTCTGTCCCGCCTCCACTTCCACCCCTCTACAGTACTCACAGCCTCACTTCCGCCCCCATTATGACCGACTTCCGGTCCGCTTCAAAAAACCGACAAAGAGTTGAATTTACCGAAAGAGGCAACCTCAACCAACGCGGCGGAAAAAACACTTCAGGAGCAGAAGGTGCGACCCGGTTCAGGCGGAGGTAAATTTTGGCCTCAAAGTTTAAATTTAAGGTCCCATTAATTTTCATACACTTAAAGTTGCTGACACTAGCAAATCTCCGTGTTCAGATTTAGGATTTATCCAATAAAGAGGTAACAGTGCTAAGAACAGGCCTTTGGAAACCTTCAGCCCCACAAAATTCACAGAGAACAAAGCAACAAATAACAATATTGGGGCTGGGTTACCTGGGCTTTCAGGGTGGAATTGACAGGGTGGCCCACAGCCTGATATTTCCATATCCTTGATTGAAATGCTCCTATTAAATGGCATGTACTGCAGTATATTCCATTTCCCAAAAGAATTGCATTGGATAGACCCTGGAAAGTGCTAATATTTTAAGCACAGGAGTTGTAGTTTTCTGCTTCTGCTTTTGCTAGTCCATGATTTTCTGCCTGCTCACTTTAATAGATGAAAAATCTGAAGGTGATAAGCGCAGAAATGGTAAATCCTGGCGTTCATTCAAACCACTTTGTGTGGAACTGTGTTGGCCGAACAGTATAAACACCATCCACCTCTAGGTGGCGCCAAAGTATGCACTTAGGTTTCTGTGTTTGAAACTCTGGAACAGGAGTAGGTCATTCAGCCCCTTCGAGCCTGTTCAACCATTTAATTAGATCATGTACCCACCTTTGTCCCATATCCCTTACTTAACAGAAATCTTAGTCTTGGAAATGTCAATTGACCCAGCGTCCACGGCCTATTGGGGAACGAGTTCCAAATTCCTACTACCCTTTGTGTTTACTGATTCGAAATCTACACAGCTTAGCTCTAATTTTAAGATCATGTCCTCTTGTTCTGTATTCTCCCACCAGAGGAAATAAGTAAGCATAATAGCAGAAAGTGGTGGATGACTTTATGTTGGTTGCTTTTTTGTTGTCATAAACTACAGAGTGGCACAGAGCTAAACAGCAATTTAGCATCGCTAAAGTGTTTAGACCACCTATTGAATTAATCTGGATTGATCCAGTCTGCATTAACTTTACTCGTGCAGCTGCCAGGCATCAAAGACTGAGTAGATGATGATCTGTCCCTTTAACCCAAATACAGATTTTCCTGATCGGAATTTGTTTCTTTGAAGTAGAGCAGATTTAATGTGTACCTTGTTCAGACTGAATCTTGAAGCCTCTATTCAGACTTGGCAATGAATTTAGTGACAATGCTGTCCTGTTAACAATTTTTGGGATATTTGGTAAAATGGTTTGTTCAGATTCAATTTTTTCACTCCCGTTTTCTCCCTATCCAAAAAACAATGACTCATTCTGGGGTGGGCTTCTGAGAATACCTGCCTGCTTCTGTTATCTTGCTCAAGTGACCATTTCTCATCTAGGTAGCACATTTTATGCTATTTCAACATGGACCATCCCAGTTCAGCCTCACCTGACATCCTCAAACATGCACTTTCCAGGAGCAGTAGATGGAAGTGAGCAACTGTGGGTGTTCCATGGATTTTCCCCTCCCTGGCCCAGGGCACTGAGCCCAACTGTAGAACCCCTTTCCTTACCCTAGCTGTGACCAACTAACTCAGCACAGACTGAATAATGACTGGCATGTTCAAATTTATACAATCCAAGAATCTCAGTGCTTGTGTCAGACTTGCCAGTGCTTGTTTGAAAGTTGGGTATCTAAGTGTACAGTAATTGAATCTAATATTGGGGCTCAAATGACTGTTAAAATTGTTTAAATTTTGTTTCCTACCTCTGAACTTATTATTTGTTTATTTTCATAGCTTCACACTGTTCCCTTGGGGAAAAGCATGAAGTAGTGAAAGGATTTACAGGCTGATTAACTCCTTCCATGACCATCTTATACCAGCTCATAGGGTGATCAGTTCTGTACAACAGGGATGGGAGGGTTATGGGCTCCCACAACCCATATGATGGAAGTGGGGGGGGAGAGGGGCAGCGACACCCAGAATTGTAAAGCCAAAGCTCTGGTCTCCATTCGGGACTGTCTGGGGTGGGGTTCGAACCCAGCACCTTCTGACTCACAGGTGGGAATGCTACCACTATGGCAAAGGCTTGTTCCAGTTCTGAACTTGTTGATTAGATTATTGTTGTATTTACACTCTTGATATCCATTATATTGTCAGACCAACTCAGTGATGGTGTACTCTGAGAGTTCATCCACACATTCTGGGAAAACGCTTTGCTGAGTCAGACCAGAACTTCAGTTCATTCTTGCATTACTTCCTGTTGACATTTTGACATGTTATTTTCCATGGCAAGGCTGTTTTTCTCCAATCCTTGCCCAGAACAGTCTTGCTGACAGCAAGCAAATTGCTCAACATGGTCATTCATTTGGGAATTCCACGATTTGAATGTTGATGTGATACATCCACTTGCCATCATCCCATGAGCTGTGTGTTCAGACTAGGCAGACCTGCGATGGTTTCTGTTCATTGACTTTTCCAATCCATTTATAGTTCCCGTCCATTTATGTCCCCAATTCATCGATGGCCCATCCATGGACTTTCCCTATTCCTGGATCCTTCCACGCCACCACCAACTATGCATGCCAAATAAGGTCGTCTTCTGCATACCACTGTGTCAACCAGATAACAGGAGCTTTGTTTGAAAGGGGCAACATTGTCATCACTTCCCTCGTGAAAAGCAGACATCAGTTTGACATGGCAAAGAAGCTTTACTGGTAACATGGACCCCAATAGTGCTGGGTTCCTCACACCATCCCGAAGGCCTACATGAACCAAAATATCTTCTATTAATGTCCAGGTGATGTCAGACCATAGTAATCTCATCATAATCTGGTGGGCACTCTGAATGCCTTCATTATACAACAGTCCACTGTGGCAGGATTATTTGATGGAATAGGGAGACTGGACGGATGACGACTCTTCGGAGGCCAGACCTAGCTGATGACCAACCACCTCCCCGCCCCCCAGCCCACATGAAACCCCAGAATGCAGATATGGCGAAGCACATTCCTTAACCAGAATTCAATACAACATACATTAGGTGAGAGAGTTTGGTGATATAACCCTGCTAAGGTCTTCTCCATAGGGTGTCATTCAAAGGGATCCTTGATGAAAGGTATATAGGAAGGAAAGGACAACAAATCCACAGAGAGGAGCAAGTGATGAGAGTTATAGAGATAGAGGAAGAATTTTCATAATTTATTTTCACTACAGCTAGGGGAAGAGTCAATTCAGCTCACAAAGACAGGATTCATCATTGCTACCCCAACATGATTTGTTATATTTTCAGCGACCTACATGAATTTATTCTGATGTTAGAATTGTATAGAGGCTCCGGGTCCTGACCACAGCTTAGAATTAGTTTCAAAGCAGTTAGATTGAAAGCTGGCTGGCAGAAAGGAACTTGATTTCATATTGCTATTGAACTGCACAGGCCACTTTGCACACATCCTGGCTCAGGAGAGCGAATCCAGTTGGATCAATCTGATCTGAACTTCATTTCATGGTGAGTGTGAAGAGACGTTTTTAGATTTGTTGCTTACTAAACGCCAATATCGCTCCCATTTCTTTGCCTTTAGGCAAGATGTTACAAAAATGATCAAGGACAGGGAAAGATTTTTTGTCCTCCACCATGGAAAAATAATTTCAGGTTGTTCTTAGTTTCTAGTATTTTGAAACTTTGATTTTAAATAACAGAGAACATTTTCTCTGTTTGCTATTTGTAGTGAAATTTTAAACATGGCAAAAAGGACAGATTTATGTTTTTATTACAATTAACAAACAGGAAATCTTCCCTTCCCTCAATAAAATCTGAATTTGGTTGAGAGTGCACTGTTTCTCAGTGCTGTAGAAGTGAGGGGGTCTTTCTGATTGTTTACCCTCTCCAGCAGAATTTGAAGCTACTGCCAGTGTCGCATATTCCTTTGATTTCAGGCTCTGACTGGCTTTGTGTGGTGCAGTTTGATTTTTATTTAGTCTCTTTTTTTTTTATACCTATCTGTGGACCTTGTTTTTAGCTTGAGTCATGTCTGTATTGTTATGAAACCGTATCTCTCTTATGTTTCCTTTCTTTTCTTCCCTAAAACTTTCCTTGTTCCGTTAGCATGAAAGACAGCACATCATGAGAGTAAGCACCATCTCTTTTTCTATTCGTGTTGCATTGAGACTATGTACTCTTCAGTAACATTGAAAAGCCGAATGCTATTGCCATTTTAAGAATAAAATCGAGAGCTTCATGTGACTTCAACTTTATACATTGGATTTTTCTGCTGTTTTTGAATGTTTTGGAAGCGGCAGCATTTGAATTGTTTAGAAAAGACTATTTGGTCTTGGTTCCGATGACGTGACATACTGTATGAGTGAACTCAACAGATTTATCATGTGGCATGAACCTCAAGATTAAATGATATTACCCTCACTTAATCAACAATTGCATTCTATCATTTGTTTTTTCTATTCATGGATGTGGGTGTCACTGACAAGGCCAGCATTTATTGCCTATCCTGGACTAGTAATCCAGAGACCGAGACTAATGATCTGGAGACATGAGTTCAAATACTACCATGGCCCTAATTGCCCTCGAGAAGGTGGTGGTGAGCTGCCTTATACAACAGAGTGGCTTGCTAGGCCATTTCAGAGGGCAGTTAAGAGTCAACCACATTGCTGTGGTCGGGAGTCACATATAGGCCAGACTGGGTAAGGACGACAGATTTCCTTCCCTAAAGGACATTAATAAATCCGATCGATTTTTAGGACTATCTGGTAGTTTCATGCTTGCCATTACCTATTTACCAGATTTATTTAACTAATGTTAAATTCCCCAGCTGCCATGGTGGGATTTGAACTCATGTCTCCAGATCATTAGTCTAGGTCTCTGGATTACTAGTCCAGTAACATAACCACGATGCTACCGTACCCTGTTTTGTGGCAAAATGATGTGCTGATGATAGTTGAAAGTAGACCTGAAATGTCATTGATTAAAGACAGAGAGAGGCTATTGCGATATCATCACTGCAGGATGCTGTAATACTGTCATCTGATTCAGAGGAGAGTATATTAAAATAAGTTTCAGTTCTAAAGCAAAGTAACAGTGAAATTAGAAGCCTGTTACTTCTTATTTTACAGTTTCTTTGTTTTCTGAACATGAGTAGGAAGGTAATGAATGACTTTGATTTGGAAAGGGCCGTGTGAGTTCTGACATCACAGCACAGTGATAGTCAGTTGTGGCTCTTTATTTACTTTAATCAATAAAGGTGCTCTAGAATTATACTGCACACATACACTATTGATTGCTTGGTTTTGTAGTGTGTTGCATAATGTATCATCATAGGCAGTCCCTCGAAATCGAGGAAGACTTCCTTCCACTCTAAAAGTGAGTTCTCAAGTGACTGTACAGTCCAATATGAGAATTACAGTCTCTGTCACAGGTGGGGCAGACAGTGGTTGAAGGAAAGGGTGGGTGGGGAGTCTGGTTCGTCACACGCTCCTTCCGCTGCCTGCGCTTGGTTTCTGTATGCTCTCAGTGATGAGACTCGAGGTGCTCAGCGCCCTCGGATGCTCTTCCTCTACTTAGGACGGTCTTTGGCCAGGGATTCCCAGGTGTCGGTGGGGATGTTGCACTTTATCAAGGAGGCTTTAAAGGTGTCCTTGAAACGTTTCCTCTGCCCGCCTGTGGCTCGTTTGCCGTGTAGGAGTTCCGAGTAGAGCGCTTGTTTTGGGAGTCTCGTGTCAGGCATGCGGACAACGTGGCCTGCCCAACAGAGCTGGTCGAGTGTGGTCAGTGCTTCAATGCTGGGGATGTTGGCCTGATCGAGAACACTGATGTTGGTGCATCTATCCTCCCAGGGGATTTGCAGGATCTTGCGGAAGCAACGCTGGCTCCAGCGATTTGAGGTGTCTACTGTATATGGACCACGTCTCTGAGCCATATAGGAGGGCTGGTATCACTACAGCCCTGTAGACCAAAAGCTTGGTGGAAGATTTGGGGTCTGAATGTATAGACACACATGCCAAACTGGTAAACATTAACAACTCAAACACTGCACTGAATTGTTGTCATAACTTAGATATATAAAACAGGTATATACCCAATATTCCATCACTTGTAATGTGGAAGATTGTGGCAACATTTCTGGGATTTTCCTTAATTTCTTGTGGAGAAATTTCAAACTTTTGCTTGTATGTTTTGGTGCTCTGTACTGTTGCTGGATCTGACGAATTGCTTCAAAATTGTATATACGGCTGTCACAGTGACATGAAGGCATTCTCCCCCCTCCCCTCCCAATTCACAGAAGCATTTTTCTTCCCCCTCTTCAGACCCCAGCTCACACTGGCACTCTCTACCTCATTCCCCCATTCGGGGCTGAAATTGGTCGACGTACTGCCGACGTACCGCTCAAAATTACAAAATTCGTCAAAAAACACCGACATACTTCCCACCAGAAAATTCATCAGTGACATACCGCCGGGTACTGCCCGGCCATGCAGACCGCCAATGTACCGCCCAAAATTACAAAATTCGTGACTTACCACCGGAGCTGCAGACCGTCCTGGAAAAGGTGATTTTAAGTCGATCTTCAGTGGGTGGTATGTACCGCCAGGAGTGGTGTTCACCTTCATCCACAAACACAAGCTACCGGAAGCTGGATCCAGAATGCTGCCTGTGAAATGTGGATGATTGGCATCTATATATGTTAGGGAGTGCCACCAAAAATCAAATACTGTGTGCGTGATCGCAGCCACAAGGCACAAAGGACCTGCTTCACAGCAAGTTCAGCTCTGTATGAGTCTGGGACAATTTAGACTGGTGCTTTCAGATTCTGATAGTACTCGGCCTGGCACCCAGAATGCGCTGGACAATTCGCTGAAGTGAAGTTATGTTTCTGCGCAAACTCATTAGCATAAACCCGAATGAAAAATCTTCCATGAATCAGAGCAATCAAGCAGCGTAATTGAACCTAAGCAATTTGTGACTGGAGCAGGGCCAGTGGTGCTGGGTGGGGTCAGGTCATATAAAAAGCAGACTGAGGCTGATGATCACAGGGTAAGAGATTGCAATTGTCCGTTGGTCACTGCTGCCTTCAATTAACTAATTACTGCAGCAGAGCAAGATACACATTGTGACTTCAATTGATTGCTGGTTGCAGGTCTTTGATGTACCAAGGGCAGATCAATTGACTGAAGTTAAACTGAATTTGAAGTAATTGCAGCAGCAGCAGGAGAGACCGACCTGGATCAGGCTTCAATTGACGGCTAGCCACTGCAGGCCGGGTGATTAATGCTGGATTAATGTGACCACGGGTGCCTGTATGCCCGAGATTCTGGACATAATATAATGAACTACCGCAAATGGGTGTAATCGGCGGAAACTTGTCATTCTGACCTGGGGGTGTGGCCAGATTTATGGACGGGGATTGCTTCGGGTAAATGGACTTTGGAACCAGTGAAGAAGATGGCGGATACTCCAGCGTAAAATGGTTATGGGCCCAACTCACTTGCGCTTAAAATTCCACCATCATTAGCATTATTTCATGAATCATGTAAGCTGATCTTAAAAACATACTTAATTTGTAAGTATTTTGACAATAGTCTTTTTTTAAATTGAAACCCTTGTAGTTGATGTTTACTCCTGAATGTTCACCATATGGCCTAGTTAATGACCAGATGTGTCTAAGCATGCAAGTTCATCCCTGGAGTATGGAACAGAGCGCTGATAAATTGGGTAACCGCGTAGGGCATTCATGAAATCCCAGGGATCCCGAACAGAATCGGCACAATCAGGTGTGACAGCCATCACTCGGTTGTTTGTATTGGAATCCCCATGTGGAATTTTAAGCAGGGTGTACACATTTTGCTAGCTGCAGCTGGTGTAGTGAATTCCGAGAATACAACACTCTACCTAGAATTTGAAATCACTAGTTAGAATTGTAATAAACTGTTTATTAATCCTGTATATAAAGTGCCAGAGAAAATAAAATGTTTCCATCTGTGTTCCCTGGTTCAGAGCCAAGAATGGTACGAGTCAGCAGCAATGGTAAACACCCGAGTACTATCCCAGCATCACAGCCGAGACTGTAGCCATCAAACGGCTCACACTTGAAATGTTAACTCATTTGTTCCCCCCGTGGATGCTAACCAACCTGCTGAGTGTTTCTCGCATTTTTTCCGAAAGTGGGAGCAGACCCCAGGACATCATTGCAGCGTTTGAGGGGCCTTAAAGAAAAAGGCAAAACATTTTTGTTTTAAATAGGGGGAAGGAACAGATTTTTTTAAGCGTTGGCTAAAAATAAACCCAATGATAAAATGAATAGCTCGAAGAAATCCCGATATTGAGGTTTTCTGTGCAGGTTGTAGTATTAGATTTTATTTCACACAGTTCAATGAATGTAACAGCTGAGAGCTAATACAAGACCCAGAGATGCTCTTTGGAGTAAAAATATTTTCTGAATAGAAATATAAAAATGTGCTATTGGTAAGCTTTTGATCCTAAGAACAAAGAAACCTTTTAGTGATTTACATCAGGTGTTGGCTGCTGTGTGTCACAATATATAACATATGTTAAAGAGTTGCTTTGTGGATATAATACTGCATCATAAATTGAGTGTCTACCTTGATCCTCTCTTCAAAGCTGGAAATTGTACTTGGATGTTTTGACTTAGTTCATTAAGACATCTTATTGGAGCCCGACTTGGGTATGTGCTTGCCAACTTTTGTCGGTTTTCTTGTATCGTGTTTCTCGCAGAATAATTAATTTGTGGATCAGACTCTGAGTAGAAAGCAGTTGATACTATGTTAAATAACTGCTTCACAAAGAGATGGATAAACATCTGGCTGAGAATGGGATTGAAAGTTATCAGGATAGGTATCTATTGAGGTGATCAAATGCTCTGCAGGATATTAAACTTCCTGTGTTGCTGAAGCTGTGGAATTTTCCTCCACTGGCCCAGAGTTGAGTTGACTAGTGGCGATGGATTGATACTCTTGAGTCCTGCTTGATATCTTTTGGGAATCAGGGAGTATAATGCAGATTGTCCTCTCAGTGGACTAAATATAAAGAGTCCATTTCATGCTTTTGTAGATTGTACAGAGTTCGTGGAAGGAGCAGGTTTTCATGAGTGATCTTTTCTCATTCCATGCTTTCTAATGTAAAAATACTGCACAATGATAGTGAATTGAAAAACATAATTGTGCCATTAACCATCCAAAACATAAACGGGACGATTTTCGGCAGCACGTTTTAGGTGCGAAAAATTCTCTGGTTTAGCCTGTGTTTAGTGCAAGACACCATCTTGGTAAAGGAGTTGAGGCCTGCGCTAGGAACAGCTAGTACTGATTAAGGAGGCTGCACGGCGTTTTGGTGGCTAGCACTTGTCCTAATGTCCTCGCCTAACAGTGACCAGCTGTTTGGAAGTAAACAAGTCATTGATGCTGATTTCAAGCACTACTTAAAGGGATACTCACCATTTCATGATCATTGCTGCTGGAGCTATGAAGAGGACTTCTGAAACATATCTGGAGAACTTCTGGGACATTTTGTCAAGACTTCACCAACACTCAAGCAACATTTATTCTGGAAATTTTCCGAGCACTTCACCTAAAAAGAGTAAGTGCTGTGCAACTGCACCTTATAGGAGTCACCAGGAGAAAGGGAGTACCTGGTCATGGACATCTTGCTAGGGGCCCCCTTTAGTCTGGACGAGGAATCGGAGGAGGACATGAGGCCAGGCAGAGCAACAGCAGCTGCTTCAGGAGAGAGGGACAGGAGGGCGAAGTGACATGGCATCCTCCACCCCCCATGCCCCCCCTCTCTCCCACGGGTACAGGACGCCCCCCCCTCCTCCTCTGGACCTCCTCCACCATGACCTCCAGTGCCGCCTCCGAAAACTTGTGCTCTCTCCCCCTTGGTCCCTGAGCCATCCTGCAATGTGCCCCTGTGTGCCAGCCAGAGCACTCCACACCTTCAGTGGAAGTGGGTGCAAGAAGCCACAGATACTGCTTCACAAAAATTGCATCTAATCAACACTTGAGTGCTAAGCCTACAAGTGATGTATAAAGTGGTGTATGATTGCTGGCTATATTTGCTGGAGGTTAATTATTGGAGCATTAGTATTTTTGTCTGGAGCTTAATTTACCACATTGATGGAAATTGTCCTTATCAACATACTAACAATTATTCTCAAAGGGAAAAGGGCCTGTACTTGATTCAGAAAACCTGGGACAGACACCTGGGAATTAGATTTGATCATTGTGGGAATGTTTATCCTAAAATATTTAATAATTTCACATTATGCCTGCAGCAGTAATAGAGAATCGTTCCTGTAGAAAATGTAGGACTACTTCCACTGGTAATTCTATGCTGTTCGCACAACTGAAGATCCAGTTTGTGGATAGGCACAGTGGCTTAGAGTTTCTGCTAGTTGTACATTTTTTTTTGGCCAAAAAATGGCCAAACCAGCGCAAAATAACAAGGAATTTCAAGCACACATTACGTCAGCGCAAATCAACTTCCACAATCTTTTGCGCTAATGCACCCACAAAAATGACCACGCCCTCAGATCGAATTAATCAGCATAGCGAGTTTCCGCTAATTGCGCCCGTTTGCAGGTCTTCGAGGAGGCTCTTTAAAATTAAGCTTTTTTTTAGATTCACGGACTCTAATAGGCAGCTTTTAAAAGCTTTTGAATATTAAAAAATATTGAATTTTAGTTGTAGATGAGAAATTACACTAACATTGAAAATAATCGACTAAACAAACGTCATAGGTTTATTTTGTGAACCCAACGATTTTGGATCAATAGTAAACAGAAAATAGCTGAGAGTTTCTGCTTTGGAACCTGACTACACCAGTGTAACTAGGAAATGGTTCTGTATCGTTTTTTAAATTCATTGTCAATTATTTAAAATTGGGTTACTCATAGTGGTGGACTGGATATTCTGATTAAAAATGCTTTTTGTTGTGATAAACCCATTTGCAGCTGTATTAATTAAACTGCACCACACTTGAATATAACAAGGAATATTTATTCATGCAAATTAAAAAAAAAAATTACATTCTAAAACACTGCTCGATTGTGCTCGTTCATGGCAGATTTTATTTTAAAAAATCAGTTTTGAAAACCAGCGCAATTTGCGTCCAGATTGCCGATTGCCCCCAAAGTTTGGTTAGTCGATTATTTTCAATGTTATTATGTAATTTCTTGTATACACCTAAAATATGTGAGAGATCAAATTTGGATTATACAAGCTATGACATGCAATGAATGAGAAATGACAATTTCTGCTGGTTTTCATATCTTTGAGCATTTTTCGGAGCTGCACAGTTTACTGTCTAGTGCAAGCTGAGGAAAGCCTACTATATGATGCCTGTTTGAAGATGTCTTGCTCAGAGCTGCAGACTTTTATTTGAGCTGTGATGCCTTGGCAAGCTAGCAATCCAGCAACTTGCCAGCTTTCAAGTATCTACATATTCATCTACCTCTCTTCGATCTATAGTACTTCTTTTCTCATTACAGATCTTTCCTCTACTGCTTGCTGTCGTGTACACGTAAATAACTGACAAACTGAGCCAGGAGAAAAGTAACAACTTAACTATGCTTTTATACAACCCAAAATGGTGTCCCAAAACCAGCATGAGCCAGCATGAGTCTAGCAACTGTGACTAGCTCCTGCAGGGTCCGAATGCCCAGCCTGTGAGCTGTAACAAACAAATAGAGTATGAACACAACATATTTCTCCCCATTTTTAAAACCACAGTCTATGTACAGACAAAGTTATTGAGATAGCCAGATCGTGTTCTGATACACTGAGACTGGCGTGGAGCTTGCGGTGTTTCATCGAGGTTATCGATTGGGAAACGGAACGGTGCCTCTGTTCCATCCTGCTGGTCTGTTGGCCTCTGAGTTAGGATCAGTCTACGAGCATTCCACCAAGTTCCATCATTGAGTTCATAGGTGTGAGGGCTGAACTTTTGACTGATCTGTTTTGGCGGCGAAAGTGAAGATGCGAGCTTATGACAATGGTTTGGATGCTTAACTCTGACCCAATCTCCGTTCTTCAGTTGGGGCTTTTGAGCACTGTGTGACTTCGCTTTTCGTTGGTGTTCCGAAATCTCGGATGCAAGTGTAGTTATCTTCGCGCTAGGTTTGGCTGGGGGTTTGAGAATGTCCAGTAGCGAAGATTCCGCCCAATCATGAGCTCAGCGTGTTTCTTCCCCATTGCAAGTGCTTTGTCGATCGGTATGTGCGGAGAATGGTTTGAACCACTTCGTCGAATGTTTGGCCTGTTGTGAGGTTGGCTTTCAAACCCGGTTAAAACGGTCAACACCTCTGTTACATTGAGGATTGTACCGAGCAATAAGGCGATGCTTGATAGCATGACAAATAAGGAAATCCGTGAACTGGATGGACACAAACTGTGGTCCATTGTCAGTGATTATGATGTCTGGGAGGCCTCACTTCGTGAACATATGCTGCTTAATAGTGACGATCGTTGATGAGGTCACTGAACTTGTAGCGATTTCGGGCCTTTTGGAATGCAGGTCATGTACGACAACAAGGGAATGCTGGTGCTGTGGAGTTGCTTCAACTGGACCGAAGATATCCAACAGAAGTTGTTGCCACGGTCTTTATGACCATGGAATGGGCTTCATTGGCGCTGGTCGGATGTTTGTGGTCTTTTCGCTCAGATTGCATGCTTTGCAGTGTTGAGACGAAATCCTCGATGCAGTGTCAATCCCAGGCCATCAAACTGAATCGTGACATCTCTGTTTCATGCGGACAATGCCAGGGTATCCATCGTGTGCCAATGAGAGAACGCGCTGTTGAAGTGATTTGAGAATTACTGCTCTATCACCACAAGCTAGGCAACCATCATTCCAAATGGAAAATTCATCGCAAAGTCTGTATAATATTTTCAGCTCTTCCGGTATTTGCTTAGGCCACTCCGTCTGGGGGAAGTGGCACATGTGCTGGAGCGTAGCATCACGCTGTGATTTGGTTTTGAGTTCGTCGCAGAAGACAAGGTTTCTGATGGACTGAGTGATGATCGACGTGACATACGTGTCGTCATCTGTGAACAAGTCAGCACCAGAGTCCAAAACAGGTGTCGAGCGGCTGAGTATGTCAGCTACGTGGTTGCGACTGCCAGCGATGTACTGTACTTCAAAGTTATACTGATGAAGGCGATCTGAACATCGGCTGATTCGTAGTGGTCTGTGCCCAGATCCAGTTGTAGCGAGTAGCGTAGTTAGTGCTTGGTGATCCGGAGGGTAAATTTCCTGCCATAGAGGTAGATGTGCCAGCATTCACATGCGTAGACGCAAGCGAGTGCTTCGCGTTCCCCTGTAGAGTATTTACGTTCTCCAGATGAGAGCAAGCGAGAGGCGAAGGTGGCTGGGCGTTCCAGGCCGTCAATCCATTGTGAGAGCACAGTACCCAAGGCGGTGCCTGATGCATTCATGGTGACATATGTAGTGGCATTCGGATCAAAGTGCACGAGGATAGGAGGGGATGTGATTTTCTCCTTAAGCGTGGTGAATGCCTGAGCCTGGGAATCTGTCCATTCCCAAGGGACGTCCTTGCACAGCAACTTGCGAAGTGGTTCGGCAATGTGCACATAGTGCGGGACGAACTTCAGATAGAAGTTGCAAGAGCTGAATAATGATGAAAGTTCTCCTGCATTTCCTGGATCGCGTCAAACACCTTGTGCAGTGACTCTGTAGCCCAGGAAATTTATTTCTCCAGCAGCGACTGTACACTTATCAGCATTAATTGTAATGTTATGTGTAGCAAGTCTAGCCATGTTCTTCCATTGTCCATCCGTGGACGACAATATCGTCAAGCAGATTGAGGGCTCCCTCTATGCCTGCTAGCATAGTAGTGACAATCTTCTGAATGCACTTGGTGCAGAAGATGGTCCGTAGGGCATGCGCCAATATTGCTACAGACCATCATGCATAGTGAATGCTGTGAGCGGTTTGCTGTCCTCGGCTAAGGTTATTTGCAGGTAACTACGGCGCATGTCGAGTTTCGTAAAGATTATTGAGCCGTGGAATTCTGAAGACAGTTCGTCGATGGTAGGAAGAGGGTACTTGTCGGGGATGATGACCTTGTTGACCTCTTTCTGGTCGATGCATATGCGGATCTCCTCATTTTTTTCACTAAGTTTGAGATCCAGATTGCAGAGTCGATGCTTTCAATGATTTCCTGAGATTCGAGTCGCGTTAATTCTGCAGCTCCTTGGTCGCGGACCGCGAATGAGAGACGGCAAAGTCGCTGCGTAACCGGTTTGACGGAAGGGTCAACGCAATGACGATGGCAGGGTTTTGTTGTCACTCCAAACCCTGAGAAGATTGAGGGATACTGCTCGTCAAAGTCCACCGTGTACACAGGTGTGCCGGTTGAGTTGTGAACTTTGAACTCAAGCTTGTCGAAAAGATCAACACCCATGAGGCTTCGTTCCTTCACAATATAAAAGGAAAAGTTCTCCAATGTTATTCCGTTGTAGTATATCAGGACAGATGTGACCCCAAGTAGCTCAATTTTGGAGTCTGAGTAGGCATGGATGGAAGTTGCGAGCTGCAGTTGACAGTGCGTGAACTGGGTTTTGTACATCACCTCGCTCAAAATGGAGACTTTGGTTCCAAGGTCAATGAGGAGACAGCAAGGCGTGCCGTCAATGTTTACCTCACAGTCCTTGAAATTGCCCGAACCGATGCGCGGAATGTCACTAACGATGTAAACCATACTGGGTTCACTGCGTCTGCGCACATTGTGAGGCTGAACTCCAGGATATAGTCGATGTATTCACCAAGACATATGAAAGCATGGGTCTTACGCTTAACATCCGTAAGACAAAGGTTCTCCACCAGTCTGTCCTTGCCGCACAGCACTGCCCCCCAGTCATCAAGATTCACGACATGGCCCTCGACAACGTGGACCATTTCCCATACCTCAGGAGCCTTTTATCAACAAAGGCAGATATTGATGCGGAGATTCAACATCGCCTCCTGTGCGCCAGTGCAGACTTTGGCCGCCTGAGGAAAAGTGTTCAAAGACCAGGCCCTCAAATCTACCACCAAGCTCATGGTCTACAGGGCTGCAGTAATACCCACCCCCCTGTATGGATCAGAGGTATGGACGATGTACAGAAGGCACCTCAAGTCGCTGGAGATATATCACCAATGATGTCTCCGCAAGATCCTGCAAATCCCCTGGGAGGACAGGTGCACCAACATCCGTATTCTCGCCCAGGTTAACATCCCCAGCATTGAAGCGCTGACCACACTCGATCAGCTTCATTGGGCAGGCCACATAGTTCGCATGCCAGACTCGAGGCTCCCTAAGCAATTGCTCTATCAGCAGCTCCTTCACGTCAAACGAGCCAAAGGTGGGCAGCGGAAACGTTACAAGGACACCCTCAAAGCCTCCCTGGTAAAGTGCGACATCACCACTGACACCTGGGAGTCCCTGGCCGAAGACCGCCCTAGGTGGAGAAAGTGCATCCGGGAGGGCGTTGAGCTCTTCGAATCTCAATGCCGTAAGTGTGAAGGGGTCAGGCGCAGGCAGCGGAAGGAGCGTGTGGTAAATCAGTCCCACCCTCTCTTCCTCCGACAAATGTCTGTCCCAGCTGTGACAGGGTCTGTGGCTCTCGCATTGGACTGTTCAGCCACCAAAGGACTCACTTTAGGAGTGGAAGCAAGTCTTCCTCGATTCTAAGGGACTGCCTATGATGATGATGATGATGATGATGATGATGATGACTGGGGTTGTTATGTATTTAACCCCTTGTAACCTGTATTACACTACCACCAGAGGGCCTACCCGTTGGACTCCCAATGGATACTGGGATCCCTTGGGAGCATGATATATAAGCAGGCCACCCACGAGGTACCTGCACTCTGGATTCTTATTAAAGGAGCTAAGGTCACACTTGCACATTGTACACAGTACTCTGTTTCATCCTTTATTATGAACATATCAGGGTTCATCACTTTCGGGGTTGTCCACATGTCTAATATGTTGCGATGAGTGACAGACACTAGAAAAATGGTTCATTTTACCACATGCAGAGCATTTCTTCCCACATGCAGGGCAGTTCGAACACTTTGCTGAGTGTGATTTGTCCCCACAGTTAAAGCAGTGGAAGTTAAGCCCGCAATCCGTAGTGAGATTTCCGCTTTGGACGAACGCCTTGCGCATGGGCTATAGCTGAAGTCTTCTGCACAGGGGGAGCAGGGGATCTGATTGCTTTTGAATCGGAAAGCACTGATTCGATTTGAATGGCCAAATTAGTAACTTTGTCCAATGTCAATTTATCATCCTCCATTAACAAGTGTTCCCGAATGCGGGGAATCGCTGTTTTCTCAATCATTTGATCCCTGATCATTTCCTCTAAGTGGTCCATTGTTACACGGAGCTGCCAGTTCAGTTAATGAAATTATGTCCTGTTTGATTGGTTCACTATTACCTTGCCCCTTTTGACGGAATTGGTACCTCTCCATCGCGATACTTTTCTTTGGGCCAAAATAGTTCTGTAGGGCGCTTATCGTTTTGTTGCAGGACTCCGCGTCTTCGATTTGGCCAAAGATGCGTTAGACTTCGGTGCCGAGGCAGTGGTGAGCTGGTGTTACGTTGTCGCCATCTAACTCACTCGCCGTGATGTAGGTAGAAAAACTTTTTATCCATCTCAGCCACGGAATTGGAGGGTCCCTGGGTGTGGAGAGGAAAGGGGGAGGGGTAGGAAGGTTAACTTGAGTCATCCTCATCATCAAATTATGTTGTGTATGCGTAAATAACTGACAAACTGAGCCAAGAGAAAAGTAACTTAACATAACTGTGCCTTTATACAACCCAAAATGGTGTTCCCAAACCGGCATGAACCAGCATAAGTACAGCAACTGTGAATTGCTCCCGTAGGGTCCTAATGCCCATCCTGTGAGCTGCAACAAACAGAGTATGAACACACTTGTTACCTCTATGTCAATATGAAAGGTCGGTTTTTTTTTAAGCCTCTTTTTGATTAAACTTCAAGCAAGCTGTTTTTATGAGGTCCTGTTATTTTGATTTTGCAGCACAAGTGGCTCTTTGTATAGCTGCTCCTTATATTTGTGTTACTTAAAGACTTTTGAATTGGAATTATTGTTCGAGGGAGACATTTAAATCAGATGACATAGCAGCAGTGTATAACAAGTTCACTTCACATCTGTCTTGCCTCTTGGTCTTTTGTGAATGCTTTCTGGTTTTCTTCATTCTGTTGGATAACTGAAAAGGTTCAACAAGTTCAAATTTCTAGGTCAGGGCAATGACTACAGTAAATGTATACTTTGTCAAGTATGTAACCATCATGCAACGGTAATCTTCATGTAACTATAACCTTCGTGCAACTCCTGTACACTGTACTTATACTCTAGAAATGTACACCCTGACCACAGGTGGTGAACTTGTGGGAGACACTCCTCACCTGAGTTTCCAGGTATAAAAGGGGAGGTCCCACCCAGGGTCAGCACTCCTTGGTCCTGGGAATAAAGGTAAGGTCACAGAGTGACTGTGTCTGCAGTACATGCCTCGTGTGATTTTGTAGTAAGGTGCAGGGACACCACATTTGGGGACGAGAAACAGGAATCACCGAACCACAAGGATGGCCACCGGTAGCACAGAGGAACGTTACTGTGTGGGTGAGGACTGGGACGACTTCGTGGAAAGACTCCAGCAGAGCTTTGTCACGAAGGACTGGCTAGGAGCGACAGCGGCTACAAGCGGAGGGCGCATCTACTGACCAGCTGCGGACCACAGACATATGCGCTGATGAAAGACCTGCTCACACTCCAAAAGCCAGCGGACAAGTCCTTTGAAGAGCTCAGCCAGCTGATCAGTGAGCAGCTCAAGCCGGCGAGTAGCATACACATGGCCCGGCACCGGTTCTACACACACCGGCGTCGGGAGGGACAAAACATCTCGGACTTCGTTGCGGACCTGCGGCGCTTGGCCAGTCTCTAAGTTCACAGACGCCTGCAGGGGGGAGATGTCCAGGGATTTCTTCATTGAGGGCATTAATCATGCCGGGATTTTCAGGAAGCTCATAACAACCAAGGACTTGACTTTAGAAGGGGCGGCGTTGATAGCTCAGACCTTCATGGCAGGGGAAGAACTAATTTACGCACGTAGCCCTGGTCCCAACGTGGTGATGGACTGGTGAGTTAACATGGTGAACGCGGCTCGGGACCCCGCAGGCAGGCAAGGGCATTTCGAAACTGTCCAGGCAGCAACAGACTCTAGGGTGGGCCCGCAACAGGGACAATGGAAAGGGGATCGACAATTCACGCCATCACGAGGAACAATGCTTCCCGCGATGGGACCATTAACACCCACCATCAGAGTGCTTAGAAACAACCAAATGGGCAATCAGAGAGGAATGCCTGGTAACAGTCCCTTTGTTAACAACAATCTCAGCTCATACTGGAGGTGCGCGGGTAGACACACTGCGAAAAGCTGCAGGTTTCAGCAATATACCTGGAGGATTTGTAACATCAGTGGACACTTGGCCAGGATGTGCAAAAAGGCTGTAGCGAGGCTAATCTGCGAGACAGAGGAACCAGACGAGGGGTCTGCAATGCAGGATGATGCCTGTGGAAAAGCCATGGATGCTGAAGTTCAGCGGGTTCATGTGGCTGACGTCCACAGCTCATACACTAAAACGCCACCCATGATGATGAAAGTTTTATTGAATGGCATCCCAGTGCACATGGAGCTGGATACGGGAACTAGCCAGTCACTTATGAGCGCCCAACAATTTGAGAGACTATGGCCACACAGAGCTAGCAGGCCCAAACTGGAACGCATTGAGATGCAGCTACGGACGTACACCAAAGAGATCATCCCAGTGCTGGGCAGTGCAAACTTGGTGGTAACACATGATGGATCACAGAACCGGCTGCCACTCTGAATCGTCCCGGAAAATGGCCCCACACTCTTGGGGAGGAGTTGGCTAGCTGAGATGAATTGGAAATGGGGGGATGTGCACGCCATTTCATCTGTGGAGCGGAGTTCATGCTCACAGGTGCTACAAAAATTCGGGTCACTGTTTCAACCCGGCGTCGGAATGTTCAAGGGCACTAAAGTAGTGATAAGCATCACTCCGGGCGCCAGACCAGTGCACCACAAAGCCAGAGCAGTGCCGTATGTGATGTGAGAAAATTGAAAGTGAATTGGACAGGCTGCTCAGAGATAATCTCAGCCGTTGCATTCAGCGACTGGGCAAGTCCCATCGTTCCTGTCCTTAAAGCAGATGGCTCGGTCAGGATTTGTGGCGACTACAAAGCAACCATCAACCGAGTGTTGCTGCAAGACCAATACACGCTCCCGAGAGCGAAGGACCTTTTTGCCACGCTGGCAGGTGGCAAGCTGTTCATAAAGCTGGACCTCACTTCGGCCTACATGACTTAGAAACTGGCTGAAGAATCCAAGCTTCTGACCACCATCATGACGCACAAGGGATTATTTAACCAAAACAGGTGTCCGTTTGGCATTCGTTCGGCGGCAGCCATCTTTCAGAGAAACATGGAAAGCTTGCTCAAATCCATTCCTGGAACAATTGTTTTCCAAGACGACATCCTTATAACGGGTCGAGACACCTAGGAACACCTCCACAACCTGGAGGAGGTGCAACGCCGACTGGACCGGGTAGGCTTGCAGTTGAAAAAGCCCAAGTGTGTGTTTTTAGCCCCAGAGGTCGAGTTTTTGGACAGGAGGGTTGTCACAGACGGGATCCGGCCCACTGAATCAAAAACGGAGGCGATCTGCCGGGCGCCCAGGCCCGGCAATACATCGGAGTTGCGATCATTCCTGGGACTTTTGAACTATTTCGGGAACTTTCTGCCGAACTTAAGCACATTGTTGGAGCCGTTACACATGCTCCTGCGAAAGGTTGTGAATGGCTTTGGGGGGACTGTCAAGAACGGGCTTTCAATAAGGCAAGGAACCTGCTGTGTTCGAACAAACTGCTGACTTTGTATGACCCGTGTAAAAAAACGGTTTTAACGTGCGATGCTTCGTCCTATGGGGTTGGGTGTGTGTTGCAGCAGGGTAATGATGACGGCTGACTACAACCGGTGGCTTATGCCTCCAGGTCACTCTCCCAGGCAGAGCGTGGATACGGCATGGTCGAAAAGGAAGCACTTTGTGTTTACGGTGTGAAAAAGATGCACCAGTACCTTTTCGGTAGACGGTTCGAGCTAGAAACGGACCACAAGCCATTAACATCCCTGTTGTCCGACAGCAAGGCTGTCAATACCAATGCGTCAGCTCGCATACAGCGATGGGCCCTCACGCTGGCTGTGCATGACTACACCATATGGCGCTTTGGCCAGGCACCAGAAATTGCGCTGACACGCTCAGCAGGCTCCCTCTGGCCACCACTGAGGGGCGTTGGAGCAGAGCGCTGAGATGGTCATGGCCGTTGAGGCTTTTGACACCGCAGGCTCCCCCGTCACAGCCCGCCAGATCAAACTCTGGACCAACAGGGACCCCCTCCTATCCATGATAAAGAAATGTGTCCTGACTGGGGACTGGGCGCCCGCACACAAGGCGTGCCCCGAGGAGGTCAGACCGTTTCAGAGACAGATGGATGAGCTCTCCATCCAAGCCGACTGCCTGCTATGGGGCAGCCGGGTAGTCATGCCCCAGAAAGGAAGGGAAGCGTTCATCAGGGAACTCCACAGCGAGCACCCTGGCATCGTGTTAATGAAGGCCATTGCCCGGTCACACGTATGGTGGCCGGGGATTGACTCAGACCTGGAACACTGGGTTTGCAGGTGCACGACGTGTATCCAGCTGGGCAATGCCCCCAGGGAGGCCCCACTCAGCCCGTGGCCCTGGCCCGCCAGGCCATGGTCACATATTCACGTAGTCTATGCGGGCCCGTCCATGGGGAAAATGTTCCTGATCGTTGTCGATGCATACTCAAAATGGATGGAGTGCATCATATTAAACCCGTGCACGACATCCATCACCGTAGAGAGTCTGTGTACGGTTTTCGCGACCCACGGCTTGCAGGACATCCTGGTCAGCGACAGTGGCCCGTGTTTCACCAGCCATGAATTCCAGGAGTTTAAGTCGGGCAGTGGTATCAAACATGTCCGGACAGAGCCGTTCAAGCCAGCTTCCAATGGCCAGGCGGAACGTGCAGTCCAAGTCATAAAACAGGGCATGCTACGCATCCGAGGACCCTCCCTTCAGTGCCGCCTATTGCGCCTCTTGCTGGCCTACAAGTCCCGCCCGCACTCGCTCACGGGAGTCCCGCCAGCGGAACTCCTCATGAAACACACGCATAAAACGTGGCTGTCCTTCATCCACCCAACCCTGGCAGACATTGTTGAGGGCAAGAGCCAGTCCCAAACCGAGTTCCATGATCGAAACTCAAGGGGGAGGTGTATAGAAATGGATGACCCAGTATTTGTTCTTAACTATGCTTTGGGACATAAGTAGCTTGAGGGCACCGTAATTGGCAAAGAAGGGAATAGGGTCATAGTGGTCAGACTAAACAATGGGCAGATATGCCGCAAACACTTGAACTAAGTAAAGAAAAGATTCAGCATAGACACGGAGGAACCTGAAGAAGAGCATGAGATGTCACCCACACCACTGCCAGTGGACGAGCAACAAGGACAATCCACAGCATGCACAGTCCCTGCGGCCAGCCTGGACAGGTCGGAATCACCTCAGGTGACAGAAACACATGCCGAGGCTCAGCCACCAGAGCCACTACTGCGGCGCTCCATGAGAGAGCGTCGACCACCTGAAAGACTTAACCTTTGACACAAAAAGACATGAGGGGGGAGGTGATGTCATGAATATAACCATCATGCAATGGTAATCTTCATGTAACTGTAACCTTCATGCAACTCTTGTACACTGTACTTATACGCTAGAATTGCACACCCTGACCACAGGGGGTGAACTTGTGGGAGACTCTCCTCACCTGGGTTTCCAAGTATAAAAGGGAAGGTCCCACCCAGGGTCAGCACTCCTTGGTCCTGGGAATAAAGGTTAAGGTCACAGAGTGACTGTGTCTGCAGTACATGCCTCGTGTGATTTTGTAGTAAGGTGCAGGGACACCACATACTTGTATTGGTCTATTTCTACTGCCAAATTCTCTTCTGAGGATCCCCACTGCTGCCTTTCATCTTGGATGCGGCAAGACAGGGCGAAGTAATATGGAGTCAGAAACAGACGGTAGAAAGGTAAAAAGCAATAGTGGAAGGCCGAGTAAACAAAGGCAAGAAACAAAAAGGGCCATCTTAATTCTAAAAGGACAAAGAGTGTTAAAAAAACAAGCCTGAAGGCTTTGTATCTTAATGCAAGGAGTATCCGTAATAAGGTGGATGAATTAACTGTGCAAATAGATGTTAACAGATATGATGTGATTGGGATTACAGAGACGTGGTTCCAGGATGATCAGGGCTGGGAACTCAATATCCAAGGGTATTCAACATTCAGGAAGGATAGAATAAAAGGAAAAGGAGGTGGGGTAGCATTGCTGGTTAAAGAAGAGATTAATGCAATAGTTAGGAAGGACATTAGCTTGGATGATGTGGAATCTATATGGGTAGAGCTGCAGAACACCAAAGGGCAAAAAACATTAGTGGGAGTTGTGTACAGACCTCCAAACAGTAGTAGTGATGTTGGGAAGGGCATCGAACAGGAAATTAGGGGTGCATGCAATAAAGGTGCAGCAGTTGTCATGGGTGACTTTAATATGCATATAGATTGGGCTAACCAAACTGGAAGCAATACAGTGGAGGAGGATTTCCTGGAGTGCATAAGGGATGGTTTTCTAGACCAATATAGAACCAACTAGGGGGGAGGCCATCTTAGACTGGGTGTTGTGTAATGAGAGAGGATTAATTAGCAATCTCGTTGTGCGAGGCCTTTTGGGGAAGAGTGACCATAATATGGCGGAATTCTACATTAGGATGGAGAATGAAACAGTTAATTCAGAGACCATGGTCCAGAACTTAAAGAAGGGTAACTTTGAAGGTATGAGGCATGAATTGGCTAGGATAGATTGGCGAATGATACTTAAGGGGTTGACAGTGGAAGGGCAATGGCAGACATTTAGAGACCGCATGGATGAACTACAACAATTGTACATCCCTGTCTGGCGTAAAAATAAAAAAGGGAAGGTGGCTCAACTGTGGCTATCAAGGGAAATCAGGGATAGTATTAAAATCAAGGAAGTGGCATACAAATTGGCCAGAAATAGCAGCGAACCCAGGGACTTGGAGAAATTTAAAAATCAGCAGAGGAGGACAAAGGGTTTGATTAGGGCAGGGAAAATATAGTACGAGAGGAAGCTTGCAGGGAACCTTAAGACGGACTGCAAAAGCTTCTATAGATATGTAAAGAGAAAAAGGTTAGTAAAGACAATCGTAGGTCCCCTGCAGTCAGAATCAGGGGAAGTCATAACAGGGAACAAAGAAATGGCAGACCAATTGAACAAGTACTTTGGTTCAGTATTCACTAAGGAGGACACAAACAACCTTCTGGATATAAAAGGGGTCAGAGGGTCTAGTAAGAAGGAGGAACTGAGGGAAATCCTTATTAGTCGGGAAATTGTGTTGGGGAAATTGATGGGATTGAAGGCTGATAAATCCCCAGGGCCTGATGGGCTGCATCCCAGAGTACTTAAGGAGGTGGCCTTGGAAATAGCGGATGCATTGACAGTCATTTTCCAACATTTCATAGACTCTGGATCAGTTCCTATGGAATGGAGCGTAGCCAATGTAACCCTACTTTTTAAAAAAGGAGGGAGAGAGAAAACAGGGAATTATAGACCGGTCAGCCTGACATCGGTAGTGGGTAAAATGATGGAATCAATTATTAAGGATGTCATAGCAGCTCATTTGGAAAGAGGTGACATGATAGGTCCAAGTCAGCATGGATTTGTGAAAGGGAAATCATGCTTGACAAATCTTCTGGAATTTTCTGAGGATGTTTCCAGTAGAGTGGACAAGGGAGAATCAGTTGATGTGGTGTATTTGGACTTTCAGAAGGCCTTCGGCAAGGTCCCACACAAGAGATTAATGTGCAAAGTTAAAGAACATAGGATTGGGGGTAGTGTGCTGACATGAATTGAGAACTGGTTGTCAGACAGGAAGCAAAGAGTAGGAGTAAATGGGTACTTTTCAGAATGGCAGGCAGTGATTAATGGGGTACCGCAAGGTTCTGTGCTGGGGCCCCAGCTGTCTACATTGTACATTAATGATTTAGACGAGGGGATTAAATGTAGTATCACCAAATTTGCGGGTGACACTAAGTTGGGTGGCAGTGTGAGCTGCGAGGAGGATGCTATGAGGCTGCAGAGTGACTTGGATAGGTTAGGTGAGTGGGCAAATGCATGGCAGATGAAGTTTAATGTGGATAAATGTGAGGTTATCCACTTTGGTGGTAAAAACAGAGAGACAGACTATTATCTGAATAGTGACAGATTAGGAAAAGGGGAGGTGCAACGAGACCTGGGTGTCATGGTACATCAGTCATTGAAGGTTGGCATGCAGGTACAGCAGGCAGTTAAGAAAGCAAATGGCATGTTGGCCTTCATAGCGAAGGGATTTGAGTGCAGGGGCAGGGAGGTGTTACTACAGTTGTACAGGGCCTTGGTGAGGCCACACCTGGAGTATTGTGTACAGTTTTGGTCTCCTAACTTGAGGAAGGACATTCTTGCTATTGAGGGAGTGCAGCGAAGGTTCACCAGACTGATTCCCGGGATGGTGGGACTGACATATCAAGAAAGACTGGATCAACTGGGCTTGTATTCACTGGAGTTCAGAAGAATGAGAGGGGATCTCATAGAAACGTTTAAAATTCTGATAGGTTTAGACAGGTTAGATGCAGGAAGAATGTTCCCAATGTTGGGGAAGTCCAGAACCAGGGGTCACAGTCTAAGGATAAGTGGTAAGCCATTCGGCCCTTTGAGCCTGCACCACCATTCAATATGATCATGGCTGATCATACAACTTCAGTACCCCATTCCTGCTTTCTCTCCATACCCCTTGATCCATTTAGCTGTAAGGACCACATCTAACTCCCTTTTGAATATATCTAACGAACTGGCTTCAACAACTTTCTGTGGTAGAGATTTCCACATGCTAACAACTCTGAGTGAAGAAGTTTCTCCTCATCTCGGTCCTAAATAGAAACATAGAAACATAGAAAATAGGTGCAGGAGTAGGCCATTCGGCCCTTCTAGCCTGCACCGCCATTCAATGAGTTCATGGCTTACCCTTAGACTGTGACCCCTGGTTCTGGACTTCCCCAACATCGGGAACATTCTTCCTGCATCTAACCTGTCCAATCCCGTAAGAATGTTATGTTTTTATGAGATCCCCTCTCATTCTTCTAAATTTCAGTGAATATAAGCCTAGTCGATCCAGAGAGTTTGGAGTGTGCAGACAGTTAAATTGTTAAAAATGGGATTCCCGACCTGATTCCGCCTCCAACCTGCCCACTTCTGCTTTTGCTGGAGGCAGGACGGGTGGCGAGCGACAAACCTGCCCCCAGGGGTCGTAACCTCAATTTAAATATTGTAATGATGCTGGAAGCCTCTTTTACCCTTCCATTTTGTGTTTAACTGCAAGTGGACTGGTTTCACACGTTCGTGATACCCGGCAGTTAAACTGAGGCGGGGACTGCAGATCCAGGAGGTAAATGGCTTTATACCTACCTCCTGGCTCCAGGGTCCTGACCATACCCATCCTCTGCGATCAGACACATCCCCCGCCCCCTCCCCTGCCCCGGGCCTCCAATCACCTTCCTCGGCCTCCTCCCTTTACGTAAGATGATGATGGGGCCAGCCACAATTCTCTCTTTTACCTGCTCCCACCCCCCCCCTGCTGATCCTCAGCCGATGCACCTGCTCCCTTCCCCTCCCCCCCCAATCCGTGGCTGATCCCCACACCCCTCTCCCCCCCCCCGACCCCCCCAGCCAATACTCTTCCCCCCCACCCCCTTCCTGATCGCCAGCCGAAACTCTCTTCCCAACCTGCCAGACCCCTGGTAAATACTCTCTCCTCCTCCCCGCCGTTCCTCTCCTTTCCCCCGCACGATCCCCGGCCGATTTCCAACCCCCCTCCTGCGATCCCTCGCCCGGACTGGCCTCTCGCTTCTGAGGCCTACCCGCCCGCAGCCAGCCAGCCTCTCAATCTGGCTGGCTGCTGCCGGGAATCCGAGGCCTTGTATTCAAATCAGGCCCCGCCCACCTCGGAGGCCCCCATCCCCCAACCCGCCTCCCTTGAGAAAATCCCGCCTTAGTAATGCAACTACACAAAGTAACCATCTACTGTCTCTTACCGTCTTCTAACACTGAATATTGTGAATGCTAAAAATGGAATGTCTGAGACACCTGTAGAAAATCAAAACACTGCAGATGCAATCCCACTTCAACCATGGCCTATAAATTGGAACTCACAAGAAGCTTTCCGGCTATCCAGCATAATTAAGAAGAACACAAAATGTTGACGTGGAAAATTCTAAGCCCGTCCCCAAATGGGACCGCGGTCACTGGAACGGATATGCTGAAGAACACTCGTCATCTTTCCCCTTACAGAGCTTCAGAGGAACCCTGTATTTAAAGATTATTTGAAATTTGAATCTTGGGAAAAGAAAATGAAGGGCAGGTCGTGATATTATACTGGTGATCGTATATATCTTTTGATGCTACTTCCGCTCTGCAGTCTGTGCGGCCCCTGGGCTGCGAGCACCATCGGAGCAGGCCGGGGAGCGGAAGGAGCAGTGTGGCGGTATACCACTCCAGGGAGCAGCACGTGCTGGAGCAGGAGAGCAACGGCCGCGAAGAGGGACGTCACCAAGATCCAGGTCGGTGATTGGAGCGTGGGCAGGTACAGCAGGAGTGGCGAGGTCGGGGCGAAGGAGCGGCGAGAGATTGTAGAGGGACGTGATCTGGGCTCAGTGGAGGTGTGAGTTCCGGACCTCAGAAGAGGCGAGGGCCCAGGGGCAGCACGGGCCAGCCCACACAGTGATACGTGCGCGCACTAGGTCTGTGTGCCAGTCGTCCTGGTTAACCCTTGCCACTGGATAAAGGCTGAGCTCTGTCAAGCCCGTGTGGTGGCTGGTGTGCAACAGTCACCACATGTTAAAATAATCCACGCACAGTCATCTTCCACCCTTCAGGATGTAGTTCGGGTCCTTCATTGAAACACCTGTGAACTCACCCTTTTTTGGTGTGGAAGCAAGTCATCCTCGTTTCGAGGGACCGCCTAATGATGATGATGATGTACCTTTTGATACCTTTTATTCCAATTAAATAGGGAGTTGTAATTTTGACTGACTGCTTGAAATCTAAGATTCACAGTTTCAAAAACACTCTTTTCCTGTTTTTTAATAACGATAGCTATGGACTTTGTTTAAATTTTATAGACTTACTGTTTTACCTTTGATCTTGTGTTTGAAAGCTTTGCGAGTTTGGATTTGTTTTTACATTTGAAATATTTTGATCTCCCGCTATTGGACCAAATAACTTTCCTTATCGATAATCATGACAGAGCTGACAAGTTATCCTTTTATGTGACCATGCTGCCTCTTTGAAGTTATCAGCAATCACCTCAGAAGTCAGTAGGACAGTATAATGTTCACAGAAAGTGTGATGCAGTCAGTGCAGAACTGTTGAAGTCATCTGTAGTTGATTAAAGGGGTATTGTGCATCATTATAAATTTACACATACAAAAACTATAGAGGGTGTACATGAGGGGGTTAAACTAGTCTGTAAATGGAAAACTTTCGCAGCCTAGCAGTTCGCCATCAGTTTGTGTGTTCTGCATTTTATCTGGATTGCAGAGAAACCGAGCTTGGAGTTCATTCACCCTGTGAACCTCGTGCCTTTCCTCCCTTGCAGTAAGTATCGCATCTGGTTTCAATTTTATTTGGTACTCTAGCCTTTCATTGATTCATTGTGCAGTGTTTATGAAGGTGTCCACTCGTACAGCATGTACATACATTTGCTGGCTGATCATTTGTTCTGCAGGAGAGCAAAGTTCTGTGTTTTTGTCAAGTTGAAATAATGTGAGTCACTGTCGGCAGGGCAAGCCTTATTGTGGAGGAGGGGTGAGTCTGTTTACGTACCAACAGGTCCCAGAGTTTATTGTTTGCCAACAGGTTAATAGTTAATACTATCATCGCCCACTTGGCACATCTGCACCACCCGTGTTTGCTCAGGTTGTGGAACCACACCAAACCCCTCCCACGGTGAGGGATCAGAATTGCTTATATATCGGAAAAGACTGAAGATGTTCTGGTGCTCAGCTAAAAATACAGAGGGACACATTTACCAGTTAGTGTGTAATTGCGTGGAGTTACGTTAACTTGGTTTTGGAACCGTTTTTTTTCCTTCTTGTTGACAGGAAACATCTGTAGCTGGCAACGTGTGAGAGCTGAGGTTACTATAGGACAGTGGAAACGCATAGAATCAAGGCAGTCAGATACCTAATTTGTTGTATGTGGGAGTCAGGCTGATCCCATCTTCCAGCATTACTGGTAAACTGCAGAAATAATTAAATTGGGAACAAAGTAAGCCTTCAACCTAAAACTGCTCTTCAGGAGTAGCAGCAAAAGACAGTCACGCAGGGAAAAGTTTAGACTAGATTTAGGAGTCTGTATTTCACCCTTTGTGAATGATGAATGTTGGAAGTGAGCTATACTCTGGCTGTGATGCCCCGTGTCAGCCTGACGAGGAGACTCTGGCTTGGTATCTGGAGAGGATGCGTTACTTGCCAGACGACGATGCTAGCTGGATTGATCTGGATATGGATGATGAAGAAATCCCAGCAGTGAGTTGAATGTATCCTGATCTTTGGTAAACTGTTGCCGCGAGACGTATGTAAGGTTTCAAAATATCCCTCACTCGATGAGGAACCTGTACATTTGAAGTATTAGATATAGGTTTTAAAAATGAATTTAGTTTAAACTGAATAAAATTTGAAGAAGACGTGTTAACTCTTTCAGTAGGGAATAGTTTCTTTCTATATTAATATACTGTGCAATTTAAAAAGCGGCTTAATGTACATCACATATTGGTGTGCCCATAAATGTGCCGTGGACTGGCAGACGATGTGTTTATTATTGGGGACAGTCGTTCCGATGAGTGCCGCTCATCTCCAAGTCTTTCCTCTAGTATATACAAGACAAATTTGCAAAGTGGGAACCGAGTCATATTGTGGGACTGCACACGATATCACTGTAAAACAGCATCCTTCAGAGCGCCAATCACAAACTGCACTTGGTAGCCAATGGTTAATTCAAGCGCGCCCTTATACTTTTAATATTCTAAAATGTGTTTTCTCCAGCTTTATTTGTTCGTGACCCGAGAAAAGCTGGCATTTCCTGTCTGTGACAGTTCCAACTTCCACAAACTGAAGACAGTGAAATTGCGAATTGGAGATTCTTGGTGTATTCTAAGGGGCAGTAATTTACAGCTAAAGGCCATAGAGGTTGAATTTCCGCAGGAGCTTTCCCAATCATCCGCTAAATTTCAGCACAATATTTGCGCAGTTTCTCCGGGGTTTCCATGGATCTTCCGTGGACGTTATGGCAAATGATTGGGAGAACCCTGCAGGAATTCAACCACCACAATCCACGCCATATTGGATTTTATTCTGCCTTTAGATTAAGACAGAAAATCATGCTTTGTACAATAACTTGTATTGACATAATGGCCCAGAATTTGCTGCCAAAATAATGGTGAGTTTTATGGCAATCACCGTTATTAATGCGTAAATTATCCAGCACCTTGTGGCGAGGAAAAGATACTCCGTGAGTTGCGAATCGGCTCAAGTTACTGAATGATTCGCGCTGCACCACCAAATTGGCAGCTCGCCCTCAACCTCCCGGTTATTTTTAAGAACTTACTGGATTTGTATATTAAACTCACCAAAGAAAATTAGAGCTTGTACTTAACAATGTAAGTACCGTTTTAACGACATGATAATTGTTAATGCAAAGCCAATCAACCTTTCTGGCCCAGAAAGTGAACTATTTATACTGTTGAGTCTCATTCCTACATGTAGGTTTTAAAAAAATGTTTTCTTACTTTTCCTTTTGTCTCTTTTCTTTCTCTCTCTCTCTTAATCCAATCTACCGTTCTCGCTCTTTATTTCTCTTTCTGAATCTGATTTGACTTTAATTCACCCGCTCTAATTCACCCTCCTCTCCTTATTCCTATGGTTCTTTCTCAATCTTAAATCTCATTGGTTTAGGAGATAAATTGCTGGTCCCGTCGGTCACTAAGGTCCCAGATGCCCGCTTGCCCTTGTCGTGCCGCTATCAGCTCACACTTCCAGCAAATTACAGGACGAAAAGATTTGGAGCTGAAGGGTGCAGCAGAAAGTATAACGCCATGAGATGCCCTGCTCCAGCAAAATCTTGGGATAATGATTTTAATGTGGAAAAAAATCCCAGGGTTTCTTCATAATGAACGAAAGGATCAAAAACTGAGCTTTTGTGGGAGAGTTAGGAGCGGTAACCAAAAGATTGGCCAAAGAGATGTCTTTTTAAGAAGGCTTTTAAAGGTGCGGAGAGAGGTAGAGAGGTAGAGAGGTTGAGGAGTTGAGGGAGGGAGTTCCAGAGAGTATGGTCATGATGGCCAAAGGCTTTGCCAGCAATGGGGATGGGGACAATGACACAGAAGGCCAGACTCAGAGGACCAAAGGGCATGAGAGAGCCTGTTACTCTCTCTACCAGTGTCTGCTGGTGTCACTCACTGATAATCATTGTCCATTGACATCAATTAATCGGCAGTAATTAATAAATCAATTTTCTAACTTCTGACAGTTGTTCAGCCAATGATATTTAGTATTTTCGGCTCTGCAACAATGTTATAGCTTGTTGCTCGGTGCATAGCTGTGATGACAGAGCAAACACCCATTTATAATGTACGGATACTAGCATCATTTGGTGTGAACCCCATTGTCAAGGGTGAATTTTTACACCCAGAAGGGTGAAGAGATAGGTTTAAACCACCACGTTTTCTCAAATGGAATCCTTTACATATTCTCTTTGAGTGATTGAGGTAGTTCAGAATCACAAATCAAATCTCTTGACCAGTCAGAACTTGTTGCAAACTCATGGGGCATCAACATATTTTCACTAATTAGGGATTTATCTCCGCAAGGTTTGAGGTGTCACCATATCTGTGTGTGAGGTAGTGATAATATTTTGTTAACAGTAATGGAAATTATAGATATATTTAAGAATAGGCACGTATGTTTTACTGAGTGTTTGACTTTGATTATATTGCACATTCTCCAAAAAAGTTAATGATATCTTAATATTTATGATCTATGTGACCGAATTCCTCATGGAACCAATATGTTCTCAGTGGATGACCTTGGTCATGAACTCAGCCACACTCACTGAATATCTGTAGTGTGGCCAAGACCACAAGTCGGGAACTGGCCATTTGTCTCTTCAGGCCCCAATCCTTCTACCCTGAACAAAGCTGATTTTATGGCTGTGAAGAATCGCTTGTGATGCTTTACTTCAGAATGAATTTCTCTGAAATTCTATTTCAACTTTAAAATAGAAGAGATATGGCTTAATTATGGCACTTGTAGGACTCTAGACCAGTTCAAGATAATTTGTTTATTTTCACCTATAATAACATTAACCAAACCCTGTAATACAGTTCTGGGTGGGCAGTGTGAGGCTGAGAAAATGTCCATTCAACAGAAATATTTACATACCCAATATTTACTTAGTTGGATAGCGATTAATTCCACTTATGTTTTGTATCCGCTATGTGGCTGTTATACTTTGTCATTAATTAAAAGTGAAATACTTCTAGTTGTCACCATGCTATCGTTTGGACTGTTATATATAGTTTTATAATTTGGTTTTCTCCGTTGAAAGAAATCAGACATCAACCTCACAAAATTGAACTTTCCTGATAAAAGTATTATGATGCCATGTTTATTTTTGAGCCTCAGTTCACCAGCCATTCTTGTAGCCGCTCTGATTTCGACGACCAGTTTCATACCAATAGGTGCCATGTTATGGACACTTTTGTGTTCTTGACTAGTGATTACTAGACATAGGTTATAGCAAATGAAACTATGATATGCAAGGACAGAAGAAATGATGAAAAAAAATGCCATTAGGTCTATACGTTCCACAGATCACGTACAGTTTGTCCTTTCATGGATTTTACCCGACCTACTTAACCTCTTGAGAGAAACTACAACTATAGAGAAATTACCCAAAAGATAAATCTCTGAGAAATTTCGCTTCACGATCAAAGATAATTGAAGGAAGCTAGAATTATTAATCCAGATCAATATATTTTTTTCAAACTGCAAGTTCTGAAAACCAAAATAAAAACAGAAAATACTGGCAATAAACAGCAGGACCATCAGCATTTCAAAAGAGAAAATCAGATCAACGTTTTGGGTCTCGACCTTCATAGAACCAGAAACTGAAAGAGATGCAAGCATCTTTGTCGGACTGAATCAAAGAGGTGGGAGCTAGAGTAACAGGGAGCCGTGCCTTTTACCCTACTGTTTGGAATTCCATCCCTGAACCACTCTACCTCCCTACCTCCCTCTCCTCCTTCACAATTCTCCCCCAAACCTACATCTTTGACCAAGTTTTTATTCACTCCTCCAAATATCTTCTTTGGCTCAAAAACCACAGGGTTTTTTTTGGCTTTGTAAAGGATATTGGGACACTTCTCGACATTAAAGTATTGTGTAAATCTAAATTATTGTTGCTGTTGATGACCCTTTACTTCAAGGGACTTAGGGCAACAAATGAATGCTGATGAAAATAGCAGATGAGCACTTATGCATAGTTTCACATTTCTCTGTCTACTATTTTAAATCTGCTAATGGTTTTGAAAGCCCGGATAATGACTGCTCTCAGTGTCTCTCCAGTGCAAATTAGTTCAGCTCTGAAATCTCTACTTGTAACTTAGAGCTCAAAGACTTGTAATAATTCTTTGCCCCTCTTCTCTGAACTCTGGCCAATATAGAAATGAGCTTTTGAAGGTGTGATCCCCTATATTAAATACATTTTTAAAAAGCACTTTACCAATGAGTTATTGAAGTGATCTGTTTCACTTTGTTATTTAAAGCTCTCTGGAACTCGATTAACTTTGTCGATAACAGCTTCATTTTAGCTAAATACTATAATTGAATGCTTGATAATTATGCTCAAATCCTTTTCTTCATTCTTCGGGAATGAAGCCCAATTCACTTTGTATATATTTTGTGTTTGTGTGTTACATTATGCTTGTATCTATATTAAAATCATCTAGTTCTTGACCCATTGTTTTGCATATTTTTAAATATTCTCAACTTTCTGTTAGTTTCCTGGCCACGTGGCTTGGTAGCATTAACCGCTTATATTACTAGACGTGCTCTCCACCACATGACTTATGAATAGTGTAAGCAGAGGACTAAGAATAGGACCCTCGAAAATGCCACTTGTGACTCCCCCACCCCGATAAAACTTTTTTCTGTTATCACCTCCTTCCTCCTCAGTTAGTTTCAATCCAAGTATTACATTTACCATTCATTGCATGATCATCATTGAAAGCCTCACCTGTGAAACTTTTTCAAATGCTTTCTAAAAATTGATGTAGATTAGAAATCCCTTTTCCAATTTTATGTCTCATTACTATTTTTTACATTACAACAGTGACAACACTTCAAAAAGTACTTCATTGGCTGTGAAGAGCTTTGAGTTGTCCAGTGGCTATATAAATCCAAGTCTTTATTTTTTCTTTTTCTGCTTTTACGTAAGGTTTCTGCAACACTAAGAGCTTATTAAAGAGGATTTACTGCACTTTATGTAAATGCCACATTTCAAAATATGACAAATTAACTCCTTTCAACATACTGACAGGAAGAGGAAAAGTGAAACCTTTACTAGATTAAAAAGTCATGAAAATGAATCAAGATAGATTTTCTAATGATCATTGCATTCTTTGAGGAATTCCACTTGCTGCTTATTTTACCGTGGGGATTCTCTATTGCATAATATATTTTCATTCCATTTGTAATGAGTAGAACACAATGGCCCTGGTAATGTACTATAATTCTCTTGAAAAGTCTCAAGCAATCTTTTGCAACACATTTGTGTGTATTTGGGCACTAATATGTGGTGTTGCACAATGGACAATTACCAGGTCACTCTCCCACTTTGCTGCACTTCCGATTTTAGCCAAAGGACACAGCTGCCTTGGAGGAGGATTGCTTGTGAGCTGGAAGAAAGTGGCCACTTTCCCCTGAGCAGCAGTAGAATGTGTGTGGCCCAAAGGAGCCAACGAGTGAAGAAAATGGGGGTGTAACAGAAAATATATGCAGTCATTTAAAATGAAGATTCTAATCCAAGTGTCTGTGTATTCAAAAGAGTTGGGATTTTACTTTCAAAATATTGTCACTCCTGTCAAAACCTGCTGATTTCACAAGTTATGCTGACCTCATAGTTTCAACTCAGATCAGCTCATTTTGTTCAATAAGATCTTGGTTCTTTTGCAACTAGGAAAGAAAGAAGTTGCATTTATATAGTGCCTTTCATGACCTCAGGACACCCCAAAGCACTTCACAGCCAATGAAGTACTTTTGAAATGTAGCTCTTATAATGTTGAGAAAGGCAGTAACCAATTTGTGCACAGTAAGTCCCAAAAACAGCAGAGAGATAAAAGACCAGATACTGTGCTTTTCGTGATTTTGGTTGAGAGTTAAATGTTGGCTGGGAAACTGGGAGAACTCCTTTTCTTCGAATGGGATCTTGTATGTCCACCTGAGAGAGCGACTGGGATCGCGTTTTAATGCCTCGTCCAAATAATGACACCTCTGAGAGTACAGAACACCCTCAGTACTGCACTGAAGTGTCAGCCTGGATTATGTGCAAGTGAGTGGTGCAACCATATACGAGTGTGCTGCTGTACGTGATGTAAAGCAGTGGCTCGGTCTGCAAGCAAGGCCAACATTCACATGCAGACAATTATGTATAATGCTACTGCCGCCTAGCACTAAATTAATCAGCAAAAGGTCTTTTGCGGTGCCTCTCATCTATATTGCTGGCTTAATTTGCTTATGAACTTAGAAGAGTTACAGTAAAATGTTCAATTTCTTCTATATTTAGCAGTCTCAAATAATTGGAAATGGCAATTATGGTTCAACTAAATAAAGTATTTGTACTGAATTCAAAGTGCATTTTCTGAATTTTTTTAATGCAAGAAAAAAATTGCTTATTAAATTTACTCCAAATTGTAATGCCTCTTAGGGTCACTTACGTATCAAAGGCAAAAAATTCTGTGTATTGCAGTTTTCCATGCACTTCAATAACTATTTTGGAACATCTTCACTTCATCTCACGACCATGTGAGAGTGAAGAGACTCTGAAAGCAGCAGCACTTAAGTTTCATGATTAAGGAACACTGTGACTCTAAATTGCATTCATAACCAAAAACAAACCACATGAGAAGTCGCTGGACCAGGCAAAGGATAATGGTCATTCTGAACATTCACTTCCACAACCAACCAACAAAAAATGCTTCCATTTACAATCATTTGCAAATTTTGCAATCAAGGCCTGTGTTGGCTGCTCAAAGGTCAGTTGCAATAAATCACTGTTGGTGATTTCCCTGAAAACAGTATTTAAAAGATGATAATTTGTAACTACAAACATAAGAAGGGAGGGGTGGAACTTTCATGCCTGTGTAAAGTTTACATTATGTATATCCTGTTTGTTTCTGGACTTGTAGGAGGCTGGTTACTTAGGAACTTTTCTCTTAGAACTGCACTTATCAACTCAAAACTGTCCAACCTTTGGCCCTCTTTTAGCAATGATATTTCTGCAGCCACCGATTTGCTCAACCACACCCTCACCACCACCTTTGATGACCTTGTCCCTGTTAAAAAGATTACTCTCTCCCACGCTGGCCATTCCCACAGCCCTCATCTTCGCTCCTTCAAGTCAAAAGGGCGTAGACTTAAACAGATGTGGCAGACAACTGGTTTAGCCATTCACCGCCAGATTTGGCTCGAACACACAAAACATTATCGGTTCTTACTCTTGTCTACAAAAACTGCCCACTATTCCAGGATCATTCTGGATTGCAAAAATAACTCCCGGCTACTATTCTCTGCTTCTAATCATCATCTCAAACCCCTCTCCCCTATCGTCTCCACTCACCACCAACAAGAAGTGTGAGGAGCTCATAGACTTCTTTGTCTCAAAGATTGAGACCATCCGATCAGCTGCCTCTGCGAGTTCCCTTCCTTCACCTAGCCCACCGGGCCAAACTTCATCTAAGGCTCCCACTTGCCCGAGCCCTAAACTCATATCTTTCTCTAGTTTCTCTATGATCTCCCCTCTTGATCACTCCAAACTCATCTTATCCATGAGACCCACTTCCTGCTTCCTTGACCCTATTCCCATTAAACTGCTGACCACCCAACTTCCTTTTTTGGCTCCCATATTAGCCGACATTGTTAACGGTTCTCTCTCCTCAGGTACTGTTCACCTCTACTTCAAATCTGCTGTCATCACCCCTCTCAAAAAACAAGCCTCGACCCCACTTTGCATGCTAGCTATCGCCCCATTTCCAACCTCCCTTTCCTGTCCAAAGTACTTGGAACATGTTGTCGCCTCCCAAATCCGTGACCATCTTTCCATGAATTCAATGTTTGAATCCCTTCAATCTGGTTTTTGCCCCTGCCAAATACTGAAATGGCTCTTATCAAATTCACAAATGACATCCTTTGTGACAAAGGTAAATGATCCCTCCTCCTCCTTCTGGACCTGTCTTCAGCCTTTGACACAGTTGACCACTCTATCCTCCTCCAACGCCTCTCCACCAACGTCCAGCTAGGTGGGACTGCACTCGCCTGGTTCTATTCTTATCTATCTAATCGTAGCCAGAAAATCTCCTGAAATGGCTTCTCTTCCCACTCCCGCATCGTTACCTCTGGTGTCCCCCTAAGATCTGTCCTTGGCCCCCCTCTTATTTCTCATCTATATGCTGCCCCTTGGAGATATCATCTGAAAACACGGAGTCATTTTCCACATGTACGCTGACGACACCCAGCTCTACCTCACCACCACTTCGCGCGACCCCTGCATGGTATCTAAATTGTCAGATTGCTTGTTCGACATCTAGTACTGGATGAGCAGAAATATTCTCCAATTAAATATTGGGAAGACCAAAGTCATTATCTTTGGTCCACGTCCCAAACTGCCTTCCCTAACCACTGACTGCATCCCTCTCCCTAGCATCAATCTGAGGGTGAACAAGACTGTTCGCAATCTAGGTGTCATATTTGACCCTGAAATGAGTTTCCAGCCACATATAACTAAAACCGCCTTTTTCCACCTCCGTAACATTGCATGCCTCTGCCCCTGCCTCAGCTCTTCTGCTGCTGAAACCCTCAATCATGCCTTTGTTACCTCTAGACTTGACTACTCCAACACACTCCTGGCTGGCCTCCCACATTCTACACTATGTAAACTTGAGGTAATTCAAAACTCAGCAGCCCGTGTACTAACTCGCACCAACTCACGATCACCCATCATCCTGTGCTCGCTGACCTATATTGGCTCCCGGTTGAGCAATGCCTCAATTTCAAAATTTGCATCCTTGTTTACAAATCTCTCCATGGCCTCGCGCTCCTCAAATTCTGGCCTCTTGAGCATCCCTGATTATAATCGCTCAACCATCAGTGGCCGTGCCTTCAGCTGTCTCGGCCATTAAGCTCTGGAACTCCCTCCCTAAACCTCTGCGCCTCTCTACCTCTCTTTCCTCCTTCAAGACACTCCTTAAAACCTACCTCTTTGGTCATCTACTGTAATTTCTTCTCATGTGGCTCGGTGTCAAATGTATTTGTTTTGTCTTATAATACTCCTGTGAAGCGCCTTGACACTTTTTACTACTTTAAAGGCACTATATAAATATAAGTTGTTGTTACCTGCTCAGATCATAACCTTTCAATGTTTCATCAACTAAACCCATCATTATGTGCTTTGCTTAAGTCCACTTCCTTATTTCATCTATTTTTGAGAATGTGCTTCTCGATCTTTTCGCTTTACACCTGGGTAACATTTAAAGGCAATTTTTGCATCTAGGTAGTTTATTTGGACCAGCTCAATCCTTAATAACTGGGTCTGTCTTAAGTCCTTGTGAATGAACCACAGTTGATTTGGATAGGGAATAATTGGACACATTTGGGATTGGAGATAGCAGCTACAATAATGATATATCTGATATGTTGCAGGGTGCCCCTTTTCTCAGGCTGATTGGAGTATTAATTGGACTGAGTCAACTGGATATGATAAGTTGGGTATGAAGGAGTTAGGTATTGTTGTCGCAATGATAGTGTTAATTTATGGATTTCCTTTCGGCAAATTGAAGATTATCTTTTGGCTGCATTGCTAAACTCGCTTGAGACCACATTCCTAGTTTTGTTTACTCACTCATGTACGGAAAGGCTGATAAAATAGTACCAGGTACCAGCTTCCACCGGGTTGTGTGAAGTAAAATATTAACAAGCAATATACATTGCAATATTTGGGAGGCTACCCTGTACCTATTTGTTATGAATGGGAAGTATCAGGAAAATGTATCATATAGTATGCAAACAGTAAAAACTTCTGCTTTCCCCACCATGCAAGTCATTTGGTGCTGCCAAGTATCATCACAGTTTCGGTCCCTACAATGCTCAACGAGCCACTGGGGTGTCAATGGACATCCCCACTTGTCCCTATACAGTCCCCTTTGCTCTGAAATCTTTTCCTATTGATAACAAGTGACCTGGGATTGACACTGTAATGTATGCACCTGTGAGTATGCTCACAGGTTTGTAGAGCTTGTTGGTCTGTGCGGAGGAAATTCCTGTACGGACTGCTCTTGCACACTCTCCACCTTGCCATCCTCGTCTCCTGTCCAGACACGCCGTGGCGTACTATCTGGAGGAGGCGGGGGTCCCCAATGGAGTGCACTCTACGTGGGAGACCTCCCATTATTTATCGGGGACTTGGCCTGGAGGGTGGTGCACGGAGCAGTGCCTTGCAATAAATTTTTAAGCCGGTTTACGGACTCCCAGGCCGCCTGCAATTTCTGCGGTCTGGAAGAGTCCGTGTTCCATGTTTTCATGGAGTGTGCGAGGTTGCAGCCCCTGTTCCATTATTTAAAGGGGCTGCTCCTCAATTTCTGGCTGCACTTCAGTCCCACACTCCTGATCTTTGTGCACCCTGTGCGGAGGGGAGCGGGTAGATCCGAGGGCCTCCTCGTAGTACTGCTCCTGGGCACGGCCAAGGGTGCCATCAGCCGGTCCAGGCAGCGGGCGGTCGAGGGGGTCGTTCAGCCTGACTGCCTGCCTCTTCCGTGCCTACATCCGGGTCAGGGTGTCCCTAGAGATGGAGCACGCGGTGTCCACCGGTACGCTCGCGGTCTTCCGCGAGAGGTGGGCGCCGGAGGGACTGGAGTGCATTATTACCCCCGGCAACCAAATTTTAATTTGATTTTATATGTTTTAAAGTCTAATTTATTTTAAATGCCGGTTTTAGTGTCCCCCTCCCCTTTTATAGGGGGCACTTGGAAAAAAACTATGATTTTAGTGCCCAAAAAAACCCACAAAAAAACACCAAAAAAAAAAAGGGCCTTGTGAAATGTTTGTAGTGTCCCCCAGATCGGGGGGCACTTGATCTAATGTTTGTTTTGTTTACTCAAAAGAGTTGTAGAGCTTGTTGGTTTGTGCGGAGGAAATTCCTGTACGGACTGCTCTTGCACACTCTCAACCTTGCCATCCTCGTCTCCTGTCCAGACACGCCGTGGCGTACCATATTGCCGTCTGGAAGAGGCGGGGGTCCCCAATGGAGTGCACTCTACGTGGGAGTCCTCCCATTATTTATCGGGGACTTGGCCTGGAGGGTGGTGCACGGAGCAGTGCCGTGCAATAAATTTTTAAGCCGGTTCACGGGCTCCCAGGCCGCCTGCAATTTCCGCGGTCTGGAAGAGTCCGTGTTCCATGTTTTTATGGAGTGTGCGAGGTTGCAGCCCCGTCCCACTCTCCTGATCTTTGGGCACCCTGTGCGGAGGGGAGCGGGTAGGTCTGAGGGCCTCCTCGTAGGACTGCTCCTTGGCACGGCCAAGAGTGCCATCAGCCGGTCCAGGCAGCGGGCGGTCGAGGGGGTCGTTCAGCCTGACTGCCTGCCTCTCTTCCGTGCGTACATCCGGGCCAGGGTGTCCTTGGAGATGGACCACGCGGTGTCCACCGGTACGATCGTGGCCTTCCGCGAGAGGTGGGCGCCGGAGGGACTGGAGTGCATCATCACCCCCGGCAACCAAATTTTAATTTGATTTTATGTTTTAAAGTTTAATTTGTTTTAATTGCCGGGTTTTAGTGTCCCCCTCCCCTTGTATAGGGGGCACTTGTAAATTATATGATTTTATTGCCCAAAAATAAAAAAAATTAAAATTCTTTTTTAAAAAAAAACACAAAAAAAGGGCAGTTGAAAAGTGGCTGGAGTGTTCCCCAGATTGGGGGGCACTTGATTTAATGTTAATTATGTTTTATTCAAAAAGAGTTGTCGAGCTTGTTGGTCTGTGCGGAGGAAATTCCTGTACGGACTGCTGTTGCACACTCTCCACCTTGCCATCCTCGTCTCCTGTCCAGACACGCCGTGGCGTACCATCTTGCCGTCTGGAGGAGGCGGGGGTCCCCAATGGAGTGCACTCTACATGGGAGTCCTTCCCTTATTTATTGGGGACTTGGCCTGGAGGGTGTTGCACGGAGCAGTCCCGTGTAATAAATTTTTAAGTTGGTTCACGGACTCCCAGGCCGCCTGCAATTTCCGCGGTCTGGAAGAGTCCATGTTCCATATTTTTACTGAATGTACGAGGTTGCAGACCCTGTTCCAATACTTGAAGGGGCTGCTCCTCAAATTCTGGTTGCACTTCAGTCCCACACTCCTGATCTTTGGGCACCCTGTGCGGAGGGGAGCGGGTAGATCCGAGGGCCTCCTCGTAGGACTGCTCCTGGGCACGGCCAAGGGGGCCATCAGCCGGTCCAGGCAGCGGGCGGTCGAGGGGGTCGTTCAGCCCGACTGCCTGCCTCTCTTCCGCGCGTACATCCGGTCCAGGGTGTCCCTGGAGATGGAGCACGCGGTGTCTACCGGTCCGCTCGTGGCCTTCCGCGAGAGGTGGGCACCGGAGGGACTGGAGTGCATCGTTACCCCCGGCAACCAAATTTTAATTTGATTTTATATGTTTTAAAGTCTAATTTATTTTAAATGCCGGTTTTAGTGTCCCCCTCCCCTTTTATAGGGGGCACTTGAAAAAATATGATTTTAGTGCCCAAAAAAACAAAAAAAAGCACAAAAAAGCGCCTTGAAAAATGTTTGGAGTGTCCCCCAGATCGGGGGGCACTTGATTTAATGTTTACTTTTTCTCCCCAAAAAGAGTTGTAAAGCTTGTTGGTTTGTGCGGAGGAAATTCCTGTACGGACTGCTGTTGCACACTCTCCACCTTGCCATCCTCGTCTCCTGTCCAGACACGCCGTGGCGTACTATCTTGCCGTCGGAGGAGGCGGGGGTCCCCAATTGAGTGCACTCTATGTGGGAGTCCTTCTCTTATTTATTGGGGACTTGGTCTGGAGGGTGGTGCAGTCCCGTGCAGTAAATTTTTAAGTTGGTTCACGGACTCACAGGCCGCCTGCAATTTCCGCGGTCTGAAAGAGTCCATGTTCCACATTTTTATTGAATGTACGAGGTTGCAGACCCTGTTCCAATATTTGAAGGGGCTGCTCCTCAGATTCTGGTTGCACTTCAGTCCCACACTCCTGATCTTTGGACACCCTGTGCGGAGGGGAGCGGGTAGGTCCGAGGGCCTCCTTGTAGGACTGCTGCTGGGCATGGCCAAGGGGTCCATCAGCCGGTCCAGGCAGCGGGCAGTCGAGAAGGTCGTTCAGCCCGACTGCCTGCCTCTCTTCCGCAGTTACATCCGAGCCAGGGTGTCCCTGGAGATGGGGCACGCGTTGTCCACCGTTACGCTCGCGGCCTTCCATGATAGATGGGCGCCAGAGAGACTGGAGTGCATCATCACCCCTGGCAACCAAATTTTAATTTGGTCCTTTAATGTTAAAAGTTTAATTTGTCGATTTTAGTGCCCCTTTAATAATTTATAGTTTCAACAAAATAGTTGTAGCGCTTGTTACATTGTGAATGGCTTAGCCAGTCATGTGATGTTCACAAGACTCAATAAAACCCCAGTCAGTGGGTCTAGGTCATCCACAATGATGTATGCAGTTGTGAGCCTAGTGGATGAACTGGTAATGTGTAGTGTTAAACCTTTGTTAATAAACCAACAAGTTCTTAATAGCAATGTGTTGCTATGAATTCTTAAGCAAGAACCCATGAAGCAAATACATTAAGGGCACACTCAATTCTGTTTGTCACATGTTGCACCATCTTAAGAATGTCCTCATCCTTGCTGTCAAAAATTCCTGAAACCACCTCCCCACTGCATGAATGTCATACTTTCACATCCCTGCATTCAGCCAACTCTGGCTTTCAGCAACGTCATTTCACGCGCATTTTGAAACTTGTCTCCCATATAAACTTCGGAATGCTGCTGCTACTGAGCACGTGCCTTGCAATGTAACAGACGTATGGCATGATCTTTTCTCAAATGAGGTATTCTCATCATTAGTAGCCCTTTTAAAATAATGCAGTTACCAAGACTGATGTCAGAAGGGGGACAGAAATTCTCGGAGTACTTTTAATTTGAAGTACTCTCCTATCTACATTTTTTTTAAATAGGCACACTTGAATGCTTCCCTGGAGTGGTGTGGCTCTAGAACAGTTCTCAATGATTGGAGCAGTACAAAGTATCTCTCTACCAGTGATGTCATGGAGTGGCCTAGTAGCAAGGAGAAGACAAACTGGTAGATTTCTGTTCGGGCCAAGTTGCCTTATTTTTTAAAGGCAAAGATCATTTTTCTGGATATATATTTTTTGAATATGAATGGCCGAGCATTTTGAGTAAGGAGTGCTCGCTCTTGACTTTCAATCCCCTTTAGCTTCAATATTCTTGAGCTTGTTTTCTGTCAACTTCTTGTGATTTGTTGAGTACTTTTGTCTGAACAGTTGTTCCCAATGATCTCATTGAGGAAATTAGCTGGGAGGAGTTACGGGATCCAGATGTTGAAGGGGCTGAATTATTTGAAATGGGAAGATAGTTAAAGTACCTCCGGTTAACTCAGCCTGTGCTAATCCTCCCTCAGCCCCCTCCGCTCTTGGACCAAGTAACTACCCCAAATTAACACCCACAGTGATGGCATCAACAGCCACCATTTGAATAAAAACATTAAGAACAACATCAGACACTGACTGGAAAAACAAGTAATGTTTTTTTTTAAGCTGGCTTTGATGGTAAACCTCCCTGTTTAAATTATTCTTCAACTTTTTATCTTCTGCAGTCTTGTTGTTTATATCAAAGTCATTTGTAATAATTCAATCAAATGTATTTTTTTGCCCTCCATTTTTCTTCCTTTCCCTTCCCCCAACCCCCCCCCCCACCCCAAGGCCACTCACCCCAAAACATCCTCCTTAATCCGGGAGGGCGAGGCGGACGGGAACGCAGTGACGACTTCTGATGGTGCTCCATATTCAGTTGATAGGAGTTGCGCGTGCTGCGGGGTGAGTTGGGCGATGTTTTTCCACCGTCCCACCTAGTGGCCCTGTTGAGAACTAACAACTTGTGGCTGGCGGATTGGACTGGCAGTAAGTGCTGGGACTCCAATCCGTGACCACAGGTGTGCAATGCAAGTGTCCTATTCGCAACTCTACTAGGCTATTCATAAAATCCATACTTCCATCCTAACTGCAGTCAATTCTACTTAAGCACAGTAGGATTTTCCCATCAGACCATTGTTCTTAACTGAATTGACTCCTGTCTAAATTTCATATTTACTAATTAATCAAAAAAAAGAAAATATTTCATCTAATAGACTGTTAAAATTTGGTGTATGTGTCACCATGGTGTATAACTTTCAACATTTTATAATGGCCTTTTTGATATAAATCACATGCCTCTTGGAGCATCAAGGAATGTTTCTGAAGTTGCGACGTATACACCAGAGTTTACAGTATTTACTTTTAAGTGGAGATAAGCTACGGAGATAATTCACAGTAGCAATAGTTTAAAATATATGTTGGATATCCAACGCCTGAAGCTGCAGGAATAATTGCTGAGTTTTATTTGTGCACTTCAAGCTAAAGGATGGAATGGAATATTTTCTATACCTCGTGTCAGCATCAAGCACTCCGAGGCAAAGCTCCCTCTACTGGGCGCTGGCGGCATGCTTAAACCATAGTCTCAGAAAAGCACCCGCTATTGTATCACGCTGAGATTTCTATTCCGACACCAACCATCCTACTGTCCCTGTGAGTGAGATTTCTGATTTAGTGCTGAATTTGGGGCAGATTTGTGGTCCGGGCTTATTTTGAGTGGGCTCCTTATAGCCAGCAGATTGAGACTTTGTTATTCTAAGACTAACACTACGACTGCCTATTTCCATCTCCGGAACATTGCTCGACTCTGCCCCTGCCTCAGCTCATTTGCTGCTGAAACCCTCATCCATGCTAGACTTGACTATTCCAACGTACTCCTGGCCGGCCTCCCATCATTTTCCAATCCTCTGGCTACAGGTGTGGTGCTGGAGGACTGCTAACTTTGTACCATTGTTTAGAAAGGGAGAAAGGCCATTCAGCCTAACCTTGGTGGTGGGAAAATGATTGGAAAAAATCCTGAGGGTCAGGATAAATCTTCATTTAGAAAGACACGGATTAATCAAGGACAGTCAGCATGGATTTGTTAAGTGTCTGACTAACTTGATTGAAATTTTTGAGGAGGTAACAAGGAGGCTCGATGAGGGTCATCCATTTGATGTAGTCTATATGGATTTTAGCAAGGCTTTTGATAAGGTCCCACAAGGCAGACTGGATACGAAATTAAGAAGTTTTCAGAACTGGCTGTGTGGTTGATAATGAAGAAGAAAGTTGTAGACTGCACAGCTTTAGGGAATAAACAAAAAATGGTAGGACACTGAGAAGTGTAAAGGAACAGAGGGACCTTGGAGTGCAAGTCCAGAGATCCCTGAAGGTAGCAGGACAGGTAGATAAGGTGGTTAAGAAGGCATACGGCATGCTTGCCTTTATTAGCCGAGACATAGAATATAAGAGCAGGGAAGTTATGCTTAAACTGTATAAAATACTAGTTAGGCCACTACTAGAGTAGTGTGCAGTTCTGGTCACCACGTTACAGGAAAAACGTGATTGCACTAGAGCGGGCACAGAGGAGATTTACAAGGATGTTGCTTGAACTGGAAAGATTGGATAGGCTGGGGTTGTTTTCTCTGGAATAGAGGAGGCTGAGGGGAGACCTAATTGAGGTGTCTAAAATTATGAGGGGCCTAGAGTGGATAGGAAGGACCCATTCCTTTTAGCAGAGTGGTCAATAACCAGAGGGCATAGATTTAAAGTAAGTAGTAGGACGTTTAGAGGGGATTTGATGAGAATCTTTTTCACCCAGAGGGTGGTGGGGGTCTGGCACTCACTGCTTAAAAGAGTGGTAGAGGCAAAAACCCTCATAGCATTTCAAAAGTAATTGGATATACCCTTGAAGTGCCGTAACCTACAACCAAGAGCTAGAAAATGGGATTAGGCTGGATAGCTCTTTGTTGGCTGGCACGGGTACGATGGGCTGAATGGCCTCCTTCTGTGCTGTAAATTTCTATGATTCTGTATCATCCGTAAACTTGAGGTCATCCAAAACTCTCCTGCTCGTGTTCTAACTCGCACCAAGTCCTGTTCACCCCATCACCCCTGTGCTCACTGACCTATGTTGGCTTCTGGTTAAGCAACGCCTCAGTCTTTTTCAAAGTGGTGTCTACATGAGTTGAATACAAGTTCTTATCTCACACAGCCTGGCACAATGTCTAGTAACAGTAATAAACTTAATGACAAACAGAACTGTCCTGCATGCATTATCAACAGTCACAAATTCAAGAGAAGAATGCCAAAGATGTAATCTCCAGAATTTTGATGACTCTTTAAAAAAAAAAATGAATCACTTCAGCTATCTTATACTTTTACGTCAACACTTAATTAGATCGCGGCCTTGGCATCACTCCATACTCCTTATGATTAAGGAGGTTTTACATAGGGATATAATAATCCAATAAAACAGACAATGTTTTCCAATAATCAGTTGTCTTCCTGTCAACAGATGCTGTTGCTATCCTGATTTAGTGCCATCAGCTTTCATGTTAAACAGTAGGAAACTGGTTAGTGCAATAGGTAAGATTGTTCTTCCCTTCAAGGGCCTGCTTTTAAATCCAGAATGATAAATAAAAGCAAGGAATGAATTTGGAGAGCCTTAACCAAGCGCCTAAAGGGCCCCGATGTCAGAGGTGCTGCAAATTTGGCATTCATTGGCAATCTAACTTACAGAGGCTAGAAGTACAGGGCTGCTTCTGAGATTGGGTACGAGGCATATTATTGCACTAGTAACTAGCATAGAGGAATCTTTACTCTGCATTTAACCTGTTCTATCACCAGTAAAATATTCATTATCCAACGTTAATGGGCTCAATTTTCCCCAGTGATTTGCGCCGTTTTTTGGCGCGCGCCATTTCTTTTGGCCTACATTAAAAAATTCAAGTTTCCCTAAAGATTGTGCGCCAGCGTAACTCAGTTAGTTGCGATTTTTTTAGGTTAGTTTTTTTTGTGTCATGGGGTTGTGGAAGCCGAACTGCAGGCATGAGAACACTTACACTATGCAGCAAAAATGAAGCCCGTGGGGGAGGGGGGGGGGAAGGAACGGGTGCTTACCGATCTAAGCAAACCCATGCTCAGATCTGGATGTGGTCCATACTAGAGCATCAACCTTGGGAGAGAGAGAGATAACTATGAAGCTTGTCCTGCCTGCCGTTTTGAGCTTCTTACAAAGGTACAATTTAATCATGGGGACAATACTGACAATGGGAGCCTTCTGTATGATGGTGCTGCAGAGAAGACAATTGATTCGGCGTCATCGTATGAAGAACCTCAGAGCACACAGGATGATGGCAGGAGGCCTTACCAACGTTGGTTATATCAAGACAGGCATTCATACCTGCACCTGAGTGATGCAGACTGTGTCAGAAGGCTGCGTTTCCGCTAAGAAGTTGTAACCGAGATCTGAGAGTTAGTAAAAGCAGACCTGCAACCCCTAGAAGCGTCAGGAGGACTGCTTTGTCAGTTGAAGCAAAGGTTACAGCTGCACTTTCATTCTATGCATCTGGATCGTTCCAGGCCACAACTGGGGATGTGTGCGTCATTTCTCAACATGCAACACAAATCTGTGTTCGGCAGGTGACTGCTGTACTATATGCCCGGAGGAGTGACTACATAAAGTTCCCCATGACCGCCCACGCAATGCATGACAGGGCTGTAGGCTTCTCCAGGATTACTGGCTTCTCAAAGTTAAAGGGCTGCATTGATTGTACCCACATCGTCTTGCGAGCACCTTTGGAGGATTCCGAGATGTACAGGAACAGAAAAGGCTTCCACTCCGTAAATGTGCAACTCATGTATGACGACATGCATCGCATCATGTCAATTGATGCAAGATACCCTGGGACCACCCATGATGCGTTCATCCTACGCGAGAGCGCTACATCTGCCATGTTTCAGCAGCAGCCAGAAGGGCAGAGCTGGCTGCTGGGAGACAGAGTATGGACTCACCACCTGGCTGATGATGCCCCTAGGCGTAACCCAGATGGAAGCTGACCGGGAATACAACGTGTTGCACATTGCGACGCACAGCATAATAGAAAGGACCATTGGCATCTTGAAACAGCGTTTCCGATGCCTGGACTATTCCGGAGGCTACTTGCTATACTCCCCTAAGATTGTCGGTCACTTCACTGTTGTGTGCTGCATGCTGCATAACTTAACCATCATGAGGCAGCAGCAGCAGCTGCTAGTAGAAAACCCGGCTGATGATGAGGAGGAAGATGCAGATGACAAGGAGGAGGACGAGAAAGCCATGCAAGTACCTCAACCCGGAGCACGACGGCGGAGGAGGGCGGGCTGTCGTGCCCCTTTAATGATTGCTCGAGCCTTGCGCCAGCAGCTCATCCGTAAACGCTTTGCTGCCTGAAGGCTCTGCGGCAACTATTCCAAATGGACCATGTTTACTGTTTGGACGTGTTCTGTAATGTTGTGTTAATGGAACAAATGATGGAAATGATTCAGTTATAATTTAAAATATATTTTATTCAAAAATTTAACAAACATTTGTTTGTACTTAACTTAACTTTAATAAAAATATTCTTGTATCAAACTTTAAAGTTTGCAGCTAAGATCACTTACAAACTTTTTAACATCACTTACAAACTTGTAAATTTACATAACTTACAAAAAACTATTAAGTTGAGAACATTTACAACAGTAACAACAATAATAATAACAACAGCAGCAAAGAAAGGCTGCACCCATCTCTCCTCCACCTTATTCGAAGACTGCCCACTGTGCTTGGTCTAGTTGACTCCATCCCTGCCCGCACGCGGTGGTGCAGTTTCTCTGGTTGGTACCAAGCTTATTCTTTCAACCATTTCGGGTAATGCGCACTTCTTGATGAGGGGTGGCAGACGTAAATGTGGAAGGCCCGGCTTGGGCCTCTTCAGAGGCTGTTCTGGGGATTGGAGTGGGAGTGGCAGTTGATTCTGTCAATGGGAGCGGGGTCTGGGTGTGTTCCTTTATTGCAACAACTAACTCCGACATTCCCTCCCTCGTGCCCTGACAGTGTCTCAACTACCTGCAACATTCCCTCCCTTGTGCACCGACATTGTATCTGCTGCCTGAGACATTCCCTCCCTCATGTTCCCGGACAGTGTTCCCATTTCTCGTGAGAGTGGTGTTATTTCTCCCGACAGTCACGATACCTCATCGTCCACCCCACTGATGGTGTCCAGGAGTGATCGCGTAAGGTCAATGCTTTCTGCACTCATTGCCATCATCTGAACCACAATTGTTACATCCTGCACCTCAGGAGAGCGCTGTCGAGCTCCCCTTCCACATCTCACCCTGGGTGTAGCTCGCTGCATCCCACTAGGACTCGCAGCCTTGTACGGTGGGGCCCTGGTTGTGCCTTGCTGGATCCCACTGCGACCCGCAGCCTCCTCGGTGGGGCCCTGGGTGTGCCTCGCTGCACCCCACTGCAATCCTCAGCCTCAGACGGTGGGAAACCATAGAATGTCCCAGCAACACTCGTGCCACTCAGGAAAGAGGCTGGCACCTCTTTGGGCGGCACCTGCCCCTCCTCCAAAGTGAGTATAACAGTGTGGGCTTCATCCATCCCCTCCCCCCCCACCACCCCCACCCCCATGCTCTTGGTCTGGAAGGTGGGATTTGAAGATGTTCTTCTCTTCGTGCTCGTCCGCATCTGAATAATCTTCTGCATCGTCAGGGTTGGCCTCAAGTTGTGCAAAATATAACAGAACAGACAAATGGTTAGCAGCAAAGGAAGGGGCAGGGTGGCATGAGTAGGCTCATACAGTGCAGGCAGCAGGCTCATTTGAAGGACCACGTTGAATGATAGCACGTTGCATCAACCGAAGCAAAGCTGACGAAGACATCCTCATGAACCGAAGCATGGCTAGCCCGCGCAGTACTTAACTTTTAGCAAAGCCAGACTGTAGAATTTGCAGGACTTACCCTCTCCCTCGAGTTTGGGCCCAGCTTGTGCAGTAGTGGTTGCTTTTCTCCAGGCAGGACCCATCAAAGCAGCGACCCTCTCCCAAAGGTGTCAGTGGATGCAGATTCGTCTGGCCTCCTCTTGTTCAAGTTCTTTCCCGTTTGTTGTGTGCCACCTTCCTCTGCAAACATGAAAACATAACTTTTTAAGGAGGGTGTCTTTCTGCTGGGTGGTACATATATAGCGGGTCACATTTACAATTGCAATTCCATTGAATAAATGAAAATATTACATTAACTGCTTGACCAAGGTCCTGCCACTTCGTTTTGCGCTGGCCTTCAGACCTCGGGCTGGTCACCATTGCAAAGTAATCTTCTGCAAGTTGATTCCAGCGTTTCTTCATTTCTTTTGATGGAACTTTTATGTGAGCCCTGCTGGTGTCCAGCTCGTGCCATCTGGCTTCAATTACAATAACTAGTGCCTCCACTTCATCCTGTAAGAAATTCTTGGTCCTTGAGTCGTGTTGCATCTTGCATTGCAGCTCCGATTTTTCCAATGAGAATTAAAGTTCTCACACACAACTGGCTCATTAAAAATGGCCGAATGCAGACCAGGAGCTGTACTGTGCCTGTGCGCCCATAGCAATCACGTCAAAAAAGTCCTTTTTTTTTTAGTGCATGCGCAGAAGGGGGTGGCATAGTTTTTTCGACGCAGGCATTAGGCACCACCCCCCGAATCTACAGGACAGACTGTACAGCGCCAATTTCAAAATATCGGGCTCAATTTTCTCCAAAGCTTTTTTTTGGCATAATTAAAGAGTTACGCCTGATTTTTTTTTGGGGGGGCCCAAGTACGCCAAAAAAAAATGTTGTAAGATTTCTTCATTTTGGTGTGGCCTAACCTGTCCTTTAGTTTTGGGGGTGGAGCCTTGATCTGCACCAAAAAGATCGGGCTGCCATGATAACCAGGGACACAATGCGAACTGAGACTGCAAAGTGAAGCATACAGCCTGTTCCCAACACATTAAAAGAATTGAAAAACACATAACAGCAACTTACCTCCAACCCCACCCAAAGGGCTTGCTGGTCCGGTCCGATTTTTGGTCCCCAGTCTCCTGGTCCGGTCCATTTCTCGGTCCCTGGTCCCATTCTGCAATTCCCGTCTCTCTCTCTCTCTCCTACTGAGTTCCACTTGTGCAAATTGATTGGGTAAACTCTGGTTTTTCAACTTAAGCCAAAAAGAGCAGCCTGCTCCAAAAAAAACGGCGCAAATCACTGGGGAAAATTGAGCCCTTAGAACGGGGTAACTTGGTACTTTTGTTTTGGAGTATTGGGGCCAGAAAAAACGGGCGTAACTCTGGCAATATGCCGAAAAACGAGCCCAATATTGCTTGCCTTGATAAACACCAAAAATCCTCTCAAAAAACTCTTTCTGTTGCATAATATGAAACCACATGGTACACTTAAAAAAGGAAAAATTTTCAAGGCTATAGGGAAAGAGCAGGGGAACAGGACTTAATTGGAGAGATCTTTCAGAGAGCTGGCACAGCCATGATAGGCCGAATGGTAGATTCTATATAGTCTCCACATTGTTGCTGATGTGCAGCAGCGAAGGAAAATCAGAAGATTTGCATCGGGAATTTCACAAATGGAGAGGCAGAGAAGGAAGACCATAGGGAAAAATGACTGGGAGTGTGTTCAAATGTCTAACATACTCTCTGGTTTCAAGTGATCAGAAACCAATCAGACGCTGCTCTTGTCGGGGTAGCATCATCCAAGCCAAATGTTTGTAACTTCTGTTATTCTGTTATTCAAACTTAAAAAGAAAAGGAAATTTGTTACTATAGATAGCAAATTAACATGCACAATAATTGGGGGGATTTTTTATCTGCAATATTTTTATAATTGAGTTTCCTGTTGGCCTAGTGAATATGCAGATCAGAGGTCCCAGACTTGGTTTGTGTGCTCCATGAATCTCAGCTGGAGCATGTGTAGGATGCTACAATTAGCCTCAGGATCTTTTGGCTAGCAAGGTTAAAAAGAAGACAGGGTGCTTGCTCTTGAACATAATCCAGTGGCAGTGATTGGCAAGTGCGTGTAGTTGTGAACTGAGGATAGGATTAGGCTCGGCTATGATTATCAGCTGTCAATAGGTACTTAGGGCTCAAAATTGGCCAGAAGTTGCTCCGTTTTTTTTTGGAGCACTGTTTTTCGCGTAGGGCCCTAGCTCCGCCCCTTAATCGACAGACCATGCCAAGCCATGGGAGAGGCCACAGAGCGGCCAGAATCCGGAGACATCTTTTCAGCGCCGTTTTCAGCCCACAATGTTGGCCCATCTTTGGTGAGTGCGCCAAAAAATAATGGGTGGGCCAATTTTGAGCCCTTAGATTCTGAGCCTTTTTTGGATTTTGGTCCTGACTGTATAACCACTTGTTCTTAACAGGAAAATTAGGCTAAGTGAAGTTTGCTCTCACCTCATTTGATTTTAATTGGAATAGCCTATGTATCAGCCATATACAGTTCTGATTGCAATAAGAATTAATGGAAGGACAAACAAGTCTTCTAAAGTACTCATATCAGGTACTTCCAAGACTCCACTCCAATCTTGTATCCTATAAACAAAAAAAGATACAAGTAATTTGAGGTCTGTTATTTTTCTGAAGCATTTGTTGTGTCATTAGTGATGCTGTCTGTAATTATTTATTACAGTACTGCAAGTTAAGTGTCAGCACTGATATTTGAAAAGCAAAAAACTTAAATAGCAGCTGAAAAATAATAACGTTCTGATCCTGACTTGTTCCTCATGAGATAGTATTTTGTTAGACAGTTTTTTAGGCTTCCATTTTACTTGTCTCAGAATATTAAGCTAACTATTGCTGACAATTATTTGTAGTGTTTGATGATCAGAAATCTCGGTATCATGGTTTTAACTCTGGCCTGTGCTAAGTTAGCTGATCTTAGGCAGGAGAGTCATTAAGGTGCTGCAGTTGACCACGATATATCAGTGCTCAGGAGGAACAAATGAAGCAGTGTTGCTCTTCCTGATCACCATCCAGTAACCTGCGCTGGAAAGTGTATATTTGTGGATGTCAGCTGTGGACAGGATTGACTTCGCTATGGTACTGCCCATGGTCAGTCTGCTGTTACTCACAGTCAAGTTTGACGCGTAGATGGCCACGTACGCATCACACGAGAAGGCCTGGTTAACGTGGCACTGAGCCCCAGCATAAGTTGGCACCTTCAAGTTTTGTGACACCTTAAGCTGACACATCAGCTCAGCGCCATAAGAGGTTCATAATTTCAAAGTACTTCAAACATAACGTCCTGTAGCCCTTAAGACACATTCTGGTATCTGGTGTTTAACTGTGGCATAAGCCAAATGCACAACTTATGATGATGATATTTGGAGTCTGACAGTCTAAATGGGTTCCAAACACAGACTGCTTAGATTAAAATTGCCCGTTTGCATTGCTTACCTGTTATGGGCAGGACACGAGTTTGGGAACAAGCTTTGGTTAATGTGAGTCAGTTTCTTGACATGTAGAATTTTTTTTGGTGGGGGTGTAGGGGTTGAGAGAGAGCAGGAACACAGACGGAAGTGAAATGAACCCAGTTTTCATTGTATTATAAAGCACTGAAATAGATTTGACCAGGTGAAAGGTTTGAATTGCATCAAAGATGTCCCACAATTCATCCTGGGCAGTGCCAATGTTGTTTATGTCAATGTTGTATATTTGTATTCTGTATAATTTTGCATCTTGGATGTAGTGTCATGACATATCCACAAATTCACATCTTAAAATATCCACTAAGATTTCTGGGACTTGTGTTGCAAACTGAACATAAAGCTTAGCAAGTCATTTATAAACATTCAGATGTGAATGAACCACTCGTAGTTACTGTACATGTAGCAATATAAATATACTTAAATGCACGTGTACTGATGCACATTTTTACTGAGTTCCAATGTAGTTTCTTTTTTGGATTGGTTATATAATCAGTGTTATTTAATGGGAATATGTTTATGTCATAATGAATTGTATAATCAGCATTCCACGGTGTACACATATATATTAGTCATGCAAGTTAATATTTAAGACACCTATGTGACGGTGATTTTTTTTACTTATTCTTTTTTCACTCAATAGCCATCTTCCTGTTAATTCTTACTAACATATTTGCATGTGCTCAAAAGTAATCAGTATTGGTTATGCTTACTCATTAATCGAGGAGCCATAAAAGATATCTAATACTCCCCAGTAGGCTTCTTGTATGACTGTCCAGACCACCTATGGGAGCAGGGGAGACCAGTCCACAGGACATGTTGCCTCTGCGCTCCAGCAACTCTGTCCTATTTGTATAGTTCTTATTTGCTGGCTTATCCTGTTTGTGTTTTGCAGACACTGGTGTTTTAAGCGCTGTTGTCTCATTAGTGGATGAATCAGAACACCCAAGATCCATGAGCAACAGCAACAGGGAGCGTAGATTTAAAATATGACCCCGGGACTCCATGCTACACACGGCTGTGGTCTACCAAGGGATAACACTTGGACGATCCAGTTTTAAAGGAAATGCATCGGGAGCAATTTTAACTTAACTCGGCCTTCAGGATATTAACTGGACCGTGTGCAGCGCTGGTTTTACACCCCACCCGACCTTACTCTCCGTTGAGGTCACTCACTGGAGGATAATATCGGGCGACCTGATCCCATGCGTTTCCCGCCCGGTGAATTAGGTTAAAGTTACCCTGTATTTCTAGATGGAGAGAGATTCTGCGTCTATTTCAGAAAAGAAAGCCTTGTTAAACGTTGCAAAAAAGGTTTTTGTTCTAGAATGTTTGAAATATAGCTTGAAAGGAAATTCTTAACTTGTTTTTGTATTTCAGGTTTTGAGTCCAACCTACAAACAGCGGAATGAGGATTTCAGAAAGCTCTTTAAGCAGCTGCCAGACACGGAGCGACTCATTGTTGGTAAAGAACATGCATCCACTCGTGTTGACCACGCACTGTCTTATAAGCATGCTTCACAGCAAGACTGGCTGAATGAAAAGATTAAACATTTATCATTAAATAAACATTTCCATTTTAAATAAGATACTTTCAGATGACTGAAACAGAATGAATTATTGGTCAACTGTGTTTCCTGACCACACAAAAACAAAACAGATGACTAAGCTCCAATGATACTGTAATATTTCCAGCATGGCTTACCATTTGGATCTTGCTTTATATCCCCGCTACAATTTATAAGACAATTTGAATGTGTTAAAAGCTTTGTGGAAGTTTGTTACCAGTTCTGAAATTCAGTTGAAATCATTCTTTTTATGAGGAGTTTAGGATATAATTCACTCCAACATTACATTTGTAGTGTAAATACGGTCTGAAACCAGAATCATAGCCTGAACTGACACTCTGGCGAAGTGGATTACGATCACTGGAGGAGGGAGTTTCACCTCCCTTTACTTCGGAGTCAGTTCGAGCCATCACATCTGATGTGCACTCCTCAAGTTTCGTGTCAGGGTTGTGCCAAAATCTCTATTATTGCCTAGTAGTAAAAGAGCCACTCCCTGCTCATTAGTTGACTAAAGCTTCCAAACATAAATCGCATACCTAATTAACTTAATTTTGAAATAGATAGTGTACTTTGAATACTTCAAAAGTTACATTTATTTTTCAAAACGGGCTTGATTAACCATGGGAGTCATATTAACATTTGTCTGTGCTGGAAACAAGACATGATATGTGCCCACTGATGCAGAGAAGGCCTCAATAATAAGCTGAAATGGATACTGGGTAAAAATAATTCCGGTTCTAAAATCTGAATAGGCTCCTGAAGCTGAATGTATGACTGTTGTGGGTGGTCAAACAGTTTTTATCGTGAGTTAGTTCACCTCAGTTTGATTGTAGGTTAACTCATTTCAGTTATTCAAATGTCTAAGTTTACCATAAGAACATAAGAAATATGAGCAGGAGTAGGCCATTCGACCCTTCGAGCCATGTATACAGTGCTGGTGCTGACTAACATTAACACTGGGATGCTGTTGATCTTAAGCATGCAGATTGCTTTAGATATTAGTGAATATTGGATTCTGGTGGATGGTTTTATGTATACTAATAATGACTTTAATTTTTTTTCTGTTGTGACCTGACCTTTGCCAGATTACTCATGTGCCCTGCAAAGGGACATCCTCCTTCAGGGGCGACTCTACCTCTCAGAAAACTGGATCTGTTTCTATAGCAACATCTTCAGATGGGAAACACTGGTATGGAGTGCTGAACTAATACATATACTATTTGCCTCTAATTTTAAGAAGACTATTATGATTTGTATCTTCTGTCAAATTGAACATAAGAACATAAGAAACAGGGGCAGGAGTAGGCCATTTGGTCCCTCGAGCTTGCTCCGCCATTTAATAAGATCATGGCTGATCTGATCATGGATTCAGCTCCACTTCCCCGCCCACTCCCCATAACCCTTTATTCCGTTATCGCTCAAAAATCTGTCTATCTCCGCCTTAAATATATTCAATGACCCAGCCTCTACAGCTCTCTGGGACAGAGAGTTCCATAGATTTAAAACCCTCTGAGAGAAGAAATTCATCCTTATCTCAGTTTTAAATGGGCAGCCCCTCATTCTGAGACTATGCCCCCGAGTTTTAGTTTCCCCTATGAGTGGAAATATCCTCTCTGCATCCACCTTGTTGAGCCCCCTCATTATCTTATATATTTCAATAAGATCACCTCTCATTCTTCTGAACTCCAATGAGTATAGGCTCAACCTACTCAACCTATCTTCATAAGTTGACCCCCTCATCTCTGGAATCAACCTAATGAACCTTCTCTGAACAGCCTCCAATGCAAGTATATTCTTCCTTAAATACCGAGACCAAAACTGTATGCAGTACTCTAGGTGTGGCCTTACCAATACCCTGTATAATTGTAGCAGGAATTCTCTGCTTTTATACTCCATCCCCCTTGCATGTTCCTGTAGGCGGTTTTATAAAATGGTTGGGTCATGGGGATAGTCGGATGGACAGTATTATCATCTAAGAAAACCTTGTAAGATGTTATAAAATCATCAGAGTAATATTTTTCCAAATAAAATTTAATTCATTTAATAGGTAACTAAGATTGTACTCCTCGGTTTAATATAGAATCTGAGTTAACATGTTGACTAAAGCTTATACATTTTAATGAGTGGGAAATGTAGATTTTTGTTATATGAACTGCCGTATCCAATAACATGGGCTGTATCAGATCTGATGGGTTGCATTGAAGCAGGTGATTATTGCGATATAACCCATTAAAAGGGCTGAGAGTGTATCGGGGAGGATTGTGCACACTCATTTCGTAATTGATTGTTTTTGCTTATGTCGAATTAATAAAAATATACATGTCCTAAAATATTTGCATAATGATGTAAAACTATTGGGATAGATAATTTTCTGTAAAATGGAAATTTGACTTAAAATAAATTAGAGAGTTTAAAATTGAAATGGAATGAGGTAGGGAACCAAACAGACAGCTATCATGTTAGTATAGCTCATCCTGTTAGTGTTTGTGGTGCTAAATGGATGAACAGAAAATTTGAGTATTTGCTAAGGAGATAATATGAAAGGTAAAAATTGAGAAGCACTATTTGAAAAAAATATTGGATGTAACTGGTTCCTTTCCTAAAAATAAAATTTTTGGCCATTGCTTAAAAATTCAAAATGGTTCTGTATTAAACATTTAAGCACTGATGTTAAAGGATAAGAGATTTTGAAATCCACAGATATGGACATTGGCCTAGAAATTGCGGTCGGATGTGTACCTCCCGAGCATGCCTACCTCCTGGCGTTCGGGCTGCGAAAAGTTGCGGTCTCAGACCTCGAGGCAGAGGGCAGCGTAATGGCCCACAGATCCCAGGAATGCAGGCTGTTCGAAAGCTTACCTGGGATCACGTGAGCTCAGTCTTCCAATGTCAAAGGAGAATTCCACTGCAGTCATTTACAAAGGGAATCCTCTAATGATATGCAATGGAATTCCGAAATGTAAAAATTATACAATTAACAGAATTTTGAATTATAATCATAATTACCTTAATTCCGCCAAATCAACAAAAATGTTGTTCTTTGATAATTTCACACATCATTAAAACTGTAGTCCAAGCCAATATTTGCATAAACTAATTTAATAAAATATGTGCATAATTTTGGATATATAAATGTTTAATTCAAGCCTTAGAGGTCCCCTTACGCTGCTTGCATCAACATAAGACTTACATGGGCAATTGCTGGCCAGTCGCTGTGAAAATAGCCCAACTCTGCACCTGCGATTGCTTTTTCGGAGCCCCCATGGATGGCCTGACAACAGACCACAAGTTCTGGATTTCGGAAATCCGGAACTTGCAAGGCATTTCACAGGGATTATGACGATGTACTCTGAGAGTACGCCATCAAAGACACTGCAATTTCAGAGCCATTTTTTTTTAAATTGCTGTATTCTTTCATTAATCTCTTTGAGTTTTACATTCACTTCATTGTAATTTCAAAGTTTTGGAATAATGTAAAAGTAATTATTTAAAACTTTCTTCAAGGAGGTTCTTGTGTTGCTAAACGTAGCCCTAATCTTTACCATTCACTAATGCAGACAAAATACCTTTCCGATAAAGCATCCCCCGGACATCTTCACTTTTGAACATTTCACAAAGTCTTTTTTGTATATTTAGGGGGCTTTAGATCTTCTTGCCAAAGCAATAGATAAAACAATTGAAATGGATCCAGAACAAGTGGGAGTTTCAATAAACTGATCTTTCCAATCCACCACAAGAAGCAGTTAAAACCTTAGATTGCAAGCATAACAGACTCCCTTCCAAAGGAAACATTCCAGGAAGGCCTAGGGTACATTTGTTTTTTGGTGTTGCATAATTTAAAGCTCACATTTCATGTAGCCCATACTTTTTAAACAGTGAAGATTAATGGTTCAAAATAACACGGAGTTTCAATTGAGTTATGCAATGGGTTCCAATCCTCCCTTGTGCTAACTTTTTAAACTTCCCCTTTTTTTGTTGCTTTCTTCTCTTTTGATATCCAAGCAGGGAGACAAGAAAAGCACCCCCAGCCTCTGAGAATGCTGCACTGTAACCAGCCACAGCAAGGTGCATATTAGCGCAGCCCGCTGTGAGAATCGGCAGAACTTCCACTTCCCGTTCCGTAATCATGACTCAGTCAGGATGGGGCGCTCACTCTGCAGAAAACTATGTATGAAAATCCATATCCACCTTACTGTGGTTATACCATCAGGCCATCCTGTTTTTAAAACACTATCAGAATTGTCTTTTTTCCAAACGGAAGAGAACCATCAAAATTGCTTTATTATAATGAATGAAATGAGGAATCCAACAGTTGCGGTGACTTTTAGAAATCAAACAGAATTATTATTAACATTAGTTTTGTTTTGTACATGTTTGAATGATTTTTATTTAAAAATGAATGCTGAGGGCAGGCCTGATGGGTCACTGAACTTGATTGCGAGGGAGCTGAATTAATATACATAGTCGAGGCTGAATCATCCTTGTGACATCAACCCTCAAGTTAGGATGTTTTAACATTGACTGTGTGTTAACATAGAGCCCTCTGACTCATCCAAGCCGAAACTCCAGATACGGTCATCGACCTTCACTGTTTAAACAAACATTTGAAATACGTATGTTTAAATGAAAATGTTTCAAATTCATGAACAAAATAAATAGATGGTGAGACTTTTTAATAGGTTCATGCCCGGGTTTCAGTGCTTGGGGTTATGCTAAACCATAGTGTATGGCTGTTTTAGCCGCTATACTAAAGATGGCGGCAGATTGAACAGTTCACTGAAATTATTTGACAGCAGCCTCGTAATAAACACGAGAGGAGGTTCTGCAACTCTCTTGATCTGTCTTCTGCCAACTTTAATATTACTAAATGCAAGGATGAAAATTCCTACCTCCGCTGTAGAACAAATAGGAGAAATATTCCTTTTCCTTGCGCCTGCTTTTTCACTGTAATTAGCAGGGATGAAAATGTTATCCCCGCAGTGATTACAAAAGTCAGCATGTAATCTTCTGCACCATTTACTGCTAATGCTAATAAAATGGGAAACACTGGACTTTCCACAACTAAATGGAATCCTAAACCTCATGAAATGTCCCTACAGTCTTTACCCAGATGTTGTGTTTCGTAGATTCATAAGGATTCAATTTTTGTTAAAGTCAAGTTAGAAGTCAGTTATTTTCAAGTTTCTTTTTAAACTGCTTCTTGTTGTCATACTTGGGATTTTAATGTAATCTGAGTTATTGGAACACTCAGGAGTAACTTGAAAACTGAGTGGAAAAATGGCTGATTGCATCATTTTCTGCAGATAAGATAGCATGGTCCCACATCTGACGAGAGAAACATCTGTAAGACTTCAAGCAATCTGCTGTATCAAAGATTTCTGTGAAGTTTTTTTGGAGGGCAATGTATTGTTCATTTCCAATGCATTCATTTCCAGAAAATGTAATAGCCTCATTGCATTATGGATACTTTAATTGTGCACACATCTGCTTTCAGTTCTGGTAATGTGCCTTGTAATGCACATTAACAAGGGGCAAATACCCATTTAAGATGTGCAAACTTAGTCTAGTTTAAAAAAAACTCACAAGCTTACTTCCATAAACAGGATATTCTCTGACTGTTTCACAACAGAGTGCATTTTGTTGGCAATCTTTTAATATATAATCTCTTGTGTGGTCCAGCTTACGGTGCGTCTCAAGGATGTTTGCTCGATGACAAAGGAGAAAACAGCCCGCCTCATTCCCAATGCTGTCCAAGTTTGCACTGACACTGAAAAGGTAAGGTACTGTCAGTGTCTCATACAAGGCCCCTCTAGTAGAACAAGTCAACCTATATATACATATGGGTTGAACATAATGCTTTATGGAATGCAATAAATTGGGTTCGCTGGAAAGAAAGAAATACTTGCATTTATATAGCACCTTTCACAACCACCGGACATCTCAAAACGCTTTACAGCCAATGAAGTACTTTTGAAGTAGTCAATGTTGTAATGTGGGAAATGCGGCAGCTAATTTATGCTCAGCAAGCTCCCACAGACAGCAATGTGATAATGACCAGATAAACTGTTTTTGTTATATTGATTGAGGGATCAATATTGGCCAGGACACCGGGGATAACTCCCCTGCTCTTCTTCGAAATAGTGTCATGGAATCTTTTACATCTTCTTGAGAGGCCTCAGTTTAACGTCTCATCCGAAAGACGGCACCTCCAACAGTTCAGCACTCCCTCGGCATGGCACTGGAGTGTCAACTTAGATTTATGTGCTCAAGTTCCTGGAGTGGAACTTGAACCCATGACCTTCTGACTCCGAGACGAGGGTGCTACCCACAGAGCCACAGCTGAGCCAGCGGGTTTTCCTTGGTCAACCAGAAACTGAAACACACACTTGGTATTAAAGTTTAAATCATTATAGATCTTTACCCATGAAATTCAGCATAGATTAAACCATTATGAAAGCTGAATGGTTGTTACAGCAATGCTAAATAGCATGAGGCACGATTGTCCTTTGGACTCGTGTACACCTGCTTCTTAATGCTGGTGAAACCACTCCTTATCGGAATGATATCAGCTGAGCTATAAGAAACTTGGCTATTGAAGCAGAGACCACATACCATCCAGCATCTAACAGATATGTTGCCACTGTGAAATCACGTTGCCCTTGCCCACTGGCTAACAAAAAATAATCATATCTTGGCTGGTCAGTGGTCACAATGAAATAGAAACATGAACTACGTACAGTCTATTGATAATTCAAAGTTGTCTTTTGCACGAAAAAATTCAATTATCCAAAAATGTGAATTAAGCAACGTAAATAAAATAGCAAAGCGGGAACGCAGTGCTAAACAAAATTGCATTATCAGATCATTTGAATTAAGCAAGTTTAAATTAAGAGGAACAGACTACATGTGCAGAGAGTCATATCTCTAAAATTTAAAGTGCGGGGTCCCTCCATGTTCAAGCTGGGCCCAGCATAAATCACACTTTGTTAGGATTAAGACTTATCAATCCCATTGGGCTGGATTTTCCTCTGATTCTGTCCGACATTAAGCAGGATGGCAGAAAAGAATGAGGGGAAATTTGGGCACTGAGGTCTATCAAAGCTACACCACCTGAGCTGCGGTTCCTTTCCTAGGATAGTAACTGGCCATGCCTTCTCCTCCCACCATATTAAATGGTGATGGTGGTGGTGGGGTAGAACAGGACAGGGTCCAGGTACCCAACAGATTTTTATTTGTCCCGCTCACCTGTGCTACCACTGGTTCCCAGGGCCGCCATAGGAAAGCTGGCAGTAAGATGTGGGAAGCAGCCAAAGGTCGCCGAAGGTCACAGCCTCGACCAAGGCCTTCAGTGGAACATTTACTGCAATCTTGGCAGCACTTCTGCCCCTTTAACTTTGCAACCAATTTGTCTGGACCTGCAGAATTTCTATTCGTTGGCAGGGTAAGCTCTGTCTTGGGCATTTCCCACCTGCAGTCAGGAAACAGGTGGGGTTCCAGTCAGAGAGTGGGCCCAAATCCGTTCCCCCCGCCCCCTCGCTAGAACACCTCGGATGGCAGGAGAATCTCAGCTTCTAACAAATTGGACTTGTAAGCCTGATGTAAGATGTACCTATTACCTTTTGTAAGTGGCGCAGTTTACTTATGTTTTCCTGTTGATATTAAGTATTGGACAACAGAACCAGTAGTAACTTCGTGTCCCAGTCAGACCATTTCATTTGAGCTGGTGATATTCGTACGGTCCTCACTCTCTGATGGGTTTTAAATCATAGAAGTTTACGGCACAGAATGAAGCCATTCGGCCCATCGTTTCTGTGCCAGAATATTTGGGAATTATACTCAAACATTATTGTTTTATCACACCTCTTAACTGCTGCTCTGTAGCTGGGATTTTCCATCGCGCCACCGCAGTGGCTGAAATATGTGACTTCTGTTGCAACTGTGCAGGGAGGATACGTTTGCATCATGTGACATAGAAACATAGAAAATAGGTGCAGGAGCAGGTCATTTGGCCCTTCGAGCCTGCACCACCATTCAATATGATCATGGCTGATCATCCAACCTCAGTACCCTGCCCCTGCCTTCTCTCCATACCCCCTGATCCCTTTAGCCGTAAGGGCCACATCTAATTCCCTTTTGAATATACCCAACGAACTGGACTCAACAACTTTCTGTGGCAGAGAATTCCACAGGTTCACCACTCTGAGTGAAAAAGTTTCTCCTCATCTCGGTCCTATATGGCTTACCCCTTATCTTTAGACTGTGACCCCTCATTCTGGACTTCCCCAAGATCGGGAACATGCATCTAACCTGTCCAGTCCCGTCAGAATTTTCTAAGTTTCTATGAGATCCCCCCTCATTCTTCTAAATTCCAGTGAGTGTCCAGTCTTTCCTCATATGTCGGTCCTACCATCCTGGGAATCAGTCTGGTGAACCTTCGCTGCACTCCCTCAATAGCAAGAACGTCCTTTCTCAGATTAGGAGACCAGAACTGCACACAATACTCAAGGTGTGGTCTCACCAAGGCCGTGTACAACTGCAGTAAGACATCCCTGCTCCTATACTCCAATCCCCTCGCTATGAAGGACAGCATGCCATTTGCTTTCTTTACTGCCTGCTGTACCTGCATGCCTGCCTTCCATGACTGATGTACCATGACACCCAGGTCTCGTTGCGCCACCCCTTTTACTAATCTGTCACCATTCAGATAATCTGCCTTCCTGTTTTTGCCACCAAAGTGGATAACCTCACATTTATCCACATTGGGCAAATGCATGGCAGATGCAGTATATTCACCTAACCTGTCCAACTCCCCCTGCAGCCTCTTTGCATCCTCCTCGCAGCTCGCACTGCCACCCAGCTTAGTGTCATCTGCAAACTTGGATTCGTCCAAATCATTAATGTATATTGTAAATAGCTGGGGTCCCAGCACTGAACCCTGCGGCACCCAACTAGTCACTGCCTGCCATTCTGAAAAGGACCAGTTTATTCTCATTCTTTGCTTCCTGTCTGTCAACCAGTTCTCTATCCACGTCAGTACATTACCCCCAATACCATGTGCCTTAATTATGCACACTAATCTCTTGTGTGGGACCTTATCAAAAGCCTTTTGAAAGTCTAAATACACCACATCCACTGGTTCTCCCTTATCCACTCTACTAGTTACATCCTCAAAAAACTCTAGAAGATTTGTCAAGCATGATTTCCCTTTCATAAATCCATGCTGACTTAGACCGATCCTGTCACTGCTTTCCAAATGCGCTGCTATTTCATCTTTAATAATTGATTTCAGCATTTTCCCCACCACCGATGTCAGGCTAACCGGTCTATAATTCCCTGTTTTCTTTCTCCCTCCTTTTTTAAAAAGTGGGGTTACATTAGCTACCCTCCATCCATAGGGACTGATCCAGAGTCCATGGAATGTTGGGAAATGACCACCAATGCATCTACTATTTCTAGAGCCACTTCCTTAATACTCTGGGATGCAGACTATTGGGCCCTGTGGATTATCGCCCTTCAGTCCCTTCAATTTCCCTAACACCATTTCCTGACTAATAAGGATCTCCCACAGTTCCCTCTTCTCGCTGGACCCTCAGTCCCCTAGTACTTTCGGGAGGTTATTAGTGTCTTCCTTAGTGAAGACAGAACCAAAGTATTTGTTCAGTTGATCTGCCATTTCCTTGTTCCCCATTATGAATTCACCTGATTCTGACTGCAAGAGACCTACATTAGTCTTCACGAATCTTTATCTCTTCATATATCTGTAAAAGCTTTTGCAGTCAGTTTTTATGTTCCCTGCAAGCTTACTCTCATACTCTATTTCCCTCCTCCTAATTAAACCCTTTGTCCTCCTCTGCTGAATTCTAAATTTCTCCCAGTCCTTAGGTTTGCTGTTTTTTCTGGCCAATTTATATGCCTCTTCCTTGGATTTAACACTTTCCCTAATTTCCCTTGTTAGCCAAGTTGAGCCACCTTCCCTTTTTTATTCTTACACCACACAGGGATATACAATTGTTGTAGTTCATCCATGTGATATTTAAGTGTCTGCCATTGCCTATCCACTGTCAACCCTTTAAAGTATCATTCTAGCCAGTTCACGTCTCATACTAGCCAGTTCACGTCTCATACTGTCGAAGTTTCCTTTCTTTAAGTTCAAGACCCTAGTCTCTGAATTAACTGTGTCACTCTCCATTTTAATGAAGAATTCTACCGTATTATGGTCACTCTTCCCCAAGGAGCCCCATACGACCAGATTGCTAATTAATCCCCTCTCGTTACACAAGACCCAATCTAGGATGGCCTACTTTCTAGTTGGTTCCTCGACATATTGGTCTAGAAAACCATCCCTTATACACTCCAGGAAATCCTCCTCCATAGTATTGCTACCAGTTTGGTTAGCCCAATCAATATGTAGATTAAAGTCACCCATGATAAGTGCTGTACCCTTATTGCACGCGTCTCTAATTTCCTGTTTGATGCCATCCCCAAGCTCCCTACTACTGTTTGGTGGTCTGTACACAACTCCCACTAACGTTTTCTGCCCTTTGGTGTTTCGCAGCTCTACCGATATAGATTCCACATCACCCACACTAATGTCCTTCCTTACTATTGCGTTAATCTCCTCTTTAGCCAGTAACGCTTCCCCACCTCCTTTTTCTTCCTGTCTGTCCTTCCTGAATATTGAATACCCCTGGATGTTGAGTTCCCAGCCTTGGTTACCCTGGAGCCATGTCTCCGTAATCCCAGTTACATCATATCCGTTAACAGCTATCTGCGCAGTCAATTCATCCACCTCGCATTGAGACTCAGAGCCTTCAGGCTTGTTTTTTTTAAACTTTTTGTCCTTTTAAAATTATGTTGTAAGGTGGCCCTTTTTGATTTTTGCCCTTGATTTCTCTGTCCTCCACTCTTGCTTTTCTCCTTCCTACCTTTTGCTTCTGCCCCCTTTTTACTTCCCTCTGCCTCCCTGCATAGATTCCCATCCCCCTGCCACTTTAGTTTAAACCCTCCCCAACAGCACTAGCAAACTAGGACATCAGTTCCGGTCCTGCCCAGGTGCAGACTGTCCGGTTTGTACTGGTCCCACCTCCCCCAGAACCGGTTCCAATGTCCCAGGAATTTGAATTCCTCCCCCTTGCACCATTCCTCAAGGCACATTCATCTGAGCTATCCTGCAACTCCTACTCTGACTAGCACGTGGCACTGGCAGCAATCCTGAGATTACTACCTTTGAGGTCCTACTTTTTAATTTAACTCCTAGCTCCCTAAATTCCTTGTAGGACCCCATCCCATTTTTTACCTATATCATTGGACCTTCCGAGAACAGTGAATAAGTAGATGTGAAATCTGTTTATGGCGGTTCAAGTGTTGAAAGTTGATTCTTTACTCCATGTGGCCAATGGTTTGTATTTATGTTATTTGTCTGCAGCACTTTTTTACTTCATTTGGAGCCCGGGACAGAACCTTCATGATGATGTTCAGACTCTGGCAAAATGCACTGCTTGAAAAGGTAATGATCAAAGCCATTGAGAATCGAACTACACATTGAAGAAATGACACTGGATGGTGCAGCATGCTAGAGTATGAAAGTGATTTCCCAAGGAGAGGTAGGATGCAGGCTTGATTTCCCCGTCTCTGCACAGTTCCCATTCCTGCCACATCACTTTGGTAAGGTCATTCACAGGCGAGTTACATAACATTCGTAGTTCTCACTTAGAGCAACATTTGCAAGAAATCTATCTTCATAATTGCTGAAAAGAAAAAGGTTGTAAAATATCGAGAGCAACCTCAAAAAGAATAAAAACATAGTTAATCTCCCGCTGTGTTGCACAGGGAGAGTCGAGATAAAGTGTAGTCTTCATGTGCACAGGGTTCGAGAATAGGGGATATTTCAGTTCCCATTTACATTTTGTCCTTATTTTCATACTGCCCTTATGAATATGAAAATAAGAATTTATAATGGCAACAGTCCAGATAAACTGTAATTGTATCATCCTGCCAGTGGTGGCACTGCAGTTTCTCCAATTAAGGGGAAGGCGTAATTACAGTGTGACAAATTTGCATCAAAAAATGGACATAGGAATTTGTAATGGAAAATATTGGCATGATCTGGGTGTAGATTTTTAACACCTGATAGATATTTGGGCTGATTTTCCGACACCCCATCTCCCCTCTGGTCCTGGCCGGGGAACGCTGCTTTATCCTGTCCAAGGCATCAATATGGGACACTTTGCAGAAAAGTTAGTAAAGCATATGTCACATCACCAGGGATTTATGATAAAGATGTATGAGGAAAATTAGCTGTTAATTTTTTACAAAAATGTATCTCATTTATTCAGAAACTTTGTATGTACCTGGCACATTTCAACAGGTGTGGTTAGTTCATACAGCCAGTGTAATTTGTCATGTAAAACTATCAGCAGTAGAACTGGGGGAAATGGCTCTCTGCTCTCCGTGCTCCATTGTTTGTGAACTGCAATTCAGTCTGATACGATTTCACTGCAGTGCAATCTCGAGTTGATGTTGTGAACTCAAATTAGTTTTTGTGCAAAACAAAAATGCATTCGCATTCATTTTACAAATGACCTAATGGATTTAATTCCATGTTTGCAGCCTCTTTGTCCCAAAGAGCTATGGCACTTTGTTCATCAGTGTTATGGGAATGAACTTGGTCTGACCAGTGATGATGAAGATTATGTTCCTCCAGATGATGACTTCAACACAATGGGGTGAGAAACCTTTTATTTCCTTTAAACAAACCCTTATCTTATATTGATTCACCATGACATAAAGCCAGCAGGGCTGATAGAACAAGGAAAGGGTGAGAGCTGCTGAATAATTATACTATATCTAAGGACTGACATGTTCTTTTCAGAATGGCAGACAGTGACTAGTGGAGTGCCGCAGGGCTCAGTGCTGGGACCCCACCTCTTTACAATATACATTAATGATTTAGATGAAGGAATTGAGTGTAATATCTCCAAGTTTGCAGATGACACTAAACTGGGTGGCGGTGTGAGCTGTGAGGGGACGCAAAGAGGCTGCAGGTGACTTGGACAGGTTAGGGAAGTGGGCAAATGCATGGCAGATGCAGAATAATGTGAGGTTAGCCACTTTGGTGGCAAAAACACGAAGACAGAATATTACCTGAATGGCGGCAGATTAGGAAAAGGGGAGGTGCAATGAGACCTGGGTGTCATGGTTCATCAGCTATTGCAAGTTGGCATGCAGGTACAGCAGGCGGTGAAGAAGGCAAATGGTATGTTGACCTTCATAGCTAGGGAATTTGAGTATAGGAGCAGGGAGGTCTTACTGCAGTTGTACAGGGCCTTGGTGAGGCCTCACCTGGAATATTGTTTTGGTCTCCTAATCTGAGGAAGGACGTTCTTGCTATTGAGGAAGTGCAGCGAAGGTTCACCAGACTGATTCCCGGGATGGCTGGACTGACATGAGGAGAGACTGGATCAACTGGGCCTTTATACACTGGAGTTTAGAAGGATGAGAGGGGATCTCATACAAACCTATAAGATTCTGACGGGACTGGACAAGTTAGATGCGGGAAGAATGTTCCCAATGTTGAGGAAGTCCAGAACCAGGGGACACAGTCTTAGGATAAAGGGTAGGCCATTTAGAACTGAGATGAGGAGAAACTTCTTCACCCAGAGAGTTGTTAACCTGTGGAATTCCCTGCCACAGAGAGTTGTTGATGGCAGTTCATTGGATATATTCAAGAGAGAGTTAGATATGGCCCTTGCAGCTAAGGGGATCAAGGGGTATGGAGAGAAAGCAGGAAAGGTACTGAGGGAATGATCAGCCATGATCTTATTGAATGGGTGGTGCAGGCTCGAAGGGCTGAATGGCCTACTCTTGCACCTATTTTCTATGTTTCTAAAGCAGGGCAAGAATATTAGTGGCACCACTTTTTCCCATTCACTTGAGTATGAACACTACCTAGTGATAACTATTGTATCCAACACTAAATTAAAGGGGAACATGGTATATCTGCAGTGATCAGAAATGGTCAACAATCTATATTCTAATCTGGAACCTCAGAGTGCTAAATTAATGTAGCAAGTGTTGGGCTAGGCAAATGATTTGACAATAATTGGGATGCATATGATAAATTGTGTAAATCAATGCGGCTTAGGGCCAATACCGTACACACATTAGTATGGGGACAGTCCAATCGGCAGTTCACTCGGCAGGACAGAAAGGGTGAAAGCTGTCCAAATTATATAGCTTACAAATACACAAGTTCTGTGATCTGACCCTAATACTCACCCATGCAAGTAAAAATAAGATTGTGTTCATTGAGTGTATCAGGCATTTTTAAGGCACATTGCAATTGGAGCAATTTGTATCCATTTATATGCCTTGACTTATACAATGAACATAGGATTGAATGGATTCATACTTTCAGATTTCTAGTTCTGACAGAGGCTTATACTTTACTATAAGTGTTAGGCAATAGCCTTATTGCATACTTTATATAGGTTTTGCAAATCTGTGTGTTTTAGTTGTTGGTAATCCTCGATAAAAGTACAGAACTTCTCTCATCTTGCATCCATTCATCTCGGCACCTAGCACATGTCTGTCAGGATGAGCACCAAAATCTATGTAAGTTCAAGTAAATCAGATCTCTGGTATTTGCACTAAATGAGGGATGGTTCTGTTTGAGAATTGATTAATGACAGGAGCAAATGGGTGAAGTGGGGGTGAGAAGAAGAATTCAGAGAAATTTGCAGAATGAATTATAATTGAAAACTCATGCAATTTTATGAAGATTAAAATAAATAGAATTTGGAAAATCAGAGAATAAATCCAATATAATTCAGAAAGTTCAGAATGGGTAGACTCCTCAGCCTACATTTTCCAATTAATGCATTTATTTAAAATGGGGTAATGATGATCAGAAAATTTAGACCTTCTGTTCCTCTGCTTCAATTTGAAGAATTTAATCGATGAAAGATTATTAACAAATGTCATCTTACAATCTGCAAAGCTGTATACTGATACAGACAAAAACACAGAGCCTGCCAAAGTTTGTCTTCATTGTCTGGTGTGAAATATATGTCAGTATTTAATTGTCATATGAAATGGTGTGCGTTCTGTTTCTGGCAGGTTCTGCGAAGAGATCCCAGTGGAAGAAGTAGAGGTGAATGATAACTCGTCTAAAAGCAGCATAGAAGTAAAGACAGATGCCAGTCCACAGATGCACAAGAAGTCAGTCACGAACAGCACACTAACCTCTACAGGGAGCAGTGAGGCTCCTGCCTCAGTATGTGAATACTCAGACATTTTCAATTCACTGTCAGAAAATCAATTTATTACAACAAAATATTAACAATATAATTCAGAAATATGAAAAAATCCTCTCAACAAAGACTGCAAGTCTTTCTGAAATACTAAAAGCAATGTCAACTTGAAGAAAGTTTAATGACAATACTGGAATTGAGGAGAATTAAAATAATGTGTCCACTGCCTATATATTAATTTATTTTAAACTTATTTGTGACTAACTCTAGTGGCTCACTTGGTAAAGTCAACACACAAAGAACCATACAAACCTGAGAGGCTGTCCAGGAAACATTACAGTGCCATAATCACTGTCATCATATGCATTTCCAACACTCCCCTCTGCCGCCCCCCCCACACCCCACACCCCACGAGCTGTTTTGGCCTCCCTATCCTCTAAAGAATTAATTTAGCCTTAAATGCAATATTTATTTCAATTCAGATGAATCAGATTTAAGAATCAAGCATAAGAGATAATAGCATTCTAAACCACTGTCTGGAAGACTGAAAATGGCATACTGATGTTTAGCAATGTAATGTCTTCGCCTCCAATATGCTTTCAGTTGCATCTTTAGAGCATACATGGCCTTAAGATCCCAGCTTTTATTTCGAGATTATGTTGAGTTAGGTGATCTCAGCCACGGTGGCAGTAGGGGAATTCCAATTGAGCACATTAGCCCTGGCCAAGGGAGGCGAAATCACTCCAATTCCTACTGCGAATTGCTATTTAGTGAGTCTTGCTGGAAAATGCCCCTATGTGGATAGCTGGTAAGGACAGGAACAAATTCAGTTGTGATGTCTCAATGGATAAATAGCTTATCAACAGTCATTGACTAGGGTTGCCACTAGGCTGAGAGACCAGAAGATGCTTTTGGAACCCTACTGCAGCAGGAGTCAATGCATTCTGGAGAGGAGGAATAGGGAAATTTAGCAATTAAAAGCCTTATTATAAAAGCCTTAATAAGCACCACCTTATCGCAAATACTTATTTTTAATTCAACTTTTAAAATACTTCAACTTTTTGATCTCTTGCATGTAGTCGGTATGAGATCATGTCATTGCATCAGTAATCAGACGTGTCCAATAAATCCAACATTCTACACTGAAAGTAGATTTTAGGTGAAAAACTCCGGAAAGTTGAATTTGCAATACATCAAACTGTTCCCCATTCTCGTCACCATGGAGTTTTAAAGATGCACTATTTGGCAATCTTAAGCCTTCCTGGAAAACTTTGCAAGAAAGCAACAATGTCCCTTTAAGCTAGTAATTGGTACTAATTTAACACATTCAGTTGCTGTTCTTGGCTCTTTTGGTAGGGACTGGGCATCTGTTTTATGTAGCCCTTAGGGGTTCCTTTACTAATCTGCCTCCTCCGTCCCTCCTACCACCTATAGCACTGTGAGGGTAGCTCTAGAAAATCTGCATACCTCCAGCCCTTTCCTGCAGGGCTAACCCACCTAACCTACGGAACCTTATTTGCAGCACTAACTTTGTAACTTAAGCTTAATTAGTTTATGTTGATCCTAAGCTTTATTAGTTTATGTCATTCCTAAACTTTGTTAGTTTATGCCACTCCTAAGCTTTATTAGTTTATATTAATCCTCTAGTTATGACTTTGGTAAGAGGAGCAGCACCCCTAAATAGCAGCACTTTAGTGCCTGCTCTTGATCAGTGGCGATGGCAGTATTTATTAGATGTACAGGATTTGGATGTAGAATTGATATATTTTGCTCAGAACTTGGAATCGATCTGAGAATCAGACACTGGGCTGGACTCACGTTGCTTCAAAGTTGAGAAGTTTGCTTATAGTTCATTTACAAAACAGACATGGGATTGTTCTGAATTTATATGTAAATCATCATAATCTCACTAGAACGTCTAATTGTGCAACTTAGCCCTGAGAGACCTGGGTTGAACAGATGGAACATGGGCATATAATTTAATGAGCTTCACTGAGAAACATCAGCTAGAGCGAGCAGCTACAATGTAAATGACATTAACTCCCTATTACTTGACATTATAATGGGGTAGACTGTTTGAGCTCCCAACAAACAGTGGCGTGGAGCAGTAAGACATCAGTTTGGCTCCACTCCATTGAATTGTCAATATTGGCTGCACTGCTGTGGCAAGCAATGTGGAGTTCAGTGTTCACCTGTAAGTGACACAAATGTGGAGAGTCACTGGTCCACTCGTACTATCGAGCAGTCAGTTAAAGAGTAATTTTCTCAGTCCTCTGCCACTATTGGTACATGATCTGAAGAAATTTGAATAGGAACAAGGCAGAAATATAGAAATGGGTATTTGATATCCCAATGGCCAATGGCATGCAGAAAACAAGCTCAGGCAGCGGAAGGAGCAAGTGGCAAACCAGTCCCACCTACACTTTCCTTCAACAACTGTCTGTCCCACCTGTGACAGAGACTGTAATTCCCATAATGGACTGTTCAGTCACCTAAGAACTCATTTTTAGAGTGGAAGCAAGTCTTCCTCGATCTCGAGGGACAGCCTATGATGATGGCTCACAGATTAAGTTTCTAAGCTCTATATATTAGGAGGGTCCCAGGATTGAGCCCTGGTTTGCGCTGAGTTAGCTGATTTTACCTGAAGCAGCAGAAGCAGTGATATAGTCGGCCTCCGAGATCTAGATTAAAGGAGGGGAAAATTAGCTCAGGTTCTTGTTCCTAATTGTCAAACAACTATTCCTACTGAAAGAGGGCGTGTGCAGACGTGTGGCCGGGGCAGGATTGAACACGACTGGACCAAGATTATCTGGTCTACATGCACCCTAATCATCAGTCCTTAAAGGGATCACTGGAGGCTGCCACCAAAAAGATAAGTCTTAAGTCTTAAAAAAAAACTTACCTTAATATAGAGCCAGTAATGTTGCACCCAGCTCCATATTTAAACTATGGGCCACTACCCCCACTACCAATTGCCTCCCCGCTTTCCCCAGACTCCACTTAGGCCCTTGATGTTCTGTAAGGTGGGCTAATTTTCCATGGTCCTGCCGCCAGCCTCATTCGGCGTGTGCTTGCGGATTATGCTCTGGTTCAAGCGCGATCCGATTTCTAGGCTCGAGTTCATTGAAATAGGCATAAACAAATAAAGAAAAGTCAGTTTAATCCAACAGGAGATTCTCATTGCAAGGAAGATATTGGCTGATGTGAGGAACACATTTAGATTTTATGCAGTTTAAAAAAAAATGATTGATCAACTTCAGGTAAGTATCATTAATGGAAGAATTAACAAATCTGAATTTTAAGGATACCAGGCCGATTTAAAACCAGGAGAATAAACCTTATTGCAACAATGTGGGGGAGGGAGAATGGAATCATAACCATATACAGTATCTAAACAGGTCTAAATGGTATATTCGATTTCACAAAGGCTTTCAAAACCCACACTGCAAATTGAATTTCTCTTATTTCTGGTGTCATAGTTTGATGGTATTCTGGCAGAGGAGGAAGTTGATTGTCACCTCGAAGGTGAAATTGCAGCCCTTCAGGCCATCGACAAGAACGAAATCAGTTTGCCAGTAAACTCTCCTTCTCTGGACTTCAATGATAATGAGGACATTCCAACAGAGCTAAGCGACTCCTCTGAAACGCATGACGAGGGTATGTCATTATCTCAGTGTATCTGCTGTCACTTTCAACATGTCTGAGCAGGTTTTCTACCACTGCCCATCTGAAAGCTGGATTGGACTGAGAGTGTGGGCAGGGGACATCAGCAAACCATGATTAGAAAGAGATTTTATTCATCAGTAAATACTGTGTAGGGCCTTTGAAACTGATCACACGATATTGATCACGTGATATTGATCGACCATCATGCTGAAAATGTGAACTTTGTGGGGATTATTTTAAATTAGCCAAGGCATGTTTACTTAATTTTATCCAGCTTAATCTGTTTTAAAAACTGCACAGGGGCCGAGCCCCCTCAGCTAGGGAGAGAAAAGAGCAGTCAGAGTTTTTCAAAAATAAAATAAAATTCTGCATGTAAAATAGAGCACAATGTGCCATTTCAAAAATGTGTTTAGATTTCTCTTTCATTTTTTATAAAATATTCAGGAGCCGCTTGGTTTATTTTCAGTATATTTTGATGACCTCAGAAACATACACACGAGCAGAATTTGGAATGCTTGCTCGACCATTCTTTCACGAATCGAATCAGAAATATTTGACACAAAATACAGTTGGAAGCTGTGATGATAACTCGTCTAAGCATAGCACTCATTACAAGATTTTGTCCTATTTTCACTTTTATTTTTCCTGTCTCCATTCATTTCAGTGGGACTAACTACAGCTGATTTTAAAAAACTGAAAACAGGTATGGAACCACTGAGTTTAAAGAAAAACAATTTTTTTTAAAGATTTTAAGATTATTTAATAAATCTTTTTGTGTCTTGTGAATACTAAAAAGACAGGTTTCATACCAATAAGGGGAATTCAACCCAATTTAAAATAAATGGTCAAGTTTAATAGTATATTCAGAAACACAGACCTCTGCACTGTCTCAAGATATTGGAAATTAGCACTGTTGTATAAATTATGCTTTCCCAGAATCAACTCATCCTGTATCATGTGCAGGACAGGAACCTCTGAATCATATGGCTTAATTACAGAATCACTCCATAGCATCTTTTCTAAATTGCGTATTGGTAAAGCGTGGCAGACACCCCTTGCCATGTACCTAAGATTCATCCTTTCAGTCAGTGGTGCCGTCTTTCGGATGAGACGTTAAACCGAGGCCCCGTTTGCGCTCTCAGATGGACGTAAAAGATCCCGTGTCACTATTTCGAAGAAGAGCAGGGGAGTTATCCCCGATAGCCTGGTCAATATTTATTCCTCAATCAACAAAACAAAACCAGCTTATTTTGTCATTTTCACATTGCTGTTTGTGGGAGCTTACTGTAAACAAATTGGCTGCTGCGTTTCCCACATTACAACAGTGACTACACTTCAAATGTACTTAATTGGTTGTAAAGCGCTTTGAGACATCCGGTGGTCATCAAAGACCCTATATAATTGCAAGTCTTTCTTTTTTTAAACATGTAAAGCATACTCCTACTGTAGAACCATTCACTTGCAACATAAGGTTTCCACAGGCAGCATTATTGCTTCCTCTTCCCCTTGCTCTCACAGTGTCTACCAATTAACTGTTTAGCAATATTTTTCCCTCCAAGTGTTTTGAAACCGACCCCAATGGGGTGTAATGCGTCCCAGATGGATTCGCATTTCTGGTATAAAAAAGAAAGTTTTTTTTAATTGAGGCAGGTTTTCTTTTTAATTGCTGGCATTAAAAAAGGAAAGGTAACTATCACAATCTTTGTGGAAACCTGCCATAATTTTACAAAATATAGAATAATAAGCAAAGTAAAGGGTTGTGTTGGTGAGTAGACTGTTCACATTTTCCAATTTTAAATGGGGTTAAAGTTCCCTTTAATTTCTTCCAAATAAAATGGACCGTTTTTCTGCATGTGACAAAAGCTGTTAAATGATTAAGTTATTGCATTTGTAATGCTGCTTTCATTTTGTAAAATTTCTCAGTCCCAAGTGAGTTGCAGGTTGTTGTTACAAGTATGAAGCAATTGGGACGCAACATCACCAGTGCAATATTCTTTTTATTTTAAATCTCTTGTTATAGCGCATGGTCCTTTCTACCTGATTTAAACTCAGCCCCAAAGTTGACACATGATGTGGATCACTAACTGATAATCAATTGGAGCAAGATGTCAGTTCAAAAAAAAAATAGCTACTTTAATGATCATGTTGGAGTAGACTTTCACAAATGGTCATAGAGTAAGAGTGGTGATAAACTAGAATAGCGTACAGGTTGGTGGTTACAGGACAGCACCAAATTTTAAACTGACTGTTCTTTTACTTCTGGGCCAAAGGGTTAAATCCAACCCAGAGAGGGAAGTATATCCTGTATGGTAGTTGTAGGGATGTAGGTGTTCGCTGACAATACTAGTATCGTCAATAGTAGCTGAGGTGTGGTCAGTGATCTTACGCATATCTCTCAGAGAAGATAATAGTGAGTGTATATTAATGTTATATATTTGGGTTTCTCCCCTCCTATGTATGTCATCTTTCTTATTACTTCTGTCTGGAAAACAATCTAGTATTTCTCAAGTAACTATGAGGAGCTAGAGGAAGTCTGTTTTTGTTCAGTTGAGCAATGAAGGACCCCACAAGAAATATTGCAAGCAAAAATGCAGCTGAAAGGGATTAGATTGAATGATAAGAACAGGAGACTAAACCATCTGAAGCTCTCTGTAACAGGTCCACAGTTTTGCTATTTAGTTGCTGAACTAATGTAGCCATGCATGAGTGACTGTAAATCCGGATGTGAAATTGAATTAAGGGAAATGTTCAGCACAAAATTTCAAAGCTGTTACTGTAATCTTCAGCCAACTGTATGTTTGGTTTGTTTTTTGCAGGCTGGGGTGCATCTATGTCTAACTTTATTTTCACATCTCTTCCTGCCTTATTCCAGGAGAAGTACAGGCATTCTATGAAGACCTCAATGGCCGACAATACATTAATGAGGTTTTTCATGTCAATGTGGACAGGCTGTACGATCTACTCTTCACTGACTCCCAGTTTCTACGAGATTTCTTTGAGCAGCGAAGGTTCACTGGTAAACTAGTTTTCATTATACCTTGGGTAGACTGAAGCTGTGCAGTTATACCTGGAGAGCTCAGTGTTTCCAAGACAATGGTACTCTTTCGTATGAATGAGAAGAACTGGGAATAGGTTTCCTTTTACTCAAACCTTAATATTACTATTCAGCATAAAGATGAAATGTATACATTCAAGCTATTTAAATCCTGAAGAAAATTAACAGAAAAAAAGATTCAAATTACTGTCCCAAAGTCTAATTAATAATAATAGATCTCCTGTCGTATTGCTCATGATAACTTGGAGGGTATGGAAAACACTGGAGATAGCAGCATCATACCAATTAATAGTGCATTATTCTGCTGCTAAGCTACAGCTGTATTTAACCCTTCGAAGCCACAACTGTTATAATAGCAGCATCCTGAAGTCAATTTGCTGGCCTCCCACATGCTACCCTATGTAAACTAGAAGTGATCCAAAACTCGGCTACCCATGTCCTAACTCGCACCAGGTCCCACTCACACATCACCCCTATGCTTGCTGACCTACATTGACTCCCGGTTAAGCAACGCCTCGATTTCAAAATTCTTATCCTTGTTTTCAAATCCCTCCATGGCCTCGCCCCTCCCTATCTCTGTAATCTCCTCCAGCCCCACAACCCCCGCAAGATATCTGCGCTGCTCTAATTCTGCCCTCTTGGGCATCCCTGATTATAATCACCCAACCATTGGTGGCCATGCCTTCTGTTGCCTTGGCCCTAAGCTCTGGAATTCCCTGCCTAAACCTCTCCGCCTCTCTACCTCTCTTTCCTCCTTCAAAACGCTTCTTAAAACCTCCCTCTTTGACCAAGCTTTTGGTCACCTGCTCTAATTTCTCCTTACGTGGTATCAATTTCTTTGTCTTATCATACTTCTGTGAAGCACCTTGGGATATTTCACTATGTTAAAGGCGCTATATAAATACAAGTTGTTATTGTTAAGTGCTGTTGTAAAGCAAACTTACAGATTGGCAGGTACTTGAAAATTCCCAACTTCAGATCAGAAGAAACCAACATGAAACAACTGCCTTTATTTTTTTCTGTTAAATTTTTGACACTTTAAAGTGGTGCATCTGAAGTATGACAGACACAAAAAAATCAAATGTCGCACTCCAGCAAGGGCCCACCATTTTAGGTCCCTTTGTCTCCAGGCTGCTGTGGTGACATCACTGATGGTGCAGGAGTGGTACACTTCCTGGATCATCTGTATTGATTTTCTTTAATGAGATATTTAATCTCAAAACAATCAGCAGAAATGCATGGTCAAACAATACTGGAACATATTTGTGCACAGAGTTCTTAAAGAGCACTAACTACCGTGAAAAAAATATTTGCCAACCCTTCTACAGTTTACAGATGAGGCAGCGACAGGTTGTACCAAAACATGGTGCCACATCACTTTCTTATGATGACAAAAATAACACGTAGCTCTTTTCCCAGACATTAAAATGTTTACTTTTGATAACTTGAATTGTGACATTTAAAGTGTGATAAACACCATTTTTTTTTACACGTACTAATCAGTTGCCCATGGTGTTGTACAGGGGATTCACGGCCAAGTGTAGTCTTCAGGTGAAGTGAGATTATAGGACAGGGAATAATTAGATCACGGCCTGTAAGCGTAATTCAGTCACCATTTTAAAGTCATCCATTCCATCTGCATTTATATATGGTGCTTCGATTTTAGATTATTCATAATTAATGTGCAAAATTTATTGCAATTTGGGAAGCAGAGAAATAGAGTTGGTTGGAAGATAGGGGGCTAGAAGTTGCCCCTCGCTGCCGGGACTTCCCGCGCCCTGCCCAGAAGTCCCACTCCCGACACGGAATTGGGCCATACGTACCTCAAAGGAAGTGGAGGGCTGTCTCCAGCGCTCCGCTTTCTTTGAGGGGTGTTCCCGAGGCGATAGTGCTGATGAGTTCAGTGCTGCGTGGAGCAGGCCACCGCTATGCGGATGCTAGGCATAGCACTGATGCACTACTTCGCCTCTCCCCTTCTATTAAAGGCGAGGTCTACTGCACACTCTGCAGGCCCTTTGGTGGCCAGAAGGGACACAATCGACTGGGCCAGGCTGCACGATGACGGCGCAGTCGACGCTCGGGCTGACCCAAGAGTCGGCTGACAAATAAAGATGGCGCCCCGGGGTGCTAAAGGCCTCCCATTTAAGGGGCACCCCAGCAGCGAATGTCTCACAGCCCGGTGGCAATTTCCCTTCCGGCGTGGAAAAGGGTCCGGGCGGTGAGGTGTTGGCGCGCACGACGATGACATAATCGCCGGTTGCGCGCCGGCTCAGCGAGCTAATCGAGGGGCGCAGTGCTACCGGGATAGCGCCTGCAAAACCTCCTGGGCAATTTCCTTGGAGGCACTCACAGGGCTATAAAAAGAGGCAGTCTCGCCCAGGAACTTTTCTGTAGTATGGGCTGAGGAAATGGAGATATAAAACTGAAGCACTACAATGCCACTTCTGGTGGGAGGGTGTAATTACAATGTGATAAATTTACGCAGGTGATAAATTTACGCAGGCGGTAAATGTGTCAAGGTAGGAATTTATAAAGGAAGGATAGACAGAAAGGAAAAGGAGTTGAGGTAGCATTGCTGGTTAAAGAGGAAATTAATGCAATAGTAAGGAAGGACATTAGCTTGGATGATGTGGAATCTGTATAAGTGGAGCTGCGGAATACCAAAGGGCAGAAAACGCTAGTGGGAGTTGTGTACGGACCACCAAACAGTAGTAGTGAGGTTGGGGACAGCATCAAAAAAGAAATTAGGGATGCGTGCAATAAAGATACAGCAGTTATCATGGGTGACTTTAATCTACATAAGATTGGGCTAACCAAACTGGTAGCAATGTGGTGGAGCAGGATTTCCTGGAGTGTATTAGGGATGGTTTTCTAAACCAATATGTCGAGGAAACAACTCGAGGGCTGACCATCCTAGAAGGGTGATATGTAATGGGAAAGGACTAATTAGCAATCTCGTTGTGCGAGGCCCCTTGGGGAAGAGCGCCCATAATATGATAGAATTCTTTATTAAGATGGAGAGTGACACAGTTAATTCAGAGACGAGGGTCCTGAACTTAAGGAAAGGTAACTTCGATGGTATGAGGCGTGAATTGGCTAGAATAGACTGGCGAATGATACTTAAAGGGTTGACGGTGGATAGGCAATGGCAAACATTTAAAGATCACATGGATGAACTTCAGCAATTGTACATCCCTGTCTGGAGTAAAAATAAAACAGGGAAGGTGGCTCAACTGTGGCTAACAAGGGAAATTAAGGATAGTGTTAAATCCAAGGAAGAGGCATATAAATTGGCCAGAAAAAGCAGCAAACCTGAGGACTGGGAGAAATTTAGAATTCAGCAGAGGAGGACAAAGGGTTTAATTAGGAGGGGGAAAATAGAGTATGAGAGGAAGCTTGCTGGGAACATAAAAACTGACTGCAAAAGCTTCTATAGATATGTGAATAGAAAAAGATTAGTGAAGACAAACGTAGGTCCCTTGCAGTCAGAATCAGGTGAATTTATAATGGGGAACAAAGAAATGGCAGACCAGTTGAACAAATACTTGGGTCTGTCTTCGCGAAGGAAGACACAAAAAAACCTTCCGGGAAATTGATGGGATTGAAGGCCGATAAATCCCCGGGGCCTGATAGTCTGCATCCCAGAGTACTTAAGGAAGTGTCCCTAGAAATAGTGGATGCATTGATGATCATTTTCCAACAGTCTATCGACTCTGGATCAGTTCCTATGGACTGGAGGGTAGCTAATGTAACACCACTTTTTAAAAAAGGAGGGAGAGAGAAAACAGGTAATTATAGACCGGTTAGCCTGTCATCAGTAGTGGGGAAACTGTTGTAATCAATTATTAAAGATGAAATAGCAGCGCATTTGGAAAGCAGTGACAGGTTCGGTCCAAGTCAGCATGGATTTATGAAAGGGAAATTATGCTTGACAAATCTTCTAGAATTTTTTGAGGATGTAACTAATAGAGTGGACAAGGGAGAACCAGTGGATGTGGTGTATTTGGACTTTCAAAAGGCTTTTGACAAGATCCCACACGAGAGATTGGTGTACAAAATTAAAGCATATGGTATTGGGGGTAATGTACTGATGTGGATAGAGAACTGGTTGGCAGACAGGAAGCAGAGAGTCAGGATAAATGGGTCCTTTTCAGAATGGCAGGCAGTGACTAGTGGGGTGCCGCAGGGCTCAGGGCTGGAACCCCAGCTATTTACAATATACATTAATGATTTAGATGAAGGAATTGAGTGTAATATCTCCAAGTTTGCAGATGACACTAAGCTGGGTGGCGGTGTGAGCTGTGAGGAGGACGCTAAGAGGCTGCAGGGTGACTTGGACAGGTTAGGTGAGTGGGCAAATGCATGGCAGATGCAGTATAATGTGGATAAATGTGAGGTTATCCACTTTGGGGGCAAAAACACGAAGGCAGAATATTATCTGAATGGCGGCAGATTAGTAAAAGGGGAGGTGCAACGCGACCTGGGTGTCATGGTACATCAGTCATTGAAAGTTGGCATGCAGGTACAGCAGATGGTGAAGAAGGCAAATGGTATGTTGGCCTTCATAGCTAGAGGATTTGTGTATAGGAGCAGGGAGGTCTTAATGCAATTCTACAGGGCCTTGGTGAGGCCTCACCTGGAATATTGTGTTCAGTTTTGGTCTCCTAATCTGAGGAAGGACGTTCTTGCTATTGAGGAAGTGCAGCGAAGGTTCACCAGACTGATTCCCGGGATGGCAGAGATTGAACTGACTAGGCCTGTATTCACTGGAGTTCAGAAGATTGAGAGGGTATCTCATAGAAACACATAAAATTCTGACGGGACTGGACAGGTTAGGTGCAGGAAGAATGGGCTCAAGTTTTGGACCGCCGCTAGAACGGCGCACATCAGAGAGTCCCGCCTAATTTGTAGAACAAAGATTGCGCCAAATACTTATCTCGCGATTCTCAGATAGCTGTAGGCCCGTTTCCAGCTCGGCGCGGCGCAGCAAGAGCTGCTGGGGGCGGAGCTACAGCCCTGCGCCAAAAACAGTGCCAGCAGCTGCACCCGTGCGCAGTAGCTCCTGGCCCTCCCAGAGCATCCTGTCTCCGGGCGATGACCCTATCACTGGCCGAAGGGACGTCGTCCCTATCCCTGGCCGAATGGCCTGGCGCATCTTACCTCGCCGGCGGGGCCGCCCACCCGGCATCTCGCTGGGGGTGGGCCCCGCCCAAAGTGTTATCGCCGTTGGCGGCATGCATCATCTGAGTGTGGGCCCCACTTGGGGCCCGAAGTCCTCGGCGGGGCCCGTTCAGCTTTCCCCCCCCCACCCCCGGCTCTCTTCCACGCGCCCCCCCCTTTCTCCCCCCCCCCCACTCTTTCCCTCCTCCTGCTCTCTTTCCCTCCTCCTGCTTTCTTTCCCTCCTCCTGCTCTCTTTCCCTCCTCCCGCTCTTTTCTCTCCCCTGCTCTCTTCTCCCCCTCCACCCCCTGCTCTCTTCTCCTTCCCCCCCCCCCGCGCTCTCTTTCTCTCCGCGCTCTCTTTCCCTCCGCGCTCTCTTTCCCTCCGCGCTCTCTTTCCCTCCGCGCTCTCTTTCCCTCCGCGCTCTCTTTCCCTCCGCGCTCTCTTTCCCTCCGCGCTCTCTTTCCCTCCGCGCTCTCTTTCCCTCCGCGCTCTCTTTCCCTCCGCGCTCTCGTTCCCTCCGCGCTCTCTTCTCCCGCACCCCCAGCTCTCTTCTTCCCCCCCCCGCTCTCTTCTTCCCCCCCCCCCACTCTCTTCTTCCTCCCCCCCTACTCTCTTCTCCTCCCCCCGCTCTCTTCTCCTCCCCCCGCTCTCTTCTTCCCCCCGCACTCTTCTCCCTCCCCCTGCTCTCTTCTCCCCCCCCGCTCTCTTCTTCCCCCCCCCGCTCTCTTCTTCCCCCCCCGCTCTCTTCTTCCCCCCCCGCTCTCTTCTCCCCCCCCCCCGCTCTCTTCTCCCCCCCTCTCTTCTCCCCCCCCTCTTTTCCCCCCGCACTCTTCTCCCCCCCCCCCCCGCGCTCTGTGCTCCTCCACCCCACGCGCTCTCTTCTCCCCCCCCCCACCCGCTCTCTCTCTGACCCCCGCCCGCTCTCGCTCCACCCCCCACCACTCTCCCTTTCCCCCCGCCCTCTCTCTTCCACCCCTCTCTCTTCCGCCCCTCGCTGTCAGAAACACAGAGAGACACTGACAGAGACAGAATGAGAGACACTGACAGAGAGAGAGAGAGAGCGACATGGGGGTGGGGGAGCATCCCAGCACACTGTTGGAGTGCTCCCGGTGCTGCAGTAGGTGAGTAGAAATAATTTTTTATTTATTGATTGATTTTTTATTATTCTTTTTCTTTTTTTCTTTTTTTGATTGATTTAATGGTTGATTTATTGATTTAGTTATCATTTATTATTGATGATGGCTCTTTATTTGTAAAAGTGAAGTGTTTAATGTTTGTAAACTTCCCTCTTTTCCCCCCCCCCCCCCCCCCCAGCCAATCTCTCGTTCCCTAGGCCTGATTTATAAGTGTAGGTAAGGTTTTTCTGAGCGTAGAAAAATCTACACTTGCTCCATTCTAAGTTAGTTTGGAGTAAGTTTTCGCTGCCAAAACTTGCAAACAGGCGTAAGTGGCTGGACACGCCCCCTTTTGGAAAAAAAATCTGTTCTAAAATGAAACTATTCTAACTCACTAGAACTGGAGCAAACTAAATGCCGAGAATTGCAATTTCTAAGATGCTCCATTCTAACCTAGTTGCTCCAAAAAAATAGGAGCAACTCAGGCCGAAACTTGAGCCCATTGTTCCCGGTGTTGAGGAAGTCCAGAACCAGTGGACACAGTCTAAGGATAAGGGGTAAGCCATTTAGGACTGATGAGAAGAAACTTCTTCACTCAGAGAGTTGTTAACCTGTGGCATTCTCTACTGCAGAGAGTTGTTGATGCCAGTTCATTGGATATATTCAGGAGGGAGTTAGATATGGCCGTTACGGCTAAAGGGATCAAGAGGTATGGAGAGAAAGCAGGAAAAGGGTACTGAGGTGAATAATCAGCCATGATCTTATTGAATGGCAGTGCAGGCTCGAAGGGCTGAATGGCCTACTCCTGCAGCTATTTTCGATAATGTGAAATATTGACACAAGTGTGACAAAACCATGACAACATGAAGTGAGGCTTTGTGGACAGGAAGTGCAAACAGCTATAAGATTTTTAACATATGACAGATAATACATTCACAAATGTTTCAAGGGGAACAAAAAACAAATTTCTTGCTTCATCAAAAATCTTTTATTTCAGATTAGTTCACCTTGCTGCTTTTGTGACATCACTGACAGAGGTGTTTAATAAATACACCAATTCTATCTGTGTAAGCTGAAATTGAATACTTATATTAGCCACAATGAAACCTGCTGCTGCATACCTTGCATTCCAGATTAAGGCTCGTGAAAGATGAAGGATGGCCTGTAATGCTGATTTTTTCTCTCTCTCCAGACATGGTTAGTCATCCCTGGAAGAAGGAGGTTAACGGCAATCAGACCCGAGTGATACTGTACACTATTGCTCTCTCAAACCCACTTGCGCCAAAAACTGCCACAGTCACCGAGACCCAGGTGAGACTTACCCAACGATGTTGGCATTAGCTGTGGTCTTGCTCACATCCTAAACACTTTCCAGAGTTGGCCTCTGATTCCTGAACCAGTGTTGTTGGAGCAAATACGTCCTGTCATCTCAGTACAATCTCGAGGCATATTTATACTCCCAACAACTGCCAGGACTAATTTCATGAGACTATAGTTAGCTGCAGTATACTCCAGCCTATTTCATCCCAACCTAGATATTAAAAAGATATTTGCTGTTGACAGCAAGTTGTTACAGTGAGTATTTTAGGGCACTGTAAGATAATACACTCCGGGCTGCTGTCAACTAGATAGGAGCCAGTCATTTCAAACTTCACCAAGCCAAAATAGTTCACTAGTTTGGAATAATATTGTTTAATATCAACTGCGGAGGACTGATCTTGGAGCAAGCAGTTACCATTTGCAATGTATACCCCAGAGCAACCTTCCATTGGAAATAATGTGATTTGTGTCCATTGAAGCTTTTTTTTAATCACAGACTTTGTACAAAGCCAGCCAGGAGAGTGAGTGTTATGTGATCGATGCGGAGGTGATCACACATGATGTTCCATATCATGATTACTTCTACACAATCAACAGATACAGCCTTACACGGGTGGCAAAAAACAAAAGCAGGCTGAGGTAAGGAAGCTACTCTTCTTGATTTAGTTGTTTCTATACAGAAACATGCTAAGTTTCACCCCATGGCGACTTTCAAAGAAAGAAAACTTGCATTTATATAGCGCCTTTCACGACCACCGGAAGTCTCAAAGCGCTTTACAGCCAATTAAGTACTTTTGGACTGTTGTCACTGTTATAATGTGGCAAACGCAGCAGCCAACTTGCACACAGCAAACTCCCACAAACAGCAATGTGAAAATCACCAGATAATCTGGTTTTGTTATGTTGATTGAGAAATAAATATTGGCCAGAACACCGGGGATAACTCCCCTGCTCTTCTTTGAAATAGTGCCATGGAATCTTTTATGTCCACCTGAGAGGGCAGACGGGGCCTCGGTTTAATGTTTCATCCGTAAGACCTCAAGACAGTGCACCTGGTAGTGTAGCACTCCCTCAACACTGCAGTGTCGGCCTAGATTTATGTGCTCAAGTTCCTGGAGATGGACTTGAGCCCCACAACCTTCTGACTTAAAGGCAAGTGTGCTACACACTGAGCCGCAACTGACACTTCAAGTGTAGCAAGTGTCACAAAAGGGTCTGCAATCCTATTTTCTATGTTTCTATGTTTCACATTTTTGCCTTTCTTCCCTCAAGCGAGCATCATTTAACACCACCCTCTGCCAAAGGAGGTAATCATGCATCCACTAATTTTAGCTAAGTGGAATCTGAATGGAGCTGAAATGGATCCTCAGCCGTGCGATGTTATGTTTTTAGACTGTTAATTCGATAGTAGCCTCATGGTCAGAGCCTACGACCACCCCTGTGGATGTGCCATTGCTCCCTAAAAACCAACATGCCCCTTTATACGCCCAATATTTGAAACATAGCAAGTTGAGAGATAAGTAGAAACTCTTGTCCCTGTATTTGTCTTATTGGAAACATCACGAGCCTTCTCATGGTCTCCTATATTTTGGAAAGCAATAGAAGAAACAATCTTTATCATACCATAAACTACCAAACTAATTACTGATAACCAATAGCAAAGACAGTACTGAAGATTGCAGCATTTTCTAGACCATATTTATTCCTCCTTGAATAACAAAATAGTAAGCATTTGTTAAACCCTTTACTAATATTCTTATTAATTCTGGACCTGAGATAGTATCCCTTAACAATAACCTTCCATGATAATATTTGCCTTTTCCCCCATGGAGCATTCTACTACTTGAACTACTACTTCTTGGTAATGGAAATATGGAACTCTTTCTTCCCCCTAACCCCCCCCCCCCAAAAAAAAATGCTGTGGAGGGTACATCAGTTGAAAACTTAAAAACTTAGATTGATAGATTTTGTTAGGTAAGGGGATTAAGGGTTACGGAGCCAAGGCAGCTAGGTAGAACTAAAATTCAGATCAGAATGATTTAATGGAATGGCAGAACAGGCTCGAGGGGCTGAATGGCCGACTCTTGTTCCTTTTATTCTACTTCCTTCTGATGGCCTCAGAAAAAACCGCTCCCTGAGATGTGTCCGAGTACCCTTTGACGTTTGACAAGGAAGAAACGAGATCAAAATGTATCTATCAAAACCAAGTGGCCAACCACTTGTATATGTAAAGGTACATGGAATCTCTGCAGTCCCCGCGAATCAATAGTGTCTACCTAATAAACGCCAGACCCATCTGACTACAAATTCCTTTCATCTTTATGGACCATTCGCAGAACAAAGCAAGCCATTGTGCCAAATTATTCAGAATTGAATCACATCTACACAATGAGTTTTACAAGCAAAATGTATTTGCGTGGGAATAACGCCCGGGCCCTGACATTCACGGTCCCGGGAAGAACCTGTATTGCCCGTTTGCGGCGGCCATTCGTCGAAATCGAATGGCCATCGTTTTGGGCTCAACCGGCTGCCCCGACGTAAATTCGGCCTGGGAGGTCTTGCAGTGGTGTGGGGTTTGCAGCGCTAAAAGTGCGCACCGCTGCCGCTCCGCCCCCGGACCCATTTTCACCGTTAAGAAGCCGGCCCTATAGCTGACGGTGCCCCTGCTAGCTTTTAGGGCTGGTGCAGAGTGGCAGAGATCTCGGAGCCGTGGGGAGTGGAGAGAGACAAGAAGGTAAGATCCAAACCTGAAGATGGGTCAGAAGCTCCCCGGAGTCCTCGAAGTAATGGCAGCTGAGTCGGTCTCAGAAAAGTCTGGTAAAAGATCATCGGGGGGGAGATTAGCAAGCTCCGGACGGGGTGAGATCCCGGAGCCAGCTCCGTTTTGCTCAGCAACAAGTTCAGGAGCCTCCTCAGTGGACCGGAGGAGTTCAGCACAGAATCCGCACTAGAGGGTGGGGGGTGAGAGAGAGAGAGAAGGGAGGGAGCAAATGAGAAAGGAGAAAGAGATAGAAGTGAGGAAAGGGAATGAGAAACAAAGAGAAAATTTGATTGGGAGAGAGAGAAATAGGAATAGAGAAAGAGAAAATTGGAAAAAAAACTTGAGAGAGAAATAGAGATCCCGAGGTTCACAGAGAGAAAAGGGAAATCTCAATCCAGGGGCTCAGACTGGAAACGTTGCCACAGCTCAGCATTCCGCACGGTAACAAATGGGAATCTGTTCAACCTCCGCCACCTCCAGGCTAGATCCAAGGTTATCCCAGCCTCTGTCATCGAACTACAGTACGAAGACGCCGCTTGCGTCTGCGCACACTTGGAGGCCAAACTTCAAGCCACCGTCAACATCTTCACCGAGGCGTATGAAAGCATAGGCCTTACACTAAAGATCCTCTATCAACCTGACCCTGCCACACAGCACTGCCCCCCGCTTATCAAAATCCACGGTGACGCCTTGGACAACGTGGACCATTTTCCATACCTCGGGAGCGTACTGTCAGCAAGGGCAGACATCGATGACAAGGTCCAACAATGCCTTCAGTGTGCCAGCGCAGCCTTCGGTCACCTAAGGAAGAGTGTTTGAAGATCAGGACCTCAAATCTGGCACCAAGCTTATGGTCTACAGGGCAATAGTGATACCTGCCCTCCTATATGGCTCAGAGACGTGGACTATATACAGCAGACACCTCAAAGCACTGGAGAAGTACCATCAACGCTGCCTCCGCAAGATCCTGCAAATCCATTGGGAGGACAGACGCACCAACATCAGTGTTCTCGCCCAGGCCAACATCTCCAGCATTGAAGCACTGACCGCGCTCGATCAGCTCCGCTGGACGGGCCACATTGTCCGCATGCCTGACACGAGACTCCCAAAACAAGCGCTCGTCTCGGAGCCTCGACACGGCAAGCGAGCCCCAGATGGGCAGAGGAACCGTTTCAAGGACAACCCTCAAAGCCAACTTGATAAAGTGCAACATCCCCACCGGCACCTGGGAATCCCTGGCCCAAGACCACCCAAAGTGAAGGAAGATTATCCGGGAGGGCGCTTAGCACCTCGAGTCTCATCGCCGAGAGCAACCAGAAACCAAGCGCAGACAGCGGAAGGAGCATTCGACAACCCAGGCTCCCCACCCATCCTTTCCTTCAACCACTGTCTGCCCTTCCTGTGACAGAGACTGTAGGTCCCACATTGAACTCTTTAGTCACCTGAGAACTCACTTTTAGAGTGGAAGAAAGTCATCCTCGACTCTAAGGGACTGCCTATGATGATGATGCTCACCGCACATTATACAGCAGCCCAGATATAGGTACGAAAAATAAAGATTTAATACATAATCAATATAGCTACAAACAACTACCAGAACAATAAACAGTGCAGAAAAATAACATATAAACATCATTTACCACCCTTGTGATTTCCTTATAACCCCTCTTACGTGTGCCTAACCTGTGACTTTGCCTCAGTGTCTCCCCTGGGTCTGGGAAGCCTGCTGTCTTCCCTGTGTGGAAGCTGCAGATGTCCTTCTAGGATGCCCTCAAGCAGCTTTGGGCCTGGAAGGGCCGGCTGGAGATTGGTCAACACCCTCTGGCTTGGCTCGGGCAAGGCCATGTGTGGAGGCACTGGCGGAGTGACAGGTCTGGGGACAAGAATGCTGTGAGCTGGAGGAAGTGCATCATCCATATCCTGATCCGAGGAGCCTGAGTAACTCACCAGGGGCTGCACAATCCCACCACCACCAATCTGAGGGAGCTCAGGTCGGTGCTGTGGCAGCACACCGGAAGGTCCCACATGGCCCATGGTGGACCCAGCCGCGAAAGCAACACTGAAGTCTCGGGGCGCATCCAGCTGAGACTGCATGCGAGCAGCCACAGTCTGAAAGCCACCAGATATGACAGCACTTGGATGCTCCGTCAACTCTTGCAGAGCCGCGGTCATCCTCTCCAAAGCAGCACCGATACGCTCATTCCCTCGCGCCTGTGCTGTAATGGCAGTTGCCACATCACCCGAAGGGTGAATTTCCCGTGGGAATAACACCCCAATTAAGACTGCAAATTTCAACTTTGCAGGGCTAATAAGACTGGAACATTTTTTTTGTGATCAAAATGCTGAACTTGGATCCAATGGCCGCTGCAAACTTTGTGGCGCTAATCGGGGAAAAAAGGCCTTAACACCACCAGCTTTCTGGCTGCACTGAATTTCGCCCCCCTGTATTTTCAATTGAATATGTAAACCATGGATTTTATCTGCAGTGCCGGTGACTAAAATTTTAAGACTTAAGATTAGAAGTGCGACCTAAACTCCTGTTAATCACAGGAGGATCTCTGGTTCTACATTATTGTACACCTGCATTAAAGCATGTGTTAAATAAAGAGCAATGGCTGACCCCTAAAGAATCTGCCACCTGACTTGAGATGGGGTTTCTCAGCTCTCCTGACGGAGGAGCAATCTACATTAGATCAAAGATACCCTTCTTTGTCAAACTGCAAGGTGAATATTGGTCCTTGCTGTATGGTGGTGAGTACACAGTGGTTTAGGGAAAAAAATGGCAGGTCAGAACTAGATGAATCTCAGTTATTTTGTATTCAGAGTGACTTTAAGGCTCATCCTAATATCTCTTTCGGTGCCTCCCAAACTGGCTGCACTAGCAGTAGTCATTAACCTGCTGAGAGTAAGATCCCATTCAGTCACACTGATCTATGGTAAATGTAATAATTTTCATCACATATTTGCCATAGTGTTGGAGATTGCACATGTACGTGAAGAAAAGTAAGGTTTTGAAAAATAATCGAACTGCAGAAGTATGCTTCAATGGATTAACTGTTAACTTCTTATTTCCAGGATATCTACAGAACTAAAGTATAGGAAACAGCCGTGGGGGTTGGTGAAATCGTTCATTGAGAAGAATTTCTGGAGTGGTTTAGATGACTACTTTCGACATTTAGGTGAGCAAAATTAAATTTTCTCCCCTCCTCTCTCATTGCTGGAGTACAGATTCATGGGTTCTGCCAGACATGTGGTACCTCATCTAAGTGGCTATTTTTCATGTATAAGCCTAAGAGTGAGTGTTGGTAAGCTAATTTACCCATGTGGCCACCACAGCTAAACTCGATCCTCTGCGTATTCAACATCCACCAGTGCAGTTTGCTGTAAAGGTCACTGGATATTGTTCAGGCGTGTGAACTTGAGTAGATTTACCCCCTCACTACTGCAGGGTGCTAAAGCCAATGCTGCCACGATTAAGATCAGCAAAGACCGAGGAGCAAAGCTTTGTTCTTGGTAAAGAACTTTATTCTGAGCAGGTGTGAACAATTTAGGCCCGCATCTATTTTTCTTTGAACAATTGAAGGCTGCAAAACACATTATAAAATTATGACCTGCGAGTTGTAATAATGCTTCTAATATTTTTTTGAGCAGTACAATGGTGAATGCTAATTGTTTCCACATTTACCATGATAATTGCTGAGATCACAACAAGCCAGGACAGTTGTATTGAGATGGCAGTTAGTAAGACCCAAACTTCTCCATGATCGAATGTATGCTCTAACTTTATATGTGAACTTCTGCACATAATGGGCACATGTGCAGAACATAAGAAATAGGAGCAGGAGTAGGCCACCCGGCCCTTCAAGCTTGCTCGCCATTCAATAAGATCATGGCCGATCTGATCATGGACTCAGCTCCACTTCCCTGCCCGCTCCCCATAACCCTTTATTCCCCTATCGCTCAAAAATTTGTCTATCTCCGCCTTAAATATATTCAATGACCCAGCTTCCACAGCTCTCTGGGGCAGAGAATTCCATAGACCTACAACCCTCTGAGAGAAGAAATTCCTCCTCATCTCAGTCTCAGAATAAGGGGTTGCCCATTTAAAACTATGTCCCCTAATTTTAGTTCCCCTATGAGTGGAAATATCCTCTCTGTATCCACCTTGTCGAGCCTCCTCATTGTCTTATATGTTTCGATAAGATCACCTCTCATACTTCTGAACTCCAATGAGTATAGGCCCAACCTACTCAACCTATCTTCATAAGTCAACCTCCTCATCTCCGGAATCAACGGGTTAATCAAGGGATCGTGAATAAATGGGCTCAATTCTGCACAACATGATATTTAATCAGATAAGACTCTGTTTTCTTTGATTTACTACAGCTTGAAAACATTCCCATTTTGGTATCCACAGATATTGAGCTCGCAAAAGTAGAGAAACAATATGCTGCTGAACTGCACAGGCAATCTCCAAAAGAAAAACCCAACAAATCGTCCACAATTCGGCGGAGAAAACGGCCTCACATTCACGTGCGAAGCCAACACCTCGACGAAACAGTCAGCCCTGTTACTACGCCGACTGACGAAGAGGTGGTCCAGAGGATTAAACATGTGGCAGGTAAAATCGAAAATGGAGAAGGCATGCCAGTGGTGGGAACATTCCTTGAGTGCCCTTTAGTTTCTTTGTCACTTTGAGTTTCAGCACACAAGCTCTGATCCAAAGGGCATCGCAATCTTCCTCCTGATTATTCCAGACAAACACTTCCCTGAATGAGAACGCACAGGACGATCAATGATGTTTACTAGCCGACTATGTTCTTAATTATGTTTTATACGTTTTATCCGCTGGAATAATCACTTGGAAGGGGTGTAAACTTTGTCAAAAATAAATTGCACTTTTTATCGCAAGCAAATCCATTAACCGGACTTGAGGCCTGATGGACTTTGGTGCCACTGCTATAAAATACTTCTCTGCATTTGTGTCATATATGACCCTGAAATGAGCTTCCGACTACATATGCGTGCCATAACTAAGACCACTTATTTCCACCTCCATAACATCGCCCGTCTCCGCCCTTGCCTCAGCTCATCTGCTGCTGAAATCCTCATTCTTACCATAGTCACCTCTAGCCTTGACTATTCCAACACACTCCTAACTGGCCTCGCATGTTCTACCCTACGTACACTTGAGGTCATCTAAAACTCGGCTGCCCTTGTCCTAACTCGCACCAAGTTTCATTCACCCATCATCCCTGTGCTCGCTGACCTACATTGGCTCCTGGTTAAGCAACATCTCGATTTTAAAATTCTCATCTTTCTTTTCAAAGCCATAGTCTCGCCTGTCCCTATCTCTGTAATCTCCTTCAGCCCCACAACCCCCCCCGAGATATTTGCGCTCCTCTAATTCTATCCTCTTGAGCATCCCAGATTTTAATCGCTCCACCATTGATGGCTGTGCCTTTAGCTACCTGGGCTCTAAGTTCTGGAATTCCCTCCCTAAACCTCGCCACCTCACTACCTCTCTCTTTTCCTTCAAGAGTCGCCTTAAAATCTATCTCTTTGACCAAGCTTTTGGTCATCTGCCCTAATTTCTCCTGACTCGTGTCAAATTTTGTTTAACAGTCCTGTGAAGCGCCTCGGGACATTTTACTACGTTGTTGTTGATTGCCACTCAGTAATTATTTCAACATTCTCCTGTTTCTGTCTACATGAAACATTCACTCATCTTCTGTCTGGTACAGCCCTCCACGATCCTACTGGATCACAGGAGTGTTAAACCACCTCCAATCCCAACTCCATGCAACCCCCCTGCCCTTAACCCGCATTTTTACATTAAAAATAAAAGCATGCTTTACGTATAATTTAGGATGGACGTGAATTATGGGCATACACATGTGATGTGGCTAAAATAATTCATATGAGAGTTATGCACCCTATGACCATAAGTAACCCATTCTCACTATATATTCCCCATGTGTTTCGTAAAGGGATTTCCTCCTCAGAATTATCTGGAGACATTTCATTTATTTACAAACTGCTCTATAGGTCACCTAGTGATGACATTACCTCAAAACCCATCTTGCTAGAGTTAGACAGACATTTTCCTGCACCCTTGAACTCAACATTTTTTTTGTGCCATAAGTTGCTGGATGTGCGAACTGATAACAGCGCAGCCAGGGAAACTGGGCGTCTGGGAATGTATGTGGTCAGTGCCTCGATGCTGGGGATGTTGGCCTGAGCGAGAATACTGACGTTGGTGCGTCTATCCTCCCAGTGAATTTGCAGGATCTTGCGGAGGCAACGCTGGTGGTACTTCTCCAGCGGTTTGAGGTGTCTACTGTATATGGTTCATGTCTCTTAGTCATATAGGAGGGCGGGTATCACTACAGCGGGGCCACATCGTCTGGATGCCCAACACGAGACTCCCAAAGCAAGCGCTCTTCTCGGAACTCCTACACGGCAAGCGAGCCCCAGGTGGGGAGAGGAAACATTTTAAGAACATGCTCAAAACCTCCTTGATAAAGTGCAACATCCCACCGGCACTTGGGAATCCCTGGCCCAAGATCACCCTAAGTGGAGGAAGAGCATCTGGGAGGGCATTGAGAACATCGAGTCTCATCGCTGAGAGCATGCAGAAATCAAGCGCAGGCAGCGGAAGGAGCATGCGGCAAACCAGACTCCCCCACCACCCTTTCCTTCAACCACTGTCTGTCCCACCTCTGACAGAGATAATAATTCCCGTGTTGGACTGTACAGTCACCTGAGAACTCTTAGAGTGGAAGCAAGTCTTCCTCGATTTCGAGGGATGCATCTGGGACCTTGTTGAATGACAGGACCAACAGGGTACCTCCTTCATCAATGAGATTTAATGATTGAGAAAGAAACAGAGAAACAACTGAGAAGGAGGGTAAATTAGAGTCAAATCAGGTACAGAAAGATAAATAGAGGGTAAGAAAAATTGAATTGAGTGAGAGAGAAAAAAGAGACAGAAAAGAAAAGTAGGGAAAAAAACTAAATTCAAAATTTCCAGAATATTTTAACAACAATTTATTACAGGCCGGAATGAGACTTAACAGTTTAAGTTGTTCCATTTCTGGGCTGGAGAGGTTTATTTGCAATGCATGAACAATTATCATGCTGTTAAAAGGATGTTTATGTTGTTAATTATGAGCCCTAACTTTATGTGGCAAGTTTATTGGGCAATTAATGTGCAAATCCAGCAAGTTCTTAAAAATAACAGGGTGCTAAGGGCCAGATGTCGTTTGTATGAGGCAAATGACGAAGCGATGTAAATTGACCGGCGAGTTCTGGAGATTTACAGTTCACGGCGCATTTCTTCATCCCCTGAACTTGCTGGCTGATTTGTGCATTAAAACGGCGTGCATCGTTAACACGGCATTACTTTTCCAAGTTGATTTGGCCCATTACTTTAACGCTGTGCTTTTGTTCCAGTAAGCTTTTATCTCTGCACTCAGTTGGCTACCAAATTATAATATTACATGGAGAAATTTAATCAGGTTACTTGGAAGTGTATCAATTCCTCGGGCTGGATTTTCGGCTTCGCTCATTTCGAGGCGGTAATGGCGGCGGGGTGGTAAAGTTTGTGCCCAGGAATAGTTTGCGCCTCAATCAGCAAAATTCAGCAGCTGGGCCCTGAGTGTGGGGGGAAGCGCTAAGAGAGATGGATGTTGCACAACTCTCTTAGAGCGCTAGACCGGCTGAGCAAGCGAAAATCCTGAGCTTAAATAGCTGGCCTCGGAGTGCTTTAAGAGAGGCCTGGAGAGAAAAAAAAAGCATGAAAAAAACCCATCAAAAATATTCCCACTAAATAACTCATGTCATAACTCGCAAAAAAAAACAATCACACTTACCTGAGGTTGACATTACTTACCTCACTGTAGCCGCTACAGCTCGGACCTCCTGTTTTCACAGGCTGTGCCAGCACGTCGCTCTACGGAGCGCTACGGATCGGGTGGGAGCCAAAAATTGAGCCGGTGTCACAACCAGGGGCGTTGCACACCGGCTCGCCTCTTCCGGGCGGTAATGCTCCGCATCCCGCTGAAACTGGCACCGAACATTCCGGCAGGGCGCTGGAAGCTGGTCACCCGCCCGGAAGAGCTTACCGCCGCTATTGCCGTCCCTCCTGGGCGAAAACAGGCGGTAACAAGCCGAAAATCTCTGATACAACAATCAGAAACATCGCCCTTGCTCAAATAAAACCTTCTGCCTTCTGTTTTCCCACAGGTTCCACTCAGACAAAACACATCCCAGAAGAAATTCCAGGAGGAATTCAGCTTTACAGTGTTTCCAAGTTGTTGCTCATCATAAGTTTTGTGTGAGTAACCTCTTTATAAGGTCCTGTCTCTGACAATTTCATTGCACGAGATTCTGAGAGACATCGGGACATACGACAGTCAGGTCTTTGTAAGCTCTTAAAATCAGTTCTAAATTTGCCTTGGGAACCTTTAGTTAAATGGAAACATTTGTTTCTAATTAAACTTTTACTGGAGTCTGCTGTTATATGCATATGGCACCAAAGATGTACACACCCTTGAGTTCCCCTGTGTTGTAATGGTGGTAACATCTGTTCCAATCTCACGCAGTGCTTGCAGATGAGCTAATTTACCAGAAAAGACTTGGATTAACAGTTTAGGGATTTTTGGTTCCAGATCTGCCAGTGTTCAAAATTCTGAAGGGTTTTGATAAATAAATAGGGGGAAATTATTTCCAGTGGTCAGTGAGTAGGCAACTCAAAGGCAAAATCTGTCATCAAATAAGGAATGAAGAGTGAGGTTAGGAGATGTCTTTATCTGGTGGGTTGTTAGATTGAAATGCTCTCCTGGAAACAATGCCAGAAGCAGAATCCATAATAACTTTTAATAAGGAAGTTCATAAATATTTGAAAGTGAGATGGAGATGTGATAATGTAGAGAGAGAGAGGGATGGGTGTAGGTGCAAGGTAAGTTGGTGTGAGTAAGGATGTGCAGGAGTAGGGTAGGGAAGGCAGAGTGATAGGGATGTGATGAGAGGCACAGCAGGATGAGGGTGAGTGTGGCTTTGCAGTAACATTTCGTGATCTTCTGAGATCATTGTAAGGTTTGCGCCGCTGCAGCCAGTTCCACTTGACGACATCCCTGCTTGTGCCCGCCTCTGTAATGTGCAGACAGGCTGTGATGGAGTCCTGGGGAGGTCTTTTCCGCCCATTGGAAGGGAAGAGAACCTCCCTGTGTGCTGTGACTCCCTCCATAAGCATCTGGAGGAGTAATGGGAGAGTCTGGGTGCAGCCGTGCACCTCTGTGCAATGCTTGTCAGTGTTTGTAGCAGCTCAATGCTGCAAAACACTGACAGAACGACTGTCAAAATCAATGTGGTCATGGTCGCTTTAAGGAAACTGGCTGATGGCGCGTTATCAAATGATGTCATCAGACCCGCTTCCTATTAATTGGCCGGGAACCTTGCAAGGCAGGCTTAACAAGCCCCATGAACAGAAGATTGTTGTGAGAGGGTAGGCTGGAGCTGGGATTGCCCTCCCCACACACTACCAATGCTGGCTGCCCTGAAATCATGGCCTGGGAATGTGGGATTGTGGAATGACCCCTTAGCATCAATAATTGAGTTCTATTCTTTCAGAATAAACTCTTGGTTAGTGCACAATCTGTTGCTATTTTTCTCAGAGGGTTAAATCTGCTCCAAGGTTAAGGTTCTGTATTGTATATTCCACTGTATAAAGATGTTAAGAAGCAGCAGTATTACATTTTCTGGGCCATTTGCAGGCTAGTGCACAGTATCTGTAGCTGAAATTGCAATATATAAATTTGTTTCTAGTCAAGTTTCCTTATTTAAAATCATCATCATCATCGTTTCATCATAGGCGGTCCCTTGAAACGAGGATGACTTGCTTCCACGCCAAAAAAAGGACGCGTTCACGGGTCTTTCAATGAAGGACCCGAACTACATCCTGAAGGGTGGAAGATGCCTGTGCGTGGATTTTTTTTATGTGGGGTGGCCGTTGCACACCAGCCACCACACGGGCTTGACAGAGCTAGGTCTTGGTCCAGTGGCAAGACAACTGGAGATCAGTTCTGCTGCACGGACCTAGTGTGGGCTGGCCCGTGCTGCCCCTGGCCCTGAACTCGCGCCTCCCCTGGGCCCCGATCACGTCCCTCCACAGTCTCTCGCCGCTCCTTCGCCCCGACCTCGCTGCTCCTGCCGTATCTGCCCACGCTCCAATCACCGACCTGGATCTTGATGACATCACTCTTCACAGCGTTGCCCTTCTGCACCAGCTCGCACTGTATCTTGTAGTGGCATGCCTCCACGCTGCTCATGGCCGCTGTTCGCCGCTCCTTTTATGGTTCACTTTGACTTACTGTGCTATCTGACTGGGTCTACTGTTTATAACCCTGACCATTCCGTTTGCTACGTTCCCAGTAATTGCTGTAGATGAGCCTCTCCATTTGAGACAGCGAGCTTCAGTAAATGCTTTAACCTCACTGTGCTGGATCTTCTGAGAAGCTTTCCTTTCTGATCACTATTTTCCTCTTCTGTTTACTGCTCCCTTTAGGATCTGTTTAAGGTACAACTATAGTTCTTTTGCAGTCTCTTAAATTCTTTCTGTAAAATACTTGCATTACATAAGGGACTAACTAGTTTTGGATAACTGAGCATTTACGTAAAAGTAGAATTAATATCCGCTTAAAAAATGACAAACTAAATATCCAATTTAAAGGACAGGGTAAAGAGGTTTAAAGTAAGTTGAGTTGCTGGACAGCCTCTGTTGTAAGTTTATCGTTGGGGAAACTCAAACTGCAGTCGACGATACCTAGTTTTTGTTCTAATAAAAAAGTAAACTTTTACATTTTGCTTTTTTTTATTAAAACAAAGATTAAAAACGATAGATTTGTAGCGCTGATGGCTGATTTACACTCTCTACATGTGTCTTATTCTTGGTGATGATGTTAACTGTTTTGTTCTCTCCACAGCCTGGTGTTACTAGTATTTCTGAATATGATGCTGTTTTACAAGCTATGGATGTTGGAGTATACAACGCAGAGTCTCACTACCTGGCACGGGGTCAGGCTCCAGGAGAGGTATTTTATACTCTGACATTTGTCACCAAGCAAAACCTATCTAATGGAGATTTAACCAAATGACTGACTTCAATAGATGCTGGACTGTAACTCTACTGTCATTCTCCTCCCCGAGAATTTATATCTTGCGACTATGATTTATGCAAGGATGTCTTTGCATTTTCACTTCCTAGAATAGGATTTTGAAGCAAGCTCACTGGTGAAAGTAGAAAAAATGAACCAGCAGAGCAGCCAACTGGGCCACTTTAAATTTTCAAGACTGTGAGATCGATAGATTTTTGTTAGGTAAGAGTATCACATGGTATGGAGCAAAGGCAGGCAAATGGAGTTGAGGTATAGGTCAGTCATGATCTAGGGGAATGGTGGAACAGGCTCAAGAGGCTGAATGGCCTACCCCTGTTCCTTTATTCCTATTGGAATTCAAAATGATTCTCTACTAGTACAAAATAATGAGCCTACTGGTTATCATATGGGCCATAGCACAAGTCCAGAGAGCCACATAATTGGGTTAACCATTCGACTTTTTGCATTCATGGTTAGTAATATTATGGGAAACACTTATTTGTTTTATAGTTTCATAACACACTGCCAGCAGCTCTTATGCCACACATTGGCTCTGGATCAGTTCCTATCGTGTGGAGGGTAGCCAATGTAACCCCACTTTTTTAAAAAAAGGAGGGAGAGAGAAAATCAGGGAATTATAGACCGGTCAGCCTGACCTCAATAGTGGGTAAAATGATGAAATCAATTATTAAGGATATCCTAGCAGTGCATTTGGCAAATGGTGACATGATAGGTCCAAGTCAGCATGGATTTGTGAAAGGGAAATCATGCTTGACAAACCTTCTGGAATTTGTTGAGGATGTTTCCAGTAAAGTGGACAAGGAAGAACCAGTTGATGTGGTATATTTGGACTTTCAGAAGGCTTTCGACAAGGTCCCACAAAAGAGATTAATGTGCAAAGTTAAAGCACATGGGATTGGGGGTAGTGTGCTGATGTGGATTGAGAACTGGTTGTCAGACAGGAAGCAAAGAGTAGGAGTAAATGGGGACTTTTCAGAATGGCAGGCAGTGACTAGTGGGGTACCGCAAGGTTCTGTGCTGGGGCTCCAGCTGTTTACATTGTACATTAATGATTTAGACGAGGGGATTAAATGTAGTATCTCCAAATTTGCAGATGACACTAAGTTGGGTGGTAGTGTGAGCTGCGAGGAGGATGCTATGAGGCTGCAGAGTGACTTGGATAGGTTAGGTGAGTGGGCAAATGCATGGCAGATGAAGTATAATGTGGATAAATGTGAGGTTATCCACTTTGGTGGTAAAAACAGAGAGACAGAGTATTATCTGAATGGTGACAGATTAGGAAAAGGGGAGGTGCAACGAGACCTGGGTGTCATGGTACATCAGTCATTGAAGGTTGGCATGTAGGTACAGCAGGCGGTTAAGAAAGCAAATAGCATGTTGGCCTTCATAGCGAGGGGATTTGAGTACAGGGGCAGGGAGGTGTTGCTACAGTTGTACAGGGCCTTGGTGAGGCCACACCTGGAGTATTGTGTACAGTTTTGGTCTCCTAACTTGAGGAAGGACATTCTTGCTATTGAGGGAGTGCAGCGAAGATTCACCAGACTGATTTCCGGGATGGTGGGACTGACCTATCAAGAAAAACTGGATCAACTGGGCTTGTATTCACTGGAGTTCAGAAGAATGAGAGGGGACCTCATAGAAACGTTTAAAATTCTGACGGGTTTGGACAGGTTAGATGCAGGAAGAATGTTCCCAATGTTGGGGAAGTCCAGAACCAGGGGTCACAGTCTAAGGATAAGGGGTAAGCCATTTAGGACCGAGATGAGGAGAAACTTCTTCACCCAGAGAGTGGTGAACCTGTGGAATTCTCTACCACAGAAGGTAGTTGAGGCCAATTCACTAAATATATTCATAAGGGAGTTAGATGAAGTCCTTACTACTCGGGGATTCAAGGGGTATGGCGAGAAAGCAGGAAGGGGGTACTGAAGTTGCATGTTCAGCCATGAACTCATTGAATGGCGGTGCAGGCTAGAAGGGCTGAATGGCCTACTCCTGCACTAATTTCTATGTTTCTATGTCTACACAGAATTATGCATTTATCGGGTACGGTAGCATAGTGGTTATGTTGCTGGACTAGTAATCCAGAGGCCTGGTAGCTGTGGAATTTAAATTTAGTTAATTAAATTAAAAAACAATCTGGAATAGAAAGCTAGTATCCGTAATGGAACTAATGGATTGTCGTAAAAGCCCATCTGGTCCTTTAAGAAGGAAATCTGCCGCCCTTACCTGGTCGGCCTATATGTGACTCTACACCCACAGCAATATGGTTGATGCTTAACTTACCTCTGAAATGGCCAGCAAGTCACTCAGTTGTATAAGGCGGCTCACCATCACCTTCTCGAGGGTAATTAAGGATGGGCAATAAATGCTGGCCTTGCCAGCGACGCCAACATCTCATGAAATAAAAATATGTTTTTATATATTTTTAATACAGACAAAACTGTATCCCAAAATGTTTTCAAGTCAATAAGGGTGTCATAAGAACAAATTCAAGATGGTCGACTGATCAGGGGACATTGGGACTTAGGATATCGTGAATATTCACTGTTTTTAAATAGCACTGCAGCTTCAGTATGAAATGGTTGAACTATACTACTTACATAAAGTTACCTGTAAGAATCCTGCCGAACACATTACTGGTGCAGTGCTCAAACCGTCAATCAAAGAAGCACAAAACAATCAGAAATTCTGTGACCTCACTATGCGTAATTAAACATAGTAGATTGCAGAGGTATTTTTAAATAATCATCACTTAAAGGCGACCATTTACATAGCACCAATGTCATTGGGCAGTGGCTACATAAGTGCAGGAAAGTTCTACCTAATTTCAGTGCTCTGATCTGGAAACAGATTGCTCTTTGTGAGTGCTGTTGCCTGGATAAACTGAGTACTGTTGGTTTATGAAGGAAGCCAGCACTTAGCAAAACTTGCTTGTTCCCAGATCAGAGCTCAGAGTATAAGATTTCCTAATTATAGACTGAGCGATGCATTTTTTTACAAACCCATTCCCCAATATTTTGGATTACTGCATAATATAGTCATGGATTAAACAGGGTTAATGGTATGTAACTTCAAATAAACATCCCATCTCTCCATAATCACATTGCATTGATGCACTAAACTTAGCCACCTTGGTCTGTTTTTCACTGTAATGTATATAATGTTTTAAAAATGAAGAGATAGAAATGCTCTTTTTTTAAATTAAATACATTGGGGTGGAGTTTCCAATTTAGGCGCAATCGGCAATTCGGGGACAAATTGTGCTCGTTTCCCGAAGTGAAGTGATGGTTCAGGTTTTCACTCAAACTCAATTTGCATAATCACAAACGTTAAATCATTCATGAACCAGCGCAATTGGGCAACATTTTAGATTGTAATTGGTAATTTTTTCCCTCTTGCATTGAAAAATATTCCTTGAGTGGTAACCTTGTGTAATTTTATTAATACAGTTGAAAATGTCTTTATCAATATGTATAAGCACGTTATACAGTTTGGACCTCTCTTATCCGGCACCCTCGGGACCTGGCCTGTGCTGAATAAGGGATTTTGCCAGATGAGAGGAGCTCAGCGGCCTGAGGCGGGGTATGGTGGCCCGAGGTCGGGGCGGGAGGGAGGAGGTCGGCGGGCCAAGTGTCGGTGCAGCCCCAGCGGGTGGTGACACACCCCCAACGGGTCGAGTGTAGACACAGCCCCAAAGTCGGGTTGGAGGTCGGCTGCATTCTGCGCATGCATCCCTGGTCGCCGGAATAATGCTGGACGAGGAGTGATGCTGGACTAGGGAATCCCGGACAGAGGAGGTCCAACCTGTATAAGAATTGTCTAGTCCACCACCTATGAGTAACCTGATTTTAAATAACTGAAAGTGATTTTTTTAAAACTATATAGAAACATTTACTGGTTTCATTGGTGTACACTACTCTGTTTCTTGGTAAATTAAATATTTTTTAATATTTAAAATCTTTTAAAAGGTGCCTATCAGTGTCCTTGCGCCCGAAAAAAAATCAGTTTAATTTTAAGAACCTCCTTGAAAGGCCGCAGTCAGGCAATTAGCGGAAACTCGTCATGGTGATTAATTCAACCTGGGGTTGTAGCCAGTTTTGTGGGCAGAGCCGGCTTTCAGCGCAATGTTTTCTAAACCAGAGTTAAAGATCATGGAATCTCGATTTGCGTTGGGCGTAATTTACGCTTGAAATTCTGCGATCATTTGCGCTGGTTTGGCCGACTTTGAGCGAATTGCATTGGAATACCAGCGCAACCTAACCCAAATCCTTTTGTAACTTGATTCTTCTCTTCTGTACAGCAAACTTCCCCAGTCACAGGTGGAGTGGGCCCAGCTATTAGAGTCACAACAGCGTTACCATGATGCTGAACTGCAGAAATGGAGAGAGATTTTAAAATCATCAGTCGTGCTTCTAGATCAGGTAACTGCTATTTCTTATTGACGAGTGCAGATCTACATCAGTGGGCCAGAACCAGCCAGTGTTTTGAAGTGATTTCATGTGTACGCCCCACTCCTCAGTGCTTTTGTTAAAAAGTTGATGACATTTATTACAAATATTTGCCTTTTTGTGGCATGTTGCAGTGGATTATTTAACCCGATACCAATCAACATTTTGTATTGTATAGTCATCATGGAGGGTTGAGTGGGTAGCTCACTGGCTTTTCACCTCAGGGGACTGGATTCAAAGCAAGTCCATATTGACGGGATGAGCTACATATTGGATCACATGTAAAATGAGTTTGGGGAGTCTTAATTCACTTCTCAGTGGGCAGTGACTCACAAAACTGTCCCTAACTTAGCACGAATTTGCCAGTAAATTGTCAATCTTACTCAGAAGGGGCCACAGGAGGCTAGCAAATGGAAAATGACAACGGGGTGCTTCTCTGAGATTACAGATTAAATAAATTGTTGGGGTATACTTTACTCTGCATCTTAGCATACTATACATGACCTACAAGACAAGTGCTTGCTTCTAACACTGGGGCCTAAGTTTTATAACTCCCAACACCAACTATACCCTGGGGATGTAATGCATTTGCTTCATGGGTTCGTTGCTTAAGAATTCATAGCAACGCATTGCTATTAAGAATTAGTTGGTTTATTAACAAAGGTTACACATTACCAGTTCATCCACTAGGCTCATAACTGCATGCCTCATCATGGATGACCTAGACCCAACTGCCTGGGGTTTTATTGAGTCATGTGAACATCATGTGACTGGCTAAGCCACTCACAATGCAACAGCTATACAACTATTTGAGTGGAACGTCAAATGCCTGGAACAGCTCCACAATTATTTTGTGTGAACCTATAAATCAAGTGCCCCCTTGTAAATAAATCGTTAACTCAAGTGCCCACTGGTTAAAAGGGGGGCGGGCACACTCCAAAAGCTTTTCAAGTGCCCCCTTTTTATTTGTTTTTTTTTCGGGTACTAAAAACACAAATTATACAAGTGCCCCCTGGCTAAAAGGGGGAGGGGTCGCTACAACCGGCAAGTAAACAAATTAAACTTTAACTTTAAATGATCAAATTAAAATTTGGTTGCCAGGGGTGATGATGCACTCTCGTCCCTCCAGCGCCCACCTCTCGCGGAAGACCACGAGCAATACCGGTGGATAAAATGTTCACGCAACTTGGGGCTCGAACCCACAATCCTGAGATTAAGAATCTCCTGAGCCTGTGGTCGGTCTATGGAGAGCTTTGGCCCAGGCCATGGCTGCACCAGCTCTACAAACCTGTGAGCATACTCACAGATGCATACATTACAGGGGTCATTTACATTTGAGAGCCAGACTCTCCAGCATTTGCACCTCGCTGCGGATGAAGGCTTTGTGCAGCCGGTCTCGACGGGCCTGCCTACGCAGGAGGGAGAGGCAGCTGGCGATCTGCCTATTAAATACCGCCCCCCTCCCATTCCCCCAAAAATGTGTCATTTAGATGATGGAGCCTGCACACGGCCAAGATCTGCGAGAGTTTTCACAAACCTTTCTCCTCATGCCGTGTAGTTTCCCCCCCTGCCGCCAACCTGTAAACACTGGGCACCTGCGTCTAACAGGAGGCCCCTGCACCCAGCGTTCCTAAGGGTGAAATGGTGGAGAAACATGGAAACACAAGGGAAGGCCATATTTCCCAGATTTGAATGTTGGATGCATGCAGTTTACCCCAACAGACCTGATCACCAGCGATAGGCAGGAAGACGGGGATGCAGTGGCGCAAAACATCAAGTGGCTTTCCACCTGCTCCCACAACAGAACCATTGAAAAATCAGCTCAGGGTGGGGTGACCGAAATGAAAAAATGTTCCAGTTCCCAGCAGTCAGCACAAAATTTGCCAAATTTAGGGGAATTTGTATTTTTAGATCTGAAGATCCTACAGTAGTGCAAACTGATGAGCAATCACATTCTGCATCTTAACCGTGTGACTGCGCACGTCACAGAGTGTGAAAGATAAGCAGCCGTGAATGCTGAAAATGTTTGCAGTCTCATCAATCTGGCCTTCATAGCTGCTGAAGCTGACTAGAGGATACACGGGTCTGTGATTCCCAATCTGGTGCTAATCGCCTGCTTGACAGAGATTATCCTAATTTCCGCTCAGTCCAATGCGAGGAAGATTAACCCTTGCAGAGCCTGTAAAGTTTTTTGCACTGAACTGACAGAGTAAGAGTGAGGAAAGTTACTGTGCACTTGGCTGTAATTACATTTATACACTGTTGCTTCCTAATCAGAATTTTTCCGAGTTTCCACCCAAACGCCAGGTTTGTGGGAGAATCCATGATTAAACATGAAACTCCTACAAAGTGGTGGAAGAGATCTTCAAAGAATACTGCCTTAATGAACCTCTTTTATTGATTGTTACAATATGTTGAATAGTTGTTTCAAAAATCATTATATTTCTTGTGCATGGTGTCACCCTAATGAAGATCAGTTTGCTCCCCCCATAAAAAGTTGAGCAAATAGTTCTCCATGAAGACTGTGCCTCTTTAATTTTTTTTCCCGATTTGAGTAAAGGGAGCAGCACGAGCTTTAATATTTATTACATCTGTTAAAGGGCTCTATTATGTTGGCGGAAATGGAATCTGGGCCGTTGCTTCATCCTGTAGACCTGGCCTTCAGCCAGGCTCAATCCAAGCCTCCTCTGCATATGCTGCTGAAAGTTGAGTTGCTCAGATAAGCTTTGGAATTTCATTTTTTTTTAATTCATCCTACAGATGAGAGACTCGCTAGTAACTCTACAAAAAGGCATCGGTTTGCGTGATTACAGCTCTGAAACAGACAAGCGTGATCGGTTTCACTGATGGGCATTACCAAGGCCGAAGAGGGAATAGTGTGCAATATAGTTATATATAAAATATATATATATATATATATATATGTATATATGTGTGTGTGTGTGTATATATATAAATATATATATATATATTAAAAGTAAAAGGACACTGGAACCACAGGCTGAGTTGGACCTCCAGGATTGCTGCCCCAGTCAGCGGAATCACATTTGACAAAACCAAGATCCTGTACCGAATACAAACTGTGGTGGAACTAAGTTCTGACAGCACTGACGTATCATCGGAAGACAACAGCCACGCTAATCTACCTACACACTCATGTTGTAAATCCTAGAATGTTGTACTGTAAGCTTTAACATGTAACAAAAGCATGTAATAATCTGTAGGCTGTCTCTGTTGTGGAAGACATGTAACTGAAGTCCCGTGAGCTCTGTGTTAAAATAAGGTATTCATCAAACACAAATAGGAGCAGGGTGAGGATCTTGAAACTACTACAGGTCACTTTGCCTGCAAAAACACATCTGGTTAATATTAACAAAATTAATCAAATGTATTGATTCTGGCTCGGAGTGAATGGATAAAGAAACTGTGAATATCTGTATTGATAAAACTTGAAGACGTTCTAAGTTACAAGTGAAAAGTAACTGGAATCCTGATGTGACTGACTTAGATATTTATTATTGTAAATACAGACTAAACAATCTATCATAGGCAGGTCCGAGAATATATAGGGCGAAAGCGTGTCTCTGTTCTGTTACTCTCATTGCAGCATGTCGAAGAGTTGCAGATTGCTCGCAGAGTGCATGTGTGGAACCTGGCTGTGAAACATTCCGTGTTTTATGTTGAAATGGTAACACGTTTGTTGGGGATGAGAGTTTCATCGTCAGTACCGTTAATGTGCTGAGGCGCCCACAGGGAGGTGCAAAGCAGCTGAGAAGTGTGTTGTCGCGTTTAGCTGTGGTGCAGAAGAATGGCATGTCAGTCTGTTCAGTTTTTGGTTCTACAGTTGCAGAGTAGAAAATTGAAAAACTACAGATTAGTGCAGACGTATTTAATGAGATTTAAATTTCCCAACAGAAGTCAATAAGCCACAGTTTAATAATAAGAAATAATTAAGGATTTGTCTTAAAATTCCCTGTGGGATTTGATCCACAGATCTGGCAGGATCCCATTGGATTCAGTGGGATTTTTAATTTGAGTGTCCTGTCATTTGATCAAGTCTTTTACTAGAGAATAGAGAGAAATTACGCTGGATGCTTGCTAATACGGTTCACGGAGGAGACAAGGACATAACGTACGGAGGAGACAAGGATATAATGTTTAGTGACCAAAATTCAATGGGTTGGCTCATAACAGCAGAACTCCATGCGATAATAAGAGCATGGTGCAGGAACACACATGCTGCATGGTGGAATAGGGGCAGAGAGCTGATAAATCCAAATGGCACCAGCCAAGCACTTTAATCCACCCAGGCCCCAGAGTCATCACTGACCTTGTGCATGCTGACACTTTAAACATTGGTAGGTAATTTGCATTAGTATGTGCAAGAATAAAACAAATTCAAAATGGATGCCTAAAACAGTATGCCCAATTAGAATACAACCTTCACACATGGGACCTTGGAAATGGGTGCTCGTCTGTGAGCTGTTTGGGATTGAATAAATTATCTGCTATTAACATAGTACAAGCAAAGAGAGATATTTAAATAGTTTATTTATAATTATACGATTGTGTAATGGCTTGTCTGTGAACTGACAGAGTTGGAAGGTATGGTGCGATGGGTGACAGACAGGTGCCTCTTCACTTTGTTCAAAGATTGACCAGTATTATGACCATTTGTTTCAATGACCATCCCTGAGCTTGATGTGTTTAAAGTAGGGTTGGGACAAATTGGTTGGGGGGCGGGGGGAGGGAAGATTCTGGCATTTCGGAAACAAAAAAATGTCATCAGGTTTTGATGCTTGTCAACGTGGAATTTGTGGTAAATTGGTTTGTGCGTTGCACAGGCTGCTGCCTTTCCCCCAGAGTTGTGGATTGTATTAGTACTATTTTATTAGTCTTGTGAAAACTGACATTTCAAAGACTTGGAATGAATTCTGGAGGGAGAACAAACTTTAGAGTTTTTAAGGAAATTGGACTCCAGTAACTTACTCTGTGTGTTTCTGTGTGGACAATTATTAGGTGAATTACACAGCTGCCAATACCTTTTCGATGCAGTCAGATAGGATAAGATTTGATATCAAATATAAGGTGCTTTTAATACAACTGATACGACATTTTTTTTAAACATTGCTTTCTAAAAAGAACAAACCTTTCTGTTAGTTCAGAAGTTTGTGTTGTCAATCAGAAATTATTTAGCAATATTTAATCAATTACTGTGATCAGTCAGCTATGTGCATTGTAAATTGTGTTGGCATACATGCCCAGTTACATACCAATGCACTGTTTTAATTTATTGACAGAATATTTCAGTGCAATGGTCGTGAAGCCCACAATGTTTTCTCTTAAGGACAGGCCCAAGTGTGATCCATGTCCCACGATCCACTTGAATCATTGGGAGTATAGAAAAAAGAAAAGTCCGATTCCAACATAGACTTTGGATATTTTGGTAAATGCTGACAAACCCATTTCTAACTGAATTATGGCATCATATTATTCTATGAGCAGTTCACTCTCGTACAATACTACCTTCACTTTGCTTTTTGCCACGCATCGCATCCACACTTCGCATGACTGGTAGAATCGAGAGGCGGATACTTTGCAGTAAAGCTGCTGATCGGATTCAATAGGTTGTGTTTGCGTTGCCGATCACTCCAGATAGCATCACGTTGATGAGTACTGTCTTTCCTTTATGTGCTAAAGTTGTAACTTAATTTTTTTTTAATTCTGAACTCATTGCTACATTTTGTGTTGCCTTTAATATTTGCGTTCGTATTTTCAATTCATGGAATGGAACTCAGAAATAGTCAGAAAATAGATTTGCACTGTAGAAAAATAATTTTGGATATTTTGAGGCTGTCCAGCTGCTTACACTCATTGTACTATTTTTTGTGTCTATGCTTGGTATTGTATAGGATTGCCAGCATATTAAGAATTGAAACTGTTTTATTTTTAAACTAGCTAATATATTTGGCTAGTTTTGGTTTTAGAGTTTACATTATGTGTAACACCAAAAATCAGTCAAGCAGGATTTGAGAAAAGTGGCAGGATCCGGAAATAGTTATGCAGGTCTGCGAGTAAGTTTACAAGCCCAGGGTGAGTAAGCGAGTGTGTGTGTGTGTGTGTGTGTGTGCACATGTATGTGTTGGAAAGGAAGGGATAAGTTGCATAAAATACACAGAATTTAAATTGGTGTACAGACCCTTGGTCGATAACACATGTATCAAATTTGAGTTTCACACAGGACACTGTAGAACAGGTCAAAATGAAAATATATTCCCATCAAAACTGAGCTATCATCTTGCTTAAAATATGGATGGGCCCATAACTTTCTCGATGGGTTACCCTTACCGAAATATCCCACGGCTATCCTACTCGAAAAATTGTAAAACATCCGATTAGGATCTTCCAAGGTTTTCGGACAAATTCTAAAGAATTCTTTGGGAGGAATAGTAAATCCTACTGGATTTTTGGTAAGGGTAGAGTCTGTATTGATTTACATCATGGAATTTGCCTGCTTATCCGTTTGTTTTATTTCTTACTTTAATCTGTATAACGAGTGATACTTTGAAGTGAAGGATGATTTGGTTGAAGTTTCATAATTCCTTTTTTTAAGGTAGCACAGTGTGTTTTTACCATGATATAGTTATCATATTGTAATGGAGGTGGTAAAGTGACCCCTGTGCCTGAAAATAACTTGTGACCAAAAGAATTCTAAAAGTATAGAGCAACGGTAAAATAGATTTGGTCCAATGAACTATAGTAAACTTTTGAAATCAGTTATTTCTAATCATTTTGTATTCATATGGCACTTTTGAAATGTCAATGTATTGATACTTCTTAGAACTAAAACACACTGGCAGAAATGTTATCCTTTATTGCAAAAGATACAAATAATGTGTATTCGGACATGCATTACCTCTTTTATTCAGATTGTTCGCATTTATACTCAAGTTCTTGGGTCATGCACTTTGTCCACCTTTTGTCTCTTGGTTTCTGCGTTTTATGGTTAAACATGATTGAACACACACCTGTCATTCATTCCCAAATTTGGTGTAATCTGGAATCTAAAATCAGATTACAGGTAAAGGAAGCACCATTCCTGATGGCAGGTAGAGCTATGCTATATGTGGCTCTTTATGCTGTATTAGCTCACACATACGGGCCTAGAAATTTGGCCGCACAGCCTCCTAAGCCTCCAATATGGGGGGGGGTGGGCGCAGGAAGCACACGCTCATTACAAACAGGAAGTGCGCCGCCAGCCATATTGGTAAAGACCAAAAATCATATACATATGCAATTAAGGGGCCTAACTCTTACTCGAGGCCCCCACTGCAAAATTGGTTTGCCCTGAGGCAGTCAGTGCTGGCGCCGGCTACACTCAGGAAAACCAGCTTCTACATGCGGCATAACAGGCGGTCTGAAAGGGACCACCTGTTGGACCGCAACCAACAAGTTAGGGTTTAAATATATACTGACCTAAATGTGGAACCAGGAGGAGTCGGGGTGCTGCTCCAGACACCACATTCAAAGAACGTTGCTGGCCACTGCTTCCCCTCGGCTCCCCCGCCTGCCCTCCGGATCGTCACTTCCCCCCCGACCAGAGCTTCCTTCCCAACTTGATCGCCACCTCTTGCTTCCCCTCCCCCTGTTGTCGCAGTGGCCCAATCATCAGTCTCGCTTCACTGGCGACCTTCCTGTACCAGCTCACCGGCCCAAGGGTAATGAGGGCCAAGGACGAAAGTCAGGTGTGCCTCGGACCTCATCATTCAGGCACAGGGAACTAGCCCTGCGCCCCCTCGCGTGCACAAATATGGGCGCGCCCGAATTTCTAGGCCATGGGACCTCAGTTTTTGCACCATTCCTTGCTGCATATATTGTGATGGTTTTTGTTGCACAGTAGTCATCCTCCTCTCCATCGCTCACTACTCAAGGTAAAAGCTGTATTGTTGTATTTTCTTTTCCTTGAACTTATAGTATTATTTCAGAAGAAAATAGACAGCCCATATAATGTCTTGCAGGGTCAGTTACCTTTTCGGAATCAAACCACACCCATATCAAAATGTTGAATTCTCTTTACTGCCTTGCTGGTAGATTATCATCCAAAACACATTATTGAAGGAAGAGTTTTATGGGCTGTAAATTTTCTGGACTGTGGTAAGAATTTTTTTATTAAACTGATTGCTGTCGTGTTACAAGACGTTGAACTATGATCATTGTACTGTATGCAGGATCTGAAAATGTGAATATGACGAGAATATAGTTTAAAAGGGACAGTGTCTGCTCCGTGGGTCATTCAACTTGTCTTGTTTCTATTTAAATAATGCAAAGAGTCACAAAAGATGTCCTAATTGATTGTTGCAGTGAGATTTTTAAACTGATATGGTGCATGGAGAATTGAACAAATTAATGTGTTTAATGCAACAGTTGGAGTCCATTACTCGGAAACTAATTGTTATTGATTTGACAATGTTATCAATTGAAGGATGTGCAAAAGCTTTACATATGTGCAAGGAAACGGTGGAAGCTCTTACTGGAAATGCCCCAATAGTGCAAACTGATCCCTTTATCCCATTGTTCCAATGAAGTAAAGTCTGTAGATCGTAGGGGGAATAAATTGGTGCCTGAGGAAAAAATTCCCCTTTTACTCCCACTTAACAGGGTGTCTGTTAACTAGGCTGATGCTGTACTATTATGTAATTTAGTTTAAATGAACACGGTGCCCACTCCAGGCAGATATTTCTTTTTTAAATAAGATGCATGTGTATCTGATGCTACCTAATGCTAGCCTGCAGGCTATGCAACCATCACCAGATGAAATGAGGTAAAATTGGATTGTGCGGCTTGACTATGCCATGGCATTAAGTAACAAAGTATCACAATGTGCATTCAAAAATAAGGTACATTTTTTTAGAACTGTTTTGATCTCCATATATGAAACCTAACTGTAAACTTTGCGCTGTGCGCAGGTTTAATTTTAATAACCTTGCCTACTAGAGTTTAGGTTACTATGGCAACCCACTTGTAAGTTAATGTAAAGTAGAAACAAGGTATGAATAAAAAGTGTTGAAAAAAATTGCCTAATACTTTTGTCACCTCTCTTTCCTGGGTGATGTTGTAAAATTACTTGTGGTCATCAAAGTCTTTTTTCTTACTTGTAAATAGGGGTCACAGAAAATGAGTGTTAGAGATGTTCATGACCGCAGTCTCAATCCTTCTGTTTGTCACAGTTTCTTTTTCAGTTTATGCTCATTAAGGGGAGGGATAACAATGCTGGTGCTTTTACTGACAAATGAAAGTATTGTTCTCCAGAAATTCCATTAAATATTGTTTCACACTCCTTGAGTATGTGATCTTGGAAATTAGCCATATAAGTAAAAATGGTTGTTACTAACTTTATGGGAACCACTTCTGTCACGGTGCCATATTTATAGAGAATATTTACATCTCGCTAGTATTTACTTAGCAAATTGTGGTATAAACAGAAAATATGATAAGGATCCATGGGAATTGAATAATCACAACCAAAGCACTAACCATAACTCACTCCAGACTGCAAGTTATCCGGTTATCCCACTTGTGGGACAAGTTGCAGCACATGGGTCTTCAGTTATACAGGCTGAATCATACGTTGCATTACCAGAAGAGAGTTCTGGGTACACATAGTTACACGCATGTAGGCAGCTCCTAAATAATAAATTCTGGGTGTTTTGCAAGCCAGGGTAGCAACACATGTGCTATCAAAATATTTTAAAAGACAAGTCTTATTCAGTCTATAAAATATTCAAGTGGTGCAAGCATTTTAGAAATTAGCATTTATTAAATCCAATTTGAACCCACACTGAAGTTATATGCCATCCAGGACAAACTCTGCTTCCCCACAAGATATTGAATTACACTGATGAGGTTCAGGATCTGATTCTATCTTTCAATCGTTGTTTCGGAGTTGCTGCAAATCAATGCTAAAATGATGGTATTAAAAAAAGAAAGACTTGGATTTATATAATGCCTTTCACGATCACAGGATGTGCCAATGAAGTACTTTTGGAGTGTAGTCACTGTTGCAATGTGGGAAACGTGGCAGCCAATTTGCGTACAGCAAGCTCCCACAAACAGCAATGTGAAAATCACCAGATAATCTGGTTTTGTTATGTTAATTGAGGGATACATATTGGCCAGGACACCAGGTAAAACTTCCCTGCTCTTCTTTGAAATAGTGCAATGGGATCTTTTACGTCCACCTGAGAGAGCAGACGGGGCCTCGGTTTAACATCTCATCCAAAAGATGGCACCTCCAACAGTGCAGCACTCCCTCAGCACAGCACTGGTGTGTCAGCCTAGATTTATGTGCTCAAGTTCCTGGAGTGGAACTTGAACCCACAACCTTTTGACTCAGAGCTGAGTGTGCTACCCACTGAGCCACAGCTATAACTCAACCTTCCAAGGGAAGGTGGTCACATGCACACAAGTCTGTACCAAAGTAGCTGTCAGGGACTCCGATCTTTCCTTTCACCTTTAAGAGAAGTATTTCTATTCAGAACTTTTCCAAAATGATCTGGATGGATCTTGGAGTTTAAATTATGGTGAGTTGCAGACATAACTACATATCCCACCAGTCCATGGTACAGCGAAGGTAGATATTGGTATGAGCACCAGAAATTCAAAGCTCACAATTATATTGAACAGGCTGGATGGACCAGTCGCTCTTTTCCTCTGTTATTTTTTGTATGATTGTCAGCGATCTCTTCAAACGCCTGCACATTGACACCTTCTCAACACACAAGGGAAGCATCTCAAATGTATGGTGTAAAGACTAGCTCATGACGTAAAACACTTAGGGGCCGAAATTGGCGAAGGCCCCCGACAGCCAAAAGAACTGCTGATGGCCGCCGAGGTACCTGATGGTATTTTGGACAGGGTTTTCGTCAAAAAGGTCCTTGAAAGGGCGGCGGGCGGAAAAAGAGGGACTTGCGCTGCCCATCTGGGCGGCAAAGGCGCTTGCTGCCCAAGTGCTGCCGAGGATGGAGTCAAGCCCACGGAGGGTCGAAGACCTGGAAAGGAAAATAATTTTTTTTTTTAAACCATCGGAACACCTTCAAGGGACCCCTTCCAGGTAAGTCGCTGTAAAGAAAAAATTAAAGAAATGTTTACTAACCTTTTTTTTCAGCTCTTCATACTTACCGTCGGGGGATAGAACAGCCTCCAGCCAGCGGTCCTTCCCCGTTCTGGCACCGACTCCCGCCCGCATCAATATGGATTCTCGGCGGGCAGGAGATCAGTTGTGCCACTTGGCTGCCCACTGACAGCAGCGGGCAATTCCTGACGGTTCTCCCCTCCTGCCCGCTTCACACCAAATGGAAAATGGCACAGGGCGCAACCTGAAGAGGAATGTGGGCGGTAATGCCATCAAATTCGGGCCTTATGGTGTTGTGATCTGGAATGCACTGCCTGAAAGGGTGATGGAAGCAGATTTAACAATAACTTTCACAAGGGAATTGGGATAGATACTTGTATTGGAAGAACTTATAGGTCTCTGGGGAAAGGGCAGGTGAGTGGAACTACTTCGATAACATTCAAAGAGCCGGCACAGGCACGATGGGCTGAATGGCCTCCTGTGCTGTATGATTCTATGATAACTTATAATGAAATTCTCTATCAAGAGAAAGAAAGGGCTGTATTTATATTTGATGATTTCTCAGTATGTCTCTTCAAAATGCTTAATAGTCACCACTGTTCAGACACACTCTTCTCCAGTCACACGTTTTAAAACATTTAGATTATTTTGATTTGTAACCTGCCCTTAGCCTTGAAACAAATAAGCACCATATATTAGGGACGGGAAACTGAGCTGCGTGCGTGGCATAGGTAATTCAGGAGAAACTTCTTCACTCAAAGAGTGGTTAGAAGGTGGAACTCACTACCACAGGGAGTGGTTGAGGCGAATAGTATAGAAGCATTTAAGGGGCAGCTAGATACACACACGAGGGAGAAAGGAATAGAAGGATGCTGATAGAGTTAGATGAAGAGGGGTGGGAGGAGGCTCGTGTGGAGCATGGACCAGTTAGGCCGAATGGCCTGTTTCTGTGCTGTAGATTCTATGTAATTAATGGGGACTTTTCCTATCAGTCAACATTTTCACTGCCCTATTATTGTGCCATTGCTGGAAGTGATTTTCCATAACAGGTATGAGATGCCACTGAAGAATTAAAAACAATTCAACAATTAACTTAGCAGAATCGCGCTTAGATCTGCAACACAGGACAGTTCACATCTGACCCACATTGTCAACAACAGACGGTATCTGTAACTGGACCTGCAGTACCAATGGTAAGTGGCTTTTCTTCTCTGGTCATGTTTTTTTTCTTGTTTGTTTGAAATCTAGTGTTTGATCTCTGGTGGCCTAGTGGTAGAGTATACGATAGATCCTATTGGTCAGTACTTGGGCTGTACAATCGATGGTCTGGATGAAGAATTGTGCATAGTCACTGCCTGTCTAGTGCATCAGGTGTTGAAAGGCTGCCCCTGGCTTTAGACTGTGTAAAGACCTCAATTAGAGATCTTTCAAATGCATAAAAAAACATTCACTAATATTGATTGATATCTGAAATATTTATGTTTTCCTTTACAGATTCTGATGGATCTGCTGTGTTTTCCCAGCATTTTCTGATTTTATTTCAGATTTCCTAACATTTGCAGTGGTCATGTAATGGAAATGGAAATTCAGCTTTTATTTTGAAATCAAAACCACTGATGGTAGATTTAAATCTGCATTAAGCTGTCAAATACACAATAATAGTTGTAACAGAGGACAGTAAAAGCTTCAGCGAGCACATTTAGTTTAGACTAGTTGATTGTTCATGGTGCTGTACACGGGAAGTCAAGTCCAAGTGTGGTCTTCAAGTGAAGTGGCTTAGAAAGTGGGGAATAATTGAAATGGGACACAAAGGTATGATTCGGTAAGTATCTTTATTCACATTTTAAAGAATTCATTGTCTTTTTTAAATAATTCAGTACAAGTTCCTATGTTCAAATTAGTACTGGAAATGCTATGTAAAGTTGTCATACTGTAAGTACACTCTCTCATTAGAGCTGGTGCAACTGCGCCCACACTGGTTGGAGAGTATAATTACAGGGTGACAAAGTTTACATAGGCAGTTTTCACTAAGTGTGGACAGAGGAATGTATTCATGGGAAAAGCTGACAGGATGTGCATGCAGGTGTAAGGTTTTCAATATATATATATATATAAGTTGTTCTGATCTAATGGAATTGAACAGGGTCTGAGTTCAAGTAAATCAGCAGTATGTATATAAAATTACATTAAAAAGTAGGCTACAGCATCTGTGGAAGCTTAAACATGGAAAAGTCTGAAATATGCATTCATATTTATTGCCACCAAATATCTTGAGAGTGATGGCGTTTTTATAAAGCAATGCTGGTGATTTTCACCGGTGAAAAAAATGTATTTTTAGAAAAGTGAACTTTTATTTTCTTAAATTGCAAGAATATTATGTGATGTTATCAAAAGAAGAAATCTGAGCATCTGAGATTATATAAATGCTGATTATAATCATCCAGGACAAGGTGTAGCAATAAGCATTCCTAGTAGTTCACATTGACCGTTGACAGACGAGCTATAAAGGCTTGTGTTAATATGAGACATCATTTTTTAAAAGGGACAATACATTACATTAAATTGAGTTCAAAGTACCCGATTACAACAACCTCTCAAACCCCTCGCCTTCTCTCATACTCCTTTCAACCTGTGGTATCTGCTCTATCGACCTTGGCCTTTCACTTAGATTGATCCAAAAAAGGTTATTGCATTGTAATTTGTGTTCCAATTTTTTTAAATCCCCAATATTTCAAGGGCTTGAAATTGCCCTCCGCCCTATTTGGGGTGGATAATTTGATTTAAAGGATGAATTACCACCAGGACAGATGGGGCGGAGATTGGAGGGAACTTCAGCCCTTTTGTGAACAAGAATGAACGGGGTGGTGTTGGGGGCGGAAGACGGGCGGTGTAATTTAGTGCTGCGCTGAACACGTCAGCCCGCGTTGCACTGACGCATCGCAACGTCCATTGTGCCACCAGAGAGTGGCTCGGCCAGGCCTGTGGCAGGGCACCCAAGAGAGGGTGCCGGGCTGCCTGTCGGCGACCTGATCGAACTAGCGGCCGCCATTGTCGGGCCGACTCAGGATCAGTCGATAATTTAAACAAAATGGCAGCCACAATGGTACGCCCTCCCCTTTAAGGGCGGACGCACTGCCCAGCCACCGGGGGCAGCGACAGGTGCTGACCATGTTCCCACGGGGCAATTTGCCCCATCGTGCGCAAAAAGGGTCAGTGCCGGGTGGTAAGGGCGCACCGGGTGGGGCAGCAAAGACGGGGTGCGGTGGTAAGCCAATTCCGCTGCCCCTAGCCCAGGGGCAGTTGCGGGCAGTTATGGATGTGTCACACCCTCCGCCTGCCCCCGGGCCAAAAGGCCGCACCGCCCCAATAACGGCTCTTAAAAAAAAAGGGCAATTTCAGCCCCCAAGTATTTCCTTGTATTTATAATTCCTCATACCAGGCAGCCTCCTATCAATCTGTCTTGTACCCCTTCTAAAGTCTGAATATCCTTGCTTATAGTGTGGCGCCCAGTACCTTTTGCGTTTTATCTTCGAAACCTCTTGAGATAAAGCCCACAATTCCAATTGTTAATTTTGCGTCCTGATCAACTTGAGGTGCTGTCTTTAATGTCCTGTCAACCTGTATCCCCCGTCAACCTGTATCCCCTAATCCCTCTGCTCTTCCACAGCACCAAGCTTACTTCCGTTCAATCAGGCAAACATCTGAGGGTAATTGTTTCTGACAGTTTGTGATGGCTTAGAAAAAAAACGGATTTGATTCTAAGAAAGGAGATATTTTGGCAACTCTACTTAATCTGAGTCTCAGTGAAAGCATTCTTGACCTTTGAGTCAAAAGGTGTGGGTTGAAGGCCCATGCCTTGATCAAAATCTAGGCTGGCACTCCAGAGCAGTACTGAAGGAGCGCTGCACTGTTGGAGATGCCATCTCTAGGATGAGACGTTAAACTGTCTGCTCTCTCAGGTGGACATAAAAGATCCCATTGCACTATTTTGAAGAAGAGCAAGGGAATTGAGCCTGTTCCCTGGCCAATATTTATCCCTAAACTATCACTAAAAAAGATTATCTGGTCATTATCACATTGCTGTTTGTGGGAGCATGCTGTGCGCAAATTGACTGCTGCGTTTCCTACATTGCAACAGTGACTACACTTCAAAAATACTTAATTGGCTGTAAAGCACTTTGGGATATCCTGAGGTCGCAAAAGGCGCTATATAAATGTGTCATTTTATTCATTACTTCCCAAAGAGACACTTAAATAGTCCAGTATAATAAGAGTTTGCACCCAACAGTGCAGCGAACAGGCTAAAGTCTTGCTGTTTTGGATATCAATGTACCCAAGGAGCTTTAGATCCTGCAGCTCCTCTTGTTGCCATGGTGATGAACTTTGACAAAGTAGCTATGAAGGCAGTTCTCGGTAGAGTGCTCTATCTCTCCCTCCCTTCCACATTTTTCTTCTCTGGATCAAATATTTTCATTCGGCACTGTGATGGCTTGCAGTCTGATACCTAATTTAAAAATGGGAGTATAATGAAGCTTCAGTGGCAGGTAATATTTCAGCAATAACTTAGCATGTATGATATAAGACAGGGGTTCTCAACTTTTCGCTTCTGAGGTTCCCATCCCATGTTATAAAGATTCCATGGACCCCCTGTAACACAACACAAGTATTTTTTCTGTATAAAAATTCGTTATACAATTAAACATATATATTTATTATTATTTTTGTTTTTCTTACTTAATGGTAAATTTGTTGCTGGTGCTGAGCAACAATTCTGTCAATGTGGAGATCTGAACTCCTAGGTTTACAGTAGAAGGACTCCCTCTGCTCCATTTACAGGCCCATGACCAAGTTTTGAGGTAAATTTCAGGCAAAAAAGAGAACTCATTTCATGGAGGGAAGACTCTGGGGAAAAGCAAACTGTGAGCAAGTAACCAGGAGGGAGAATCAATCCCAAGGTGAGGATACCTCTGTTAAGCCCCCTGACATGAGGCTAAGTAATTCCCATGTGTTAGTTGGTGGTGAGTGAGCCTGTTAAATGGCACTGGATTTAAACAGCGAGAACATCAAGGTGGCATCGGCCCTGTGTAACCCCACCCACTGCGCTGAAAGCAGCTGCCCCATCTCATGGCTAAAGGAGAAACTCAGAGATGCTGGAGGCAGCACCTGGAGACTGCACCAGCCCGAACTATCCCAGTGCTCTGTAATGGAAACGGCCCTGGCACGCTGATAAACTCCAGTGAGACGCTTAGACACTTTGGGATTTCATAACCCTTGGTCCTGGCAACAGGCAACTAAACACTCTGCAGTCAGGTCAGTAGAGTCTGTCTGTCAGGGATAGAGTTTGGAATCCATATCTGGACCCTATATTTGGGGACTTGTTGAAATAAATAAACTAGAGATCTTTATAGTTGCAGTTCCAGGGGGTGCCACTGGGTGCTGGCACCATTTTGCGACCAATCACTGATAAGCTTTAGTTTTAGCAGACCCCTTGAAACCTACTCGCAGATCTCCGGTTGAGAACCCCTGATTATAGAAGATACAGATTCTTTTGTTTTATGATATATAAAGTGGAGCCTGCTGAAAGGGTCCTGTCATATATATATGTGGCTGAGATAGGTTCCGATGTGGTGTCACTTATAATTGCACTTTCAAACTTTCAACTGCCTAGATCTTGACCTATTTGAAACAATGGCCCTAAATTTAACTCCAGGTGGATTCTCCACTCAGGCCTGAGTTAAAATTACAGTCATCGGGCCACACCATGCTTATGTAAAGAAGGACTCTGTTGGCTCCGGGCGCATGTCCTTGCTGCCTGCTCAGGAGAACAGGTTAACATTGCAGATGTTGCGATCATGGTGGCTTTCGGACGAGTAAGAGCCAGGATGATTTTAACTGCCTACCCGCCAGGTTTCTGATGAGCGAGTAGGGTTAAAATCGCCCCCCCCCCCCCAATACTTCTGCAGCTGTCGATCTGCTCAAGCACTCCCCCACCTCCACTCCCTCTCTCCGCTGATCTACATCGGCTCCTGGTTCCCCAATATCTCAAATTTAAAATTCTCATCCCTGTTGCTGGAAATGTTCTGGCTGTATTCACCCTGAATCTGAAATGGCAGTTATACAGTGCAATCACCGTACCAGATTAAATAATAAGAAAGTAACAAGAGAGCTTTCTGTCAGATAATGAATTGCAAAGAATTACAGAAGAACATACAGCACAGAAACAGGCCATTCAGCCCAACTAGTGCTGGTGTTTATACGCCACACGCGTCTCCTCCCATTCTATGTTCACCTCAGCCTTTCAACTTATTTTTCTATTCTCTTTTCTCTCATGTACTTGTCTAGTTTCCTTTTGAAAGGATTAAGCTATTTGCCTCAGTCACTTCCTGTGAACGAGTTCCCCATTCCCCAGTCTGAGTAAAATAATTTCTCCTTTTTACCCTTTTTGATTTGTTAGTAACGATCTTGTATTTATGGCCTCCAGAATCTTAACTTTGTACATTTTGAAAGCTGGAAAGGATATTAAATATCCAAAAGATTAAGATTACGGACGAGACATATTTGATCAGGCAATCAATCACTTTGTGGGCTACTTCATTCTTGATCTTATTCAGCAAAACAAACCACTGAACTAGGATGCAGATTTTACATAGCATGTCTAAGACAACGGGAGCGTAAGCATAATGTTATGTTACTGGACCAGTAACCCAGAGGCCCGGACTAATGATCCGGAGACATGAGTTCAAATCCTACCATGGCAGCTGGGGAATTTAAATTCAGGTAATTAAATAAAAATCTGGAATAAAAAGCTAGTATCCGTAATGGTGTCCGGATTATTGTAAAAAACCCATCTGTTCACTAATGTCCTTTAGGGAAGGGAATCTGCTGTCATTACCTACATGTGCCTACATGCGATTCCAGACCCACAGCAACACAGTTGACTCTTAACTACCCTTTGAAATGGCTTAGAAAGCCACTCGGTATCAAACCACTAGGAAAACACCACACGGATTGCAGTGATTCGAGAAGGTGGCACCACCACCTTCTCATGGGCAATAAATGATGGCCTTGCCAGTGACGCCCACATCCCATGAATGAATTTTTAAAAAGATTCGTATTGCAATGGGTTGCTTGTACTGGTGAAGCCACACCTGGAATACTGCATGCAATTTTGGTTTCCATATTTACGAAAGGATATACTTGCTTTGGAGGCAGTCCAGAGAAGATTCACTAGGTTGATTCCAGAGATGAGGGAATTGACTTATGAGGAAAGGTTAAGTAGGTTGGGCCTCTACTCATTGGAATTCTGTAGAATGAGAGGTGATCTTATCGAAACGTATAAGATTATAAGGGGGCTTGACAAGGTGGATGCAGAGAGGATGTTTCCACTGTTGGGGGAAACTAGAACTAGAGAGCATGGTCTTAGAATAAGGGCAGCCCATTTAAAACTGAGATGAGGAGAATTTCTTCTCAGAAGTTTGTGGATCTGTGGAGTTCGCTGCCTCAGAGAGCTGAGACATTGAATAAATTTAAGACAGAAATAGACAGTTTCTTAAACGATAAGGGAATAAGGGGTTATGGAGAGCGGGCAGGGAAGTGGACCCGAGTCCATGATCAGATCAGCCATGATGGTATTAAATGGCGGAGCAGGCTCGAGGGGCCGTATGGCCTACTCCTGCTCCTATTTCTTGTGTTCTTATGTAAAACGTTGCCCATGCCACCACAACACAAATCGCTAAAAAAATTAAAAGAACAAGCACTCGCACTTACCTTTGGAGTACCTTCCTCACCGCCACCGGCTATGCCAGACCGCTCTGATTTCCCAGGCGATCATTGCAGACGCACTTCCCGGCCGACGGATCGGGCAAAAGTCTAACTACTGCCGGTGTCGCAACCAGAGGCTTTGCACACCCGGCGCAGCTCGTCCCTGCGGTGCTGCTCAGCGCCACCGCAAAACGGGACCGGAGGATCGCAACTGGGCGCAGGAGTCCTCGCCGTGTCTTTCACACTGCTCCAGGGCGAAACCCCGAGCACAAAGGACTGGAAAATCCAGTCCCAGGTTTTTAATATAAGGCCAAAAATTATAAAACTTAAGAAAACATTAAAATAATTTTCATCTATCCCTCCTTACAAAATACTTCTACAACAGTTACTAAAAGACTATGCTCAACTAAATATGTTTAAAATTAGGACTTTTAATAAAAGCCTTCCTTCAAACTTGAATAATTATACAATGATTCCAGGGGTTGCAGCTAATTATTAATTGTCTTTTATGCTGTGCTTTCAGTTCTCTCAAATAAAGATGGATGAAAGAAATGCAGCAGCTCTAACCATATATTACAAAATGCAAAAAACACACACTAATCAATGGCAAAACTTCAACAGGAAGATTTTTATTTGTCACACATGAAGCATGCTGTACTTTCTAAATAAACAACTCTATCAACTTTTATTAACTTGTGCTGTTTGGTTCGGCTACAGAAAATGTTGAATAGTTGATGCTGTAGTTTGTCCGGATGTTTAATACTCTATGAAACAAATTCAGCTCAGAGGTTCAGCTTGGCCCAGTTGGTAGAATTCTTGAGTGAAAAGGTCATTGATTCAAACCTGAATATATAAATATAAGCTGACATTCCAATGCAGCAATGAGGGAGTGCTACCCTGTTGGAGGTGCAATCTTTGGATGGGATGTTAAGATCATAAGAAATAGGAGCAGGAGTAGGCAATATGGCCCCTTGAGCCTGCTCCGCCATTCAATAAGATCTTTGACCTCAACACTTGCCTGCACTATTCCCAAATCCCTTGATTCCCTTAGTGTCCAAAATTCTATTGATCTCTGTCTTGAATATACTCAACGACTGAGCATCACCAGCCCTCAGGGGGAGAGATTTCCACAGATTCACAATCATTTGAGTGATGAAATTTCTCATCTCAGTCCTAAAAGGCCAGCCCGAAACTGGACCTTCGGCTCCGCCTCCTCAGGCAGCTTGAATGTTGGGCCTCTTGCCTCGCCAGCAAAGGCCCAAAGATGGGATGGGTTTGGGAGCGGGAGGGGATGATGGCAGCTATTGTGCACTCCTGCTCCTCCTGGCTCTGCAGCTAAGATTTTTTTAAATACATTTAAATGTTTTTTAAAAATGCACTTTTCGTTGGGGGCCGTTGAAGAATTTTGAGCAGGGCAGGCCCAGCACTTGCTCCTTCTCAACTAATCGTAGAGAAGGGCCTGTCCAGCCTGCTACTTGTGGATTTCTGCTGTACATTCAAGTTGATTTTTAGACCTTCAGCTGACTGAAGCTTGCACAAAGAACGCTTGTTTTAACCAATAGTGGGGACCTGTGCTCTTTTATGCAACACAAACATGGTTTAAAGCTGTAAAGACATTTATTTCACTGAAAAACACAATATAAATATACATTGCATAACACATCTCATGAATCAGTATTAACTGTGACCTTAGAGAGAATCTGGAAACAGCATTGTGCCAGGTCAGTGATTGCTATAATAATCACAGCACAGTGTCAAAATATTAAAAGACAGTTTTAAAAAAAAAGCATTCTTTGAATCCATAATGACCCATCTCTCATGGGTTATATTTAATCAATAAATTGTCCATTCTCCGTTGTCAGTTATTTATCTTAATGCTTAAATAGATAATTGCATATCAGTTAAATATTTTTGCCTTAAAAAATTGGATATTTGACTAAAAGCATCCAGCTCTCTCATAAACCTGCGTGTGATCGTTTCTGTTCAACTACATTTGGCTCCAAAGTGCCTACGGTGATGACTAAAGGCACCATTTCCCAATGGGCGTTTGATCTACTTATACTGACATCAATGGTTATTGGACTGAGGCAAAACATATATATATTATATATATATATACACAGACACCATTAAAAATTCAATTAAAAACTCATTTGTGAGAAAGGATTGGTCCCAGATTGTATCTATTACTCCGTGCAACCATTCCTTTCAGGCGCAATCCACAAAAGCCCAGATTGGTTGTGTAGACTAGCGAAAGGCCAATTCTAAACATGTTCCTGCTTCATTGGTGCTCTTGTGAGCCGTTCCATTAGTGTTGCATAGAATGCAAGTTTGCTCCCAGTAGTGGCAGAGAATGAAACAGACTTTCGGGGCGAAATTGCATAAAACCCCAGTTGGGGACATTAACATCTCGAAGGCGGGACTTCCTGTACCAGACGAAGAAGTCACACCCCGGCAGCCAAATTGGGCTTACTGTCCCCGAGAAGAAGTGGATCGCTAAGCTTTGGGAATTACATGGAGAAGCGCATAGCACTGGCGGGTACACAGGGCCCTTCCCTTCCATCAAACTTCCACAGAAGTGGAGTGACGAGTTGCAATTTGAAGTCGGACACATTTAAAAATTTTCAGCGTCGCATCTCCCCTTTAATTTTCGCCCTGCGAGCAGCCTAAAGCTCGGTATGTGCCCCGTGAAGCTGTCACAGGCACGGACCGCGGCAGCCTCACGGGGCGCTACCAAATGTTCGCTCTATGGTGAAAACGGGATGCTGCGCACGGTGATGACGTCATCGATGGCTCAGGGCGCTACCAGCAGGAGCGGGGCACTACCGGTTAGCGTCGCCACTAAATTCCCGCGGAATTTTGCGGGAGTCGGCAGCGGTGCCGCGCCCGGGCGGAAAGTCGTTTGCGCCTCATTATCACGGGTGGCGCAAGCAACCCAAATTTTTCCCCCTCGGTATCATTTCAGAACAATCACGTTTGGATAGCCCACAAGAAATTAATTAAAAAAGCACACAGTAAGTCATTTCAGATATTACATTTGTTCATGCATTGCAATTTAATTTGATACAGTTGACATAATAAAGTACTATTTTGCAGTTGGAATCTTAGTCTATTTTTGGGGGGCAATTTGATTCCAGAAGTGGGCGGTATTTGTTCCAGAAGAGCTGTTAATTCTTTTAAAGATCTTCCATATTTAGAACCCAATATATAGGCAGGGTAAAATACAGGTTGACTGAATTAGATTGGAATTAATGCAATGCACCTGGATTTTACAATGTAAACTCCACCTCATTATAACAGTTCTTCAGAGGCAGGCAATTTGTGTTTGATTTTAAAAAAAAGATACATATTGTAGTGAATATCTCGGAACACCGCATATATTGGAACCTGAAAAAGTCAGTATTATTACAACACAGTTAATACAAGAATGAAAACCCTTACAGTGGGAGTCAGACTTGAATTACTAAAGCAGTCATATGTTATACTTTTATCAACTTCTAGCCTGATGCAGGGGCTGGCAAGTACTACGGGATTTAAATCAATTGCTTCTCAGTAATTTCTTCACGTTAATATTTCTCTAAATAATCTGAATCTAAAATCTACAAGCTATTTTCTATTTGTACTACTTCTAGTCAGTCTTGTCAAATCATTCCTTTTTAGCTGTGAACTCGTGATACTATCTTTGTTTTTATTGCAGATTAAAATAATTTGCCCAGGTTTGCAGCTCTAAATAAACACCTTTACACTCATACCACGTTACAAAACCTCTATTTCTACAGTATATCACAGCACACAGTAAATCAAGACTTATAACAACAAAGAGCGGTTTGCATCTTCGAATCCTTACCCAGTTAAATAAACCTCAACTCAATGCAATCAGCCCAAGCCCTGAATAACATGACTGAAAATCCTTACTAATGTCTCATTGTGAGTTATTGACGAGTAAATACCATATTTCGGGGAAATTCATGCATGGTGAAAGCAGTCAGTTTAGTAATAAATCAACTACATGATTGTTATAATAATCCTTCAATCTGTGTGGTTGAGGGGTCATCATGTGTCATCTGGCATGGATTTGGCCATCAATATCTGTCTATCTAACACTGGAGGTGATGAAAATGGAATAAAATGGCCTCCCAGCCAACCACACATTATATGCACAAATAAATGGCTGGGTGGTCATTTCAAAACAATAATCTCATCTATGATAATAATTATAAACTGCTGAAGCTTCACTTTCATGACATAATCGCAACGTGGTGACATTACTGCGTTCTAATCACTCTCCATTTAAAATGGGGCTGGGTGGTGGAAATCCATTACCAGGAATTTCCTCTGAGGCTTCCCCTCTCCGCACTGTAACTTGGGTCTTCAGGGGATGACCCGAGGAAGAGTTCCCCCCCCACCCCCACCCCCCCCCCCCCCACCCCAAGCTACCCTTGGATCCACAGCTATGGTAGATAAGAGTGTAGTTACACAGATCATACATTGATCAAATTAGAGAAAATGATCCGTTAAATGATGAGCGTATGTTACAGAACACAAATGACTTGATATGGCACAATCAATTAGCTCATTGCTGTACACACTAAGGTTTAAAAAAAAAATTGCCACATTGATATTTTTCGGTCAAATTAATTTTGATTCAAGTATTCACAGTGAGAAACCTTGCCAATTACATTGGCGTATTTCTTTCATGCTTTAATCCCCATCGAGATATTTTATGATGGGGTTTTGTATGAACCCTCTGACTGATACACCAGTTTTGACAAGAAGTTCCACCAGCAGCAATTCTTGGGAATGTGCAACATAACGATTTGCAAACTACAGTCACAACACTACCAGATCCCGCGTAAATACAATCACATGCAGGCATAATACACAATGTATAGAAATGGTCTGTGCCCCACGTTATTTCATTCGCTTAGGTCAATGGGGTAATCTGCTAATTGCTTTTCAGCATTGCCTAGAAAGAAACATCTGACTTTCTCAGAAACTTCATAGAAAACAACACTGAAATTCCTCCATTAAATGTTTTTAGATATTTGAGTGTAGATAATTTACAGACAGCTTATGGACTAGAAGTTCGTGCTTGCAAATCAGAGTTAGAAACAATTTAAGTCATGTTAAACAAAATAAACTGAAAATAAAATTACTGGTCCAGACTTTAATTAAATGAATGCCTTGCTCATCAAAGTGAGGGATGGGAGTGGTGGAGAATGAGATGCTCTTCCCACTTTTTTTCATTGTTGACCTCAAGAACCCCTTAGCACAAATGCACTGTCATTTTAATTCCCTGTGCGTAAGTGATGGACAGTGAGAGTGATCTGCTTGCAGTTACAATCAGTTTGTGGCTTTCTGGTGATGTCATCAGAGATGCAGAACATTGTGTGCTGGGGGATGATCCTTGTAGTCTTTCTGATAGAATCACAGAATGGTTACAGCACAGAAGGAGGCCATTCGGCCTGTCGAGCCCGTGCCGGCTCTCTGCAAGAGCACCTCAGCTAGTCCAACTCCCCTGCCTTTTCCCTGTAGCCCTACAAATTTTCTTCTTTCAGGTACTTATCCAACTCCCTTTTGAAAGCTGTGATTGAGTCTGTCTCCATCAACCTTTCAGGCCGTGCATTTCAGATCCTAACCACTCACTGCATAAAAATGTTTTTTCTTGTGTTGCCTTTGAGTCTTTTGCCAATTACCTCAAATCAGTGTCCTTTGGTTCTTGACCCTACCGCCAATGGGAACTGTTTCTCTCTATCTACTCTGTCCAGACCTCTTATGATTTTGAACACCGCTATCAAATCTCCTCTAATTTGACATGGCCCCTCTGTTCTTAAATTTTTTTTTATTGGAGGGTATTGCGGAGCGAGAGGGGGAGGAGTGGGGGGCAATGATGACCTTAAAAAGAGCATTCCAGTAATCAGTCCAAGATCTGGGGCAGCCCCTAACTATTTAGGTAGCAAAAGAGACCAAGAATTGGAATGCTGTTAAGTTTTGCATGTGAAGTTCTCAACAAGGATGCGCTCTCAACTTTATCAAACTATAACTCCCATTGGGGTAATCATTACAAAGAATACATGTATTCAGTAGATCACAGAAATGGTGATTTAAGTGACAGTTATTCATACAAGTGAACTAAGATCTGTACAGTTCTCATGAGTGGAACTGTTTTATTCCTTTTGGTCAACAGTCAAATGACACTTGGTTGTTGTTATGCCATTCTTTCAATAGTGCTGGCTCACTGGTAATATAATCACCAGAGAATCTACATATGGGACTGAGTGAAAAATAAAGTTGATCTGTGTTAAAAGCTGTCAAGAAGAATGCTATAAATATTATGCTTATCTCATTCTCTGGTAGCAAGTTTGGTTATATGTGTGTAGGTGGCAGAGCAACAATATAAATGTCATTTGAAAAACATTTCTTAGAGATTGTTTCAGGTTAACTTAACGGTATCTTACTGTAGGGCAACTCACAGGAATAGACCCAACAAGCTTTCAACGGTTGACTACAATGTTAAATAGAATATTGTTCTTGTTCAAAATAAAACAAAATTTCCACAAAATTAAGTTTGAAAACAAGTTTTGTTACTTGCTGTGATTTCTGCTATGTTTTGCAATTCCCACTGTTCATACTCCCCTCAGATCGTGTTATTGTCATTGAGTAGCAAGAGACAGGCATATGGACAACTCTCTATCAGTACTGTGAGAAGCACACCTTCGGCAAGATATATGTCTAAGTCAGGATGTTGTGTAACTTGGAAGGGAATTTGGAGGTGATGGTGTTCCCATACGCCTGCTGTCCTTGTCCTTCTAGGTGGTAGATGTCGCGGGTTTAGGACCTTGGTCTGCTTGATGCTAATATTGAGTGCCCACAGTTTTCCATTCACCAGCACTAATGTTCCTTACCCCAATGAATACGAAATTCCCCCAAATTAAATTCACACTATGTTATGTAATTTTCCAGCTGACTACTAGTGTTTCCCTTTAATTGAGTAGAATATTTTCCTCCTTATGCATCATGCGGGGACAATTCTAACCTCTTTGCAGTCTAATTCTGCAAGCTGAATGAAATTTTCAAATAATAATCAAGATTGACCTAAATAATGCAGAATAAAGCAGTGAAAATGATTAGAGGAAGAATAAGAATATCACTGAGGCAAAGAAAGTAAAAAAGGAACAGTATTATATTTTTATGACCAGTCCATGGTTTTCATATTCCATTTTCACACACCTATCATTATATTTCAAATGCCCAATAAACTTGGCGAGGCATGGCTGAATCCCAAGTGTTGTCATATTTAAAGTGGTACCTCACTGCGATATTGATTAAGACAAATGATGACCTGTTTAGCACCTGTCTTGACAGCAATCAAATGATATCAATTTGCAATTGAATAAGTACACCATAAAATCTTCAAGAAAAAATTATTAAATTAAATTTTTATTTTTAATTTAAAACTGTTGTCAGAATTATTTAGACGTTTAATTACTAGATGCTTTATTTTCATACCATTTTGAGGTGAGCGAATTTCAAAAGAATATTTCTTCTGTCAGCCTGCTTAAAAAAAGTCTAATTTACTATCCTTGTTGTAAAATCAATGCTTTTGATGAGCAATAATTAACACCAATTAGTCATTCATTTTGGGTAAAGACATTTGGTTTGATCAGATTAAGCAATTTTGGGTAACCTTCACTTTCTTATGTAATTTATTGGCTGTGAAGCACTTTGGGACATCCTGAGGTGCTGTAAAAATGAAAGGTCTTTCATTATCATCTTTAGCAATACTACTAGCAAGACTTTGCTTTGGGTAAGTTTAGCTTAGGAGTTTAATAGTTGACTATCAAATCCCAAATAACATTTCTAATAGTTGTCCAAAAGCTAGCGTTTCACTGAAATTATAAGCTTTTTCTTATTTTGCAATAAAAATGACAGTCAACACAATAAGAATAAAAGGATACATCTTATTTAAAAAAATAGCTTATTTTTTGCTATTAGGAAGAGGGAAAGCATTCAGGTTGAATGAACACTTTTGGGCCTTGTAGCTGTGACTGTTGTTTGGGAGGGGGACATGCCAGTAATGATGGGGAAGCATCAGCCAGGGTTCTTACAAAACCAGAAAGAGTCTGAAACAGATTAAAGAAAGACTGACTGCTGCCACAACAAGATTTCTCAGCAACCCTCAGCAATTTATGTCAGCATGTTGTTTAATAACCATCATTTTAAATGAATGTTGTCATTTCCAATGAAGAGAATCAGATTTAAGCAGAATTGGACAACTGCTATCCACATAGAGTCAGAACATTACTGTTGCTATCACATGTTCGGACCTTACATTGAATCTAAATTCCTTTAAGGATATGAAAAGGTGTGCTCTTCTCAAATAGCTGTAATTCCAGATATACAGCTCTTTTGCTCAAAGTGTTCTGTATAATTTGTTACAATGTGTTGTATTTCTATGACTACAAACCTTTGAAAGTTGGGCTTCACTTTGTATACTGCATCCACCTCTGATGACTAGAAACGTACACCGGTGCATTGAGATAATATAAAGGAAGATAACACGGATGGTTTAGCACTTCGGTTATCATTTTATGAGGAAAGCTTCAGGGTGTTTTGATTACTTCCATTAGGAAAAAAAAGAAAATTAATGGGAGACTTTATATATCATCAAAGTATTAGATACATTGGCGGCTGAAAGTCTGTATATTAAATTCAAGCACAAAGCCTCTAATAGGTCTGATTTCATAATTAATAAATGTAGTGATTGCTAAAAGAGCTGAATTAGAGCTAATTTCTTGATACTCTTTGTATCTAGGGGCTAGTGCGGAGCAGTTACTTAATATGGAATGAGCTAGATGAACTAAGACTCACTCCTATGCCCCTTATTTTCTTCCGTTGCTTACTGGAGGGTTGCTGTGTAAGTAGGTTTTAATTCCCTCACTAAGCGCCTGGATAATTAATTACACATGTACGTATAAGATAACTTTAAAAAAATGTCCTATTTAAGAAATTGGATGTACCAGCCCATAAAATAGAATTGATCATGCAATAATCACATTTGGCAATGTGATTTCTATTGTGCATTTTGAAACATGCTACACACAAATAATACTTGATTAGCAATGTATCCAAACACAGTATACAACACGACTGAGAGTAACTGATTATTATAAAGCTTATAAGCACAGATCTTTTTAACACTTTGCTACAAAAAGTAATATTGAAGGCTGTGCAATAGTGGTCAATAATAGACCTCACAATTACAGAGAAGATCAAAGAAAAGCAAACCTGGCCTTAAACTATTCACCAGGAATGTAACCATCTTGCTCCTTCACCGACCTGTGTGAGAACACCACCGCAGGTCGGGGCTATAAATAGAGGGCCTGGAACATCGTGGCAGAGTTGCGGCGAATGAGGGATTGGGGCCAGAAGAGCCGGGGGCCCAGGGGCAGCATGGACCAGCCCACACTGCGATATATGTGCGCACTAGGTCCGTGCAGCAGAGCAGGTCTCCAGTCATCCTGGTTAATCCTTGCCACTGGATAAAGGCCTAGCTCTGTCAAGTCCGTGTAGTGGCTAATGTGTAACGGTCACCACACGTTAAAAAAAATTCACGCACAGGTATCTTTCACCCCCTCAACTGGAGTTCAGGACTGGAACATCGGGTCCTTTATTGAAACATCTGTGAACTCTCATGGAAGCAAGTCTTCCTCGTTCGAGGGGCCACCTATGATGAATATTTGAAATATTCCAGTTCTTTAAGTAGACAGTCTCTCTTTAAAGGGAGCCAAATTGCATGAGATTTGGTGCAGCAAATGATGCAAAGAATTCAAGTTTCACCTCTCATGGCAGCATTAAATGTATTTGTCAATGGCCATAATGTGAACTGAGAATTCTAACAAAATGGCAGCGAGTTGGTTAGCCATGATGCGCATTAATGATTCCAATCTATTTACTCAGAAAAGCAAGTAGACTGTCAGTTAGCATGCGCTCCATTTGCAAACTTATTCACATGTATGCTCTTAACTGGGAATGAAATTTGCACAAATAGCACATTTGGCATAACAATTACATTTGGAGATGGGCTAAATCAAGCTTAAAAGACTCAAAGACATAGAAAGATCCTTGGTAAAATGTGCTACAGATGTGAGAGTTCCGACTCCTGTTGATAACTTGCCTATAGGTTGTTAGTTGTGAAGAAAATAATGAATGCTGCATGAAATCCAAGCCAAAGGAGTGTTACACTGTTGCTTTTCTCTGCTTTTCAACATTTCAGTCCATTGCAATGCTAGCGGCTGATCCTCCTGGCGGTTGCAGAACCTAAAGAAAGGAAAGTCAGTCAACGACCTTGAGAAGATGAAAAAGTTGGAAAGGTACCGAATATATGTTCTAGCCATATTCCATGGCAAAGTGTGTTATAATTCTCTGTTTATAACTTATTGCAAATAAATGTTTTCTTAGAAACACGATTAACTGAAAAAATTAAAAGAAAGACTGCAAGTGCTGAAAATCTAAACTAATAACCAATGACAATAATCAAAGAAATTAAAAGCATAGAAAACCATTTGGTCCATCATGTCTGTTTCAGTGCTACATCCTCTACTGCAATTATCTACTCTAATCCTATTGCCTCTGACCTCTCCTGGTTGAAATACAAAACAGATCAGTCAGCACCTGAAAGAGAAAGACAGGTTTATGTTTCCATTCATCTAGACCCTGGGGCAAAGATCGCATCTCATAAAAAATAAGTGATTTAACAGTTAACATTAGCACAGTTGATGTGGTCTCCTGGACTGGATCAAATCGCCTGAGGGAGTGGGAGAGGAGATTAGTGAAGACAAATGTAGGTCCCTTACAGTCAGAATCAGGTGAATTTATAATGGGGAACAAAGAAATGGCAGAACAATTGAACAAATATTTTGGTTCTGTCTTCACTAAGGAAGACACAAATAATCTTCCAGAAATACAAGGGACCGAGGGTGTAGCGAGAAGGAGGAACTAAAGGAAATCCTTATTAGTCAGGAAATTGTGTTAGGAAAATTAATGGGATTGAAGGCCGATAAATCCCCAGGGCCTGATAGGCTGCACCCCAGAATACTTGAGGAAGTGGCCCTAGAAATAGTGGATAAATTGGTGGTCATTTTCCAACATTTTCCTATGGACTGGAGGGTAGCTAATGTAACCCCACTTTTTAAAAAAGGAGGGAGAGAGAAAACAGGGAATTATAGACCGGTCAGCCTGACATCGGTGGTGGGGGAAATGTTGGAATCAATTATTAAAGATGTAATAGCAGCGCATTTGGAAAGCAGTGACAGGATCGGTCCAAGTCAGCATGGATTTATGAAAAGAAAATCATGCTTGACAAATCTTCTAGAATTTTTTGAGGATATAACTAGTAGAGTGGACAAGGGGGTGCCAGTGGATGTGGTGTATTTAGACTTGCAAAAGGCTTTTGACACGGTCCCACATAAGAGATTAGTGTGCAAAATTAAAGCACATGCTATTGAGGGTAATGTATTGATGTGGATAGAGAACTGGTTGGCAGACAGGAAGCAAAGAGTAGGAATAAATGGGTCCTTTTCAGAATGGCAGGCAGTAACTAGTGGGGTACTACAAGGTTTAGTGCGGGGACCCCAGCTATTTACACTATACATTAATGATTTAGATGCAGAAATTGAATGTAATATCTCCAAGTTTGCAGATGACACTAAGCTGGATGCCAGTGAGAGCTGTGAGGAGGATGCTAAGAGGCTGCAGGGTGTCTTGGACAGGTTAGGTGCGTGGGCAAATACATGGCAGATGCAGTATAATGTAGATAAATGTGAGGTTATCCACTTTGGTGGTAAAAACAGGAAGGCAAAATATTATCTGAATGGTGACAGATTAGTAAAAGAGGTGCAACGAGACCTGGGTGTCATGGTACATCAGTCATTGAAAGTTGGCATACAGGTACAGCAGGCGGTGAAGAAGACAAATGGCATGTTGGCCTTCATAGTGAGAGGGTTTGAGTATAGGAGCAGAGAGTTCTTACTTCAGTTGTACAGGGCCTTGGTGAGGCTACACCTTGAATATTGTGTACAGTTTTGGTCTCCTAATCTGAGGAAGGACATTCTTGCTATTGAGGGAGTGCAGCGAAGGTTCACCAGACTGATGCCCGGGATGACAGGACTGACATATGAAGAAAGACTTGATCGACTAGGCTTATATTCAATGGAATTTAGAAGAATGAGAGGGGATCTCATAGAAACATATAAAACTCTGACGGGATTGGACAGGTTAGATGCAAGCAGAATATTCCAGATGTTGGGGAAGTCCAGAACCAGGGGTCACAGTCTAAGGATAAGGGGTAAGCCATTTAGGACCGAGATGAGGAGAAACTTCTTCACTCAGAGTTGTGAACATGTAGAATTCTCTACCAAAGAAAGTTGTTGAGACCAGTTCGTTAGATATATTCAAAAGGGAGTTAGATGTGGCCCTTACAGCTAAAGGGATCATGGGGTATGGAGAGAAAGCAGGAATGGGGTACTGAAGTGCATGATCAGCCATGATCATATTGAATGGTGGTGCAGGCTCGAAAGACCGAATAGCCTACTCCTGCACCTATTTTCTATGTTTCTATGTTTTTCCCCCTTTTTGACCCTGGGTTTCTTACTCTAATTCTTTTTTTTTGCCTCTCCCAGAATATTGCACGTCTGCTGGGGAGTAGGAAGTGTTTAATCAGGATGCTCCAAGCATCATGAATGTGGGGCTGAGGTTCAATGGACCAGCTGGTCTTTCCCTGACCGTCATTTTTGTATGTTTGTAACACAACCATTAGTTAAGGAAATGTTTCCTAAAGTACAGGGTTGGCTTGGCAGCTTTGAGGTGAGACTCTCTCATGCTTTCTGCTTGATATACACTCTATTATTGTCTCGCTTCTTACTCATGTACACTAATTTTGACTCTTTTATGTATGGCATTCTCTTAGTTTCTTACCATATTAAAGATTGGGAGATTCTTTTCAATAAAAATATAACCAGCCTGAACCAAAAGAAGTGCCTTTTTCACAGTGTTCACATTGTATTTAATTTTTTGTACATGCAAGTTGGCTAATTGGTGACACACACCAATTGAATTCAAAAGCAGAGAATCTTACACTAAACATTAGTGCTATGGAAGAAAAACATTGGCTCAATGATAACAGCGAGGCTAACAGGGCTCGCTGTCATTACAGGGTAAATCTGACAACAACTTAAATACGGAAATCCAGAAGTTGCCGTCAGGGAGACCCTGCTCCTCCACAGGGTGCGCTTTTGCAATCCTCGCTGATATAATCGTTATTGAAATCACTGTAATGACGTGAACTTAGGGTAATTACCCACTAGTCTTACACTAAAAATGGCTGGAAAAGTTAGGGCTAGTACATTCAGGAGGAAGTGAGTTTTTAACGGCATAATAACTGATAATTACTGCTGAACAATGTCTCTTACCCTGAAAAATTAATTTTAAAAGTCTGGTGGCCCATATCCTTCCGAAGAAATTCAATGTTGCAGATTTAACAATTTTTTTTTTGTTTTTCTGTGTTCTCTTTTATGACTCTCCCTTAACCACATCTGTATGTCCTAATCTTTATTTTGCTTCCTGTACAATGATTTAAATGTAATTTATATTTCCTGTTTTTTACTTCCTGGTTTGCAGTCTGCACGTTGCAACGAGGATAATTCAATCTGATTGATTGAAGAGCCTCCTTGCTGCTTGATATGCTCACAGGTGCCACAGATCCCCTGTAGAGGGCACTGCACTGAATCACACGCGAGATTTGTAGAAATCTCTGCTGACAATCTCATGAAAAATCTCTAAATGCAAAGTGAACGGCGAAAGCTATTCCTTCGCCACTGAGAGCAAAATCCAGGCCAATGTTTCCTTTGCAATCGATTACTCTAACTATTCTGCAAAATAGTATAGAAAGGTTAATTTCATGAACTTGCTCTGATTTATTAATAAAATATTCAAATAATTGATTTTTGGTAGCTTTGATGATACTGGTCCATGATAAACTGAAGCAGCAGTTTAATGGGGCATTGTCTGCAAATTGCCAGTAATAACCTGCAAACTGAAAACTGTTGAAAATTCACCAGGGTATTTGTATGGACAAACTAACAGTAAATATGCCTACTGCCGTACAGACTTTCGCAGGGCACCTTAGGAATGTCTTTGTCTATTTTTAACCAGTAGATGCAGATGTAATTGATATTGTGCACACTACATACTACACTGGTTTACAGACCTGATAAATAACTTGTAAGACACTCTGTGAACAGCAGTGGTGCATTAACATCATCATTGTAGGCAAGAAAACATGCACACAATGTGATGACTTTGAATTTATATACCCTGGAAATATTGCTACATCAGTGAAATTGTAACTGATCACTTCACTGAGGTGTTCCACTGGATAGCACGTGAAAATCTAGCCCCTCATACAGCTTTTCATACTCATTAAATCAGTACAAGACAAGACATGCTCAGGAGTGGATGTTCGCATTTGATTGTAAAACCAAATGAATTGTCACGGGCACTACATGCACGAACAAGTGTCAGTCTCAGAATTACAACTGTTGCACCAAGTCTGATTTTCATCACACCAAGATGTATTTTCATCTTCTAGAAACTTCATGAAAACATTCTCGTAAAAGTTAACTTTCTCCGACATATAATGGTCTCTTACTGAAGGTGTTGGGGAAAATGTCAATATAGTTCAGATATTGAAAACTTGGTGAATATTTAACAGAATAAATGAAGTACAGTGAATAGGAAATGCTGTCAACTCTGGAACGATTATTATATGTGCTTTTTTAAAATTATTATTTATAGGCAAGAGTGCATTTTAGCCACATTTGGGACTTTCCAAATTTAGTTTGCATCTAAACATTCTTTAGCCCGAATGGTTTGATGTCGGAAACATTCTCGAGCTTCAGCGAACATAAAAAATGTGGAGTAAATAAGGGGCACATGGCTCTCTGAGCTCACTTCTTCCAACGGGCCAAATACAATTTGCACTTGTCGACTCTTCTCAGGCTAATCTGAGGCATGTAAAACTACCACGGGAAGCTCTGGGATTTCCTTCTTCCATCCCTCCTCTCTCTGAGGTAATCAGGCAGAAGGCTCAGTCTAACACTGATGTGCATTAATCAGCCTTCACCAGTTACATTCAACAGACGACATTCCAAATAGGAGTGCAATCATAATGCTCAGTGGATTATTTGGTCTCTTATTTATTCTACATGTTTATTTTTGTAACCTTTATTGCTCAGGGCATTACTTTGACATGAACTAACACAGCATGACCTACTTTTTACAGGAGCTAATTCCAAGTATGTACTATACTGTTGGAAAATAAAACTGCAATTATTTTTCCTATATTTCATTGGAATGAATTTGCTACTCTGTGAATTAAGGCTTAACATGTAAAATAACAGAGCTTAACAATATGTGAAAGGGGCAATTTTCAATGTAAGCTGTTTCAACAAACAACTGCAGCTACTGTGTATCAGAATCCCTTGTCAGGTTTCTGCAGAAATTAAATATAATCACTAGATTGCCAGGTTAAGTAAATAATGCACTGAGAAATAAACACTTTTTAGAGCTTCCCTCAATATACACTGTGATAAAACCTTGTAGTTTAACTGGTCATTCTCCAGGCTTCTCACTTTTGAGCCTTAAATTTTTGATTTGGAAAAAACCTTATTCCAGCCTCTCGTGTTGTTCTTACCAAACTATCCACTGTCTGAGGTGCACAAGTTCCTATTCGTCCACAGGAATTGTTGAGTGGTTCTCTTTGATTCCAGATGATATCGCCAGATAGTCTGCTCTGTAATGATAATTGAATTGGAAATCAATTTGAATCTTCAGAATGTCCTGAACAGTTATATACATTTCATAGCGACTGCCTTTCTAACAGCTAGAAACGTAGAAAATAGCTGCAGGAGTAGGCCATTTGGCTCTTCGAGCCAGCACCACCATTCAATATGATTATGGCTGATCATGCACTTCAGTACCCTAATCCTGCTTTCTCTCCATACCCCTTGATCCCTTTAGCCATAAGGGCCACATCTAGCTCCCTTTTGAATATATATAACGAACTCAATAACTTTCTCTGATAGAGAATTCCACATGCTTACAACTCTCTAAGTGAAGAAGTTTCTCCTCATCTTGGTCCTAAATGGCTTACCCTTATCCTTAGACTGTGACCCCTGGTTCTGGACTTCCCCAACATCGAGAACATTCTTCCTGCATCTAATCTGTCCAATCCCGTCAGAATTTTATATGTTTCTATGAGATCCCCTCTCATTCTTCTAAATTCCATTGAATATAAGCCTAATCGATCCAGTCTTTCTTCATATGTAAGTCCTGTCATCCTGGGAATCAGTCTGGTGAACCTTCGCTGCACTCCCTCAATAGCAAGAATATCCTTCCTCAGATTAGGAGACCAAAACTGTACACAATATTCAAGGTGTGGCCTCACCAAGGCCTTGTACAACTGTAGTAAGACCTCTATACTCAAATCCTCTCGCTATGAAGGCCAACATGCCATTTGCCTTCTTCACCACCTGCTGTACCTACATGCCAACTTTCAATGACTGATGTACCATGACACCCAGGTCTTGTTGCACCTCCCTTTTACTAATCTGTCACCATTCAGATATTAATCTGCCTTCCTGTTTTTACCACCAAAGTGGATAACCTCACATTTATCTGCCATGTATTTGCCCACTCACTTAACCTGTCCAAGTCACCCTGCAACCTCTTAGTTAAAGACAGACATGACCATTTGCATTATTACTCAGTAAGCTCCTTGAAATACCCATCCTCATCTCTTTATATGGTGCAATTTCAAAGGAACCAAGAATAAAGAAACTAAGTATTAACGAGGAAAATACCAACTACGGTATTGAGCAAAATACAGCCCGAGGTAAATAAAAATGCAAAATACAATTAGAAAAAATTATTTTAAGCACCTGACTTAAGAGGCAGGTTAGATCTTATGGCAAGTTAGATCCAAGGGGGCACTGGGATAGGCCCAAGGTGCATGTGATATTGGGCCTCGGGCCTCGGGCCTCATTATCATCGAGCTGGCGAATAGGAATCAAAGATTGGGCCACTGCAACGACAGCTGTAGCTCGCAGGTAAATCCTTAAATGGGCTTTGAAGGAGTGTGATTGGGTCAGGAAGGGGAGGGTGGGGGGCAGTTGGGTTTGGCTATGTTTGGGGCAACCAAATATTACAGAGGGGGCTTCAAACAGGGGTTAAGCTCCTTATTTGGATATGCAAAGGCGTGGGTCCTGGACGCCAATATATTTTTTGTTGTTGCCTACACCAATACGGCGGGATGCCGCATTTCTGGCTCGATATGAACATATTCTTCCTGTCCACCATATTGGAAACATAGGCCGTTTAGCGCCTGAAGAAAAGAGATGCTGGAAAGTCGGATTTCTAGGCCCATGCGTCCCTGGCTTCTGGTTTTTATGCAGAATTCTGTGGGTCAAGCCTCCCTTATGGTAGTGAGATTTGTTGTGGGATCCTGTTTTAGGTATACTTACATATCAAAAAATGAGCTTGTGGATGTCGCCAGCACAGGCTCACTTAAATCGTTCATCAGAAATTTGGGCATCTCACAAATTGGTCGCATGCCCAATTATTCAACCTGTGCCCATTGATTTTGGGGTCCATGCTGCTAGCATGGTCTTGGAAAAAGTGGGTTCAATATGCGAAAGTAGACAGAACGGCAATTCATGCTCTCCTTCCCTAATGAACTCCTCATATACAAAATATTAAAACATTAGCTATTAAACTCATTACTTTCTTTTTTGGGAATAATTCTATCTTTGCTACAATTGGTAAAATCATATTCAACTCTGCACTTCCAACACAAACATAACCCGTAATTAACACATGGTTAAAAATAAACTGCGACTATTCACATACCTTCAAATGAGATTGTAAAAATAGCGCAAAACTGTGAGACTCAAAAACGTGAGAGAGGCTTGATTTAGCTGGAGATACTGTTGGGTTCTGAAGTGTCTGAACTTCAATTATGCTCATCGTGTCTGAGTCCCATTGCTATTGAATAGAAATTAAATGAATAAATGTGGACTGACTCCAGTTTGTCTACAGAAACATGACCCATACGTGGGTGTGCTGGAGGTAATGATGGTAAAAGTTAATAACTCCTTAGCTCCCCAGGTGCATCTATTGGGTATTAAATGCAATATAAAATATTAAATTCCCTCAGCAATGAACACATGCCCGAAAGCGAACACAAATAATGTCCGAAGGTAACTTACGCATTTTCTTGTGCAGCTTCTTCTGATTTCAGTATCTTCCTATAGCAATATATCATTTCTATAACAAGCCATAAAGTGAGGAAAACAAGGAGAAGGTACATCATGATTCCTGAAATGTATGAAGTGAAATCTTCAAGGGCTAGAAATAAATGGAAGTGAAACCAGTTAGCTTTTGCAAAGCTTATCCTGTTTGAAATCCTCTTTTTCTATCATTCCTCAGAACCTAAGCTCTATATCTCAACTTTCTGGAAAGTCTATTTTCCTACTTTGTCTGGTGGGAACAAATCCTGTTCAAGCTGGCAGATAGTTGGATGCTAAATGAATAATAAATAAGTTGGCACATGGGGACCAAGACACATGTTTTATCTCCAAGTTTATGTCCTACTTAGTCTGAGATGTGCCAGTTACTGGGGTTATTAGGTTGGGACTTGATGTCTAAACCACATTGGCCACTGGCAGATTCTCCTAAGTTGTACTTGAAGTGCTTCAGCTCAGAGAGACTTTAATTTGATTAATTTTATATAGTTATTGTATAGGTTCTAGAATTCTGCTATTTCACAATTGCAGAATGTAATATTTGCAACAGAATTGGCTTCATACCTCAGATCTGTTCTGATTGTCTCTCTTTTCTTCCCTACACCTGAAAGTGGTGGTGTATTGTTCCACAGACACTGGCAGCACTCCCAACACTTTCTATTTAATGAGCCCAATCCTATCCTCATCCTAAGTGCTTTTTCCAGAGGTGCAATGTCACTGTATGGTGATCAGGAACAAAATCTCTAGCTGTTTTTTTTCCCCCTCCTCCTTGGCCCCAGGATTACCGGAGCAAATTGTGGACCATTATCCCTGCCGAGCTGAAATTGTCAAAATCAGCAAAGGCCTGAGGTGAAACCTGGGGCTTGTCTACATGGCTCATCAGGTTAGCAGATTTACCTGCTAATTATCAGGATAGCTAATGGGCCAAATTTTGCTGTAGCTGGGCATCTTAATGGCACCCTTCAGCTCAAAAATGTTTTGCCCACAAAGTTGCTGAAAGTGCGAGCTGATAACGGCATGGCAAGGGAAACCGGGCATCTTGGACCTGAGTGAACAGGGCAACCAACAGGATATCTCCTTAACCAATGAGATTTAAGGATTGGGAAGTAAACAGTGAAAGAACTGAGAAGGAGGGTTAATTAAAGGAGGCAAATTCAATGTCAAATCAGGTACAGTAAGAGAGGGAAAGAAAGACTGTATTTAAAAAGAGAAAAAACAGAGACAGAAAGGAAAAGTAAGAAAACAAAACATAAAAATTTGACATTTTAAAAATCTCCCCCAAAAATTCAAAACTTGAAGGAATGAGACTCCACACTTGTAATAGTTAATGTTCAGAGCCAGAGAGGTTGTTTGGCAGTAATTAACACTTATCACAGGGTACTTACACTTGTAATTACTAATTACTCATTTTCATAAAGCTGTTGGTGGAGCAGCGCAACTTAGACAGAAACGTTTGTATATTCGCAGTTAACCACACTTCTGCTCCTCACCTGAAGTTGCTATACCATTTACACATAAATAACGGCGAGCACCATTAGCTTCGCTGTTATTTTGACAGCAAAATCTAGCCCATTATATAGCCTAGTTTCTGCTAAACTCTATTGGAGGTGGCTTTTCCTACCTTTCTCGCTCCCCAGTTCAGTATCACAGATGTATTTTGCACTGTGTTTATTTCTGACCTTGGATGTTGACAGCGTCTGGCTCGAAGAAAGGAGTGCAACCATCCTGTGCATGATCCAAGTATATTCTGGATAATATAGTTTGTACCTACTCCTTTGCCCTGAGCTGCCTCTCCGGAAGCTCCGATGGGGCAATACTTCCTTGGTTGTTACTCCGTTTTAGTTTCAATTTGTTCTTGTCTCATTTATCCTTGTTTATTGACTTTTACAAGACTTCCCTTTATCCTATTCTGAGTGTCCTCCAACTGCCCCTTCTTTTCTCCTTTATTAGAATTCCAGAGATAACAATTTAAAGAAATGTTATTCTCCACATTTCCTAACCTGTTTGCTAGGTGTATCTCATGTGGTCTTGGTGACTGCGGTAAGCACAAAGTTAAAATGAATATTTAGCAATGATAATTCACCATTCAAATTATAACAGATCAGTTTAACTATTCATAAATTAACAGAAAACTATTTTATTCAGTATACTGTAGTTAGAATTTGACCAAAGAATTTCAATGTAATGTTCTGTTAAATGAATATTCATAATAATATAGATAATCCACTTAATTGAATGATATCTTTGCTATACCCAAATGAAAGGTCAACTGTATCCTTTATCCTGTCGCACATTTGGTGGTGACACATTGCTCTTTCTATTCTAACCTGAAAAAACAAGTACTTTCTTCCCTTGTATGATCTACCCTGCCACCCCCCCCCCCCCCCCCCCCCCCCTACTGCTCTTGCTGAAGCTCCATTCAATGGGCATTGTAGCCCTCTGGTATCTGGTAGAAGTGGTCATGTGTGGTCGGGAGGCTATCTCATCATGGACAAGATCACAGCAGGGGTCACTGGATAACAATCAAAAGTAAGACCCCGGTTTATTTTTTGTCCTTCCTGGCCCAGAGACACTGAGCTCAATTGTAGCACCCAACTGCTACCTGAGATCAGCTAGGTCAGCACAGGCCAGAAATCGAACCTAGGGCCTTCCAATCTGTATGGCTGAGCACAGAACTATGCAGTGTTTTTAGCCACTAGGGGGTACTCAAAATTCTGGTACCTTTTAAAGGTTAAACAGTATTAGCCGTTAGTGCTGTGAATTAAATTCTGCAATTCTCAGCACACAGAACTTAATCTCCTCACCGTCTTCATGCACCGTTAGCTGCACCTCTTTCACCTCTGTCACAGAAGGTCTGTGTATCTCATAATTAAAATGCCGCTTGATCGTGCACCGGTACAGACCGCTGTCGTTAAGTGTAACATTCACTATGGTTATGGACACATCTTGCAGATCTTTACTTCCATTCCACAGAATTCTGCCCTGATAAGGTCCTTTTAGCTCCCGTGGTTCTCCGTTGTACTCATAAATCTGTCACAGAGACACAGGTTTCATCAGGCGATGAATTGCTAAAACGCCAACGTTACACTTCAGAGATTTCCCCCCTCAGTTTTATTCCCTCTTACCCTGAAGGCACCGACTCTTGCTGAGATGCAGTTGCACAGATCCTTTGCCTCACCCACTTACAAATCAAGACGGTGAGTCTTTGCAGGCTGGTGGACCATGGAGACGGGGGGGTTGGGGATGTGTGGTCACAGCCAAGGCTGATTCTGTCTTCACCCAGCATCCACACACACGCTCCTTCCACTAGGGACTACTCTTTAGTGATCAGGAGCGGGGAAATCTAGCTGATTGTTTTCACTCTATAGCTCAGGGCGATGAGGTCACTTCTAGCACCTCAACTATCACCCCAATGAGATTAGTCAAATGAGCATAAACCTGCCATCAAATCTGGGACCTTCCTGCTCCGTATGGCTCAATTCCACACTTAAGTAGGGTATTCAACATCAGAGCCATTGGGAAGCTCTTTAGATTTTTAACCAAAAAGTGCTTCCATGAAGAGTGCAAACTCATGAAATGGCACAATACTGACTTGCTAAATAAAATATCCATATGCTAATAGAGTTGGTCCTTAAGTGTTCCTGAAGATCAGAACTGAGAAATAAGGACTACTAGACATTACCAGATCCACATAAAAAATTGTGTATAAATAAATATGTAGGCTATTTGGAACATCCATAGAAGTAGAATCAATAATATATTTATAACTGATAATTGTGTGTTGTTAATATACATCCCCAGTTATGTAGCCAAATCTATCACATGGGAGACTAGGTATTGCAACAGTTAGAAAACTGTAATTTCACGAGAGACCTGAATCCATATCAAGCCAAAACTGATGGGATGAAAATGTTCCCTCTCCTTAATATAGCATTAACTGACACTAACTTGACCCAGCGTACATGAATATTAAGTATTCAAACTGCATCATAACTGGCTAGGGAGTGTTCCACACTGACACTGCTGATAAGCTAGCAATATCACTCCTATTTGAGCACAAAATCAACACCTCCATTAATATATACATTTTCATAGAGTAAAATTGTATTAAGTTAATTGTATTAAGTTGGGTACAGAAATATTTAAATTATATTGTAGATACTCATTAAAAATATATTCCACAAGATACAATAGAAATACATATTGAATGGAATGCCTACTGCTGTAATTTTTTGGGTGGAATTTTGTTTGGGTAAAGGCTACTCAATGAATTGTTAGGTGGATTCTGCCTTATTGAGCAAGGCCTTAATTTTTTTTCCTTTTTGATTTCCAGTGAGTTATTTGACTGGGAATGTCATATTTGAACCTGTTCTTGATCTTATTATCTATAGCACCACTTGTGCTGATTTTTTTTTTTATTCGTTCATGGGATGTGGGTATCGCTGGGAAGGCCAGCATTTATTACCCATCCCTTATTGCCCTTGAGAAAGCTGTGGCGAGCCACCTTCTGGAACTTCTGCAGTCCATAAAGTTAATGTACTCCCACAGTGCTCTTCGGGAGGCAGTTTCAGGACTTTGACCCAGCGGTGATGAAGGAACGGCGATATATTTCCATGTCAGGATGGTATGTGACTTGGAGGGAAACTTGGAGGGTGGTGGTGTTCCCATGCACCTGCTGCCCTTGTCCTTCTAGGTGGTAGAGGTCACGGGTTTTGGAAGTGCTGCCGAAGAAGCCTTGGTGAGATTCTGCAGTGCATCTTGTAGATGGGACACACTGCAGCTCACTGAGCTCAAACCAGCAATTTAAGCCTGGGAGCTGCTTGGTCTGTAAGGCTCAGAGCCACTCTCCTACTCATTTACTCACTCAGCCACAAGATGAGTTAGTTCATGATGTTTTAAAAGGAAGTGCTTTTTAAAAAATTTTTTATTTTGTACTATACTAGGTGAAGGATCTCAATGCTTGCAGATAGAATACTTTTGTTGTTCTACTTTTGACAGTCAGTATGACGTTCTCCCAGATCAGATACACCACGCCCAGTTGCAGAGTAACCCCCTCTCCTCTGGATTCTGACGAATGGTCATCGACCTGAAATGCTAACTCGGTTTCTCTCTCCACTGCTGGGTATTTCCAGCATTTTCTGTTTTTATCCCCTCCCCTCCATTCTGCCTACCCAATTTCAGAAGAATAGCCCCCTCTGCACTATTTTCCACACCAACCACCCTGTGGTCACTTTCAATGAAATTGCCAATTGAATGCGAATTTGTGCCCTGCTATGGACAGCTTTGCTTGGAATTGGAATGATATCATTCAAAATTATTTAGTGTGGGAGTCTTACAACTGACAGCAAAACTTTCATCCAATCAGTTTGGCTGGGTTGACAAAAAGTATCACTAAGAATGTAATTAAGTACATCATAATAATCATATATTTTTGTTAGTTTTGGTCCACATATTATGACTGAAGCTCTCAAAGGCTTAAAGACTATGTGTCATTGTTTATGTCAGCAGTGCATAACTTCAGCTTCAAAACTATGACTGTCTCCTCAATATACTGACGACAGAACAGATGATGTAGACAGTGGCACTATGGTGTGAAGTCCTGAAGAGCCTTTTCACAGCAGAGACTTGGCAATAAACCTACGAATGGGCCACATCTGTCCAGGTGTTTTGTCCAGTTGATCTGTTAAAACCATTGGCATCCAGCTCTAGTTATAAGTAAAATGATGCATTGTGAATCAAATAAAATGACCCAGTAAGTTAGATCTGGCTCTGAGATCATGTGTTATAGAATGCTGGTCTGTCTGCGTTATAACACAACTATCACTCTGTCTTGGTAGTTAGGAATCTGTCTTGGTTCTCATTAATTTATCAACCTGGTCAGGGCTCATTAATTTATAATGTGGAGACAATCAATGATGAATGGTGCGCCCTCAATACTGTAGTTTTAGTTGATGTATTGAGTTTACTGCAATCTTTTTTAAGGGAAACTTTTCCAATTCTCAACAGAAGCTATGTGAACAGTAAATTGAGACATTGTACAATCTTTAAGTATGAAAATTAACCCATGTATTTAACAGACAGCAATGTTACTCAGTACATAATCTATTTTCATCTGTATTTTATTTTGAAGTAGATACATACTGATATCTCTTGCCCATCATCGGTGATATAGGTCCATTCAACCATGGTGTCTGTATTCACGTCTTCTCTCCTCATGCAGGAAATGCACGTGAGTTTCATGTTGGTTCCATGTAGGGCTTCGGTGTCTGAAGGAACCTCAACACAGACTGACCAGCAACAGCGCACTGTAAGAGACAGAAACACAAATCAGTCTAAATTCACCTCAAGATAGCATCCCCTCAGTACTGAGTATAAGTTGCAGCAGAGCAACCCTGACTGCACAGCAGAAGTTAGATGCATGTTACAATTCTTTCTACTTTGCACCAATGGTGTTCCTCAAACCCAACCTCAATAGAGTAACCCCGATGCACCAATCTGACATTTCTTTTTCTGCACCTTCAATCCTCGTGGCCTTTGTGATAAGATGTTTAATTTGGGGAGAATTATGGGCAGTTTTGTAGTACAGACTTGTGTGACTTCAATTGGAAAGCAAGTTACACATTACTGCAATTCTCAAATGTTTATTTATAGAGGAAAAATGAGAAACAAAAGGAGGCTATTTTTTTATTAAGAATTATTCAACCTAATGGATGAGGAGGACTTGATCTAGTCACTAGGTGTTAGGAACATTGTAAATGTGTACTTTTTGAATGTATTCATGCACTGACCAGATCAATTGTTCCCTTGTAATATTCGTTTAAATATCTTTCTTTTCTTCAGACTTGGCACTGACTTTGCCTGACTTTTGGCTTAATCGGAAAGTAATGTAATCCATGCATTATTACAAACAATCTTTTTGAGTTCTGAGATCCTTTCTCTCTTAACCTAATAAAGCGAGCAGTTGATGGGATCAGTTTTAATCTCAGCCAAAAAATGTCAACTTGGTTTATGTATGTTCCAGAAAATGAGATATAATCAACTCCTGGAAACAAAATTGTAACTGGGCATTTAGCCTGTGGTAGGACAGCAAATATCATTATACAATCATATCATTGGAAATGTAATTTTTGTTGAATTCTCACTTCCCTTATAACTGCTATAAAACTATCACTGTACTTGATCCATGTGTCTAACTATACACCTTCCCTTTATACAGATGTATTGTCCTATGCTCCATTCCTTTTCATCCCTGTGTTCCTTAGAGTACATTCCAGCTTTACTAGATTATTCTTTGTTGTGTGGGCCAAAGGCATCTTTAGTTAGAATAAGTAGTTTATTTTCATGTCTATGATACATTAATGAACTACAGATCTAAATAAAAACTGAATTATTTTTGTCCATTTTAAATGCGCAAAGAAAAATTATTTTTTAAATTATTTTAAAATGTTGCATGTTTCATCCTAAGTAGATTCAGTATATGATTCCCTCTATATCCATCTCAGTACTGAAAGACTTCTTCAGCTGGTGAAATGCATGCATTCACAGACCAGATCCATTTTACTCTTGCAGTATTCATTTGAACAACTTTATTTCTTCAGAAGCAGTTTTTTTCCCCTCGAAGACTTGGCACTGATTTTTAGCTCAATCACAAAGAAATATAAGAACATCCATGCATTATTAACTCCAATTCTATTTTTTAACAAACATATTTACGAACACAAGATAGACATGAATAACAAAAGTCTATTGACTCATTTTAGCTCACTCACCCATGGGGAATCAAAATGTTAAATTATTCCAGGGCATCTGCCTCCACTACCCTATCCAGAGTCTAGATCTACTTTTTCTTTGTGTTATAATTTTTTTGTCTTATCTTGGGTCTCACCACATCCTGTTCTACAGGGTTAAAGGCATATTGGTTCCTCCTCCCAGATCTCTGCCACTTTTCAATCAGTGCTACATAAAGTATGTGAATGGCCTGAGAGGACTACCCCTCTTATCTGCCCTCCTTCTTAATGGGAAAATACTCTTGGGAGGGGGGGGGGGGCATCTTAACTCCAGAAAACAGGTAGGTTTGGGTTGGATAGGAAAATAAAATGTTAAAAATCTGAATCCGACCCCAACCCACATTCAACCCGGCCATTTTCAGTTTTAACGGAGGCGGGACAGGGATGGGCAGCCAACCCACTCCCAGGAGGAGGATCACCTATTTAAATATTATAATGAGGCTGACGTGCCTCAGATTTAACCACCATTTAAAATCTAACAGTGGCTGGTTTTGCAGATCATGTGAAAGCCGCCAGCTAATGAAAAGCGAAGACTGCTGGATCCAGGTGGTAAATGTCTTTACACTTGCCTCCTAGATCCAGCTTCCCTGCCTAACCCACACCTCCACGAGGCCTCTGATCCTCCTCCCCCTCCACAGGCCTCCGATCACCTTCTCGGCCTCTCTCTCCCCTCCCCACCGATGATCTTCAGGCCAGTCCTGATGTTTTTTGCTTTCCCCCCCACCCCCACAATGCTACTCTAGCCCCCACTATGTTGTCTACCTCCACCCCAACCCCCCCCGCCCACCAATTTTTTCCACCCCCCCACTCGATCCCTCCCTCCCTCCTCTTTGGGGCCTAGTACCACAGGCTACCCGCCCGCAGCCAGCAAACCCACCTACAGCCAGCCAACCCCTCCATCTGGCTGGCTGCGGGTGGTAAACCCAGGTTTCAAAAGCAAATCTAGCCCTGCTGTTATATTTGGCAGGGCCTGCGTGGAACCCGGCCTCCCAGATTTCCCGACTGCTTCCAAGCAGCCCCACTCCCAACCCATCAAAGGATTAAAATTCAGGCCTTAGACGCTGTTATAGGCCTATTCCAGATGTGCCAGTGAAAATCATGTGTGGATAACTCTGGGTAGAAACTTATATCGCCCAACTTTGGGTGCAGCATGTTGTTACAGTAATGCTCGGTGCCACTACAGTACCGAATTTATAAATTTCCTCCCTTTCCCTTCTGCTTGTAGATGAGGGTGATGATGCCTTTCCTCATCGATTCTGACATGCTGCCAGCCAGAGCATACCCCCGTACACTTCCAGCAGGTCTGGGCCTATCCAGTCCCACAGAGCCGATACAACTCGACCGGTAAGCCGTCACTTCCAGGAGTTTTACTCGTCGCGAGGGACCGGACGGCCTTTGTCAGCTCGTCCAGAGTTAGCAGGTGGTCCAGACTCTCCCGCTCGCTGTCGTCTAAGACCTCTGAGATAGACAACAGGAAAGACTGGGAGGCCGCGCTGTCTGTGGGCTTAACGTCGTAGAAGGATTTGCTGATCCTCTGCATGTCGGGCTGCGAAGACTTCACAGAACCATCTTCTTCCTTTAGACTGCTGATCACAGAGCTCCCCCTGTGTACCTTTTGGAAGAAGAAATGCGAACATGCCTCATCCTGCTCGATGGAGCTGACTCTGGAGTGGAAAATGATTTTGGAGGGCTCTCAGGCAAAGAGCGAGGCCTGCTGGCCCTTCACCTCTTGGAGTTCCTCCGCGACATCGACCCCCATCGACTGCAGCAGGAGCAGATTTTGCATACTCTTCTGGAGTTGGGACAATTCCCTCTGTCTCCCTCTCGCCTCCTGATCACCTTTGAGGATGAAGAACCTCTTGATGTTTGTCTTGATTGTTTCCCACCAGTGTAACGGGGAATCACAGAGGGGTTTTACGGTTCTCCAACCTTTGTAATCCCTCTTGAGTTCCTCAACATTTTCCAGGGTCAACAGTTTCACATTGAGCTTCCATATCCCCCTGCCAACTTTCTGGTCTTCCTGTGGGAGGCAGTCGGCCAGTCGGAGGCAGTGGTCGGTGGATCTGACCTTGAGCATGTGGGACACAAACATGAAGTCTATTCTGGAACGGACGGACCCGTCTGGTCTCGACCAGGTGTATCTGCGCGGTGCTCCATCTGCAGGGTTGCTAAAGATGTCGCACAGCTTGGCATCTTTTACCACGTCCATCAGGAGTTTGGATGTGGTGTCCAGTTTGCTGTCTGCTCTGCTGGATCGTCCAGGTGCATCGATGATGCAGTCGAAATCACTGCCCAGAACGACCGGTCTGGATGTCTCCAGCAGCAGTGGGAGCTGCTGGAGGAGGGCCAGCCGCTCGTTTCTGAGAGGCGAGGCATACACGTTAATTAGCCTTAGAGAAACATTTTTATACAATACATCTGCCATGAGGAGGTGGCCGCCCACCACCTCCTTAACTTCGGTGATGGTGAAGTGGCCTCCCGCAACAAAATGCCCAGGCCGGAGGAACGGCAATTGTTGCCTCCTGACCAGATGGATGGTCCGTGGGACCACCATTGCGACCACTGCCGGTAACTGCTGAAGTGCGGCAGATCGCACGTCCACTGGATTTGAATTCGTAAGTAAAATAACACATCACTGTAAATGTTGGTCTCAACAGCTCATTACTTGAGCCTACACAGTTCATCCTTTGATGCCCTCCAATTCTCCCTGATCATAAAGGCTTATTTCCACTCCTTGATCTTTAGCTTTAGTCACTTAACCTTCCTTTTTTCTAATCAGAATGGATTTAAATTGCAAAGCCTCTGCATATAACTGAATGACCTAAAACTTGCAATCGTTCATGTCATCCTTTCCTGAATCCTTTCTACTGCCTCTAATCCTTCTCTTAAGTATGTTGTCCAGATTGTGTATAGTACTCCATGTATAGTCTCACTAAGGCCTCTTATACTTGCTGTACTCTATACACAAGCTTGCACATTGATGCTCACAGAAATAAATCCATCACAGAGGCTGAGGAGATTTAAGTGAACAGGGCTTCATGAAAGGTCCAAACAAATGACCCTGCAAATTTTGCCTAGTTGCTGTTTAACAGACATGTGGTAGATCTGATCTTGCAAGGCTCAACCAAAACCAGCAAAGAAAATCTTCAGGAGAGATTATCTGTCCAAAGAGGATTGGTGTCACATTATGAATATTCTGAAGGAATAATGCTTTGTAGTATGTTGCCAGGAGGTGTGTGAGAATCGACCACAGTGGTCCCCTCCTTTCCTGTCAAATGAGACTTCATTTTCAGTGCACGATGGCTTGACTGTGGCCATGGTGGCTTTACTGAGGCCAGAAGCTCACTGTATGGAAAACAACGACATGAGCACGTGATCTGGTGCTCTGTATTACAATGTTGCTGGCGGGTACGACAGTGACGACCATGATTATGGAGAGGGCTGATAAAATAGTTTGTTTTACAGTGCCTGTTGTCCTAGGCAACGAGATAAGTCAACTGAGAAAGCAACTAAAGTTGCGTTAAACAAACAGTCATCATAGGCTTGATATGTTTGGTTCAATTATATAAACAAGTCAAATGTCCTGACACTTAAAGAGCTGAAAATGAGTGTTTGGGGTCAATTTTCAGTTAATTTTCAGTTAATCAGACACCAAATTCTACCAATGTGATTCCGCACTCAGGAGTACAGATCGGATCTGTGAAAGCGCAGGAGTTTGCGTACAGTAAATATTTAAAAGTGAAATAAATAAGGAAAAATAATGCCATTTATTATACAAGATAGAAACTGTATCAGATAAAAGCTGAATGGAAGAAGGAAAAAATAGGAATCAGGGAATAAAGAAATGAGAAGCCGAGCAAAATTATTTTCAAACGTGTTTATTATAGGAGTCTACATTAATATTACAGTAATAAACATATTCTTGATGTCTGGGTAGCCATATCACTTTACTAATTTGGCAGTAGTACAGCGTGAGAGAAATAAATTACTTGCTCAGGAATAACAAAATTGCTAGGGTTCCTGGCACTCTTAAAAGTTTATTAAAAAGTCATAAGCCCAAGATCTCCTGTTGATCATCAGTTCGGTAACCTCTCCCAAATGACAAATCGGGTCTCCGTTATGTATATTGTTACCAAAATGAGCAGGACAATAACCACTATTGAGTGTTTTTGCCATTATAAACTCTCTAATCTCAGCCAGTGGTCATTAGTCTATTTAGTACAGAAGGCATTTTATTTTAACTCTAGCAAATGGAAGTAACATTCAATACTCGTCAAGTTATCCACACGGAGGAAACGTTGTTTGCTAGGCATAGAGAAATCATTAATGCATTTTTTATAAATGCTACCCTTATTACACAGAGGAAACCTTCCACCACTGTGTTTTCTGATTAAAAAGCTAAAGCAGTGGAATTAAATCAGAAAATAGGTCAGTTTGCTGCTAGTTAGCTTAATTTAATAAATGAATTAATTATAGACTTTCAGCACTAATGTATGCAGAGAATCTATAAATAAATGCCCATGAGGATTTCAAAATGTCATTAGGAGGTTTATACTGATTGCTTTGGGTGCTGCAAAACCATAGAACCAGCTCGTAGGGAAGGAAGAGGAAAAACTACCATAAACATTCGCTCCCTCCACCACCGGCGCACCATGGCTGCAGTGTGTACCATCTACAAGATTCACTGCAGCAACTCGCCAAAGCTTCTTCGACAGCACCTCCCAAACCTGTGACCTCTACCACCTAGGACAAGTGCATCAGGCACATGGGAGCACCATCACCTGCAAGTTCCCCTCCAAGTCACACACCATCCTGACTTGGAAATATATCGCCGTTCCTTCATCATCGCCAGGTCAAAATCCTGGAACTCCCTCCCTAACGGCATTATGGGAGTACCTTCACCATACGAACAGCAGTGGTTCAAGAAGATGGCTCACCACTATCTTCTCGAGGGCAATTAGGAATGGGCAATAAATGCTGGCCTTGTCAGCAGTGTCCACATCCGTGCATGAATAAAAAAAGAGACAATGAGGCAATTGGCAAAAATGTAGTTACTCCTTTTCTGCATTCAAATCCATGAAAATCGATGCATGAAAATATACATAACAGCAAAGTCAACAGTAGTGTGGGAACACATTCCATTTTACTTTGCTGCTCTTGTGTGGAAGTCTTGAATTTGGATATAAAAGTTCCATTGGTTGCAATTTCAAACAAAAGAAAAAATGTTGACAATTTTTTTCCGTTTTCTCTGCTTGTTTGATGAGGTTTATCAATGTGGAGAAACTTGACAGTATCCACTTTGTGCATCTAATTACTGCTGAATTATTTTCTGTTTTGTGCAATTGCGCACAGTAGAAATGGGCTTGAGACTACACGCAATTTATGTTGAATTCTTAACACCCAGTAGAACGACAGACAGCTTTTGGAGTTAAATTTTAATCCAGGTTTCAGATGTGAAAAGCCAATTTTTAACCCATTTAATTCCCCTTCAGTTGTGTTTTTTTTAAACCAAGGATATTTACACATAACATAGATACAAGCCTGTTGTTTGAATCCTGGCTTCTATTTATAATTATAATCTATATATTGATATTACACTATCATCTGAACTTCTAAAAACCTGTCATCCAGATCCAAAATGTTTCTTCGGCTGGGTACAAATTAGGTTTGTTAAAATAGTGTTAGTACCTAGTTAAATGTAGTATCATTTGTACTGACCTCAAGAAATATATCATTTAGATGTGGTGTAAAAAATAGAGAGATGAATGCTCTCAAAAGTTTCTAGAATGTGTTAAGTGCTGAGGTTAAGGGTGGCATCCAGTAGCTTCATAGTGACAACAGAGGGTGATAGAGAGTAAAATACTTAACAGATCATTACTTTAATGAGTGCACTAGTTCTATGAATCTGCCAGTCAACTATATGAATAATTAATATTTTTGTAGACAAAAATATTAATAAGGGAGATGAAACTTCACTCGAAGTTGATGGAGAAACAGTAGATAGCAATATGCATATGGGTTGAGTTCCCCAAAATGTTTGTTTTTATATGTACCAAGATTTTCCAAAATAATTATTGAAAATATGCAATCTAGTGAATTTTCTGCATGGCATGAATGTTGGCAGTTCATTAAAAAGAGGATTTTAAAAATGTATTTTAATTTCCTCACTAGTTGATATCCATAAATCAGACAACAGATTCCACCTCTTACCAGCTTAAAAAAACTAGTTTGGGTTAAATTCAAATATCATGTTTCTCGTTCCACCCATTTTTTTGTTTTATTCACTTATCTTCCAATTTCTAGATCTGACAAAGGGTCCACACTCAAACCTCAAACCGCCTTTTCTCTTCACAACTGCTGATGAATATTGTGTATTTTCAGTATTTTGAACAGTATTCTTTTGTCTCTCTCTCTCTCTCTCTCTCTCTGTGCTTTCTGAACAGTTCAGAGAATGTGACTGAGGTCTAATATGAGGCCAAGATAACTATATTAAACACCAAGTTCAGCCATTTATAGCTCCTATAACATGAAGTAGATCTGCCAGTAACTTAGGATGTTGCTGATCGGGAAATGGAAGTATTTCTTTGGTCCATATTGCCATTACTGAATGGCATCATTACCTCCAGAATGCTTTCTGCGAAACTAGACCTTATTTATGTTGTGAGGATGGCTCAGACTATGGCTGTGTGTTTATTCAACTGGGTCCAGTACGCGATACATGATATTTCAAAATGGGGTCAAAGATTCACCTGGAGAGATTCAGGTGTGTCGGCTGTTGACTCACATTACACACCTAGTTGTGTATGTACTCGAAACATAAACTCTCAACAACGGGGACCTGCTTAAAAAAAATTGGTATTGTATTTTAGACAGTTTGTCAATGATATGGAGTGTTCATGGCAAGGTAGCAATATGTTGACCTTTTTATTTGGAAACACCTTTGAGTTTAATTGAGGAGCACCAAAAGCTTCAACAGCTGTTTTTATTTTTAATTCAAAAAATTGCAGTTATGAATTATTAAAGTTAAGTTGCCAGAAAATCACTGGAATAAATTAAATGTCTTCCTAATTGCTCGAATAAGTTTTAAAATCGTTACAATAGTTTTCACTTATTAATCATTTCCGACTAACCTTTTGCAAAATACCAACATGAATTCTGAGATCACCACCTCCTTGTAAAACAGCCCCTAAGCAGAGTGATCAGTGATGTGATGATGTCAAGTTGGCTCTCTGTCTGATTCTGAACAGCCAGCAGCAAAGGGAAAACCAGAATGAACTGCAATACTGCGAACAGCATTCTACTGCTTACAGAAAGACAGCTCAAAAATTCCAAATACAAAAGCAAAATACTGCAGATGCTGGAATCTGAAATAAAGACAGAAAATGCTGGAAATACTCAGCAGATCAGATTGCATCTGTGGAGAGAGAAACAGAGTTAATGTTTCAGGTCGATAACCTTTTGTCAGAAGTTCTGATGAAGGGTCATCGACCTGAGACGTTAATTTTGTTTCTCTTGCCACAGATGCTGCCTGACCTGCTGAGTATTTCCAGCATTTTCTGTCTTTATTAAGAATTCCAAATGCTGTTTCGGAGAATGACGAGCCACTCTAACTACTGACTGCAAGTGTCTGCTAATTTAAATATGAAACTTAATTATTCCACACTATGCTTTTGTTAGTATTAGATTTTTTAAAATATTATTTATATACTTAGAAAATAGACATTCAGATAGTACTTGTATTAGCAACGAGTGGTCAAACAGGTGGCAGATCAGACAGTGTATATGCCTTTTTTTTAGAATACATAAGGAGACACTGGGTTATCAAACCAAAACAATTTAATACAAATGCCGAACTAATAGAAACCCAAATCATAAAAATCAAAAGAAACTTAACAAATTAAATATTAATGTCATCGCCATGTCGACTATGCATTGAGCTGAAGAGCATCCCAGGCATTTCCTTTTTACTTAGTCACATATATACTGAGTGGATATAAAGTAATGTTCCTGTTATACTGGACAACTGATCATTAACTAACACCTTTAATTATAACTCTTTGTCCTTTCAACTTCAAAAAGGCGAGGCCTGGTTGAATAGAGCACTATTTCTTACCCATCGTGTTCACATTTTGATTATATCTGTGCATTTTTTAAACTAATGTCTTTCCTGGGTTTTACACACACTGTCTTCAAAGTGATTTACAAGGATTGACTAATTTTATCATCTTCTTTGTCCTTCTGTTTAAGTTCTGTTGTTTTTCTGAGCAGTGAGTGCTAAAGGGGTGGGATGGGAGAGGGGGTATCCCAGATCCCAGCACTGGGAGTGTGTGTTTGCATTGCAAAGGGCCACACTCCTGTAATATAAACTGTCTCCTGCTATTGGCTGCACTTCCAAATAAAATGAGGGGAACCCGCAGGAAACTGGCCCCTAAAAACCGAGTCCATAAACATGAGGTCTAGCAGAGTAAACGTGGGGACCTGTTGTTGTGTTTATACTCTGAATGTTACAGGTTAACACTTTTAAATCTGATTTGCTAATCTGTCAAAAGCATAAAAGGTTCAAAGATGAGTTTGACGTGATATGTTCCCTGCTCATGATGGGATCCAACAGCGAATTCTCCGTTCGTCAGTTTCTGTTTCCTTTATTGGAATAATTTGTCTCTGTGTCTTCCGATGAGGACTATGGGCGGAGTCCCTATAGAAAATGAGTGGAACAACTCACTGGAGAAGCATCTTATTTCATAAAAATTATACAACATGGACACACAGCAGAATCCAGCACCTGACATTAAGCATTAAAAAGGAGATGGGGCTCCAAACAGGAGCAAAAAATAAATCTGGTAAATGCAATTGCGCTGTGAACCCATGTCATTAATTCCCTTGAACTGGTGGTCTGAGCGCTGTTTCCCACTCCGATCACACCAGCAGTATTCACTTAATCGAAACAGTGAAATAAAATGGACATTGAAGGCACTCAATATCATTTTTGGAACAATTGTTAAGGATGTGACCCTATATATACCACGATGAAGGTTAATAATGTAATTGCAGCTTCCAATATTTCGAGAAAAATAAGGAATTGCTTTGTCCTATTTCTAGCAAATTATTTTTATTTTACTAGTTTTCCACTAGGACGCGATTAACCTTTATTGTTCTTAATTGAAAAATCCTATTAATTTCTTCCATCTCATTTTAACGATTGATATTGGTTGCTCAGGTGTCCCGTTTATCAGTTAAATCAAATGCAAATAGCTAGTAAGATGTAAAAAAATCAACCTATATGAAATATATTTTTTTAAAGTTAACTTACCTAAAAGAATATACAACAACAGAACAGAACAAAGAAACGTGTTCCACGGACTCATGATCTGGGAGAGTGAGACACAGATAGGTACAGCTTATAAACCTTGTAGGAATCCACTTGTAGCTGTTTACTGGGAACTCTACTCCGACTGTCGATACACAGACTGATTCTCACAGAGCAAGATCAGTTAAAGCAGACGATTGGATTTCAATGCAATTGCTCCCTATTGCGTTTTAAAGGCAGTCTCCAACAGGTTTCCATCCAGCGATTCCTTTGTTTTCTTGCCTCTCCGAGTCGATGGTGTTGCACTTGGGATTTCAGCACTGCAGACAGCGCCAAGTGAAGCACTTTCAGGGGAACAATAGGCGTCTCAAATTCTCCTCTCACATGATAAACACTGGCACAGCCCAGACATCGATTGCAATGATCAGCTTCAAACCAACACGTCGAATGTCATAAAAATGTCCAATCTCCTTATTCATTGTATCTGGAGATAATCTCAGGTCAGAACAAAAAGTATTTTTTGTTGTTGCAGAAAGTATCAATCAACTCGGCAACTGATCGCCACTAGTGTTATTCTGCCGGGCTCCTGGTGGAGAAAGCCAGTTGGTTTTGTGCCGTCTGTCTACCTCGGTTCTTCTATTAATATTCCCACACTTACTCCACCCTCCTCCTAGAATGGGCAACAATACAGACACGCATGCGTTGGCAGCCTACATTGTGGCCAGTTAAATACAGTGTTTATGCCATCTGTCTGCACTGGTTGTTGAAGCCACGTTTGCAGACAGATGAAATAAACACCGACTTTAACTAGCAATAAAATATTAAATGGAAAAGCGTGTATTTAAGTCAGACAGCATTTTTTTTAAGTGTGTGAATTATAAGGTTAGATAATAGTGGTGGTTGGAGAGCACTGGAATCTGTGCTTCTCCCTTACCTGAATTGTGTCCTTTTAGTTAGTCCTGGTGTATTTATCAATGCTCGCTTTCCCCTCCCCTTTACAATATGGTATGTGCGAGTAGTGATCCACCCACCCTTCCCCAGAGTCAGTGGAGCTCTCCAGAGGCAAGAAAAACAACGCCAAGTACGGTATGGAAATCACTGTCCTTCCCGATAGAGACCAACTGCCTGCCTTCTTCAGGCTGGCATTTGTTTGTAAAATAGGAACGGCAGTGGTTATAACCAGAGGTCCAATCGGACTGAAGTTAGCAGGCACTCTCGCTTTTTACTGTTCCATGAATATCATTCATTGATTTAATTTTACCTTTATTGTTGAGATTTGAACAGATTTACTGATAACACAGGTGTTTGAATAGAATTGTTTTTTTTATTCGTTTATAGAATGCTGGCAAGGCCGGCATTTATTGCCCATCCCTAATTGCCCCGAAGGTGTGGTGAGCCGCCTTGAACCGCTGCAGTCCGTGTGGTGAAGTTACTCCCACAGTGCTGACTTTTGGCACAACTGAGTAGCTTCCCAGGCCAGTCTTAAGAGATCAACCACAGTGCTGTGGGTCTGGAGTCACATATAGGTAGCTGAGGTAAGGACGGCAGGTTTCCTTCCCGAAAGGGACATTAGTGAACCAGATGGGGTTTTAATAACAATCCTGTAGTTTCATGGTCACCTGATGCTAGCTTTTTATTTAATTAACCAAATTTAAATCCAACAGCTACTGTGGTGAGATTTGAACTCACTTTCCCGGATCATTAGTCCATGCCTCTGGATTACTAGTCCAGTAATATAACCATTATGCTACCATACCCACGGTACCTTTACCACTCGTTGAATGTAGCTTTGATGGGGCGTTGCTATATGCTGGGTTGCTTTCAAAACATTTTGTTTCTTTAAAAAACATTCAGAAATGATGTATTAATGTAATTAGTTATATAGTGACATTATTTGTCATTATATCTATGGAAGTCATTTTTTAACTAAATACAAAACTAACTGTAAAAGATCATGCTGCATCAGATATCTCTACAGTTACCTCAGCAGCTAAACCTACTCTGCCATAGGGCCGATAGGGAATCAGGGCTATTAATGCAATATTTGGTGTGCTATTGGTATTAAGGCTTGCCCTTCATCAGACCTTCAGGAAGGCATTTAAAACATGTTGTGTTGAGCTCTGCAGTTCTACGTCCAATCTTCTCCTGAAATCCATTGTATCATTCCAGCAGACACAGATAATGGTTCCACATTTTACAGCTGCGACTCTTGGCAAAGGAAGTTTGTTGTTGGCATCAGAGGGCATCAATAAGGACAAGATAATATTGGATTATGTGTCAGAAAGTACCACAGTGGAAGCTTCAAATAAGATGTGCCCATCTTAGGTTAGCTTACAGTAATTTTGTTTTACTTTTAGTGAAATGTGACGACCATTATGCTCAATTATATTTTTATACTTTTTTTTAAAGAGGGCTTTTTTGTCAAATTTTCTTTCCTTTTCTTCCTATTTGTTGATGGTGTTGACTCCGGACAAGGTCGCTAGTTATCCGCCAAAATCTTGCCCAAGTGAGCATTTTTCATGAGTAAGGCTAGGCAGTGAATGTCTGCAAGCTATCGGACAGTGCAGTCGTGTCCAAACCTGTCCTTGCCTCCCATCCACATCTGTGCACGTTCCGACAGTCATTGCTTAAGATAGAAACCCTGACTGATTGCCCATTCCATAGTGCAGGGGCACTGCGGCTCTTTGTAGCACCTCTCCTGCCACTCTGGATGAAAGCAGCTAACTTAGCACAGAATTGAACCTGGTGTGCATTGCTCAGCTAAACTCTGCCTATGCCCACTGTACAACAGAGGGTGCTTTAAATGTTCTCTCTGATTTCTATAGGTGATATATTAATTGGTTAGATTGTAGCTCCAGCATATCCAAAGCAAAGCCAGGTTACTCTTCCTTAATGGACAGGAGAGAGTGTTGTAAAGCTTTGTTCTTTGATTCATTGTAATAAATCCAGCCAGACAACTTAAACCAGTTTCAGTCATCTTGATAGAAATATAGAAACATAGAAAATAGGTGCAGGAGTAGGCCATTCAGCCCTTCGAGCCTGCACCGCTATTCAATGAGTTCATGGCTGAACATGCAACTTCAGTACCCCATTCCTGCTTTCTCGCCATACCCCTTGATTCCCCTAATAGTAAGGGCTACATCTAACTCCTTTTTGAATATATTTAGTGAATTGGCCTCAACAACTTTCTGTGGTAGAGAATTCCACAGGTTCACCACTCTCTGGGTGAAGAAGTTTCTCCTCATCTCAGTTCTAAATGGCTTACCCCTTATCCTTAGACTGTGACCCTTGGTTCTGTACTTCCCCAACATTGGAAACATTCTTCCTGCATCTAACCTGTCCAAACCTGTCAGAATTTTAAACGTTTCTATGAGATCCCCTCTCATTCTTCTGAACTCCAGTGAATACAAGCCCAGTTGATTCAGTCTTTCTTGATATGTCAGTCCCACCATCCCGGGAATCAGTCTGGTGAACCTTCGCTGCACTCCCTCAATAGCAAGAATGTCCTTCCTCAAGTTAGGAGACCAAAACTGTACACAATACTCCAGATGTGGCCTCACCAAGGCCCTGTACAACTGTAGTAACACCTCCCTGCCCCTGTACTCAAATCCCCTCGCAATGAAGGCCAACATGCCATTTGCTTTCCTAACCGCCTGCTGTACCTGCATGCCAACCTTCAATGACTGATGTACCATGACACCCAGGTCTCGTTGCACCTCCCCTTTTCCTAATCTGTCACCATTCAGATAATAGTCTGTCTCTCTGTTTTTACCACCAAAGTGGATAACCTCATATTTATCCACATTATACTTCATCTGCCATGCATTTTCCCACCCACCTAACCTATCCAAGTCACTCTGCAGCCTCATAGCATCCTCCTCGCAGCTCACACTGCCACCCAACTTAGTGTCATCTGCAAATTTGGAGATACTACATTTAATCCCCTCGTAGATGAGCTTTACTCTTTTATTTACATCTTTGCGTCTCCACAGCTACAAAGCCTGATCATGGAGTTGAGTCCATGATCAGATCAGCCATGATCTTATTGTATGGCCTACTCCTGTTCCTATTTCTGATGTTCTTATGTTCTTATGTAAGCCTAGTGTTATGACATGCAGATAATTTTTCTACGTTTTGATTGGGTGCCACCTCTGATTAGCTAGAATAACTTAGCAGCACAATAAAGCAAGTCCTTAATATTAAACAGTTCCCACTTTGAGGTGTTCTGCCTAATGACAGACGTATTTATTATGTAGACTTCCTGTTACTTCCTGTTAATAAATCAGTAGACATTATATTCAGACTGTCACAGTTTGAGCTTGATTCTAGTGCCACCTCTCTGATGGGCGCGAGTGATCTGTCTGACAGTCTTGTCCTATTAGTAAGAAATATGAGCATTCGTACAGAAGCGACAATAAGACTATAATCAATTCATACATCATTGCTCCAAGAATTTTCTGTGGCTGAAATCTTGAGTCATTTACAAAGAACTCCATATTAATACTGACCACCCCTTGAGGTGCCTAATGCTCAGAATGCATATCACAATCTGTTAAATAGCAGAATCCGTGCACCAAAGCATTTTATTGTTAGTAAAATACATATCCATCATGCTGCTCAAGCTTAGACTCCTGCTTTTAAAAAATGTGTTATTAGGATGTAGTTGAATCTGGCAAGACTGTATTGATTTCCCCTCCCTAGTTGTCCTCAAAAGGTACTGGTGGGTCTTCTCCTTGAATGACTGCATTCTCGTGGCGATGGTGCTCCCACAATGGTGTAATGTAGAGGATTCCAAGGTACTGACCCAGCAACTATGAAGAAGCAATGATATATATCAAAGTCAGTATGGTGTGTGATTTGGAAAGGAACTTGAGGCGATGGTGTTTTCATCACATTGCCACCGAGAAGGACAAGGTTGGCAGAAGTCTCGGGTTAGGGGAGGTGCTGGTGATGTAATCATGGAATGGGTACAGCACAGAAGGAGGCCATTCGGCCCGCTAAGGCTATGCCGGCTCTCCGCAAGAGCACTGCAACTAGTTTCACTCGCCCTCCCTTTCCCTGTAGCCCTGCAAATTTTTCCTCTTCAGCTACTTATCCAATTCCCTTTTGAAAGCCACAATTGAATCTGCCTCCACTACCCTTTCAGGCTGTGCATTCCAGATCCTAATCACTCGTGACGTAAAAAAGTTTTTCCTCGTGTCGCCTTTGTTTCTTCTGCCAATCACCTTAAATCTGTGTCCTCTACTTCACGACCCTTCTGCCAATGGGAACAGTTTCTCTCTTTCTACTCTGTAAAGACCCCTTTTGAACACCTCTACCAAATCTCTTCTCAACCTTCTCTTTAAGGAGAATAACCTCTCCAGTCTATCCACCTAACTGAAGTCCCTTATCCCTGGAACTATTCTTGTAAATCTTTTCTGCACTCTCTCTGCCTTCACACCTTTCCTAAAGTGTGGTGCCCAGAATTGGACACAATTCTCCAGTTGAGATCGGACCATTGTTTTATAGAGGCTCATTATAACTTCTTTGCTTTTGTACTCAATGCCTCTGTTTATGAAGCCCAGGATCCCATATGCTTTTTTAACCACGATCACAACCTGCTCTGCCACCTTCAATGATTTGTGCACAAACACCCCCAGGTCTCTCTGTTCATGCACCCCATTTTGGATTGTACCCTTTAGTTTATATTGCTTCTCCTCATACTTCCTACCAAAATGTATCACTTCTCACTTTCCTGTGTTAAATTTCATCTGCCATATGTCCGCCCACTTTACCAGCCTGTCTGTGTCTAAGTCTATCACTATCCTCCTCACTATTTACTATACTTTCAAGTTTTATGCCATCTGCAAATTTTGAAATTGTGCCCTGTACACCCAAGTCCAAATCATTAATATATATCAAGAAAAGCAGTGGTCCTCGTACCAACCATGGGGAACACCTTCCTCCAGTCTGAAAAACAGTTGTTTCCTGTCACTTAGCCAATTTTGTATCCAGGCTGCCACTGTCCCTTTTATTCCATGGGCTTCAACTTTACTGGCAAGCTTATTATGTGGCACTTTATCAAACACCTTTTGGAAATCCACGTACACAACATCAACCGCATTGCCCTCATCAACCCTCTCTGTTACCTCATCAAAAAGCTCAATCAAGATAGTTAAACACACTGTGCTGGCTTTCCTTAAATTAATCCACACTTGTCCAAGTGACTGCTAATTTTGTCATGGATTATAGTTTCTAAAAGCTTCCCTACTACCGAGGTTAAACTGACTGGCCTATAGTTGCTGGATTTATCCTTGCACTCTTTTTTGAACAAGCGTGTAATATTTGCAATTCTCCAGTTGTCTGGCACCACCCCAAGGAGGATTGGAAGATTTTGGCTAGTACATCCACAATTTCTACCTTTACTTCCCTCAGCATTCTAGGTTGCATCCCATCTAATACCTCCTCATTACCAATTTTTATCTCATCCAGTATCTCTTTCCTTTTTCACACTGACTTTGACAGCATCTTCTTCCTTGGTAAAGACCGATGCAAATACTCATTTAGTACCTCAGCCATGCCCTCTGCCCCCATGTGTGGGTCTCCATTTTGGTCCCTAATCAGCCCCAGCCCTCCTCTTACTACCCATTTACTATTTTTAAGCCTATAGAAGACTTTTGGATTCCTTTTTATGTCAACTGCCAATTTATTCCCGTACTCCCCTTTTTGCCCCTCTTACTGCCTTTCTCACTTCCCTTCTGAACTTTCTATATTCAGCCTGGTTCTCACTTGTATTCTCAACCTGACATCTGTCATACGCCCCCTTTTTCTGCTTCATCTTACTCTCTATCTCTTTATCCAGTGAGCTCTGACTTTGGTTTCCCCTACCTTTTCCCCTCGTGGGAATATAGCTCAACTATACCTGAACCATCTCCTTTTTAAAGACAGCTCAATTACGGTTTTGCCTGCCAATCTTTGATTCCAATTTACCAGAGCCAGATCCATTCTCAACCCACTGAAATTGTCCTTCCTCCAATTAAGTATTTTTACTCTAGATTGCTCCCTATCCTTTTCCATAGCTAATCTAAATATTATGATACTATGATCACTGTTCGCTAAATGTTTCCGAACTGACACTTGCTCTACTTGATCCACCTCATTCTCCAGAGCCAGATCCAGCAATGTCTCCTTCCTTGTTGGGCTGGAAACGTACTGATCAAGAAAGTTCTCCTGAACACATTTCATAAATTCTTCCCCCTCTCTGCCCTTTACACTATTACTATCTCAGTCTACATTAGGAAAGTTGCAGTTCCTCATTATCATTACTCTATAATTCTTGCACCTCTCTGTGATGTCCCTACAAATTTGCTCCTCTATATCCTTCCAACTAGTTGGCGGCAGTTTAATAGCACCTCTATTGTTTCTTAACTCTAACAAAGAAGATACTGTGTTTGACTCCTCCAGGACATCCCCTCTCTCCAGCACTGTAATATTCTCTCTAATCAATATTGCCAGACATTACTTTTCTTTCCGTCCCTATCTTTCCTGAACACCTTTTATCCAAGAATATTTAGTACCTAATCCTGCCCTTTTTTGAACCGGGTCTCCATTATCGCCACGACATCATATTCCCAAATGGCTATTTTCACCTGCAGCACGCACAATCTATCTTAGACCTTCTTGCATTCTCTCTGACCCCACCTAATACCATACGATTTCTTACTCTAGTATTATCTGTCTCTTCCAATCCTGTGTGCACCTTGTTTCTCTTTTCCAATGCGACATTCTGGTTCCCATTCCCCTGCCAAATTAGGTTAAACCCTCCCCAACAGCACTAGAACTCCCGCGGGGACATTCATAGAATCATGTAAGTTTACAGCACGGAAGGAGGCCACTTCAGCCCATCGTGTCCATGCTGGTCAACAAGAGGCTATCCAGCCTAATCCCACTCTCCAGCTCTAGGTCCCTAATGTTGCAGGTTACGGCACTTCAAGTTCACATCCAAGTACTTTTTAAATGTGGTGAGGGTTTCTGCCTCTACCACCCTTTCAAGCAGTGAGTTCCAGAACCCCGCAACCCTCTGCATGAAGAAATTTCTCCTCAAATCCCCTTTAAACCTTCTTCCAATTATTTGAAATTTATGCCCGCTGGTTGTTGACCCCTCTGCTAAGGGAAATAGGCCCTTTCTATCCGCTACATCTAGGCTCCTCATAATTTTATACACCTCAATGAGGTTTGCCCTCAGCCTCCTTTGCTTTGCTAACATCCATATACACTACATCATACGCACTGCCTGCATCAACCCTCCTGTTTGCCTCCTTGAAAAATTCAATCATGTTAGTCAGATATGACCTTCCCTTAACAAATCTATGCTGACTGTCCCTGATTAATCCGTGTCTTTCTAAATGTAGATTTATCATGTCCTTCAGGATTTTTTCCAATAATTTTCCCACCGCAGAATCAAAGGCCCTCCCTCCTGCACCATCTCTCCAGCCACATTGGTCCCGGCTCTGTTGAGGTGCAACCTGTCTGGCCGGAACAGGTCCCACCTCCCCTAGAACCGGTCCCAATGACCCAGGAATCTAAAGCCCTCCCTCCTGCACCATCTCTCCAGCCATGCATTCATCTGCTCTCTCCTCCTATTTCTATACTCACTGGGGTAGAAATTCACCTCCACCGGAAATCTGGTGCACCTACTGTTTTCAAAGTGTTTTTACTGTCACGTCAGACGAGGTGGACTCTTGATCGACTTTCAGCTCTTTGGCAATTTTTTTGGCGCTCACTGGAAGTTGGTCATAATGTGGGTGGATGAGGGGCGGAAGTGGAGGCGGAATGGAGTCTCCGCCACTGTCAGTCAACAGCGGAGCGGTGCGGACGTCAATACGCGAATGCATCACCACGTCTCTCCCCTCGAGGGGAGAGAACCAGTGATTATTTAGCTTTGGTCCACTGGGCCACCAGGGAGGGTTTCGGCTGGGGCAGCCCGGTCGAACCCGGGGCCATAATTGTTCGGCTGGCAAAAAAAAACTTAGCGGCCGCGACAGTGCGCCCTCCCCTTGAAGGGCCGCCACGATGCCATGGCTCACACACAAAAAAACAAGGTGCATCAACAGAAAAAGCTGTCGGGGGCACCGCGTGGCGGATCTATGATTTTTCCAGCTAAATTTCACGGGGGGTGCCATGGAGGTACGGGAGATCGGTGGTGTGCCCTTTGATGATGCGTTTAGGACGGTCGGCAGCAGGGGGCGGAAGTGGGGACCGGTAGAAAAATCCCCGGGGTGAATTTCGATTGTGGTGGCTATTGGACTGGCAGTCAGCTACTGCTCGACTCCACCGCCTGGCCGATACTTTCTGGTGGTAAGTGGTCTTTTTGGGAGGCTGAGTTTCCAACCAACTTGTTCGTGGCACCAGGAGTAATCCGGAGATTACTACCTTTAAGGGCCTGCTTTTTAATCTCTTATCTAGCTCCCTAAAATCTGTCTGCAGGACCTCATCCCCTTTCTACCTATGTCATTGATACTGATATGGCCAATGACCAGTGGCTGATCACCCTTTCCCTTCAGAATGTTCTGCAGCCGCTCAGTGACATCCTTGACCCTGGCATCAGGGAGGCAACATACCATCCTCGAATCATGTCTGCAGCCACAGAAATACCTGTCTGTTCCCCTAACAATGGAATCCATATTACTATTGCTTTCCCAATCTTCCCCCTCCTTCCCTGTACAGCTGAGCCACCCATGGTGCTGTGGACTTGGCCCTGGCTGTACTCCCCAGAGAAACCATCGCCCTCACCAGTATTCAGTAATGACTCCTGCACTACCTGCCTGGTCCTCCTTGACAGTCACCCATTCCCTTCCATACCTGTACACTCTTATGCTGCGGGGTGACCAGCACCTGAAATATGTTATCCACGTAGCCCTCAGCCTCACGGATGCATTGCAGTGATGCCAGCTGCTGCTGAAGCTCCGAGCTTGAGCTCCTCCAGCTGACGACACTTCCTGCACATGTGGTTATCCAAGACACAGGAAGCATCCTGGAGTTCCCACATGTGTATTCCATGGGTTTGAGGTGCCCTGCCATGCCTCTATTTAGTAGACTATTAACTAACTTAACAGAAATAAATTCAAGACTTTAAAAAAAAATCACCAGCCACTCACCAATTAGCTCCTTCCCTTGTGCTGACGGCACTTTAGTTTTTTTTTAACCAGGCTCCCTGATGCTCGCGCTCCCTCTAGGGCCTACCTTTATCTCCGGCCACTCCTGCTCTCATGCCTATTAACATAGAGTCCTTGGGGTCTGTGGCTGCACTCCACATTTTCAGTTGAACAACTTGATAAGTTGCTGCCCTAGATCCTGTAGATCATACAAACTGCAACCACAGAGTGCCAATGATGGAAGGCGTGGATATTGAGTCCAGTGTCGGGGGCACCGATCAAACAGACTGTTCTGTACTGGATTGTTATCGCGGCTGCGCCCTTCCTGGTGAATAGTGAATATTACATCACACTCCTCACTTGGGCCAAGTAGATGATAACAGCTTTGAGTCATCATAAAATGAATTGTGTTATCACCCTGCCTTTATCTTTTATGATCATTTAGATAGCTGCATTAATTGCTCAATTGTAATATCTCCAAGTTTGCAGCTGACACTAAGCTGGGTGGCAGTGTGAGCTGTGAGGAGGATGCTAAGAGGCTGCAGGGTGACTTGGACAGATTAGGTGAGTGGGCAGATGCAGTATAATGTGGATAAATGTGAGGTTATCCACTTTGGTGGAAAAAACAGGAAGGCAGAATATTATCTGAATGGTGACAGATTAGGAAAAGGGGAGGTGCAACGAGACCTGAGTGTCATGGTACATCAGTCATTGAAGGTTGGCATGCAGATACAGCAGGCAATGGCATGTTGACCTTCATAGCAAGTGGATTTGAGTATAGGAGCAGGGAGGTCTTACTGCAGTTGTACAGGGCCTTGATGAGGCCACACCTGGAATATTGTGTACATTTTTGGTCTCCTAATCTGAGGAAGGACATTCTTGCTATTGAGGGAGTGCAGCGAAGGTTCACCAGACTGATTCCCGGGATGGCAGGACTGACATACAAAGAAAGACTGGATCGACAAGGCTTATATTCACTGGAATTTAGAAGAATGAGAAGGGATCTCATAGAAACATATAAAATTCTGATGGGACTGGACAGGTTAGATGCAGGAAGAATGTTCCTGATGTTGGAGAAGTCCAGAACCAGGGGTCACAGTCTAAGGATAAGGGTAAGCTATTTTGGACTGAAATGAGGAGAAACTTCTTCACTCAGAGAATTGTGAACCTGTGGAATTCTCTACCACAGAAAGTAGTTGAGGCCAGTCGATATTCAAAAGTGAGTTAGATGTGGCCCTTACAGCTAAAGGGATTAAGGGATACGGAGAGAAAGCAGGAATGAGGTACTAAAGTTGCATGATCAGCCATGATCATATTGAATGGTGGTGCAGGCTCGAAGGGCCGAATGGCCTACTCCTGCACCTATTTTCTACGTTTCTAATCAATACTGTTTAATTTTTCTTGTCAATTTTTGCCATCAATTGTTTACTCTCTTCTTCCCTGAAGACATTCACATTCTCACGGGGGTTCGTGCTCTGAGTGCCGGGTAGGTGAGGAAAGGAGCAGAAAATAGCCAGGTGCTGTTGAAAAACTTTTTATTTTGGATTTCCAGAGTTCAATGCTGCATGAACTGGATAGAACAGTCAGAGAAAGATAAATAGCATAACGTTTTATGGAGCTAGTTAGAAGTTATCCTGACAACAAATGAAGCAAAAGTCATTCGGGACTTTGCTGGTGAAATACAAAATTGAGCAACACAGTGGAACAAAGTGTTGCTTGTTATGAATGTACAGAACAACCTAGCACTGCACACTAAAAGGATAATTGATTAATATAATTAAAACACGGTGACTCATAAGGCAGGCCATAAAAGCTGATCACAATATTATGAACAATTTACCACTGGATTGCAGTAGTAAGCGAGCAGCAAAAGTTGAAGATGTCCCTTTGGATTGCATTGGTCCCACCACTGTGGCAGGTTTCTGGAATTTACAGTTCTACAGGGACTGACCAGACTCGCCACCTCATGGCCAGACTGAGTTCAGTGAAATAAAGTAATCAGAAGGTTACTTTCTTCTACATTGTCTAACAAAGTTACGTTTCATTACCTTCTAGTTCAAGTAAGGAAGGACGATAAATATCGCCTTGCCAGCATCGCCCACAGATCAAGAAAAAATACAGATTGAACCTCCCTTATCCGGAACCCTCAGGACCTGGCCTGTTCTGGATAAGGGATTTCTCCGGATGCGGGGTGGTCATATTAAATTGGATGGTACAGGTACTGAGCAAGGGGATGTCGGGGCTGGCTGGCTTGGGGCTGGGAGTGCGGCAAAGAGATTATGGGTGACGGGGGTGGGGGGGGGGGCGGCGCGGTGGATCGCGGGGTCAGGCCAGCGATTGCGGGAGTCGGCAGCGAGGAAGGACTTCAATTTGTTTGTGTCGGGAGTTCTGCGCATGCGCCACCCGGTGGCTGGGAATGATTCTGGACGAGGGGTGGTTCCGGATAAGGGAGTTCTGGATAAGGGAGGTTCAACATGTATATAAAAGAGAGTGCACAAGAGAGTGTAATAATATATTAGTGAACTGTATTATTGTCATTGCGGCTGTAGCAGACACAACTGCTTGTCTGCTACAACCTATACCACTAATTATTTGTCACTTTGAATTACTGGGAAGAATGGGTGAAATAGCCCATTGTTGCTGACAGTCAGTCTCTTGGTTACAATTAATGATTCCCTGATAACTGATCACTGGTGACTTTTATGATGTGCGGGCATCTTTTAATTTAATTCCCTACATGCAGAGCTTGAGGGTAGACACTTGCATTGATGCATTTTAAAGAAATTATATTAGAAGGCAGATAGCAAGAACCAGTACTATTCAACAAAAAGCACTGTTCTTTCCACAATGAAAAAGCAGGGAAAAATAATTTCATTATTTTTGATAATTATATCGCATTATGTAATCATTATATCACACACATATATACATGTACGACAAAACAAAAAACATGCATCACAATGTGTTTTTCTTTACAAAAGAATCAATGCTGGACCTTGTGGACCAACAGTAATCTTGTTATTTGTTTTGGGCTGAACCAAAAGGTGCCACCTTGGGCATGTATGGATGATGAGGGAGGAGTCAAACTATTTTTAGCTTGGTGCTAGCAGACAATTTCCAGTACTATTATGACTAATTAACTTTGTCCAACTAGAATGTGAAACAGCATTAATGAGTTACTGCTTCTTAACTAAAAGTATTCAATGAGCCAATTATCAAGGGCTAGCTCTCATTTAATTTAGTCAAATTTACCATTTTCCAATTTTTAAACAATCCTTACTTTGAGTGCTATTAGTTTAATTCCAAATAAGTTTTAAGACTGATCATAGTTTTAGTTTAATATGTTTCTATTTAAAATAATTGACATTAATAAATACAAAATTATAAATACAAAAGGTATTTGTGCATTATATTTAATGCTGATAATATCCAAATATCTTGCATTTTTGTCAATTTCCTTTACATTATATAACTGTATAATCAATAGTTATGTAAAAGGTTCTAATCTCAATTTATTTCCATGCTTCACATAGCACAGGGCAAGGCATGTTTTACATAAATATTTTGATGCAATCACAAGAGTCACATGTGACAGAAAATGCCAGAAATTGCAAGTGTTTTATGAATCGTGGAGTGCACTGGCTCACAGTCCCACATAAACCACTATTGGATGAGTTTGTAGCAGTAGCCATCTAGTAGTGATCTTTATTATCTGATGGTTCTGGGTCTTTGGGCGGGATTTTACTAACCTTGGCAGGTCCGTCGTGAATGATGTCGGTGGCAGGACCCGGCCCCAGTGCTGGTTCCAGCCCACTGTGTAGAATGAATTTCTCTTGATTGGTTTGTTAAGCCCGCCCAGCGCGTTTCCCAGCCAATTGGAGGAAGTGAGTCTGGTGATGTCATTTGATGATGCGTCATCAGCCCGTTTCCTTAAAGGGACCATGGCCAACTTTAATTTGACATTTGTGCATCGAGGTGCTGCAAACACTAACAATCACTGCACAGAGGTGCAGGGCTGAACCCAGGTTCTCCCATGACTCCCTTCACATGCTTATGGAGGGAGTCACAGCACATAGGGAGCTTATCTACCCTTCCCATGATGGAAGAGACCTCACTCGGAGATCAATACAGCCTGGTTGCACATTGCACAGGAGGGCACAAGCAGGGATGTGGGCAGTGCCGCAATTGTTTCAATGATCTCATTAGATCGCAAAACGTTACTGCAAATTCACACTCCACACCATCCTACTGTGCCTCTCATTACATCCCCATTACTCTGCCTTCCCGATCCTACTCCCACACATCCTTACTCACACCAACTTACCTTGCACTTCCACCCATCCCTCTCTCTCTACATTATGTCATCCCCATCTCACTAGCCACCCCTCACACTCATCCTAATGCAATCATACCAATTAACACAAGGGTAGCCACTTGAGTGTTTTATCCAATGTTCATGTAAAGTTTCTCTTAATGTGGTGTCAAACATTGAAACCTTCATTTTCCACACATTGTCTTCTTGGACAGATTTATGAGCACTTTTGGAAGTGGCTTAGTGAGTTGCAGTGAATGGTGAGACATAACCTTACCCCCCGCAATGGTCATGGGTGTGAAAGGAATTGCTTGGGCATTGTAGGGATGCTTTATGGTGTTGTTGTGGGGTGGTGCCAACTGATGCATCATGTGGCAGCCAGGGTGTACAGCGTCAAGTGAAGTAAATCTGGCCATGGTGAGGCTACCTCTGGCGTCCCGGGCAGCAATGTGGTCGGGTGCTGATGACTTACATGATGTTGGTGCTGCTGGTGTTCGGACTGATTGTGGTGGGATTCTGAGAGAGTTTCAAGGGCACCGATGCTGATTGAATAGATAGCAGGTGAAGTAGAGATGACCGAAGCGATCTGTCAATGGTGGGAGAGGTAATGGGGTCAGACTGGATGGAGACTTGTGTAAAGACTTACAGCATCCTGAATCTGTAGTGAAAATGCAGTTTAGAGAAGCTCGTGGCTAAGGGAACATTTCTCAATCAGCTGGGAGCTTTGACTTGACATTTGAAGCTGTCAACTCATCAGCTGAAACAATGGCAAGTGACCTCCTGCTTCAGCTTCACAGATGAGGTCTAGGCATAGCGGAAAACCAGTGGGTGACCTGTCAATTTCACAAAGCTGGGAAAAAGCATTGTTAGTGACTGTAAACAAGCCAATAAAGATTTTAATTACCTCCCCCGCCGCTGCATGTCGGATCTGCTCAGCGCTGGCAGACATGAGATTTAGTAAAGGCGCGTGATGGCAGGTTGATAGCGGGCTCCAGACCCGCTGTCAAAAACATACTTCCCCACCCGACGCACCCGCTGACCCCCCAGGAAATCCCCTCTATTGAAACCAATATAATTATTTTGAAATTGCTGTAACTAAAACCTTTGTCACTGAAGGAAACAAGAAATTCAAAATGTCAGATCTATATGATGCCAAAAAAATAAGCTACACATTGTCCATAATCTGCTAATAAGTACTAGATGCGGTTAGAAATCTGTTTTTAAGAATGAGATGTGAGAGAAGCTTGCACAGAATCTGCTTTTCAGCCTTTTGTTATGTTGCAAGGAGTTATTTGAACTTGGCGTAGTGATGCAAAATATACCCTGTGATGTATTCAGGTCTCGTGCAACCTTCCTAGTTGCAACACTGTAAGCACCAACCAGCCTTGCTCTAATTTATTACAAGAATCATTAGCCACAAGTGCAAAGAATGTTTTCCTGCACCATTGATAACGTTGTCAGGTACCAATTCCAAGTACGATTATGATAGTAAGTGGTTGGATCAGTTTGCAACATGTAACCGCATGCTTTCCAGATCCAAGTGGAACATACGAATGATCACACAACAATAAATCGTTTCACAAAGCAAATTCTAAAAATGGTACATTTCAGTAGATCTTTATAAACACACGATTGTTTATAAAGATCTAAAATATGATGCTTTGTTGTAGAAAATCATTGTTTGACATGAGTACTTTTGCCTTCCCGCTCTATACTCTCAGTTGAATCTTTCTACTTACTTTCTCCCTTTAATGTACAAAGTTATTCCCCAATTGGAATATGGTTCTATTCTATTTCAGTTAATCTGGCTATTTTTGTGTCTATAAAAATACAGGACTATACATTTTTGAGATTGATGTTCAGTACCGTGTACTTTAATTAATCATATTATAAATAGAAATGACAGAATATAGATGTCTAAAGATGGCAACACACCTTCACATTCATGTTGAATTATTTATTTAGGTTTTTATTTATTTTGCCTGTGCAGGTGCACAAAATTCATTATTGTATGCATCTTAAGTTTGAAGTGCTGTAAATAGAGCAGCTAATAAAGCACTGTGCAATGTACTGATATCTGGTATGAACATCATTTGTGTTACATATGTCTAGTGGGATAGAAACTGCTTAATTTCTTCCGAACAAAGGCAATTGTTTAACATAGGTAACATGGCAATCAGGTGCAAAATATGTACATTCTACACTTCAAAAATCAATTGCTTACAATTATAGCATTTATATTATCACCATGACATGTGCTTGGCTGAGATTAGCTAGACTAGATACAAATGATTCTTGCACTGAATTACATAGAATATACAGCACAGAAACAGGCCATTCAGCCCAACCAGTCCATGCCAGTGTTTCTGCTCCACACAAACCTCCTCCCTCATCTAACTCTATCAGCGTAACCCTGGATTCACTTCTCCCTCCCTGCTTATCTAGCTTCTCTTTAAAATGTATCTATAAATACAAATGGTTAAATATCTCTCTATCTATTCTGTCCAGTCCCCTCATGATTTTGAACACCGCTATCAAATCTCCTCTCAATCTTCTCTGCTCCAAGGAGAACAACCCCAGTTTCTCCGGTCTATCAATATAACTGAAGTCCCTCATTCCTGGAATCATTCTCGTAAATCTTTTCTGCACCCTCTCTAAGGCCTTCACATCCTTCCTAAAGTGTGGTAACAATAATCAAGGGAATAATAGAGGCATGTGAAAAAGGAACGGCAGTAATCATGGGGGATTTTAACCTACATATCGATTTGTGAAATCAAATCGCATGGGGTAGCCTTGAGGAGGAATTCATAGAATGCATACGGGATTGTTTCTTAGAACAGTTTGTTACAGAATCTATAAGGGAGAAAGCTATCTTAGATCTGGCCTGTGTAATGAGACAGGAATAATAAACGATCTCCTAGTAAAAGATCCTCTCGGAATGAGTGATCACAGTATGGTTGAATTTGTAATACAGATTGAGGGTGAGGAAGTAATGTTTCAAACAAGCGTACTATGCTTAAACAAAGGGGACTACAGTGGGATGAGGGCAGAGTTAGCTAAAGTAGACTGGGAACACAGACTAAACGGTGGCACAATTGAGGAACAGTAGAGGACTTTTAAGGAGCTTTTTCATAATGCTCAACAAAAATATATTCCAGTGAAAAAGAAGGGCGGTAAGAGAAGGGATAACTAGCCGTGGATAACCAAGGAAATAAAAGAGAGTATCAATTAAAAACCAATGCGTATAAGGTGGCCAAGGTTAGTGGGAAACTAGAAGATTGGGAAAATTTTAAACGCCAGCAAAGAATGACTAAGAAAGCAATAAAGAAAGGAAAGATAGATTACGAAAGTAAACTTGCGCAAAACATAAAAACAGATAGTAAAAGCTTTTACCAATATATAAAACGGAAGAGAGTGGCTAAAGTAAATGTTGGTCCCTTAGAAGATGAGAAGGGGGATTTAATAATGGGAAATGTGGAAATGGCTGAAACATTAAACAATTATTTTGCTTTGGTCTTCACAGTGGAAGACACAAAAACCATGCCAAAAATTGCTGGTCACGGGAATGTGGGAAAGGAGGACCTTGAGACAAAAACCATGCCAAAAATTGCTGGTCACGGGAATGTGGGAAAGGAGGACCTTGAGACAAAAACCATGCCAAAAATTGCTGGTCACGGGAATGTGAGAAGGGAGGATCTAGGGAAGTAGTGCTGGACAGGCTAATGGGACTCAAGGTAGACAAGTCTCCTGGTCCTGATGAAATGAATCCCAGGGTAGTAAAAGAGATGGCGGAAGTTATAGCAGATGCATTCGTTATAATCTACCAAAATTCTCTGGACTCTGGGGAGGTACCAGCGGATTGGAAAGCAGCTAATGTAACGCCTTTGTTTAAAAAAGGGGGCAGACAAAAGGCAGGTAACTATAGGTCGGTTAGTTTAACATCTGTAGTGGGGAAAATGCTTGAAGCTATCATTAAGGAAGAAATAGCGAGACATCTAGATAGGAATAGTGCAATCAAGCAGACGCAACATGGATTCATGAAGGGGAAATCATGTTTACCTAATTTACTGGAATTCTTTGAGGATATAACGAGCATGGTGGATAGAGGTGTACCGATGGATGTGGTGTATTTAGATTTCCAAAAGGCATTCGATAAGGTGCCACACAAAAAGTTACTGCAGAAGTTACTGCGGAGTCAGAGGAAATGTATTAGCATGGATAGAGAATTGCCTGGCGAACAGAAAGCAGAGAGTCGGGATAAATGGATCCTTTTCGGGTTGAAAATCGGTGGTTAGTGGTGTGCCACAGGGATTGGTGCTGGGACCACAACTGTTTACAATATACATAGATGACCTGGAAGAGGGGACAGAGTGTAGTGTAACAAAATTTGCAGATGACACAAAGATTAGTGGGAAAGCGGGTTGTGTAGAGGACACAGAGAGACTGCAAAGAGATTTAGATAGGTTAAGCGAATGGGCTAAGGTTTGGCAGATGGAATACAATGTCGGAAAATGTGAGGTCATCCACCTTGGGGAAAAAAAACAGTAAAAGGGAATATTATTTGAATGGGGAGAAATTACAACATGCTGCGGTGCAGAGGGACCTGGGGGTCCTTGTGCATGAATCCCAAAAAGTTAGTTTGCAGGTGCAGCAGGTAATCAGGAAGGTGAATGGAATGTTGGTCTTCATTGCGAGAGGGTTGGAATACAAAAGCAGGAAGGCCCTGCTGCAACTGTACAGGCCGCACCTGGAGTACTGCGTGCAGTTTTGGTCACCTTACTTAAGGAAGGATATACTAGCCTTGGAGGGGGTACAGAAACGATTCACTAGGCTGATTCCGGCGATGAGGGGGTTACCTTATGATGATAGATTGAGTAGACTGGGTCTTTACTCGTTGGAGTTCAGAAGAATGAGGGGTGATCTTATAGAAACATTTAAAATAATGAAAGGGATAGACAAGATAGAGGCAGAGAGGTTGTTTCCACTGGTCAGGGAGACTAGAACTAGGGGGCACAGCCTCAAAATATGGGGGAGACAATTTAAAACCGAGTTGAGAAGGAATTTCTTCTCCCAGAGGGTTGTGAATCTGTGGAATTCTCTGCCCAAGGAAGCAGTTGAGGCTAGCTCATTGAATGTATTCAAGTCACAGATAGATAGATTTTTAACCAATAAGGGAATTAAGGGTTATGGGGAGCGGGCGGGTAAGTGGAGCTGAGTCCACGGCCAGATCAGCCATGATCTTGTTGAATGGCGGAGCAGACTTGAGGGGCTAGAATGGCCTACTCCTGTTCCTAATTTTATGTTCTTATGTTCTTATGTGGTGCCCAGAATTGGACACAGTACTCCAGCTGGAATGATAGAATGGTTGCAGCATGGAAGAAGGCCATTTGGCCTGTCGAACCACACTGACTCTCAGCTAGTCTCACTCTCCCGCCCCTTTCCCGTAGTCCTGCAATTTTATTTCCTTCATATACTTATCCAACTCCCTTGTTGAAAGATAAAATTGAGTTGATCTCCACCACCCTTTCAGGCAGTGCATTCCAGATCTTAACCACTCGCTGCTGAAAATATTTTTTCTTGCGTCGCTTTTGGTTCTTTTGCCAATCACCTTACGTCAAACCTTCTGCCAATGGGAACAGTTTCTCTCTATCTACTCTGTACAGGCCCCTCATGATTTTGAACACCTCTATCAAATCTCCTCTCAATCTTCTCTGCTCTAAGAAGAACAACCCCACCTTCCCCAGTTGATCAACATAACTGAAGTCCCTCATTCCTGGAATCATTCTCATAAATCTTTTCTGCACCCTCTCTAAGGCCTTCACATCCTTCCTAAAGTGCGGGGCCCAGAATTGGACACAATACTCCAATTGGGGTCGAACCAGTGTTTTGTACAGGTTCATCATAATTTCCACACATTTGTACTCTATACTTCTATTTATGAATCCCAGGCCTCCGTAAGCCTTTTCTCAACCTGTCCTGCCACCTTCCATGATTTATGCACACATACCCCCAGATCGCTCTGTTCGTGCACCTCCTTTAGGATTGTACCATTTAGGTTATATGTCCTCTCCTCATTCTCGCTACCAAAGTACATCACTTCACACTTTTCTGCATTAAATTTCATCTGCCAGCCTGTCTATGTCTTCCTGAAGTCTATCACTATCCTCCTCACTGTTCTCTATACTTCTAAGCTTTGTGTTATCTGCAAATTTTGAAATTGTGCCCTGTACACCCACATCGAAGACATTAATATATATATATCAAAAAAAGCAGTGGTTCCAGAAACGACCCCTGGAATATACCTTCCTCCAGTCCAAATTCCAGCCGTTCCCCACTACTCTCTGTTTCCTGTCACTTAGCCAATTTCGTATCCAGACTGCCACTGTCCTCTTTATTCCATAGGCTGCAATAGTGCTGGCAAGCCTATTATGTGGGACTTTGTCGAATGCCTTTTGGAAATTCATATACACTATGTCAACCGCATTACCCTCATCAATCCTCTCTGTTACCTCATCAACAAATTCGATCAAGTTGGTTAAACATGATTTGCCTTTAACAAATCCATACTGGCTTTCCTTAATTAATCCACCCCTATCCAAGTGACTGTTAATTTTGTCCCTGTTTACTGTTTCTAAAAGCTTCCCCACTACCGAGGTTAAACTGACTGGCCTGTAGTTGCTGAGTTTATCCTTACACCCTTTCTTGAACAAGGGTGTAACATTTGTAATTCTCCAGTCCTCTGGCACCACCCCCCGTATCTATGGAGGATTGGAATATTATGGCCAGTACCTCCGCGATTTCCGCCCTCAATTCCCTGAGCATCTTAGGATGCATCCCATCCGCCCCAGGTGATTTATCTACTTTAAGTACAGCCTGCCTTTTTAATACCTCTTCTTTATCAATTTTTATCCTATAAAGTGTCCCCATTACCTCCTCCTTCAATGTCTATGGCAGCATCCTCTTCCTTGGTGAAGACAGATGCAAAGTACTCCTTTAATATTTCAGCCATGCCCTCTGCCTCCAAGCATACTATCTTTTATCTATTTATATGCCTATAGAAGACTTTTGGATTACATTTTATGTTGGATGCCATTCTATTCTCATACCCTCTCTTTGCCCCTCTTATTATCTTTTTCACTTCTCTGACCTTTCCATATTTAACCTGATTCTCAGATGTATCTGCAACCTGACATTTGTCATGAGCGCTCTTTTTTTGTTTCATCATATTGGCTATCTGTTTTGTCATCCAGGGAGCTCTGGCTTTAGTTGCCCTACCTTTCCCCCTAGTTTTGTACTTCGACTGTACCCAAACTATTTCCTTTTTAAAGGCAGCCCATTGTTCTTCTACGTTTTTCCTGCCAATCTTTGATTCCAGTTTACCCGGGCCAGATCTGTTCTCATCACACTGATATTGGCCTTCCCCCAGTTAAACATTTTTACTCTAGATTGCTCCCTGTCCATTTCCATAGCTAATCTAAACCTTATGATACTATGATCACTGTTCCCTAAATGATCACCTACTGACACTCGCTCCACTTGACCCACCCCATTCCCCAGAACCAGACCCAGCAATGCCTCCTCCCTCATCAGGCCGCAAACATACTGATCAAGAAAGTGCTCCTGAACACACTTCAGAAATTCTTCCCCTTCTCTTCCCTTTACACTATTACAATCCCAGTCTATATTAGGATATTTGAAGTCCCCCATTGTTACTATTCTATAGTTCTTGCAGCGCTCTCTAATTTCTCTGCAAGTTTGCTCCTCCATTATTTGTGACTTGTGTGATAAAGCATTCTGTGTCAAGCAATAAACAAGACAGGAACAGAGGTGCAAGGTAGCCACTGCGTTCCCCAATTAGTCATATAATGGAGTGACTGTGTCAGGGAGCTTTCGTAATTAAGAGGTGACCTTGTATATTCAGATTGCTAATGCATTCCCATTATTTGGTGGTCTATAGAATAAACCTAGTAGTGTAATGGCACACCTCTTATTTCTTAGCTTTATCCATATAGATTCTACCCTTGACACCTCCAGGACATCCTCCCTTCCCAGCACTGTAACATTCTCCTTAAGGATGTCCAATATCCATCTTGTGACATCAGTGTAGCATTCCATCTACAGCAGGAGAAACGGAATAACATGTCGAGAATAAAATTGAAGATTTGAAACTTTTTGAGCCTCATTTTAGTAGTGTCCTCTACTTGTCCTGATTTAAAGGTTAATTTACTTGGGGATTAACAACAAATATCAAGAGAAATATTGTGCAGTTCTACATGTTTCTGCATTTATAACATAATAAATGAGTCATTCTTACAGCTATGAATATATTTTAAGCCACAGACGGCATTGCATTAGCAGTCTGAATACACAAGTTCGCCTCTTGATCACTAAAACTCCCTGACACAGTCACTCCATTATATGACTAATTGGGGAGTGCAGTGGCTACCTTGCACCTGTTCCTGCCTTGTTTATTGCTTGACACAGAATGCTTTATCACACATAGCTGCACTCCCTCTCATTTGTGGCACTCAGACATCATGTGGTAGGGCTGACGATGTTGTTTGGAGCTCGGGGACCTAGATTCAAATTCAGTCTGGAAAGAGGGCAACAGCTGCTATAACTTACAACTGGAATGGGAGTTTGAAGCCTCGGTTTAGTTGCTTGCAGAACAGGAGGACTGGATTTTCATTTCGACTACGCCTCTGTTAGCACCCCGGAGGGGCGGTAATGGGTCTGGAAATGATTACCACCCAGGCGGCCAGCTTCCAGCGCCTCACCGGGAAATTTGGTGCCGGTTTTGAGGTGGAGCTGAGCAGTACCGCCCACGAGTGACGCGCCGGTATGCAACGCCCCCGGTATCGCCCCGATCTGAAAATTTGTTTTGCACTGACCCCGTACTGCCCTGTAGACAACCTGTCAATGAAAGCTGGCGGTCAGAGCTGCACCGGCGGCGGTGAGAGGAGGAATGACTACACGAGGTAAGTCTGATTGTTTTTTTTGTTTTATTTTTGCGATTTATCTTTACTTGGGGTGAGCAATATATTGGGAATGTTTTTTGTGCCAATTTTCTTTTTTCCAGTGAGGCCTCTCTTAGGACGCTCCAAAGCCGGCTCTTTAGCAACGGATTTTCAGTTGCTCACCCGGCCTCGCGCCCTAGGGACACCTCTCTTAGCGCTCCACTCCACTCTCGGGTCACAGCAACCGAATTTGTTGGCTGCCGTCGCAAACCATTCCCGGCGTAAAATTTACCGCCCGCCACCATAAGCGCCCTAAGAAGCCTCCAACTGTAACTCCAGCCCAGAGAGTGTTTCCATTTGTAGGGAAGAGCAAAACTAGAGGTCATCAATATAAGATAGCTACCAAGAAATCAAATAGGGAATTCAGGAGGAACTTCTTTACCCAGAGAGTGGTGAGAATGTGGAACTCGCTGCCACAGGGAATGGTTGAAGCGAATAATATAGATGCATTTAAGGGAAGGCTTGTAGGATCCATTCCTCCCCCACCCCCACCTCCCAAAAGATAAAAATTGGACTATTAAATATACAAAGCCAGAACTGCATTACAGCCTGCGAAAAGAACTGGGCAGGAAAGGGTTAATTCATACATTGCAGCCAAACCATCAGACATCATGACAGACAATGATACAGGATATCTGCCCTTGATCTAAATCACCAGACAATGGCAGCACAAGAGAGAAATTCATCATCAGAGCGCCAGAAGAGAGACATTCACACCTTCAATGGTTTTCTGCCTGAAAAGACACAGGAACATTCACATATTCATTTACCTTAAGTGGTTACATTGTTTAAAAAAAAGCATACCTTGCACCATGGCTCTTGAAAGGCTGATATCAGTGTCGGCCTAGACAATGCATCGGACCCTGAGCCATTTGAATACAAATGCTACTAGAAACCCAACAACTAAGTCACCTTGGGAAGATTACTTTGTAAAGGACCTCACCCTATAGACAAGCGGTGGCCAAAGTAATCATGGACAATTACCCTAAATGAGGGAGAATTAGCCATCAAGAGTTCACATTTGATGCTGCCATCATGTTAAATCTGTTTCAAGATTGCAAGTTGGTTTTTGGTATAAAGAAGACCCATTTTTTTGAAGGCAAAGAGCAGTACAGGAACAGCTACAGAAGCCAGCCAGTCTTCAGGACACAAGTTGCAACCAAGAAAAGGGCCTACAGTCAACCTCAGACGACAGCCGAGGAATTGGTGATTGTATGTTTGTTCATACTAAATCATAGAAGGGTTTTGTGATTAGGTCTGGGTAACTTTATGTGTAACAGTCAAATCGCGGACGGGGTTAACTTTGTCAAGTTGTGTTGATGCAAATGACCCTTTCGTAGGGGTTTGTATTCTGGGTTTGTTAGTCCCACATAGATCGTGATGATTTATACTCTGGAGGTAGTTGTGTGTGTATGTTCAATAAAACAAACAAATCTTGGTTGAGCCAAAACCCTGTGTTGTGTGTAATTTTGTCCTTACACAGTTCTTTGATGTCAGGACTTATAACGGGTGACTAAGTATTTAGAAACCCTTACAGGCGCTTCCCATTGCCAATACAACACCGAATGAGTAATCATTACTTTATGCACAGTAGACTGCATACAAAGTAATCAGAGGACTTTGGAGTCACTATTGTTGGGATCTCCGGTCTCTAAGTAGACGTATAACAGATGAACTAATAAGTATGTAATCTCGTACATAAAGTTTCTCCTGTTTCATTTTTCTTTTGTCTACAATTGCCAGGGTGTGCTCCAGGGGCCATTATTTACTTGCCATCTTTGATGGTGAATTTCAGCAGTATGTTTGTGATGGATCCTGTCCACACACACGCACGTGCAACTGGGATTCCGGATGATCAGCAATGCGAACAGTGGCCATTTTCCCTCATTATTCAGAAGCACCTCTAACTGAGTTCAGCTCACTGATCCTTAGTCCTCTCCTCTTCTCTCCAGTCTCATTTCCAGATAAAGAATCAGAATTTAGAAAACATTTTGTTTGCCGCAGAAAGTCTCCCAGTTATTGACCATTTCATGCACAGAAAAACTCCAGAATATTATACAGTCTACAGGTCAAATACTCAAAGCCATTGCACTGTAAGCTTCCCTGTGATAGGCAGATGAGGTGGTTATCTATTTACTGGTGGATTTGCACTCCACAAGTTTAACATCAAGTTTCCCACATTACAACAGTGACTATACGCCAAAAGTACTTCATTGGCTGTAAAGCGCTTTGAGACATCCGGTGGTTATGAAAGGCGCTATATAAATGTAAGGTTTTTTTTATTGGTATGAGGCCTAAACTACTTCACACTGATGCTAAGTTTGGACTGTAAGTAGATCTGAAGGTCTGAACTGGAATAAGATTGTCTCCATCAGGGAGGCCTGAATTCAAATTCAGTCCACATTTACACTATAAGCAAAACTGCCGCTGGTGCTGTGGTGTAAATGCACCCTGAAAACAGCAAGGGGTATATCGTGCTCCTGAACTAAAGCACAGCCAGGTTCAGTGTGGATGTCACTGATTTCTCATAAGCTGATTGTAACGGGTAACCGATTCAATGAAACCCTCAATGCTTGCACTGTATGTGATGAGTTTAGCATGGTAGCTGTATTGCAGGGATACTCTAGAATCAGATTTATTAATAGCTTATTGTTGAATTGTCTTAAAATTACAGTCCTGTAGAAGTTCAAAACAAAACACTTTTGCTGTGACCTGACGAAAGGTCAGTGTTCTGACTAAAGGTCATCGACCTGAAACCCCGGCCTCCCGGGTCCGTGTGGAGTGTGTACCGCCGAAAACTGGCTTTTCTAATCTGTCAAATTTCTGGCTTGACAGATCGCACGCATCTCGGGGAGAAGAACATACCCACGGTAGGGATTGGGCTATTTGCCCATCCCTTGCCCTTCAAATGTCCTTAAAACACTTGCACCTGGTAAAAGCAGGCGCATAGCCTATTTTTTTTTACCAGCGCAAGAGTTTTAAAACATATCAAAAACATAGAAAAATAAAATTTTAAAATACATATTTATGTTAAAAACCCTGCCCACTCAGGTAATTTTATTTTAAACAATAATTAAAACTTTCCAAAAACAAATCGGCAAATATTTCTTTTTCAAAAACATTTCTGTCAACTTTAATTTCTATAATGTATTTAGGTGAGGTATTTAAAAAAAATGTTATGTAGTGTTTGGGGGTATTTCTCATTCATAATAATAGGAGTTTTGGACTTACGAAACCTACGGACTGCCCAACATGAATGCGCTCCGTTGCGCAAAAAGAAGAGGCCTTGAGTTCGGGATCTCTGGTGAGCTACAACCAAAAGGTAAGTGTGCATCTTTTCTCCTATTTTTAGTCGAATGCCCTCGGGAAGAAGAAACTGGGATTTCAGGGCCGTTAACTCTGTTTCTCTCTCCACAGATGCTGCCTGACCTGCCGAGTATTTCCACCACATTCTGTATTTATTTGCTGTGACCTCCTTGTTAGTTTACAATTGCAAAACAGTTTCCTTTGGAATTGAAAGGAATAGAAGGAAAGAGATTTCATTTATCCAGTTTTCTATCACATCCTCAGCTTCATATCCAATTAATTACTTCTTAAGTATATTGTTATTTTAGGCAAACATGGCAGCCAATCTGTGTACAGCAAGATCTCACAAACAGAAATTTAGTATAATGACCAGTTAAATCTGTTTTTAATGTTGCTAGGTGGAGAGAGGAATGTTTGCTACGATGCTGGGAGAATTCCCTACTCTTCCGATGGTCTCGTGAGATTTTTCACTTTCACCTGCACCAGCTGATGAAGCAGAAAAGGCTTCGGAAAAGGCAGAAAAGAACATCACATCTGAAAGACGGTGTCCCCAACAAGCTGCTCCCCCTCAGCACTGCACTCAAGTGCCAGCTGTGATTATATACCCAACTCATGCGAGAAACCCAAACCAAAATGTTTACTTCCATGGGAACAACAACCTTTCATGCATCGAGGTCAATAATGCCAAAACAAGACTAGGAATTAATTTTGTCAGGAAACTCACTTTTTAAGTTATGCACGTTTTCTACAGCAAAATTAGATTCTATCTGTAAAACCTTTTTTTTTGAGCAAACTTGTCGGAAATTATGAGCTTGTGACCTCTCATTCTACGTTCTAGCAAACAATGATTGAAGAGTTTCCAAAGTGACAGCCGGACATGTGAGTCTATCTCACCTCTGCCATCTTTGTGTATCGAAATATAGAACCTGAAGAAAGTTCTGACAGTTTTTAAAATGTGAAGAAAAACAATAGGAGAGCTGAATTCAAAATGAGCTCCTGGGATTAGTGATCCCGCTTAATTGAGGCCACTTAGAAGCTGCATTATTCCTGTTGCATGAGCTGCTGAATAGAAACAGTACTTTGAACCGTATATTAAATGTTTCATGTATGCCTGGAATGTGCTCGGAAAGAAAACGTGTATAATTTACAAGTGCAACATTTTTGTTTGCAAGGTTTTTATGGTTACCTGAACAAAGAAGCTATTGCAATACAGCATCTCTTCTTAATAACTCTGATACCCTCGCAAGAAGGTGCCTTAGATACGACTGGCTTGATCCCTGGTGTAGTCAGTGCTGTTGGCTTTTGTGTATCTGCCTGTAATGTCTTCGTTTGGCTGGGGCTGGCACACGCTCACAGAAACAGGTCATCAGCTTTAGCCGATTTATCACTCATTCACACACAGCAGCTGTCGGAGATAAAAATATAGCAAAGTAATTGATGGGTAAACTGCTTTCTGGCAAAAATAATCACCACGGATCCTTTTCTTCTTTCAGCAGACAGAATGTTTGTGAATACTACAAACGGTAACAATTGGGGAACTGGAAGAAAGAAGGACTTGGATTTATATAGCGCCAACCACCGACCGTCTCAAAGTGCTTTACAGCCAATGAAGTACTTTTTGGAGTGTCGTGACTGTTGTAATGTGGGAAACGCAGCAGCCAATTTGCGCACAAGCAAGCTCCCACAGCAATGTGATAATGACTAGATAATCTGTTTTTTGTTCTGTTGATTAAGGAATAAATATTGGCCAGGACACTGGGATAACTTCCCTGTTCTTCTTCGAAATAGTGCCATGGAATCTTTTACATGCACCTGAGAGGGCAGACAGGGCTTCGGTTTAACGTCTCATCTGAAAGACGACACCTCTGACAGTGCAGCACTCCCTCAGCACTGCACTGGAGTGTCAGCTTAGATTTTTTGCGCCTGGAGTGGGACTTGAACTCACAACCTTCTAACTCAGTACGACCCACTGAGCCACAGCTGACACTGTAGGGAATGAACTGTCAGAGAGCTGTCTTCACAGCTTTCAAAATGTATATATTTTGATATAAACTGACTGGGCGTACCAAGAATCATCACCTATTTCCCATTAAAAGCATTAGCGACTTAAGTGGTGCAATGGACACAGACCTTTCCCTCTGGGGCTTGGATTCAAATCCAACGCACACACAAAGGATTAAAGTGTCCGCTGTCTGCTGATGGTAAGTGTCCTATGTAAAATGTGTTTGGGCAGCCTCAAGTCAGTCCCGAGGGAAAATGTTTTTTTTAAATCAAAAGAACCATAGATCAGTAACTTAACCACTTCACTAAATGGATTATAGCCCCACCTTAATATGTCTGTATATTATAATTTATTTTTTAATGTGGAGCGCATTTTTATGTGGAGTGCATTGAAGAACACTTCTCATTTCAATTCATTGATCTTTTTCTCGATCCAGCTTTTTAAGTCACCTTATTGGTTGATGGGTTGAATTAGTTGCATGCTACCGGGTACCTGCCAATAATGCCAAATGAAGATATTGTGGTATCACTGTAGGGCGACTGACTTCCCTTCTGGCATTTTCGCTATGCCTAAAGGAAGACCCTGGCTTCCAGACAGCACTTCCCGATGATGGTAACTCACCATTAGAGAAGCTCTGGCCCAGATGTTATGCACAGCTGTTGGAAGCCTTCAGAATGGACCTGCTGCGCATGCACGTAAACCCGGAACTTGCGATCTGTCAAATTTTGCTTGGACAGACCCACTGCAAATTCACTTCCGCTGGCACAGAGTTGGGCTGTTGCCCAGCGAAAGCCCACAAAACCCTTACGCTTGGTAAAAGCAGGCATAAGACCGTCTTTTACCAGTGTAAGGGTTAAAATAAATGTATAATAACATTTAAAAAATGATTTAAACATTCACTTGCATTTAAAATGAGTTTAGGTAAATTTTGTCCCGTTTAAAAATGTTTTAAGTTTATTTTTCAAAAAATGACATTTTTATTCTAAATATTTTATTCAGGGTTATTTGGAATAATTTTGAACCTGTGATCATTTACTTTTAATTAAGTTGTGTGAAGTTTTATTTATTCAGTGATTCCTATTATGGGGCTTAATTTGCCCCAATGCTGTTTTTTGGCTTATTGCCAGAGTTACGCCCGTTTTTTCTGGTCCCAACTACTCCAAAAAAAAACTAGCAAGTTTCCCTGTCTATTTTTTGAAATTGGTGCCACGCAGCCTGTCCTGTAGCTTTGGGGGTGGAGCCTAATGTCTGCACTGAAAAAACGATGCCCCCCCCCACCCTCTGCACTTGCGCAAAAAAAACAACGTTTTTGATGTGATTGCTATGAGCGCACATGCCCAGTACAGCTCCCGGTCTGCATTCGGTAATTTTTAAAGAGCCAGTTATGTGTGAGAACTTTAATCCTTTTGGAAAAATCGGAGCTGCAATACAGGATGCAACGCGACTCAAGGACCAAGAATTTCTCGCAGGATGAAGTGGAGGCACTGGTTACTGTAATTGAGGAGTGGAGTCAACAAGAACAAGCGCAGCGGGCAGTCTTAGAATAAGGTGGAAGAGCCATGTCTGCATCTGCGAACATTCAGAGGCTGAACTCCAGGACATAGTCAACGTATTTACTGAGGCGTACGAAAGCATGGGACTTATGCTAAACATCCTTAAGACAAAGGTCCTCCACCTGCCTGTCCTCGCCGCATAGCACTGTCATCAAGGTTCACGGTGCGGCCCTCGACAACGTGGACCATTTTCCACACCTCAGGAGCCACTTATCGACAAAAGCAGACATTGATGTGGAGATTCAACACCGCCTCCAGTGCGCCAGTGCAGCCTTCGGCTGCCTGAGGAAAAGAGTGTTCGAAGTCCAGGCCCTCAAATCTACCACCAAGCTCATGGTCTGTAGTAATACCCGCCCTCCTTTATGGCTCAGAGACATGGACCATGTACAGCAGACACTTCAAGTCGCTGGAGAAATACCATCAAAGATGCCTTCGCAAGATCCTACAAATCCCCTAGGAGGACAGATGCACCAACATTAGCGTCCTCGACCAGGCCAACATACCCGCATTGAAGCACTGACCACTCTTGATTAGCTCGGCTGGACAGGCCACATAGTTCGCATGCCAGACACGAGACTCCCAAAGCAAGCGCTCTACTCGAAACTGCTTCGTGGCAAACGAGCCAAGGGCGGACAGAGGAAACGTGACAAGGACACCCTCAAAGCATCCTTGATAAAGTGCAGCATCCCCACCGACACCTGGGAGTCCCTGGCCAAAGACCGCCCTGAGTGGAGGAAGTGCATCCGGGAGGGCGCTGAGCGCCTCGAGTCTCATCGCTGAGTGCATGCAGAAAACAAGCGCAGGCAGCGGAAAGAACGCGCGGCATAAGAACATAAGGACATAAGAATTAGGAACAGGAGTAGGCCATCTAGCCCCTCGAGCCTGCTCCGCCATTCAATAAGATCATGGCTGATCTGGTCGTGGACTCAGCTCCACTTACCCGCCCTCTCCCTGTAACCCTTAATTCCCTTATTGGTTAAAAATCTATCTATCTTTGACTTGAAAACATTCAATGAGCTAGCCTCAACTGCTTCCTTGGGCAGGGAATTCCACAGATTCACAACCCTCTAGAAGAAGAAATTCTTTCTCAACTCGGTTTTAAATTGGCTCCTCCGTATTTTGAGGCTGTGCCCCCTAGTTCTAGTCTCCCCTACCAATGGAAACAACCTCTCTGCCTCTATCTTGTCTATCCCTTTCATGATTTTAAATGTTTCTATAAGATCACCCCTCATCCTTCTGAATTCCAAGGAGTAAAGACCCAGTCTACTCAATCTATCATCATAAGGTAACCCCCTCATTTCTGGAATCAGCCTAGTGAATCGTCTCTGTACCCCTTCCAAAGCTAGTATATCCTTCCTTAAGTAAGGTGACCAAAACTGCACGCAGTACTTCAGGTGCGGCCTTAGCAATAGCTTATACAGTTGCAGCAAGACCTCCCTGCTTTTGTACTACATCCCTCTCGCAATGAAGGCCAACATTCCATTTGCCTTCCTGATTACCTGCTGCACCTGCAAACTAACCTTTTGGGATTCATGCACAAGGACCCCCAGGTCCCTCTGCACCACAGCATGTTGTAATTTCTCCCCATTCAAATAATATTCCCTTTTACTGTTTTTTTCCCCAAGGTGGATGACCTCACACTTTCCGACATTGTATTCCATCTGCCAAACCTTAGCTCATTCGCTTAACCTATCCAAATCTCCTTGCAGCCTCTCTGAGTCCTCTACACAACCCGCTTTCCCACTAATCTTAGTGTCATCTGCAAATTTTGTTGCACTATACTCTGTCCCCTCTTCTAGGTCATCTATGTATATTGTAAACAGTTGTGGTCCCAGCACTGATCCCTGTGGCACACCACTACCCACTGATTTCCAACCGGAAAAGGACCCATTTATTCCGACTCTCTGCTCTCTGTTCGCCAGCCAATTCTCTATCCATGCTAATACATTTCCTCTGACTCCGCATACCTTTATCTTCTGCAGTAACCTTTTGTGTGGCACCTTATTGAATGCCTTTTGGAAATCTAAATACACCACATCCATCGGTACACCTCTATCCACCATGCTCGTTATATCCTCAAAGAATTCCAGTAAGTTAGTTAAACATGATTTCCCTTTCATGAATCCATGCTGCGTCTGCTTGATTGCACTATTCCTATCTAGATGTCTCGCTATTTCTTCCTTAATGATAGTTTCAAGCATTTTCCCCACTACAGATGTTAAATTAATCGGCCTATAGTTACCTGCCTTTTGCCTGCCCCCTTTTTTAAACAGAGGCGTTACATTAGCTGCTTTCCAATCCGCTGGTACCTCCCCAGAGTCCAGAGAATTTTGGTAGATTATAACGAATGCATCTGCTATAACTTCCGCCATCTCTTTTAATACCCTGGGATGCATTTCATCAGGACCAGGGGACTTGTCGACCTTCAGTCCCATTAGCCTGTCCAGCACTACCCCCCTAGTGATAGTGATTGTCTCAAGGTCCTCCCTTCCCACATTCCTGCGGCAAACCTGTCCCACCCTCCCTCACCCTCAACGACTGTCTGCCCCACCTGTGGCAGGGACTGTGGCTCTTGTATTGGACTGTTCAGCCACCTAAGGACTCATTCTAAAAGTGGAAGCAAGTCTTCCTCGATTCAGAGGGACTGCCTATGATGATGATGACGAGAGCCACAGTCCCTGTCACAGGTGGGACAGATAGTCATTGAGGGTAAGGGTGGGTGGGACAGGTTTGCCGCACGCGCTTTCTGCTGCCTGTGCTTGATTTCTGCATGCTCTCGGCAATGAGACTCGAGGTGCTCAGCGCCCTCCCGGATGCACTTCTTCCACTTAGGGCAGTCTTTGCCCAGGGACTCCCAGGTGTCGGTGGGGATGTTGCACTTTATCAGGAAGGCTTTGAGGGTGTCCATGTAATGTTTCCTCTGTCCACCTTTGGCTCGTTTGCCGTGAAGGAGTTCCGAGTAGAGCGTTTGTTTTGGGAGTCTCGTGTCTGTCCACATGCCAACTTGGCCTGCCCAGCGGAGCTGATCAAGTGTGGTCAGTGTTTCAATGCTGGGGATGTTGGCCTAGTCGAGGACGCTAATGTTGGTGCATCTGTCCTCCCAGGGGACAACTTCTTTGCGGAAACGCAGCCTTCTGACACAGTCTGCATCACTCAGGTGCAGGTATGAACATCTGCCTCTTATTATATTCTACGTGCTCTGAGGTTCCTCATGCAATGACATCGAATCATTTGTCTCAGCCGCAGCACCATCATGCAGAAAGCTTGCACGAGCTATGGCATTGTCAGTATTGCCCCCGTGATTAAATTGTACCTCTCCAAGAAGCTCAAAACGGCAGGGACTGTGGCTCTTGTATTGGACTGTTCAGCCACCTAAGTACTCATTCTAAGAGTGGAAGCAAGTCTTCCTCGATTCCGAGGGACTGCCTATGATGATGATGATGAGAGCCACAGTCCCTGTCACAGGTGGGACAGATAGTCATTGAGGGTAAGGGTGGGTGGGACAGATTTGCCGCACACGCTTTCTGCTGCCTGTGCTTGATTTCTGCATGCTCTCGGCATGCTCTAAAGCATCATTAAACCAGAAAGACACCTCGGAGCTGAAATTCAAGGTCCAGATAAGGCCCGTTAACGCCATTTTGTGGCGGTCATGCGGCGGAATCGAGTGGTCGCCATGTTGCAGTTCACGGGCCGCCACGATCCAAATTCAGCTCAGGAATTTTTCGGGCGGTCCCCACTTCTGCCCCGCTGATGCCAACTTCTTTGTTGTCAGTGAGGTTTTTTTATGGGACAGAACCATACCAGGACTCCCAGATAATTCTGGTATGCTGCAGGCAGCTATGAGCTCTGATGCGATTATTCAACAGGGCACTATTTTATCAGTGTGTGTTGGAACTATCATTCATCCACAGAATAAGTAGACAACAATAGAAATGTGGGAATGATTGGCATAATATAACTGAAGGTTTCAAGTATCATGCGAGCACTGAGATTTATAACAGGTTGATAACCGTCATCTGAAGGTTGAGATTAGATTACTGCTTTGTTGCAGAGCACTCTAAGATATTTGTTATTTTTTCCACTCTACAAGCAGTGTTCGATATTTCCCACAGACCAATGGAAACTTGTATATCTGATTATTATTATCTGATTATAGGGTGGCAGCCTTGGCTTAGTGTTAACACTCTTGCCTCTGAGTCAGAAGTTCGTGCCCCAGTCCAGAGACTTGAGCACAGAATCTCGGCTGATACTTGAGTGCAGTCCTAAGGGAATACTGCACTATCAGAGGTGCCATCATCTGGATGAAATGTTAGATTGAGACCCTGCCTGCCCTCTTGGGTGGATCTAAAAGATCCCATGGCACTATTTGAAGACAACCAGGGAAGTTCTCCTGGTGTCTTGGCCAATATTTATCCCTCAACTAACAAAACATTATCCAGTCATGTATCTCATTGCTGCTTCTTCCATTTTATACAGTTTACCGAGTGAGAGCTACTACAAATACATCTACAACAAGCTGCAGATTTGAGTGCTAATTTGGAACATGCAAATGCAAGAACTTCCCTCGGATTGTTCCCTCAATTATATCATTAGTACTTAATGTACGAAAAAAAATAAGGGTAAACTTTTGCTGAAAGCGTTTCATAATGCACTTTGTTTTAAAAGTAGTGCTCCTGCTGATCATCCACAGTGGTGGTCTAATAGTCTAATAAAGTCTAATAACTCAATTGAAATGTGGGCAATCAACCTGTAAATTACTCAACTCTGCAGGTATTCTTAAAGTGCCCTGAGTTGGCAAGACTGGTTTTGCCACTAAAGACTCACCCGAGCAGTTTTCTCTACGTTGGCATTACAAATCCGCTATTTTCCTTTCTGCGTGTACAGCAGAGCTACCACAGAAGCTGAAAAAAATAGCAGAAAAAAGTATTTGATAGGGAAACATTTGCCATTTACAGGGCGGGAAAGATGAGAACACTATTTTCAATAAGTATTGAAGTTTCCTGCACTTTTTCTGCATCAAATGTAGATGTGGGAATGTGATTTAACTGAAATGCACTTTCAGTAGTTTTATTTAAACAGTCAACAGCATCAGGCGATGTCCTGAAATAGCAGTGACAGATTCCAGATATATGAGCTCTACATAGTGTATTACAAACTATGCAGAGGCTCCACTTTTAGCACAGCTGCATTTTGTAGCAGATAGTTGGCAAATGCTGGTGTTAAACTTTATATTAAGGACATCACTTTCAAGTTGCTGTTTTATTTCCGCTTCACATGTTGTTTGCTGTTGTGCCCAGGACTTTATTTAAAGGCACCATCAACATAAGGGACATTTAGGATATTTGAAAGCAGACAGACTGATATGATAGGTGGCACAGCAATGATGCAGAGTCACTGGTCACGAGTGCACTAAACAACATTTATTCAAAAGAAATTCATGTCAATCATTTATAGTTCACAGCTATATAAGGCCAGCTCACTGAGGGCCCAGATAATGATTGGATGATTGTCTTTGGTTTAATCTCTTTTTTTCCCCTTTCTTAATCAGAGAGTGCAGCAGTGTGAAGCCTAGTCAACTGGGACAGTTTGGGGAAGAAAATAATCAAAACAATTGATATGAAAATGGTATCACACCCATGCAGAGGTAATATGCCAGATATTAAGGGAAAGAGATAGGGTAAATAGAGAGAAACTATTTCTGCTAGTTGGCATTGAGCCAGGATTAAAATAAGGAAACATTTCTACACACAAAGGGTGGCCGAGCGCTCTTCCGCAAACGGCAATTGACGCGAGATCAATTGTTAATTTTAAATCAGTGATTGATAGATTTTGTTTAACCAAAGATATTCAGGGATATGGGGCAAAGGCATAAGGTATGTGGAGTTATGTCACAGATCAGCCCATCACCATCATAGGCAGTCCCTTGAAGCGAGGATGACTTGCTTCCACGCCAAAAAGGGATGAGTTCACAGGTGTTTCAATGAAGGACCTAATATTCCAGATATCGAACTACATCGTGAAGGGTGAAAGATACCTGTGCATGGATTTTTTTTAACGTGGGGTGGCCATTACACACCAGCCCACACGGGCTTGACTGAGCTCGGTCTTGGTCCAGCGGCAAGGATTAATCACTGAATGGCGGAACAGGCTCGAGGGGCTGAATGGCCTACTCCTATTCCTGTTTCTATGTTCCGAACAGCATTGTACAGACTGGAATATTCTGCCCGTGGATCAGAATTATGCTTGGATTGAGCACACCTTTATCTGTGGTAGACTCTATACAATCTTCAGTATAAAGAGGCTTTTGCTTACCTTATTTTCTTCTTTCACAGAAGCCCCAAATACAGCCACAGGGCACTCACCTCAAAGCATTTAGTTACAACCCAAGGACATCCAAGTACCTCAGAAGGAGTAGAGGAGAGGAAATCAGGAGGAAATTGAACTCCCACCAACAACAAGAACAAACCCCAGCAGCAGTTGCCCCCTCCGATCACACGGGGAGCTGACGAGGATGATCCTGGTCAACCAAGGGTTAAGGCACTGGTGGTAATATGGGTTCAGGGACCAGTAAAATGGATCACCGCCAGATCCTTTATCGGAATCCTGTTGATCGAAATCTTCATTGACGGGAAAATGCCCCACCCCCTTGATCCACGAGATTCAGTCTCAACTTTAGAGGGAACGGGTGATGACCATGTTCTCTCCAGTCCATGCAAGCCGCGAGTTGCCTTGTCCAGGCAAACGTCCCAGGGACGAGTCAAAGCAACGAGTGAGTCACAAATGGTCTGTGGGCCACGTTTCCCCAACATGTCATCCAGAGTGAGAGTGACTGTCCTCCAAGCAGCACAACGGCCAAGAGAATGATTTCCCTCCTTGTGCAAGCTTTACACCCACGGGAAGAGGCTGCTCTTGTAGACACTTAGAGACTTTGTCAGATTGACATGCAAGTCTAAAAGGGCAGAAAAAAGAAATGACAAACATTTTACACAGAGAAAAGGTTTTATTGTTCCCCATTCCCCCAAATCACACTCTTACCAGTTTGTAACAAAACAAATGCTTTTTTTTTTTATAAACCTAGAGATGAATGCTGAGCAATTCTTCTTTCTGGAAAATGAATCAATTTTCAATCCAGTATTGCTTTGGAGATCTGACATTAAATGAAAGGAATTTTGTGAAATGGTGATTTCAATTTGGATATTTGGACTTTTCATACTTGCAAGTAAGCAGGTGGACTGCAGTATAAATATAATACATTTGGGTTTAGCCTCCAGTTCCTTCAGTTTTTGAAGCCCGAAGGAATCACAGGACCATTGTGCCTGTGCCAGCTCTTTCAAAGAGTTATCCAATTAGTCAGACTGCCCTGCGATTTCCCCATAGTTCTGAAAATATTTCTGTAAAGCCCTGTCCCCTCAGTACAGATTCACATGAGGCATGTAGTGAAGTCAAGGTCACTCTGGACCTGCACCTTTATTTCACAGCTCTGGAATGCCGCACTTGCCTGAGACCTGCCCTTATATACCTGTCTCTTGCAAGTGCACTCCTGGTGGTAAGGTATGCTGGTGGTTACAGGTCATATCTTATTATAGTCATGTATAGCATGTTAGGATACAATTATATATAATAATGTAAGATACATGACATCACCCTCCCCCAAGGTCTTATTGTCTTTAGAGGTTCAGTCTCTCAGGTGGTCAACACTCTCGCGTGGAGCGTCTGAGTTGTGGTTCAGTTGTTTGCCTTGGTGTCTGTTTTTCTTTGGGTGTGGTTGCTGGTATCTCTCCTGGGCTGTCTGTTTCGATTGGTGTGATTGTTGTTGACTCGCCTGGGCTGTCTGTTGGGATTGCCCTTTCCTCAGGTTGTTCCCTCTGTCTGTCCACCAGGTGTGGTGCGAGTTCCACATTGTAGTCTGCCTCTGGTTCCGCAGTGTTGTTGGTAAATCTGCTTTTGACTTGGTCTACATGCCTCCGGCAGGTTTTGCCATTGTCCATTTGTACTACCAGTAGCCTGTTTCCTTCCTTGCCCGTTACTATCCCTGCAAGCCATTTTGGACCTTTGCCATAGTTTAGTACAAGCACTTTGTCCCCTATCTCATTCCATCTCCCCCTCGAATTTCTGTCATGGTACTCAGTCAGCTTACGGCGCTTTGCCTCAACGATTTCGTGCATGTCTGGGAGGATTAACGAGAGCCTTGTTTTTAAAGTCCTTTTCATCAACAGTTGCGCGGGGGGGGATCCCAATCAATGAGTGCGGACGAGATCTGTATGCCAGCAGCAGTAGCGACAGGCGACCCTGCAGCGTGGGACCTTGGATTTTAAGCATTCCTTGTTTAATGATTTGCATTGCTCTCTCCGCCTGGCCGTTGGAGGCCGGCTTGAACGGTGCCGTCTTGACGTGATTTATGCCGTGGTTAATTATAAAGTCTTGGAATTCTGCGCTGGTGAAGCACGGACCATTGTCACTGACCAATATGTCAGGGATTCCGTGCGTTGCAAACGTGGTTGCGAGGCTCTCCACAGTGGTGAGGTTGTGCTCGAGTTTAAAATGGTGCATTCGATCCACTTTGAAAATGCACCTACAACTCCGAGGAACATTTTGCCCATGAATGGGCCCGCATAGTCTACGTGCACCCGCGACCACGGTTTGGTAGGCCAGAGCCAGGGGCTCAGTGGAGCCTCCCTGGGGGCATTGAGTTGGGCACAAATGGTGCACCTTCGGACGCAGAGCTCCAGGTCCGCGTCAATACCAGGCCACCAGACGTGGGATCTGGCTATGGCCTTCATGAGAACGATCCCCGAGTGCTCGAGGTGGAGCTCCCGGACAAATGCCTCTTTGCCTCGCAGAGGCATGACTACTCGGCTGCCCCACATCAGGCAGTCTGCTTGTAGTGATAGCTCATGCATGCGCCTGTGAAAGGGTTTTAATTCCTCGGGGCGGGCATTGCGAGCCTCTGTCCAGTCACCGGTTAGGACACATTTTACTAAGGATAACGTGGGGTCGCTGGCCGTCCAGGCTCTGATTTGGCGAGCCGTCATGGGCGAACCTGTGGACTCAAAGACATTGATTGCCATGACTATCTCACAGTCCTGTTCGTCAGACCCTTCCGTGGTCGCCAGGGGTAGCCTGCTGAGCGCGTCGGCACAGTTGTCTGTGCCTTATGGTATAGTTGTAGGACGCCAGCATGAGTGCCCACCGTTGAATTCGTGCCCAGGCTTTGGCGTTTATTGCCTTGCTCTCGGATAGGAGGGATGTGAGGGGCTTGTGGTTGGTTTCTAACACGAACTTGGCCCCGAAAAGGTATTGGTGCATTTTTTTGACACCGTACACGCACGCGAGCGCCTTCTTCTCTACCATTCCGTACCCGCACTCTGCCCGCGAAAGTGACCTGGAGGCATAAGCTATGGGTTGTAATTTGCCCGCACTATTGACATGTTGCAAAACGCACCCGACCCCATACGCTGACGCATTGCATGTGAGAACTAGCTTTTTACCTGGGTCAAAGAAAGTCAAAACATTATTGGAACACAGAAGATTGCGTGCCTTATTGAAGGCGCGATCCTGGGCGTCCCCCCAAAACCAATCGCACCCCTTCCTGAGTAGCACGTGGAGAGGCTCCAGCAGCGTGCTTAAGTTCTGCATAAAGTTCCCAAAGTAATTGAGTAGCCCGAGAATGGCGCAGTTCTGAGACATTCGGGGGCCTGGGTGCCAGGCGAATTGCTTCTGTTTTGGACTCTGTTGGGCGGATTCCATCAGCGGCAATCCTTCTGCCCAAAAATTCAACCTCGGGTGCGAGAAACAGGCACTTGGATTTCTTGACTCGTAGGCCTACCCAATCCAACCGCTTTAGTACTTCCTCCAAATTACGGAGATGGGAGTCCCTGCCCGTGATAAGTATGTCGTCTTGAAATACAACAGTCCCCGGGATGGACTTGAGCAGACTCTCCATGTTGCGCTGGAGTATGGCAGCTGCCGACCTGATGCTGAACGGGCATCAATTGTACATGAAAAGACCCCGATGTGTGTTGATGGTGGTGAGTAGCTTGGATTCCTCGGTCAATTCTTGCGTCACATACGCAGATGTGAGGTCTAGTTTTGAGAAAAGTTTACCTCCAGCCAATGTGGCAAATAAGTCCTCTGCTCTGGGCAGTGGGTACTGGTCCTGTAGGGAGACTCTGTTTATGGTAGATTTGTAGTCCCCACAGATTCGTATGGATGCATCAGGCTTCATGACTGGGACGATGGGACTTGCCCAGTCGCTAAATTCCACAGGTGATATAATGCCTTCCCGCAGAAGCCTGCCTAGTTCATGTTCAATCTTTTCCCTCATCACATAGGGTACAGCTCTGGCCTTGTGATGGACCGGTCTAGCATCCTGTGTGATGTATATTTTGACTTTTGCCCCTTTGAAAGTGCCCACACCTGGCTGAAAGAGATGTTCAAATCGCTTTATAACTGTTGAGCAGGAGGTCCGTTCCTCTAATGACATGGCATGGACATCATCCCATTTCCAGTTTAGTTTTACCAGCCAGCTTCTCCCCAGCAGTGCTGGGGGGTCTCCGGGGACAATCCACAGGGGAAGTCGGTTCACTGTTCCTTTGTGTGTGACAGAGAGCATGGTGCTGCCGAGGACTGGTACGATTTCTTTGGTATTGGTCCTTAGTGTGGTGTCGACCCTTGTGAGTTTTGGTCTGTCTCTTTTATGCAGCCACAGTTGTTCAAATTGTTGAGCGCCCATGAGCGATTGACTCGCTCCCGTATCCAGCTCCATGTTGACAGATATCCCGTTGAGTAGGACCCTCATCATTATAGGAGGCGTCCTGTTGTAGGAGCAGCGGCCATTGATCGTGTTGACCCGCTGTACACCGGTGTCCCGGGTACTGTCCCCACCATCTTCTGGTCCGCTTTCCGACCCATCCGATTCGTATTCCAGCCGAGCTGCCGTTTTTTTGCACATGCGGGCCAAATGCCCTGTATATTCACAATTTCTGCAAACAGCCTGCTGAAATCGACATCCCCTTGCCGAGTGCCCACCCCCACACCTCCAGCACAGACCTGTTCCATTGTTCAAAGAGTTTCCAAAGAATGAGCTGCGTCTGGCTGATCTCTTTTGAGCTTCTCTCAGTTTGTAGTTGATTGCTCGCATTGTGGGTTGATGAGGTGTGAACGGCCATTCCTGTTGCCCTTGATGGCTTCTGCCTGCTGTCGAGAACCTGTTCTTCCGGTTTTGTCTGTGTGTGGGCGTAGCAGCTTGTTTAGTGCTGTGAACTTCTTGTTCCGATATTTCGTTAGTTGTCGTACCTGCATTGTAAATCAACCTCGTTTCTTCTTCCCCTACCAAGAATGTCTGTGCAACCAGTGCTGCTGCCTCTAAGATCAGGTTCTTGGTCTCTATGAGCTTTCGGAATATGCCTGCATGGCCTATTCCTTCAATGAAAAAGTCTCAGCATTTCTCTCCTCAGTTCATTGGAGAACTCACATAAACTAGCCAACCTCTGAAGTTTCGCCACGAAGTCGGGTATGCTCTGGCCCACACAGCGTCTGTAGTTGTAGAACCTGTGTCTGGCCATGTGTAGGCTGCTCGCTGGCTTCAGGTGGTCTCTTACCAGTGTGCTCAATTCTTCAAACGACTTGCTTGCTGGTTTCTCGGGTGCCAACAGATCCTTCATTAAAGCGTATGTTTTCGAGCCACAGCTGGTCAAGAGATGGGCTCTTCTCGTGTCTGCCTTATCGTCGCCTAACCAGTCTTTGGTTACAAAGCTTTGCTGGAGCCTTTCTATAAAGTCCTCCCAATTATCTCCCGCATTGTACTTTTCATCTGATCTGTTGTTCGCCATTCTGTGGATTCTGTAATCCCGTAACCCATCGCCACTGTAAAGTCCTGTCCCCTCAGTACAGATTCACACGAGGCCTGTAGTGAAGTCAAGGTCACTCTAGACCTGCACCTTTATTTCACAGCTCTGGAATGCCGCACTTGCCTGAGACCTGTCCTTATATACCTGTCTCTTGCAAGTGCACCCCTGGTGGTAAGGTATGCTGGTGGTTACAGGTCATATCTTATTACAGTCATGTATTGCATGTTAGGATACAGTTATATATAATAATGTAAGATACATGACAATTTCCTTTTCAAGTGTATCCAATTGTTTTTGAAAGTTCCCATTGGAACTTTCAGGCACTGCATTCCAGACGCCACTGGATTATGCTTACTTTGGCATTTATTTCGAATAACATTGTTTAGTTGTTGCTAAATGTGGTTCGCGGCCACGTGTTGAACCAGGAATGAGATTGGCATCTTTATAATGTGTGACTGATGTGAAGGAGAACTTTTCACATTGCGACAGGTCTCTGAAAGCTGCGTGCATCCTGCCTGACCTTTTATTTGTCACTGTAAGTCATTTTCCAAACCCGACCAGGAGTGTGCAGGAAATATGTACCACAATTTACTGACCATTTCATTCAATAAAAGGGAAAATATATCTGAATGAATTCAGTCGCTTTTTTTTAACCGAAAAGAGTGATTAATTCTGTTTGACTGAACATTTGGATTTCAGTTGACCACATAGCTGAAAAGTGTTGCGAGATAGGAATGTATTGATTTGCTACAAATAGGACTCAAGACTCGTAGAAAGTTGGCAAGTAGGTACAGCAGGCGGTGAAGAAAGCAAATGGCATGTTGGCTTTCATAGCTGGAGGATTTGAGTATAGGAGCAGGGAGGTCTTACTGTAGTTGTACAGGGCCTTGGTGAGGCCACATCTGGAATATTGTGTTCAGTTTTGTTCTCCTAATCTGAGGAAGGACGTTCTTGCTATTGAGAGAGTGCAGTGAAGGTTCACCAGACTGATGCCCGGGATGGCAGCACTGACATATGAGGCGAGACTGGATCGACTCGGCTTATATTGACTGGAGTTTAGAAGAATGAGAGAGGATCTCATAGAAACATTAAAAATCTGACGGGATTGGACAGGTTAGAGGCAGGAAGAATGTTCCCGATGCTAGGGAAGTCCAGAACCAGGGATCACAGTCTAAGGATAAGGGATAAGCCATTTAGGACCGAGATGAGGAGAAACTTCTTCACTCAGAGAGTTGTTAACCTGTGGAATTCTTTACCACAGAAAGTTGTTGAGGCCAGTTCATTAGATATATGCAAAAGGGAGTTAGATATGGCCCTTACTGCTAAAGGGATCAAGGGGTATGGAGAGAAAACAGGAAAGGGATACTGAGGTTGAATGATCAGCCATGATCTTATTGAATGGTGGTGCAGGCTCAAAGGGCCGAATGGCCTACTCCTGCACCTAATTTCTATGTTTCTATGTTTCTATGAAATGAAAATTGAATAAAAAAAGAGGAAGATTGACAATCTTTGATGCAAAGGTGTCCAGTGTTGGGAGTGGAAAGGTAGCCTATTCTAGAAAATTGTGGTTTCAATCTCTTTAAATTCAGATTCTTAGCTAGAATTAGCCTAGAATTAGCTCAGACATACAGCACCATTGTTTTTCAAGGTTTACCAGACTGATTCCCAGGATGGCAGGACTGACCTATGAGGAGAGACTGGATCGACTGGGCTTGTATTCACTGGAGTTTACAAACATTAAACACTTCACTTTTATAAATAAAGAGCCATCATCAATAATAAATGATAAATAAATCAACCAATAACTGAGTCTTTAGTATCTCACCTGCCTTTTTTATCCCGAGAAAATTGGTAGCAACAGAAAAGTTTAGAATAGAAAGATTTTCAAGAAGAAAAAATATTGTATTTCTTCAAAGTAAAATAAAAATCTATTAAACGTTTATTAATTTTGATAAAGGATAGTAATTCTTGCATCCTTAAAATAATGTTCTCACTAGAATTGGTAGTACTATTATAATTATCCAGGAAAAAGGAACACTGGATCCAAAAATCAGTTTACTTAGCCATGTATTTGTGTCTTTGTGACAGCGACGTGTACTTGTAAGAGGATGTGGCCTCAGTCAGAACAGACTCTCTGGTTCTATTCATTGCTAGTATCCTGACCGTCTGTAAAACAATCTGAAGTTTACAGATCTATATGGGAAAAACAATTCAGATTTCTTTATGATTTTTTTAGGAAGCCTGGGCTTAATTACAACGTTAGTATCATAGTGGTCAAGTTTCGGCCTGAGTTGCTCCTATTTTTTTGGAGCAACTAGTTTAGAATGGAGTATCTTAGAAATTGCAATTCTTGGCATTTAGTTTGCTCCAGTTCTAGTGAGTTAGAACAGTTTCATTTTAGGACAGGTTTTTTATTTTCAAAAGGGGGCATGTCCGGCCACTTAAGCCTGTTTTGCAAGTTTAGGCAGCGAAAACTTACTCCAAGCTAATTTAGAATGGAGTAAGTGTAGATTTTTGTACGCTCAGAAAAACCTTGCCTACACCTAGAAAATCAGGCGTAGGGAATGAGAGATGGGGCGCGGGGGGGATGGGGGGGGGTGGTTTACAAACATTAAACACTTCACTTTTACAAATAAAGAGCCATCATCAATAATAAATGATAAATAAATCAATAAATCAACCAATAACTCAATCAAAAAAATTAAAAAACCAATAAATAAATAAATAAGTTTCTACTCATCGACTGCAGCACCAGGAGCCCTCCAACAGCATGCTGGGACGGGCCCCTTCCAGTGTCTCTCTCTCTGTGTGTCAGTGTGTCTCTCTCAGTCTGTCAGTGTCTGTGTTTCTGACAGTGAGGGGGGGGGAAGGGAGAGGAGGGTGAGGGAGGGGGGGAGGAGAGGGAGGGAGGGGGAGAGGAGAGAGAGGGAGGGGCAGAGGAGAGGGAGGGAGGGAGGGGGAGAGGAGAAGAAGGGAGGGGGAGAGGAGAGGGAGGGAGGGAGGGAGGGGGAGAGGAGAGGGAGGGAGGAGGAGAGGGAGGGGGAGAGGGAGGAGAGGAGAGGGAGGGGTTAGAAGGAGGGAAGGGGGAGAGAGAGGAGAGGGAGGGAAGGGGGGAGAGAGAGGAGAGGGAGGGAAGGGGGAAGAGAGAGGAGGAGAGGGAGGGAAGGGGGGAGAGAGAGGAGAGGGAGGGAAGGGGAGAGAGAGAGGAGAGGGAGGGAGGGAAGGGGGGAGAGAGAGGAGAGGAAGGGAAGGGGGGAGAGAGAGGAGAGGGAGGGAAGGGGGGAGAGGGAGGGAAGGGGAGAGAGAGGAGAGAGAGGAGAGGGAGGTAAGGGGGGAGGGAGAGGGAGGGAAAGGGGGAGGGAGAGGGAGGGAAAGGGGGAGAGAGAGGAGAGGGAGGGAAGGGGGGAGAGAGAGGAGAGGGAGGGAAGGGGGGAGAGAATGGAGAGGGAGGGAAGGGGGGAGAGAGGGAGGGAAGGGGAAGGGGGGGAGAGAGGAAGGGAAGGGGAAGAGAGAGGAGAGGGACGGAAGGGGGGAGAGAGGGAGGGAACGGGAAGAGAGAAGAGAGGGAGGGAAGGGGGGAGAGAGAAGAGAGGGAGGGAAGGGGGGAGAGAGAAGAGAGGGAGGGAAGGGGGAAGAGAGAAGAGAGGGAGGGAAGGGGGAAGAGAGAGGAGAGGGAGGGAATGGGGTGGAGGGAGGGGGAGAGAGAGGGAGGGAGGGGGAGAGGGAGGGGGGAGAGGAAGGGGAGGGAGGGAAGGGGTGGAGAGAGGCGGAGAGAGAGGGATGGATGGGGAGAGGGGGGAGAGAGGGGGAGAGAGTGGGAGGGGGAGAGAGAGGAGAGGAGAGGGAGGGAAGGGGGGAGAGAGAGGAGAGGGAGGGATGGGGGGAGAGAGAGGAGAGGGAGGGAAGGGGGCAGAGGGGGGAGAGAGAGGGAGGGAAGGGGAGCGAGAGAGGGAGGGAAGGGGAGCGAGAGAGGGAAGGAAGGGGAGAGAGAGAGGGAGGGAGGGAAGGGGGTGGAGAGAGGCGGAGAGAGAGGGATGGATGGGGAGAGGGGGAGAGAGAGGGGGAGAGAGAGGGAGGGGGAGAGAGAGGAGAGGAGATGGAGGGAAGGGGGGAGAGAGAGGGAGGGAGGGAGGGGGGAGAGAGGAGAGGGAGGGAAGTTTTAAGTGCGATTTTGAGCATGGAAATCAGGCGTGGCTCGCGGGGCTGCGCCATTCTAGACGCGGCCCGAAACTTCACCCCATAGTTAGTTGGAGTGCAAATGTGGCCTACGCACGTTTAGAATGCATATCTGATGACTACTGTAAACAGAAAATGCGCTTTATTTACGCTACCATTGGGTGCCGTTTTTTTGGCATCCGCTGATTTTTTTGAGTAATCGTGAATTTGCAATTTTCCTCAAAATTGGTACGCGACTGACTGTCAGCACAGATTTTTTGGCGCCACTCTGGTTAAAAATTGGATTCTACACCGTTTTTGGCCATTTAAGTGATTTTTCCCAACATCGATTTTTTTTTTTTAAGGACGGCGCAGAGTGGCCTTAAGTACCAATCAGAAAAACCCGTTAACGTCAGAAAATCGCGTTCAGGTCTGTATCGGAGATGTTTCTTTGCAGTTTTGTCTTGCTCATAAAGATAGTTTATAGTGATCACAGATTATAGTGTTAAAATACTTTCATTTTTCATCTGTTTACATTAAAGATTACTTGTTTTGGTGCCCCCCCCCCCCCCCCCGCTCTTGGTCCTGCTGCAATCCCAGGCTGAATGGCCTCTTCCACCGCCACCCCCCCCCCTGCTCCTGGTCCCGCTGCAACCTGGGCCGAATGGCCTCCTCCTCCCCTGCTCCCCTGCCGCTGCAAGCCCTGGCCGTGGAACTTCAACTCACAGGGGGAGCTTCAGCCCTCAGTGTGTCTCTCATTACCCTGGCAACCTCAGCTTTTGGCGCAGACTTGAAGCTCCACCCCCAGATTTAACTTCGGGTACCGCAGCGCCAAAGTTAACTTTGGCGAAAGTTGCAACTTTCTTTTTGCCGCAATTGGGCACAAAAAAAAAATCAGTCGGTAATCCTCATGGGCGCCAAAAATCGGCAAAGAGGAAAATTGAGCCCAATGTCTTGAAGATCATTTGAGCTAGTTCAGCAGACCTGTACCTTTATGAGTCTGTGGTAAAGAACATTGCTTTATTCAATATTACATATTTTCACTTTCGAAGGATGGACCCTAATCAATGATATAAATCCTTGAGTCTTATAGCTTTCTAAAGTGACTAATATTACTAACTCTGATAATAAGATGTACTGAAAGTGTTTTGTGGATATTCTCTGTAACACAAATGAGGCAGTGCCAGAACAGAGTCCCAAAAGTAGCTTTTCCCCATTTTCACCGAAGGGAGAATGGAGCTAAGGACAAAGATAAGTGGCCCGAGCTGGGTGCCACTCCCACCTTGAAACAATGGCCGGAATTTGCGGGCCCCGAAGTACACTCCGCACAAAGATCTCGCAATTCCTGTGTCGAGAACTTCAATTCAATTCAATGAAACTTAATTGGCATCCCCTTGAGCAGCCAATCAAAAGGCAGCATTCTCACAGACAGCAAACAAGCAAGTGAGTAAGCTCTTAAAATTTGAACTTTTAAAAATAGAGAGAGCAAAAGAAAGATTGGGGCTCTCACATGGGGAAAAGGCAAACCTAAAATAAAGATGCATAACTTAAACAAAAAAATCTATTTTTTTTAAGTTTCTTAAAATGTTTACATTTTCATTGAAATGGACAAATTTCACAATGCACAAAATTAAAATTAGTTGTCCAGGCCCTTAACATTTGGTTAGCAGTCAATATACTGTTAAAACCCAGTTACACCTAATTCTTTTGGGTCTAACCTTTAGTGGGGAATTTAATTATGTACTTATTGCAGAAGATCCAAAGTTTTCGTCAGTTTTAACGGTTTACGAGATATCACAGATTGCCGCCTCTGTGGAGGTGGAGCCACAGCGCAGCATGTTTCAGAGCTGTCGATAACTGACCGTAACTTTGAGCGCATATGCCAAACCCTGACATTGCAGTCAGTATCAAAGGCGGAATGACGGAGAATTCTGCCAGTTCTCCGTCATTCCGACCGTAAATTCCAGCCATTGTGCTTTAGAAGGGAGAAAACAACTGGAAATAAAAAATATCTTGTTTTTCCTCTTTTAATAACCAGATGCCAAATCTCAGATCATTTATAAACATCAAAACCTAACTAGCACTGTAATCCTATCTTTTTGCCCCTAGATAGGAGATCTGAAATACTTTGAGGGGAATAACAATACATTAAAAATCCAACACTGAATATATTAGTCCTCATTCCCCTCCCTATAATGAGGTGAAAGAAGAGCGCACCTATACACCAATATACTCTAGTTCAACTAAGAGGCCTGTAAGACATTGCAATAGCTTCTCGCCTGCATAGCAAACATCTGTAAATACTGTAGCAGCATTCAGAGCGACAAATGGGGAGCAAAAAGGGAAACATTTAAGCTGAGTAGTCTATGACCTCCTGAACTATTAATCAATCCATTCATCGCAATTTTGCCACATCACCTAGACAGGCAAACAATGGGTTGCTAAGCAACCTCAATTGAACATGACTGTAATTAGGACCTTGTAGTTGACAGCAGCTAACAGGGGCTGTAAAACAAAGTCAAGTCATGGTGGCTCTGAGGAGGACAATTCCAAAAATGGAAGGCTCCTCTGTGGGCCTGCTGTGGTCCATGGGCTTAGACAAAAATCCAGTATGGACCACAAAGGGGTGAAACTGTTGACTGTGGACTTTATCCAGGAGTAATTCTTCTGTAGGAAAAAATGGACTATCAAGAGGCAATAGACATTCAACAGGTACGTAAAACCCTGGCCCAAGATCGCCATAAGTGGAGGAAGTGCATCCGGGAGGGCGCTGAGCACCTCGAATCTCAACACCGAGAGCATGCAGAAATCACGCGTAGGCAGCGGAAAGAGCGTGCGGCAAACCAGTCCCACCCACCCTTTCCCTCAATGACTAGCTGTCCCACCTGTGACAGAGATTGTGGCTCTCGTATTGGACTGTTCAGCCATCTAAGAACTCATGTTAAGAGTGGAAGCAAGTCTTCCTCGATTCCGAGGGACTGCCTATGATGATGATGATGAAAACTCTGGAGTTAAGAACTCAAACGGGTGTGCTGTAGAGAAAGATGTTAGAACCTTATTAAAATGGGGACTCAGCCTGGTGAATCACGCTATGCTTCATTAGCATGATCTTCATGGCAATGAACTTTTACCGCCTTCCATAAGATTTTGACCCTTCTAGATTGAAATGTATTTCCCTTTCCTTTGGAGACGCTACTGTTCTATGTTCACTTGTCAGTGGCGGCTCTCTGCAATGTTGTATTTTTGTTCAAGTTGCTGTAGGCACCAGCTTTGAAAGCGACAAGCTTTATGGTGATTACAGAAATGGAGATGCCAATGCTGAGGTAGGCCCGTATTGAGCCATCTTTATTCCATGCAAGCTCGCTAGTTTGCTGTTCAGCCACCAACCAGTGGTACTCTCAGCTGGGGAGCAGTTATTCTCAGGGAACATTACGACTAAAATACATTCACTCATGACGCACAGGGGAGCATGTGGCAACCAAACCCATTCAACATGAACGCAACAGGCACTGTACAAATAGTTAACATTAATTTATTTTTAATGTATATTGATTTTGTCCTTTCATTGTTCAGAAAATAAGGTATCAGTTGTCCTAAAGCCAAATAAACAAAGTGGATGACTCTTGTGATGTCATTTGGGGGTATAAGAGAGGCCACTGTAGAATAACAGCTGATGGAAGTGGTGACCTTTGCTACCCCTGGTTGTGTATGATAGTTTGCTGTTCCTGAAGGACTTTGTGGACCAGGTGACACAACTCATTTGTACCATCTTTGGTGAACCTGAGCCTCCTTGTGTACTGATCCTTCACCATGCCCAGGCTGTCCTTATTACAGTCGTCTAATTTGCATAATAATTGCTGTAAGTTAGTGGTTAGGATCTGGAATGCACTGCCTGAAAGGGAGTTAGAGGCAGACTCAATCACGGTTTTCAAAAGGGAGTTGAATGAGTAACTGAAGGAAAGGGTGACGGGGAAAGGGCAGGGGAGTGGGACTAGCTGAGGTGCTCTTATAGAGAGCAAACACAGACTCAAAGGGCCGAATGGCCTTATTACGTACTGAAACTGTTCTATGATTCTATAATTTGAAGTTATGCACCTCCTATTCCCTGTGCACTCTTCAAACACCCTTTTCTTCCTAATCCATTGCAATATACCCACCAATAGCTACTGTACCTATGTCCTTGAACAAAAAAACTTCTCTCTTATTCAATTCTCACTGTTTTGAAATTTCTCCTTTCTGTTATGCTCTTTAACTCTAGATCTGAGCATGGGGAATAGAAAACTCACTCCTGCATGTTCATCGTTAATGGACTTTAACAAGGTCATAGAGGAATCATAGAATCAAAGAATGGTTACAGCACAGAAAGAGGCCATTCGAGCAAGAGCACTTCAGCAAGTCCCACTCCCCCACCTTTGCCTCGTAGCCCTGCAAATATTTTTCCTTCAGGTACTTATCCAATTCCCTTTTGAAAGCCACGATTGAGTCTGCCTCCACCACCCTTTTAGGCAGATCCTAATCATTCGCTGTGTAAAAAAGTTTTTCCTCGTGTCGCCTTTGGTTCTTCTGCTAATCACCTTAAATCTCTGTGTCCTCTGGTTCTCGACCCGTCCACCACTGGGAACATTTTCTCTCTATCTCTCTACTCTGTGTAGACCCCTCATGATTTTGAACAACTTTATCAAATCTCCTCTCAACCTTCTCTGCTCTAAGGAGAACAACCTCAGCCTCTCCAGTCTATCCTCAAAATTGAAGTCTCTTATCCCTGGAACCATTCTTGTAAATCTTTTCTGAACACTCTCGAAGGCCTTTCATGTCGTTCCTAAAGTGTGGTACCCAGCATTGGACACAATACTCCAGTTGAGGTCGGACGAGTGTTTTATGAAGGCTCATCATAACTTCTTTGCTTTTGTACTCAATGGGCTGGATTTACGTGTCCTTTGTGCTCCGGGGGTCGCCAGGTTTTGACCCTCCGCAGCGAGAAATGGGGCGGTGAAGTCTTTTGCGTCCGGTCGCAATCCTCAGGTCGGGTTTTGTGGCAATGCTTAGAAGCACCACCAGGAAGAGCTGCGCCGGGTGTGTAACACCTCTCGTTGCGATATCGGCAGTAGTTTTGACTCGCACTTGACCCGTAAGCCGCGAAACGTGCCCCGCAATAACTGCCAGCCAAAACACAGCAGTCCAGCCCCGGCGGTGAAGTGGATAAACTGCAAAAAAGCTAAGTCCCAGTGTTCTTTTATTTTTTTTGTAGCGATTTGTGTTGTGGTGCAGGCAATCTTTTTGGAATGTTTTTGTGATTGTTTGGGGGGGATTTTTTTTTCCCTCCCGAGGCCTCTCTCGGAGCACTCCTGGCCCTGCATTTAGTTGGCGAGGTTCCAAGTTTTGCGCCCGAAAGTTGTACAACGGCTCCCTTGGTGCCCCTGGCGCAGGGCTCAGATGGCAAAAGTTTGTCCACACAGCGCAAATGTTACCCGGGCGGTAACTTTCCTGCCCCACCTCCATTTTCGCCCCGAAAACAACAAAACCGAAAATCCAGCCATATGCCTCTATTTATGAAGCCCAGGATCCCGTGTTCTATAAAGGTTCATCATTACAATTGTTACAATTTTTCTCAACATTTTTTATTAAACTGGTTTTACTCTCAAAAGTTTCACAGCAGTTCCCTTAATAAACCTATAATCTGGAAGCTATACTTTCACTGTAATTTGCCCTTAGTATGATCCGAGGAATTTATATAAAAGGTATTACATGGAAACAGACCACTTAGCCCAACCAGTCCATGCCATCATTTACAATCCACGTGAGCAAACATTTACCCACTCTATTCCCATATCCTTTCAAACCCCTTTCCATCATCATTAACAGTCACCATACTCACATTGACATGTAACTGAATGAAACTGATGCTTGGATTACCACACTGACTTTGGAATGGAAAAGTGACAAACTCGGATCAGATTTACTTATACTTACAAAATACTCCCTGAAAGAGTATTTTTGGATCTAAAAAAATATTTGAGGATGATTGGAAAAAATTGTGTCCCTGAATGGCAAATTGCTCTTGTTTTTATTCTCTCATATCACTTTTAGTATTGTATTGATTAGTATTGTATTGATTAGTATTGAATTGATTTGAAGTGTATTGATTAGTATTTTATTGATTAGTATTGTATTGATTTGAAGTGTAATCTGATTTTCATAATGTTATCCACACGCACGGAGCAGAACAGAGTACTTCATCTGACACGATTTGAGAACATGGAAGATGCTGCTAAACTAGGATTAGTAAAATGATCTTAGCAGTAGTCCTTCGGTCTTCAAGACTATGGATTACAGAAGTTTCTGATAATTTCTAAGCTTGTCACTTCTATTATAGAAATATTGGAAGACAGGAGAAGCGCAGTCTGGCCATCGTGAGCTATTCTATAACTTGAGAATAATTGTATTGCACTTTACACTGAGACTGATTCCAATCATCGGCAACTCTCAGTGTGTACATTTGTTGGCAAAATGCAGCTAAACAACGATTAGAAATCGACTCAGGAACATAGCCGTTCCTGTCACAAATAATGTTCAATTAATGGAGAAGTATTGGAAAACAGAATTGTAACTGAAATGTTGCTCAATAAAGTGTAAAAATCTCAATATTGGAAAAGGAAATGATGGAAGCTCCAGTTGTTGATATTTTGCATATTCCTTTTTTTCAGCAAGACCACAAACTTTCTGCTAAAGATCTGGTAAAAAAATATGAAACCAACCTTGTAAAAGTGAGTACACTTAGCTTCGCAACTCAATCTTTAGTCTTCACTGCAAGGCATTTCCACAAAGAAAATCATTACTTTTAAGACTAGCTGGTTAGATATGATTAACTAAGAACATATGTTTTCTTACAGTCCACTCTTAATAAATCAAAGGTGCATCTACGCAAAATTGAACTATCCAATAATTTGAATTAAGCAACTTAAATAATGAAATTTATGGCTAACAAATTGATCAGACATTGAATTAAGCAACTTTGAATTAAGGGTAGGCTATTGATTTTCTGGCTTCTGTGAAAGCAAAGGAATTATTTTGAGTCATATGAAATTTCAATTTTGCAACATTGAAGCCAATAGAATAAAAACAGTGAAGGTCTAGCCAGCATCGCAGAATGGTGTAGCTGTTCTGGACAAAAATTGTTCTCTTCAGATCAGTTCATTTAAATTCATATTTCTTTGTGTCAGATTTGTACAGACTTTGGTATTATATACGACCAGGCATAGGCCATTCAGCCCCTTAAGCCTGTTCTGCTATTTACTCAGATCATGGCTGACCTGTTAGCAGCAACCTCAAAAATATCAACCAAATCTCTCAGACATGATCTACCTTTGACTCTCTTTGATCAGCCCATATTTGTTCGAGATGCACTGCAGCAACTCGCCAAGGCTTCTTCGACAGCACCTCCCAAACTCGCAACCTCTACCACGTGGAACGACAAGGGCAGCAGGTGCATGGGAACACCACCACCTCCACGTTCCCCTCCAAGTCACACACCATCCTGACTTGGAAATATATCGCCGTTCCTTCATCGTCGCTGGGTCAAAAACCTGGAATTCCCTCCCGAACAGCACTGTGGGAGGACCTTCACCACACGGACTGCAGCGGTTCAAGACAGCGGCTCACCACCATCTTCTCAAGGACAATTAGGGATGGGCAATAAATGCTGGCCTTGCCAGAGATGCCCACATCTCAGGAAGGAATAAAAAAAATGTTCAGTTACTGTGTCTGATGCTAGATTTCACTAACCTCCCAAAAACTGATGATGAACTCACAGGTCTGTACTTTCCTGGTTGCTTCCTCGTTTATGGCTTAAGAAATCGCAATTTTCCAATCAAAAGGCAGAATTCCCGAATATAGAGAGCTTTGGAAAATTATGACTAAAGCATTTGCAATTTCCGCACTTATATTTGGTCATTAGTTAACCTGTTTAAGGTTTATAAAACATTTTCTAAACAACAGAAATGATTGAGATTATTTTGAAATGCGAAGTATGGAGCTAACTGACTTTATATCCACACTTCATTAAATTATTTGTGGGTCAGTGACCGAGTTACTGAGGCCGTTGCTAAATACAACAGTTTGCAGTGTGAATGTCAACCTAAGGAACAAGCTTTTTAACCTATTAGAAATGTGAGTTAATTGGTAATTTTACAGTTGTACGTACTTACCGTGGGAATACTAGTATGGCATTTAATGTCCCAGTTATTCAACATGCTCAGTGCTGACAAGAGCATAAGGAGTAGGAGTAGGTCATACAGCCCCTCGTGTCTGCTCTGCCATTCAATAAGTTTATGGCTGATCTTCAACCTCAACTCCACTTTCCTACCCGATCTTCATATAAATCTATCTATCTCAGTCTTGAATATACTCAATGATGCAGCAGCTACAGCCCTTTATGGTAGAGAATTCCAAAGATTCACAACCCTCTGAGTGAAGAAATTCCTCCTCATCTCTGTCTTAAATGGCCGACCCTTTATCCTGAGACTGTGCCCCCTAGTTCTAGACACTCCAGCCAGGGGAAACAGCCTCTGAGCATCTACCCTGTCAATCTCCCTCAGAATATTATATCTTTCAATGCGTTCATACCTCATTCTTCTTAAAGTCCAGAGCCTATAGGCCCAATCTACTCAATCTCTCCTCGTAGGACAACCCTCTCTTCCCAGGAATGAGGCTGTACAATCTTTCGAGTAATGTCTTTACTTTCTTTTCTTGCCATTCTTTCTCTGCCGGTTTTTTGCCTCTACTCCTCTCCTGAAGGCATCGACTTGTTTCTGAGGTACGTTTCCCTGGGTGCTCTCCCATGCACGAGCTCTGACAGTGAGTGGCAGCGGGCTGTTGGAATCATTACTGCCCAGGCTGATCTGACATCCACAAATGGATGCTTGCAGTGGAGATCCCTGGATTGCAACCAGAAGAGAAACCCTGGCTGATTTTCCCCATCTCAACTCCGCGGTTTTGAGGCCCATTTTAGCACTCAGTTCACCATCTGATATCAACTGACTCAGCATAGCTCTGCGATTGAACGGATCGATCTGGTTTGTGTAGCTCAGCTTCTTGATGGCTAGACTCACTGGGCTGGAGTTTCATGGGGAGGGTGGGGGGGCTCCGATGTGGACGGGTAGCGCGCGGGAGTAAGGCAGGGCCTGATTTGCATCTGAAGCCTGTTTCCCACTTTCAGCCTGCCAGATGGAGAGGCTGGCTGGATCTGTGCAGGTAGGCTTGCGGTACTAGGCCACACCAGAGGAGGCAGGGAAGGGATTGGGTGAGTGCCGTTGCCATCCTTCGGAGGATAGGGGATGTCATGTATGTAACACCACTGTATTATTGTACACACTTGACCTTGATGCACACCTTGACCACAAGAGGTGCACTTGTGGGAGACTGCCCCATACCTGGGCACCCAGGTATATAAAGGGAGGTCCCACGCAGGGTCAGGTTGTCTTAGTGTTGTAAATAAAGAGTGAAGGTCTGTGTGTGACCTTGTCCCCAGGATGTGCCTCATGTGGTTTCATACTATAGAGTAAGGACTTTACAGTGGCGACGAGAAACAGGAATTCACGACCCACAAGAATGGCCACTGGTAGCACAGAAGAACGGTACTGTTTTGTGGAAGATTGGGACGATTTTGTTGAGAAGTTTCAGCAGAGTTTTGTTACGAAGGAATGGCTGGGGGTTGCAGCGGCTGACAAGTGCAGGGCTCACCTCCTGACCAGCTGCGGACCAAAGACTTACACACTCATGAAGGACTTACTAGCACCCGAAAAGCCAGCGGACAAAATCTTTGAGGAGCTCAGCAAGTTAATTGGGAAGCACCTCAAACCGACGAGCAGTGTACACGTGGCCCGACACAGATTCTACACCCACAGACGCCATGAAGGACAGAGCATACCGGACTTCGTAGCGGACCTTCGGCATTTGGCCAGCCTCTGTAAGTTCACAGGCGCCTGTAGGGGGGAAATGCTAAGGGACGACTTTATCGAGGGCATCGGTCATGCGGGAATTTTCCGTAAATTAATTGAGACCAAGGATTTGACCTTGGAAGCGGCGGCGTTGATGGCTCAAACTTTCATGGCGGGGGAGGAAGAGACGAAAATGATATACGCGCGCAATTCTGCCCCCAGTACGGCGATGGATCAGGGCGTTAGTATTATTAATGCGACTCAGCGCTCTGCAAGCAGGCAGGGGCAGTCCGTCAACCCCCAGGCAGCCATAGACCCAAGAGTAGGTTTTCCACAGAGACAATGGCAGGCTGAATGGACATTTACGCCATCACACTGGATAATGCGGCCCGGGATGGGGCCATTGACACCCACTAATCGGGTACTTAAGAGCAGTCAAAGGGACATTCAGAGCAGAATACCTGGCCATAGTCCTTTCATTCTCAACAATGGAAACTTTAACTCCTGCTGGAGGTGTGGGGGTAAACACTCAGCCAGATCTTGCAGATTCCAACAGTTTGTCTGCAGAAACTGCAATCTCAGTGGCCATTTAGCTCAAATGTGCAGGAAGCCTGCAAGTAGACTAATATATGAGGCGGATGAACCAGAAGAGGGTTCTTTGAGGCAGGATGACTTTTGGGGCAAATCGATGGACGCCGAGGTTCAGCGGGTCCATGTGGCGAATAGTCACAGTGCATACACCAGAACGCCACCAATGATGATGAGGGTTTTATTAAACGGCATCCCAATATGCATGGAGCTGGACACGGGGGCCAGTCAGTCACTCATGGGCGTTGAGCAATTTGAGAAACTATGGCCCATCAAAGCCAGTAGACCCAAACTAGAACGCATTGAGACTTAATTACGGACGTACACTAAAGAGTATTCCGGTGCTAGGCAGCAATGTTGGCTGTCACACACAATGGACTAGTGAATTGGCTGCCGCTCTGGATTGTCCCAGGCAATGGTCCCGCACTGTTGGGGAGGAGCTGGTTAGCCGAGATGAACTGGAAATGGGGGGATGTCCACACAATGTCGTCTGTGGAGCGAAGTTCATGCTCACAAGTCCTACAACAATTTGATTCACTATTTCAACCTGGTGTCGGGACTTTCAAAGGCACTAAAGTAGCGATACACATCACCCCGGACGCCAGGCCAGTGCATCACAAAACCAGAGCAGTGCCGTATGTGATGCGTGAAAAAATCGAGAGCGAGTTGGACCGGCTGTTGAGAGAGGGCATCATCTCGCCCGTTGAATTCAGTGATGGGTGAGCCCCATCGTTCCCGTCCTAAAAGCGGATGGTTTTGTCAGGATCTGTGGCGACTACAAGGCCACCATCAATCGGGTGTCCCTACAAGATCAATACCCACTCCCGAGAGCGGAGGACCCTTTCACCACACTGGCAGGTGGCAAGCTGTTCACCAAGTTGGACCTCACTTCAGCCTATATGACTCAGGAATTGGCCGACGAATCTAAACTACTGACCACCATCACCACGCACAAGTGACTGTTCGTTTATAACAGGTGCCCGTTTGGCATTCGGTCAGCGGCCGCGATTTTTCAAAGAAACATGGAAAGCCTGGTTAAATCCATACCTGGAACAATCGTATTCCAGGACGACATCCTCATCACGGGTCGAGACACCGAGGAACACCTCCACAACCTGGAGGAGGTGCTACGCCGACTGGACCGGGTAGGCCTGCGACTCAAGAAGTCTAAATGTGTGTTCTTAGCTTCTGAGGTTGAATTTCTGGGCAGGAGGATTTCTGCAGATGGGATTCGGCCTACCGAATCCAAAACAGGCGATTCGACGAGCACCCAGGCACTGCAACACATCGGAGTTGCGTTCATTCCTGGGACTGTTGAACTATTTCGGGAACTTTCTGCCGAACTTGAGCACGTTGTTGGAGCCGCTACATGTGCTCCTGCAAATGGGTTGCGATTGGTTTTGGGGAGACTGTCAGGAACAGGCTTTCGATCGGGCGCGGAACTTACTTTGTTCTAACAAATTGTTGACTTTGTACGACCCCTGAAAAAAATTGGTTCTGACATGTGATGCATCGTTTTATGGGGTTGGGTGCGTGTTGCAGCAGGGCAATGCTGAGGGTCAATTGCAACCTGTGGCTTATGCCTCCAGGTTACTCTCTCAAGCTGAACGGGGATATGGCATGGTTGAGAAAGAAGCGCTTGCATGTGTCTATGGCGTGAGAAAAATGCATCAGTACCTCTTTGGTAGGAATTTTGAATTAGAGACAGCCCACAAGCCATTAACGTCCCTGTTGTCAGACAGCAAGGCTATCAACGCCAACGCATCAGCTCGCATACAGTGATGGGCCCTCACGCTGGCTGCTTATAACTACACAATTCGGCACTGGCCCGGCACCGAAAATTGCGCAGACGCGCTCAGCAGGCTTCCGCTAGCCACCACTGAGAGGGCAGCGGAGCAAAGCGCTGAGATGGTCATGGCTGTCGATACCTTTGACAGTGCAGGCTCCCCCGTCACAGCCCACCAGATCAAAATCTGGACAAACAGAGACCCCCTCCTATCCCTGATTAAGAAATCTGTTCTGACTGGGGATTGGACGCCCGCACACGGAGCATGCCCTGAGGAGGTCAGACCATTCCACAGACGGATGGATGAGCTCTCCATCCAGGCCGACTGCCTACTATGGGGCAGCTGGGTAGTTATGCCCCAGAAGGGGAGGAAGGCATTCATCAGGGAACTCCACAGCGAGCACCCAGGCATCGTGCTGATGAAGGCCATTGTCCGGTCACACGTTTGGTGGCCTGGAATTGATTCAGACCTGGAACACTGTGTTCGCAGGTGCACGATGTGTGCCCAGCTGGGTAATGCCCCCAGGGAGGCCCCGCTCAGCCCGTGGCCCTGGCCCACCAGGCCATGGTCACGCATTCATGTAGACTACGCGGACCCGTTCATGGGAAAGGTGTTTCTCATTGTGGTGGACGCTTACTCGAAATGGATCGAGTGCATCATTTTGAATTCATGCACGACATCCACCAACGTGGAAAGCCTACATGCGATCTTCACAAACCATGGCTTGCCGGACATCCTGGTTAGTGATAATGGCCCATGTTTCACAAGCTATGAATTCCGGGAGCTCATGTCGGGTAATGGCATCAACCACGTCAGGACAGCGCCGATCAAGCCGGCCTCCAATGGCCAGGTGGAATGTGCGGTTCAAATCATTAAGCAAGGCATGCTCAGGATCCAAGGACCCTCCCTACAATGCCGCCTATCGCGCCTCCTGCTGGCCTATAGATCCCGACCGCACTCGCTCACGGGGGTCCCGCCCTCTGGCTACTAATGAAACGGACACTCAAAACTCAGTTGTCTCTTATTCACCCAGTCCTGACCGACATTGTTGAGGGCAAGCGCCAGTCCCAAAACGAGTACCATGACTGCAATTTAAGGGGGAGGTGTATAGAAATAAATGATCCCATATTTGTCCTCAATCACGCCATGGGGCCCTAATAGCTTGAGGGTACTGTAATAGACAAAGAGGGGAATGGGGCCATTGTGGTAAAACTCAACAATGGTCAGATATGCTGCAAGCAATCTGGACCAAGTAAAAAAAAAAAGGTTCAGCACCGACACGAAGGAACCTGAAGAAGACCATGAGTTGGAACTCACACCACTGCCAGTGAACGAGCAACAAGAGCAATCAGCAGAATGCACAGTCCCTGCGGTCAGCCCGGACAGGCCAGAATCACCACAGGTGGAGCGTAGACCACCTGAAAAACGAAATCTATGATCCCAATAAGACTTTGGGGGGGAGGTGATGTCATGTATGTAACACCACTGTATTACTGTACACACTTGACCTTGATACATACCTTGACCACAAGAGGTGCACTTGTGGGAGACTGCCCCATACCTGGGCACCCAGGTATATAAAGGGAGGTCCCACGCAGGGTCAGGTTGTCTTAGTGCTGTAAATAAAGAGTGAAGGTCTGTGTGTGACTTTGTCCCCAGGATGTGCCTTGTGTGGTTTCATACTAAAGAGTAAGGACTTTACAGGGGAAGGGTGGAGAAGGAAGACCGGGGTCTCCGGAGGATCGGGGGGCAAAGGAAGATCGTGGGCATCTCATGATGATCCAGTCGGGTGGGGGGGGAAGGGGCGGGGTGAGGGGAAGGGTAGAGAGGATCAGAGCTGGCTACTGGAGGATCAGGGCCGGCCTCAGGATCATCAGCGGGTGGGTCCGAGAAGGTGATCAGAGGCCTTGTGTGGAGGTCTCCAATCGCAGGAGCGGGTGGGCTAGGCAGGGACCCTGGATCCAGGAGTATAAAGGCACTTCCCTCCTGAATGCAGCAGTCCTCGCCTTCCAGCCTCATTAACATATTGAAATTGATGTCCCGCCTCCTGGCAGTAGGTTGGCTTATCGCCCCTGGCCCGCTCCCCCGTTCCACCTCCGTTAAAACTGAAAGTGTGTTTGGGTTGGAGATGGGTTCAGGTTGGGAATCCAATTTTTAACAATTTGACGACCACCACACTCCAAATCCACCAGTTGTTTTAGGTTAAAATTCCTCACACTGAATCATAGAAACAACAGGAAAGCATTTTGTATAATTATCATCAGCAAGCAAAATTTTAAGCTTGAATTCTAAAGTTTAAAAGAGCTTGCACGGAATAATGATGGAAAAAATATGGCCAGTGAGCAGTGCATTGTACCTGAAGTTAAATATCTTTTGGACCTCTGCTAAAAAGCAGTATGATTGGGCAGTGTAAAGGTAGCACCTGGTTGTACTGCTCTTGGACATGCTATTGATGCTGCCCAGCTTGGGTTATGAAGTTAGTGTTCCTTACATTTACACCATAATCAATTTTTACAATGTGTTGATTCCTCATAAAGAACATTTCAAGTCCAAACATGCCTTTCTGGCACTGTTTGTGCAGAATATTTTTGAGAATTCACGTTCGAGCTATAGTTCAGGAGCTCATGGTCCTTCCATCTACAATTATCTCTAGGCTTCGCTGTTTAATCTTGGCTTCCTGCCAATGTCAACGTTCAAACTCAGGCTTTAGAACAGAGTTCTCATTGATCGTCAATTGAAGAAAATAACAATTGTTAATAGAAGGAAGTTACTGACCAACTTCCTTTTACCAATATATATTGTCAGTTGTGGCTCAGTGGGTCAGAAGGTTGTGGGTTCAAGTCTCACTCCAGGGACTTCAGCACAAAAATCCACTCGAGTTCAGTGCTAAGGGAGTGCTGCACTGTGGGAGGTGCAGTCTTTCAGATGACGTTAAACCGAGGCTCGGTCTGCTCAGGTGGACATAAAAGAGAGTGGTGAACCTGTGGAATTCTCTACCACAGAAAGTAGTTGAGGCCAATTCACTAAATATATTCAAAAGGGAGTTAGATGAAGTCCTTACTACTAGGGGGATCAAGGGGTATGGCGAGAAAGCAGGAAGGGGGTACTGAAGTTGCATGTTCAGTCATGAACTTATTGAATGGCGGTGCAGGCTAGAAGGGCTGAATGGCCTACTCCTGCACCTATTTTCTATGTTTCTATGTTTCTATGTTTCTATCCCATGACAGTATATCGAAGAAGAGCAGGGGAATTATCCCCCGTGTCCTGGCCAATATTTATCCCTCAATCAACATAACAAAAAAAAAGAAACACATTATCTGGTCATTATCACATTGTTTTTTGTGGGAGCTTGCTGTGTGTAAATTGGCTGCCGCGTTGCCCTTTCAACAGTGACTACACTTCAAAAGTACTTCATTGGCTGTAAAGCGCTTTGGGACGTCCGGTGGTTGTGAAAGGCACTATATAAATGAAGCTCTTTCTTTCTTAACTGTAAATACTTCTTTAAGGGCCATGTCAGACTAATCAAATGAGCTTATCCATGGTTCTTTAGATCCTTTTGACTACTGTCACTTGTGGTATGAGGTTGGTAGGACATTTAGTCGGGATTTGAGGGTAAATGTTTTCACTCAGAGTGTGGTGGGGGTCTCGAACTCACTGTCTGAAAGGGTGGTCGAGGCAGAAACCCTCACCACATTTAAAAAGTACTTGGATATTCACTTGAAGTGCCGAAACATACGGGGCTACGGACCAAGAGCTGGAAAGTGGGATTAGGCTGGATAGCTCTTTGTTGGCCGGCATGGACATGATGGGCCGAATGGCCTCCTTATGTACTGTAAATTTCTATGAACAAGTACTGTATTACTTTTGTAGCACTTTAACGGTTTTGTTACAGGGTCTGACCAGTAAAAGAGCGGCAGAGATCCTGGCTCGGGATGGTCCCAATGTGCTCACACCTCCCAAACGCACCCCGAAGATTGTCAAGTTCTTGAAGCATATGATTGGTGGTTTCTCCCTTCTGCTTTGGGTCGGGGCTGGACTTTGCTGGATTGCTTATGCTATTCAGTCAGCAGAAGGCAACCCCACGGCCAAAGACAATGTAAGTGATAACTACATACCAAGACTTTCTGTGTAAAACTGAGAAGTGACTCTGCACTGACTTCACCAGAAAGGTTAACGGCCTAGGAATTTGACCACCTAGCACTCATACTTTTGGTGCTAAACGGCCTCCAATATGGTGGGCAGGAAGTGTACACACATTCTGAGCCGAAAATCCGCCGCCCACCATATTGATAAAGGCCAAAAAATAGGTGTGCATTGCCCACGCCTGAAACAGGTGTTGTTAGGCCCTTTGCACATGTAAATAAGGGTCTTAAAGCCTGTGAGCCCCCCACTGCAAGATTGGTTTGCCCTGAAGCAGTCGGCTTGCCCCACTCCCGATTGCATCCCTCTCTCTCCTGATCGCTCCTAATATCCCATTTGTTCTCTGTCCCTTTCCCGGCTTCCCCCTTTCATCACTTACCTGATGGTCGCAGCGGCCTGATCATCACTCTCGCGTCACTGGCGAGTTACCTGTTATTGTCCGCAGTTCACCGGCTCGATGGAAATGAGGCCCAAGGCCTAATGTCCGGTGCGCCTCGGACCGCACCATTCAGGTACAGGGATCAATCCTTGGTAATGGGTAATGGTAGCATAGTGGTTATGTCATTGGTAATCCAGAGACCTAGACTAATGATCTGGAAACGTGAGTTCAAATCTCACCACAACAGCTGGGGAATTTAAATTCAGTTAATTGAATAAAAGCTGGAATAAAAAACCTAGTATCAGTAATGGGTTGTAACTATCTCATTCACTAATGTGCTTTAGGGAAGGAAATCTACTGTCCTTACCCGGTCTGACCTATACGTGACTTCGGACCCACAGCAATGCATTGACTCTTAACTGCCCTCTGAAATGGTGGTTCACAGCCACCTTCTGAAGGATAATTAGGGATGGGCAATAAATGCTGGCCTTGGCAGCGACACCCACATTTCGAGAATAAAGAAAAGAAATGGGTATGCCCAAATCTCTAGGCCAACCTGTCTTTTCAGATTCTGGTGGACTTATTGTACAGGTCCAGCATTAATCTGCATTTCAGTTTGTACTGTAATTTATTTTATGAGTTGACATGGGTGAATACTATCATCCATATAATATTACAAAGTATCATTCTTTTAGTTAAAAATGCAATATTCAAAAGTTAGCATGACAACAACCAGACCTTGTGGCTTTATTGAGAGGTGCTGCATTATCACAATTAGAAAGCATTGTGCAATGAGGGTCTGTATCAAGACCCTGACACTTTGTGCGCCCGTACACCTGAGGTTGCAGGGAACTGAACTATGGTCCAAGGAAGAGGAATACAGTTGGAGCATTGAGTCATGGCAGAAGGCAGTGAACTTGTAGCTCAATTGAATGAGATGTGAGTCGGAAGAAGTTCCAGAAATATGTAAGTGGGTTTGAATAGAGGACAAGTAGCTGAGTGGATCAAGATGGGGGCGGGGGGAATGGAAACATCAAAGCATTCGGACTTAAAATAAAAACCACAATTTGATTTAATTAAATTTCTAATATATTTAGCAGAGAAAGAACGAGTAAAATCAAACCTTTAGTTCCATGAAACTGGAATACTGTTGGGTAACAGTTTTGTGTTCTCAGTTGTATTTAGGTGTTGTACTTGCTGGAGTTGTCATCCTCACCGGCTGCTTTGCCTACTACCAAGAAGCGAAGAGTTCCAATATCATGGCGAGCTTCCAGAAGATGGTTGCCCAGGTGTGCGATGTCATTTATGAATTAGTTATTGATGGTATCTTTGGCAGTTTGAGAACAAGAACCTAGAAGTAAAAAGCTGACCACAGTAACAGTGACCACGAAGCTGTCGGACTGTCATTAAATACCCAACTGGTTCACAAATGCCCTTCCAGGGAAGGAAACCTGCCGACCTTTACTTGGTCTGGCCTATATGTGACTCCAGTCCCACAACAAGGTGGTTGACTCTTAATTCTCACTAAAGTTGCTGAGTAAGCTTCTCAGTTGTCGCACAACTGCTACTAGAAGTTCAAGGAGAAGGCCCCCACCACCTTCTCAGGACAACTCGGGATGGTCCATAAATGGCGGACATGCCAGCAATGCCCACATCCCATAGAACGAATGACAACTTTTTGAAAAAGGATAGTATGCGACTTGGAGGGGAACTTCGATACTCATCTCGGTCCTGTTTCGGTCCTGAACCAACATCTAACACAATGCATTTTAAATCTGCACAGAAGTGAAAAACGGTTACAGTTAGAACAATAAAATCTGGTGGAATTAACTTAGTTACAATGTTGAATGTTTTATTCCAGCAAGCCCTAGTTATTAGAGATGGTGAGAAGCAACTGATTACAGCAGATAAACTGGTTGTTGGTGACATTGTGGAGATTAAAGGTGGTGATCGAATTCCAGCAGACCTCCGACTCCTTTCTTCCCAGGGTTGCAAGGTAGAACATCTATTATTGTAGATTAACAGGTAGTCCGGCACTTAAAGAGAGTACAATACTATCTTTGAAACTAATTTATTTCAATATGGACACCTCCTACATTTCAGATGGCTGAAAAATACTTTTTTTGCTGACTTTTGCTACCTTTAATATAGAACATATGTTTACCTTTAACATACATTTTCAGTTGTATTTCTTTGTTCTTCAGTTTCCCCAATGCTATCAATCGTTCTCTGGTTGAGAAGATAATCAGCCAATCCGCACCCAGCTAGTTATCATCAGCTATCAAATGCTGTGCAAGAGTAGCCCAGATAGTTAGTCTTATTTTTCCCTAGCTTCCCATGTGGAATTTTCCCACCTTCCCTGCTATTTCAACAGTGACAATCAACACAAATTAATTCTGTTCAGCAGAAAATTCTTTGAAGGGAAAGAAAAGTCTAAATTTCAAGGCACACATTTCTTAACTACTGTACTATATCATTTTTAAGACCTGCACTGACATTTTATAGGATTACACAGCACAGAAGGTGGAGATTCATCACATCATGCCTGTGCTGGCTCTGTGAAAGAGCTACCAACTAGTCCCACTCCCTCGCTCATTCCCCCCATAGCCCTGCACATTTTTCGTATTTAAGTCACGATCAAATTCCCTTTTGAAAATTACTATTGAATCTGCTTCCACCACCCTTTCAGGCAGTGCATTCCAGGTCAATTTTATTTAAAATAATATTTAACATTAATTTTAAATAATCCAGATTATTTTACTAGAAAATACAAATTTGAATGTAATTCTGATTAAGATATCATTGATTTGTTGCCTCTTGGAAGGTGGATAACTCCAGCCTGACCGGTGAGTCTGAACCACAATCTCGCTCCGCTGAATATACACACGAGAACCCACTTGAAACAAAGAACATTGGGTTCTACTCCACCACCTGTCTTGAAGGTAGGCAACAGCTAGAAATAAATGCGCTTTGATGTTTGTTTCTTTCGTATACTTTTCCCAACTTTCCCCTGTGCAGCTGAAGTCGCTAATCACACTGGGATACGATTCCAATGGCCTTAACATTACTTTGCCCAAGTGGCATTCTTCTTGTGTGCGCCTGCAGAGTGAATGAATGTCGGCTGTTCATTGGAAAGTGACCCCACAGCTGAGATTGATCAAAATTATAATGGCCCGGATTTTCTGGAACTTATGACTGCATGAATGCCCTGCAAGTTCCGGGTTTCCGTATGCGATGCACATGCGCGGAAACCTGGAAGTTTCTGCTTGGCAGGTCGTACGAATCCACAGGAAAAGGACATTCGCTGGCACTGGGTTGGACTTTTTGCCCAACTACTGCCCACAAAACTCTGGTAAAAGCAGGCCGCCTTTTACCAATGTTGGGGTTTAAATATTAAAATAATTATTAAAACTTTTAAAATTAGTTTCAGTTATTTTTGGCCCCTTTGCAAATGTTTACATTTATTTTATAAAAATTTAATTTTTGTTTTAAATGTTTAATTAAATCGTATTTTAATAAATTTTGAACATGTGATGAATTCTTTTTATTTAAGCGGGGTGAAAATGTGTTTATTAGGGGATTCCTATTATGCTTATGGGGATTCCATAAGGAAACGGATTCCCCGTAAGCATGATGGGGATCCCCCTTTTTGATTGGTTGGGCTGACGCATGTGATCCCAGGGATGTTTGCGATCCACATGTGCCCCTGGGATACGTGGGCCTTTATTAAATTTAAGTCCCAGCGCCGAAGATATCAGCAGACCGTGACTTTAGTATGTTAATTAGGCCCCAGTCTGCCTTTTGTGGGAGCTGTGTCCATGGCTCAATTTTAATATTTAAAAGGGTGGGAATGGGGTCGGGTTGCCCGATCATGATATTTTCGCCCCCCCACTCACCCCCGACCCTCACCTATCACGGGGGGATTAAAATCGAGGCCAAATTGCAACCAAAGATATCGTCCCAAAAATGCACCTGATAGTAAAAAAAAAAAATGTTTTCTTTGATTTCCAAAGGCACCGCTACTGGCATGGTGATCAAAACAGGAGATCAAACTGCCATTGGAGGAATTGCATCTCTTGCTTTAGGCGTACAAAATGAGAAGACTCCCATTGCTATCGAGATCGAACACTTTGTCCATATTGTCACTGGATTAGCTGTGACTGTCGGAGTAATCTTTTTCATCATTGCGCTGTCTCTGGGGTACAAGTTACTGGATTCCATCATCTTCCTGATTGGCATCATTGTTGCTAACGTGCCTGAAGGCCTCCTGGCCACCCTGACCGTAAGTTCAACGCATCCATACACGGCCTCGCTCTTTGTCTCCCTCGGGCCTTTTGGAACTTTATTACCTATGGCACTTGAAGCTCTGGGGGGGGGGGGGGAAAAGATCACGGGATGGTAGTGAGGTGGTGGGGATTTTAACTTTGGCACAAAATGGGCGCCAGTTCAACGGTTTCCGATGGTGCGCTGGCATGTAGGGCTTGTAGGGAGAGGGGAAGGAAAGTGGATCCTGGGTGGGTGGGGTAAGACGGGCCGATGGTGGGACAAAACATTTTTGCGGGGGCCAGGAGAAGTGATGCCTCTGGCTCAACAAAAATCGGAAAAATCAAAACTATAACTTCCCTGAGTGGCCTCCAAATGGTCCCTTTGAAGACTGTTGATTCGGCCACTCAATGCCCTGTACAACTGACATGGGACGAGCACACTCGGAGCATGCTCTGCCCATTTGCACATTAAAATTGGGTTAGGGTCCTGCAGGCGATGTCGGACTCTGATTTGCATATTTAAACAGCTCCCCCTCCCATCCATTTTGAGCGCCCATTTAAAGATCTGCCTGCAAAGTGAATCAGCCCAGCAGATTTTCCTTTGCCAGTCAGCCATTTCTCGGTGAAGAATGGACGATAGCAGTTCGAAATCACCCCCTCCCCCAGCAGTATCATAACTGAACCAAATTAAGTGATTATTCTGAATTTATTATCAATAATTTAAAAAACCTCTGCTCGTGAGTAATAATCCATGTATCCTGCCACGTGCTTACCAACTTGCCCACATTTCCGTTATTTGTTTGTGGTTAGTGATTTACAGTTGCCTTGACAACCACAATAGGAGCTTTTGCCCGAGGCAGACGGATTGAATTAATGGGCAGGTATCACATACCAGTCCTAGAATCCTGATGAGGAAGCATGCACGTCCTTTGCCGACAAGCTGCAATATAGGGGCCTTGAATCTATCCCAGTGGTTACCATGCTGTCCAGCACTGACCCCACCAGAGTAGCCTCAGCCTCTCAGGCCTTGGCCACAGCCACGTCCTTGATAAAGGGGCCAATCCATCATTGGAGCCTCAATGCAGTGTGGGCTAACATTAGCTTTAGTCGGTCCTCTGAGAGGGTAATTTGTCCAGGAAATTTGAAGGAGATGGAGCATGAGGTGAAGAGCCTCATCCATGTCAAACGTTTTCAGAGTTGGTACATTTTGCAACTTTTGAAATGCTGGGCTCTGAAATGTAATTGTGGAATACAATGTGTTCGTCTCAGATTCTTATTGCTGCTAAAAGAGCATAGTGTGGAATTTCAGAGCCATGAATTAACTAACCCCAGCTGTAATTTCGGAATTCCTGGTATGTTTATTTCATCAATGTGATAATGCTTTCCCTGAAAATGTAATATTCTTCTTTAGTTATTACATTTCATCCAATTAGAATCAGTTGTTATTTGAAAGAAAGAAACTTGCATTTCTATAGCGACTTTCACAACCACCAGACGTCCCAAAGCGCTTTGCAGCCAATGAAGTACTTTTGCTGTATAGTCTCTGTAGTAATGTGAGTAATGCGGCAGCCAATTTGCACACAGTAAGCTCCCACAAACAGCAATGCGGTAATGACCAGATAATCTGTTTTAGTGATGTGGTTTGCGGGATAAATATTAGCCAGGACACTGGGGATAACTCCCCTACTCTTCTTCGAAATAGTGCCATTAGATTTTTTACATCCACTTGAGGGAGCACTCCCCTGCTCTTCTTTGAAATAGTGCCATGGGATCTTTTACGTCCACCTTGAGAGAGCAGACGAGGCCTTGATTCAACATCTTATCCGAAAGACGGCACCTGCGACAGTGCAGCACTTCCTTGGCACTGGAGTGTCAGCCAAGGTTTATGTGCTCAAGTCCCTGTGGGACTTGAGCCCACAACCTTCTGACCCAGAGGCAAGAGTGCTACCCACTGAGCCACGGCTGACAGTAAATATATTTAGAATGATTTAATGACATGGTTTCAAATCTCTATCACACATTGATATGACCTTGCAATCAAAAATATATGTTCACCTTTGTCCTTGTGTTCACAGGTTAGTCTCACCCTGACTGCCAAAAGAATGGCCAAGAAGAACTGCCTGGTAAAGAACTTGGAGGCTGTCGAGACTCTGGGCTCCACATCTGTAATCTGCTCTGATAAAACAGGAACACTTACCCAGAATCGAATGACTGTAGCACACTTGTGGTTTGATAATCGAAACTACACAGCAGATACCAGTGAGGAACAGTCAGGTACTGGAAACATGTGACTGAATCTGTGCCTATATTGTCCTAATGACACCGATTCTGATCCAACATCCTAACTTTAGATCAGAGAAGAGTTGCAGTTATTGGCCAGGAATTTGCCCCTTTGAAACCGACCACAGCTTCAGGATGTTGTGCTGCGCATCCTAATGCGGAAATCCTGAAGTTGTGGTCAGTCATTCACTAATCCGACACTGGCTGCATTGTGGCTCCTGCCCACAGCCGGCAATCTGTGTAATCTGTCAAATCAGTAAAACCGACGAAAACCATGGGCTCTTCCACGGTAAAATCGCTGTTAAATACCCCATTAAAAGCTAGACCATTTTGGATTAAGTGTAACTGGGATTTTAACAGTTAAACAAATCTTATAGCCCTGAAAAACTAATTTTAATTTTGTGGAGTGTCAAATTAATGAATTTTATTAAAAATTAACATTGTGAAAAATCTTTAAAAATATTTTTTTTCTATTTTTGTTAAAGTTTGTTCACTTTTATTTCAGATTTACCTTTTCTCCATGAGAGAGCCCCGATCTTTGTTTTGTTCTGTATAACATATTTAAAAAGTTAGAATCAAAGGCGTGTGTTCACTTCCTGGTTCTCGGCCTGTGAGAATTCTGCATTCTGATTGGCTGCTTAGTCAGCTTGTTGTTGTCACGGCAGCTCGCGTTAGGGATTCCCCATTAACTTACGCTGATCTCAGATGCACGTCGGAAAAGCTGAACTTCTCGCCACAGAAATCGCGAGACCTTTTATAGAAAGTTTACTTCGGGGCCAGTGGTTCACCGCTGACCACAAATTACGGGCCATTATGTATTTTTGGCTTACCATTCTTTTTGAGTAAATAGCTGACAAACAATTGGCCAAAGAATATGTGCAGTCATTTCGATCTCTTGTGTTGTCGCTTTTTACTAGGATAACTGTTTGAACTCTGATTTATTTCAAACATAAAGAGGATTTAATTTTCCAGCGTACACTATTTTTAGTGTACTGGGTAATGTGTTTGTGTTGTTATCTTAATGCAGTCATTAACTCGCTTATTTGCAACTGTTAAAGTAGCACAGACAAGGAGTTTAGTGCAAATGTGTTTATCAGTGTCACTAAAATTAACCGCCGCCTATCCCCAGAATTTATTCTATGGAATAACTTTTCATTTATTACATCACGAATAGTCTTTTCCTGCCTTTGCTGGTCATTCCCAGCCCCTGAAGAGCAAGTGGAGTACATAAGAACATAAGAACATAAGAATTAGGAACAGGAGTAGGCCATCTAGCCCCTCGAGCCTGCTCCGCCATTCAACAAGATCATGGCATCATGGCTGATCTGGCCGTGGACTCAGCTCCACTTACCCGCCCGCTCCCCGTAACCCTTCATTGCCTTATTGGTTAAAAATCTATCTATCTGTGACTTGAATACATTCAATGAGCTAGCCTCAACTGCTTCCTTGGGCAGAGAATTCCACAGATTCACAACCCTCTGTGAGAAGAAATTCCTACTCAACTCGGTTTTAAATTGGCTCCCCCGTATTTTGAGGTTGTGCCCCCTAGTTCTAGTCTCCCCGACCAGTGGAAACAACCTCTCTGCCTCTATCTTGTCTATCCCTTTCATTATTTTAAATGTTTCCATAAGAGCCCCCCTCATTCTTCTGAACTCCAACGAGTAAAGACCCAGTCTACTCAATCTATCATCATAAGGTAACCCCCTCATCTCCGGAATCAGCCTCGTGAATCGTCTCTGTACCCCCTCCAAAGCTAGTATATCCTTCCTGAAGTAAGGTGACCAAAACTGCACGCAGTACTCCAGGTGCGGCCTCACCAATACCCTATACAGTTGCAGAAGGACCTCCCTGCTTTTGTATTCCATCCCTCTCGCAATGAAGGCCAACATTCCATTCGCCTTCCTGATTACCTGCTGCACCTGCAAACTAACTTTTTGGGATTCATGCACAAGGACCCCCAGGTCTCTCTGCACCGCAGCATGTTGTAATTTCTCCCCATTCAAATAATATTCCCTTTTACTGTTTTTTATCCCAAGGTGGGTGACCTCACACTTTCCGACATTGTATGCCATCTGCCAAACATTAGCCCATTCGCTTAACCTATCTAAATCTCTTTGCAGCCTTTCTGTGTCCTCTACACAACCCGCTTTCCCACTAATTTGCAAATTTTGATACACTACACTCTGTCCCCTCTTCCAGGTCATCTATGTATATTGTAAACAGTTGTGGTCCCAGCACCGATCCCTGTGGCACACCACTAACCACCGATTTCCAACCCGAAAAGGACCCATTTATCCCGACTCTCTGCTTTCTGTTAGCCAGCCAATTCTCTATCCATGCTAATACATTTCCTCTGATTTCGCGTACGCTTATCTTCTGCAGTAACCTTTTGTGTGGCACCTTATCGAATGCCTTTTGAAAATCTAAATACACCACATCCATCGGTACACCTCTATCCACCATGCTCGTTATATCCTCAAAGAATTCCAGTAAATTAGTTAAACACGATTTCCCTTTCATGAATCCATGTTGCGTCTGCTTGATTGCACTATTCCTATCTAGATGTCCCGCTATTTCTTCCTTAATGATAGTTTCAAGCATTTTCCCCACTACAGATGTTAAACTAACTGGCCTATAGTTACCTTCCTTTTGTCTGCCCCCTTTTTTAAACAGAGGCGTTACATTAGCTGCTTTCCAATCCGCTGGTACCTCCCCAGAGTCCAGAGAATTTTGGTAGATTATAACGAATGCATCTGCTATAACTTCTGCCATCTCTTTTAATACCCTGGGATGCATTTCATCAGGACCAGGGGACTTGTCTAGCTTGAGTCCCATTAGCCTGCCCAGCACTACCCCCCTAGTGATAGCGATTGTCTCAAGTTCCTCCCTTCCCACATTCCTGTGACCAGCAATTTTTGGCATGGTTTTTGTGTCTTCCACTGTGAAGACCGAAGCAAAATAATTGTTTAAGGTCTCAGCCATTTCCATATTTCCCATTATTAAATCCCCCTTCTCATCTTCTAAGGGACCAACATTTACTTTAGTCACTCTTTTCCGTTTTATATATCTGTAAAAGCGTTTACTATCCGTTTTTAAGTTTTGCGCAAATTTACCTTCGTAATCTATCTTTCTTTTCTTTATTGCTTTCTTAGTCATTCTTTGCTGTCGTTTAAAATTTTCCCAATCTTCTATTTTCCCACTAACCTTGGCCACCTTATACGCATTGGTTTTTAATTTGATACTCTCCTTTATTTCCTTGGTTATCCACGGCTGGTTATCCCTTCTCTTACCGCCCTTCTTTTTCACTGGAATATATTTTTGTTGAGCACTATGAAAGAGCTCCTTAAAAGTCCTCCACTGTTCCTCAATTGTGCCACCGTTTAGTCTGTGTTTCCAGTCTACTTTAGCAACTCTGCCCTCATCCCACTATAGCCCCTTTGTTTAAGCATAGTACGCTCGTTTGAGACACTATTTCCTCATCCTCAATCTGTATTACAAATTCAACCATACTGTGATCACTCATTCCGAGAGGATCTTTTATTAGGAGATCGTTTATTATTCCTCCCTCATTACACAGGACCAGATCTAAGATAGCTTGCTCCCTTATCGGTTCTGTAACATACTGCTCTAAGAAACAATCCCGTATGCATTCTATGAATTCCTCCTCCAGGCTACCCCGTGCGATTTGATTTTATCAATCGATATGTAGGTTAAAATCCCCCATGATTACTGCCATTCCTTTTTCACATACCTCCATTATTCCCTTGATTATTGCCCTCCCCACCGTGAAGTTATTATTTGGGGGCCTATAAACTACACCCACCAGTGACTGTTTCCCCTTAATATCTCTAATCTCCACCCACAATGATTCAACATTTTGTTCATTGGAGCCAATATCGTCTCTCACAACTGCCCTGACATCATCCTTTATTAACAGAGCTACCCCACCTCCTTTCCCTTCTTGTCTATCTTTCCGAATCGTCAGATACCCCTGTATGTTTAATTCCCAGTCTTGGCCACCCTGAAATGGCCACCAAATCATACCCATTTGTAATGATTTGTGCCGTTAACTCATTTACTTTATTTCGAATGCTGCGTGCGTTTTGGTAGAGTATTTTAATACTAGTTTTTAAACCATGATTTTTAGTTTTGACCCCTCCTGCAGCCCCTTTATATTCAGTGGCCCTTTTTGTTTTTTGCCTTGGGTTTCTCTGCCCTCCACTTTTACTCATCTCCTTTCTGTCTTTTGCTTTTGTCTCCTTTTTGTTTCCCTCTGTCTCCCTGCATTGGTTCCCATCCCCCTGCCATATTAGTTTAACTCTTCCCCAACAGCACGAGCAAACACTCCCCCTAGGACATTGGTTCCGGTCCTGCCTAGGTGCAGACCGTCCGGTTTGTACTGGTCCCACCTCCCCCAGAACCGGTTCCAAAGCCCCAGGAATTTGAATCCCTCCCTGCTGCACCACTGCTCAAGCCACTTATTCATCTGCGCTATCCTGCGATTCCTACTCTGACTAGCACGTGGCTCTGGTAGCAATCCTGAGATTACTGCTTTTGAGGTCCTACGTTTTAATTTAGCTCCTAGCTCCTTAAATTCGTCTTGTAGGACCTCATCCCTTTTTTTAACCGATATCGTTGGTACCAATGTGCACCACGACAACTGGCTGTTCACCTTCCCTTTTCAGAATGTCCTGCACCCGCTCCGAGACATTCTTGACCCTTGCACCAGGGAGGCAACATACCATCCTGGGGTCTCGGTTGCGGCCGCAGAAACGCCTATCTATTCCCCTTACAATCGAATCCCCTATCACTATCGCTCTCCCACTCTTTTTCCTGCCCTCCTGTGCAGCAGAGCCAGTCACGGTGCCATGAACTTGGCTGCTCTGCCCTCCCCTGATGAGTCATCCCCCTCAACAGTACTCAAAACGGTGTATCTGTTTTGCAGGGGGATGACTGCAGGGGACCTCTGCACTACCTTCCTTGCACTGCTCTTCCTGCTGGTCTTCCATTCCGTAGCTGGCTGGGGACCCTTCATCTGTGGTAAGACCAGCTCGCTACATGTGCTACTCACGTCATTCTCAGCATCGTGGATGCTCCAGAGTGAATCCACCCTCAACTCCAATTCCGCAACGCGCACCGTCAGGAGCTGGAGGCGGACACACTTCCCGCACACGTAGTCGTCAGGGACACCGGAAGTGTCCCTGAGTTCCCACATGGTACAGGAGGAGCATATCATGTGACCGAGCTCTCCTGCCATGACTTAACCCTTAGATACACTTAAATTGGCAACAACAATGTTAAAGTTTACTCACTGTGATAGAAGAGAAAAAAGAAAAACTACTCACCAATCCAGCCAATCACTTACCCCCTTGGCTGTGACGTCACCTTTCTGTTTCTTTCTACTTCTTTTTTGCCTTCTCCCTGTAGCTGCACCGGCTCGCCTCTCCACGCACCTCCTCGACGCTGCTCCCGACTCAGCGACGCACCGCCCGACCTCGCAGCCTTTTATAGGCCTCTCCTCGCACCTCCTTGACGCTGCTCCTGACTGCCACCGACGCTGGGCCCCGGACTCCCTGCTGTGTCTTTTATAGGCCTCTCCACGCACCTCCTCTACACTGCTCCCGACTGCCGCCGTACTGACCAGTACAGTCCAGTACTGACACCAATATCCATTGTAGTGTAGCAGATTCACTGTCTGTGCAGCTGTCTCTCAGTCTCTCTACTCCACCACTCCAGTACCTTCAGTCATCCCAGACCCAGCTCCCCACCTTCAAAAGGCTCCTCAAAATCTATCTTTTCAACCTTGCCTTTGACTATCTCTGCCAACTTTCCTCCCAATTCTTAATCGGTTTCCAATTTCTCTCTCTCTCTTGCAAAGCATCGTGGGACATTTTGTCATGTTAAAGATGCTAAATAAATGGGGCTGCCACTTCAAGGTACAGCGCGTGCTGGAGAGCGACGGCTGTGAAGAAGGCGACTGGATTGGACGTCAGCAAGGTCCAGGTCGCTGATTGGAGCGTGGGCAGGTACAGCAGGAGCGGCGGGGTTGGGTGCAGGAGCGGCGAGTGATCGTGGAGCGACACGATTGGGGCCCAGGAGAGGCAAGAGTTTGGGGCCCAGAAGAGCCGAGGGCCCAGGGGCAGCACGGGCCAGCCCGCACTGCGATATGTGTGTGCACTAGGTGCGTGCAGCAGAGCTGGTTTCCAGTCGTCTTGGTTAACCCTTGCCACTGGATCAAGACCTAGCTCTATCAAGCCCGTGTGGTGGCTGGTGTGCAATGGCCACCACACGTTAAAAAAATCCATGCACAGGCATCTTCCACCCTTCAGTATATAGTTTGGGACCAAGAATGTCAGGTCCCTCATTGAAACACCTGTGAACTCATCCCTTTTTGGTGTGGAAGTGGGTCATCCTCGATACGAGGGACTGCCTAATACTACACTTAAAAAGTAAATTGCCTGAGGTCATGAAAGGCGCTATATAAATGCAAGATGTTTCTTTTTTTTAATACTCTAAAAAGCTGAGGCTGGCTGAATACATTCAGACTAGCAACTGTCATTTTTCTTAGTCTGTTTTCTTTCTTCTGATATTGGAGTCGTCTCCCAGTGTGAGCAACTCAGCATTGAGTGGGGTGTAAATGTGTAGCATGTACACCAAGGGCACATCTCTAGTTAGGGTTCCTCAGTAGTTTGGAATAGTTGCAGTTTGCGTAATTTGTTCTTCTGCTGTACCACCATAAGTGAATGTAAAACTCGAAAGAATCACTGATGTACAAGTAGCTTATTGTATTCATTCGCAGCTCAGAGCTTCGACCAAACATCACAAACGTGGACCGCTCTGGCTAAGGTTATAGCACTCTGTAATCGAGCAGAATTCAAAGCAGGGCAGCAGGATGTCCTAATCATGAAGGTACGGCTGAGTGAACTATTTTTTTCCAAGAAACTTTTTACCTAATTTATTAGCTGGCTTTTTTTTTAGCGTCAATCAGACATGAGGTGGTAACAACAAAGCTCCATTGCTGAAGCTATGGGAATGAATGGAGCTTGCTGATGAGAGGGAAATGTCAGAGATGTAGAGGGGAAATTGCAGGCACATGGAGAGGAAGGAAATCAAAAATGCAAGGAGCTGGGTGAGGTAAAGGATGCATTAAATGGCAAACATTTAGATCATTCCTAATGACTCAGAAACTTTGTGCTTGATGGACACTAAGCCCTTGGAAAGCACCCGACCGCCAGCAGTCATTTGACATTTAAATTGAAAATGTGATTTTTTTTTTTAAACTAATTCATTGAATAATATATTTTTTAGTATTAAGAATGTTTAATACATTAGGGTGGTCTTTTCTAATTTAAAATCACAGTTACAGGGTCTTCAAAATCTTCACTGCGGGGTAATGTTCTCCTGTTAGTAAAAATGTAGACATGCGATTAAAGCAGAGAACATCACTTTATCGTGGAAACATAGCACCGGCTTCTCTGTGGGCTGATAGATCCATCAAACATGGATATCTGGTTAATTCGAGTAGAGTGAAAGTCAAATGTGGGTGGAAGAGTAGAGGCGGGGGGGGGGGGGGCGTCACACAAAATTACAAGCTAAGTACAGGTAAAGGATGTCACACCGTTTACCTCACGAACGTAGGGAAACAACGTACAATCTCATAATCCAACTGCATCTCAGATTTTCAGCTCCGTTTCCCTACCTGGTAGAACATTCCCAAATGTTGATCATTTTTTTGTGTAATGTGCTTTTCAGACATAGATCCTAAATTAATTTCTCACTAATTATAGCCTACGTCCCCTTGTCCTACTGTTATACCTTATCTTCAGTAACTCACTCCGTTTACTGTTTTTGTATACAGTTTAATATCTTATATACTTTGACAAAGTTCTTTCTCAGTCACCTTCGTTCAAGGCTAAAGAGCCCCAATTTCTTCAGTCTTTCATCATAGCTCAATTCTTTGGTTGCTCAATGACTGCATCACTGCTGAGGCACAGATGTTTTATCTTGTGGCTTGGACACAGTACAATGGACTGGAAAGTTTCAGCATGACCTCTTCTGGCTTGCACTTTACTGATTTAGCAGTACAGTTCAGCATTCTAAGTGTGCTATTTGCCACATCTATCTCCCACTAAATGTGGCTTTATGACTCATTAGCAGTTTAAAGCTTCAAGAAAGCGTCTTCAATGCCAGCAATAAAAGCATAAGCCAGTGGTGGACAGGACTGAATTGTTGCCCCAGCACAATGATCTGTTAATGTATCTTTGCCATAAAATTTGATGACCTTTCTTTGAAGAAGCGTTGGTTTACTCAAAATGATATTTTGCTTTTTGTGTACACAGAGAGAGGTGGTTGGAGATGCCTCAGAAAATGCTCTTCTGAAGTTCTCTGAAACTGTTTTTGGTAATGTGATGGAATTCAGAAATGAGAATTTAAAAATATTTGAGATACCATTCAATTCTACCAATAAGTTTCAGGTACGGTACAATTTTAACAGGAGAGTATGATTTTGTTAAATTTCCAGGTCTCTGTCAGAATTGCTCATAAATACAGGGATGTCACAGATCAGTAATAGGATTGAAGTACATCTCTGACCCGTTTTTCTGACCACCGTTAGTTGTTAAGAACGAAAGAAAGAAGAAACTTTAATTTATATAGTGCCTTTCACAATCTGTGAATCAGAATTCTTCACAGCCAATGAAGTACTGGCATTCCCTCTGTGGACGCAACCCGAAATTGCATACAATATCGCGACCATTTTGGTGATGTCAACTTATGCCCAAGTAAACTCCCAATCTCATTAGAATACGCCAAATCTCAAAATAGGGTATAAATCAGTGTAATCAATCGGGGTCCAAGGAAAGCATTGAACCCATACCATATATTATTTTTTTATGTATGAAAATGTAAGTTTCAACTTATTTAACCATCATTCATGTACATCTGACACAACATGTATAAGAACCTGCTAGCATGTGACTTCTTCTGATGGTATGAAAATGCATTAAAAGAAACAGAAAATATAAAGTTGTTCTCAGTGAGGATAATTTTTTTTAAAAGCTGAAGAAATTGCAGAGGAACGACTTTCTTTCCTGCTGGTCCTGAAAATCTAGCTTCAATATGAAGCCACCCTCTGAACAAGTACAATGGGAAGGTAGTCACATTTGAGATTTGGGGACATGGCCAGTTTTGTGGGCGGAGATTTGTTCAGGTGGAGGGTTTTATGGATGGCCATAAAAGATCGAGGAGTCTTTTGGCGTGCTGTACTTACCCACGTAACTCACTTATGCCCAAAATTCTGAAGTCTTTTAATCTGATCTATATAAAGGCAGCTTTCTGGAGACATGTCATATTGAATCTCAAACTTGCCACAGAGATGACAGCAACCATGGGCGTCATGAAGAAGTAATTCTTGTCACCAGGGCGATGATCACAAGACATCAGGCACTAAAATATTCAGTGGCAAGCTTGGTGGCGTTTGAAAAATAAAATGCTTGGTTTCCAGGTTTAATAATATAAAAAAAAATGTAATTTACACTATAAAGGTAGAGATAATAAGGGTAGAGATTGGTTATGGCCTGTTTTCAAAAGCATAACCAATTGTGCTCGGTTGACCTGTGGTTCATCCTAAATTGGGCCTCGGGCATTATCTCAATACTTTCCGAAGAGATCAATTTATGGCCACTTTCCTCGCTAACAGCTGCCATCGGGTCAGTCTGCGGGTGTGGGGTGGGGGGGTGCATGGGGCGGTGGGGGTGGTTGCCAAAGGACAGTGTGAAGGGGAATCAGCCAATGGCTGGCAGTTGCTCCTCCTGGCTCTATATTAAACCTTCGATGAGGTGTTAAACCGAGGCCCCATCTGTTCTCACAGGTGCACATAAAAGATCCCATTGCATTATTTCGAAGAAGAGCAGGGGAGTTATCCCCGGTGTCCTGGACAGTAATTAATATAATAAAAAAAACACATTGCCTGGTCATTATCATATTGCTGTTTGTGGGAGCTAGCTGTTCACAGATTGGCTGCCGCCTTTCCTACATTATAACAGTGACTACACTTCAAAAAGTACTTCATTGGCTGCAAAGCACTTTGGGGCGACTGGTTGTTGTTATGTATGCAACCCTACACAACCTGTATCATGCCACCACCAGAGGGCATACCTGTTGGAGTCCCAAGGGATCCCAGCATCCCTTGGGAGCACTGTATATAAGCAGGCCTCCCATGCTGTACAAACACTCTGGAGTTTGAATAAAGGATCTAAGGTCAGACTTACTCATGTCTACAGTACTCCGTTGCATTGCTTTATTATGAACATAACAGTTGTCATGAAAGGCGCTATAGAAATGCAAGTCTTTCTTTTAAAAAAAATAAGTTTATTTACTTTTTTTGTTGCTGGCCACTGCCTCACCGCAGCGACTGCTGAAGAAACCAGAGTGGAGCAGGCCCAGCACCTCACTGAAGTCTAATTCAGGAGAGGGATCTTACAACTAGTTGTTAAGCCTCTCACTTATATAATGTAAGTGTCTTAATGCCTGTTTTAGGCAGCTACTGGGGACATTTGAAAAATCATCCATCCCAATTTGGGGGCAGACGTATTTCAGGCGCCCCCGGGGCATAGGAAACAGCACCATGAAATTGGGGCTTCTTGTCCCTTTCTCTGCGACCAAACAACAGGAGCAGCAGGGTCCAATTTCTCCCTCGTATTTTTTTTTGACTCTAACTAGAAGGATGAAGGTACATAAAATACTATCACTACATCTTTCCTCCTTTGATTAAAATAAAACCATTAATGTACATGTTTAACAAATGCGACTTTATTTTTAGCTGTCCATTCACAAGACCAACAATCCATATGATAAACGTCTCCTCTTGGTAATGAAGGGGGCACCAGAGCGCATCTTGGAGTCTTGTTCCACCATAATGCTCCAGGGCAGAGAGGTTCCATTGAGCGATGAAGAGATAGATATCATCCAATCCGCTTATATTGAACTTGGAATGCTGGGTGAGAGAGTTCTAGGTAAGAGGACTACAACGTGCACTGCTCTTTAGAGTATTTAATTTGAACAAAAAATGGGCCGGATTTTCGGTTTTGACTCTCCGCAACGAAAATCCGATCGCAAAGCCCGGGCGGGATCCTCAGCTCATTGCTTGCAGCGGCGATGAGTGTTACTGCTGGGGAGAGCTGCGCCGGACGTGTAACGATGCGGATTGGCGTTACCGTTCGAGTTTCGGCAATCTACCGACCCGTATGCCGCGCCCAGAACAGCGACAGGTAAAACCTGTCAGTGCAGCCCTGCCAGCAGCGGTAAGTTAGAAAACCTGCAAAAAAGGTAAATTAAAGTTCTTATTTTTAATTTTTTTCAGCGATTTGGTAGCTTATGGGTCTTGGTAATGTTGTTTGAATGTTTTTTTGAACTTTTTCTTCCCCCTCCCAAGGCTTCTCTCGCAGCACAAACGACCCCGCACTAAAGTTGGCGAGGTTCGCGTTTTGCCCCGCGAATGCTTGTGCAATGTCTCCCTTTCCGATGCACCCCTGCCGCAGACCCCAAAGGCCGAAAGTTTGGCCTAAAATCGTTAACGCAGCAAAAACGGTAATTTTCACTTATCACTAACGTTTTCACCGAAAACCAAAAATCCAGCCCAAGTATTTTAACTGGGATTTTATCACCAACCCTAGAAGACAATAATTATCTTAATGAATCTGTGTAACAATAGTCAGAATAAAACATTCAGCTCATCCAGGGCCTAGTCCGAGACTGTTTTAGTGTTTTTAATTTTTGTTCCTATCCCAGTGTTTCCATTTCATGCCAAGATTTAGAATTTATCCTCTTTCTTTTGAATGCATTAATTCAACTAAGACACAAGCTAAATACTGCGGATGCTGAAAATCTGAAAATTAAAAGCAGAAAATGCTGGAAATACCCAGCAGGTCAGGCAGCATCTGTGGAGAAAGAAAAACAGTTAAAGCTTCAGGTCGATGACCTATTGTCAGAACTAACACTTATTTCACTAGATGATAGCCTCTTCATAAGTAGTGTCAGTAATGGTGACCATGAAACTATCGGATTGTCATAAAAACCCATCTGGTTCACTAATGTCCTTTAGGGAAGGAAATCTGCCGCCCTTACTCGGTCTGGCCTATATGTGATTCCAGACCCACAGCAATGTGGTTGACTCTTAACTGCCCAGCAATCCGCTCAGTTGTAAAAAACTGCTACAAAAATAAGAATAAAACCGGACGGACCACCCAGCATCAACCACTGTGGGAGTACCTTCACCACACGGACTGCAGCGGTTCAAGAAGGTGGCTCACCACCACCCTCTCGAGGGCAATTAGGGATGGACAATAAATGCTGGCCTTGCCAGCGACGCTCACATTCCTTGAATGAATAAAAATAATGTAACTCTTAATATGAAAAATTATGTCTGAAACGGAGTCTTTTCCATTGGCTCTATATACCTTTATAGGTACAGCGACCACAACAGTAACCTAGATTTTCCGCTTTGGCATTCTCACAGCCAGACTAGCTATTGGTGGGTTTTAGACAGACTCAAGTGGAAATGAACACTTTACACCTCATTTTCCGAGGGATCTCATTAGCAGAACTCCCAGAGTAGATTTGGTCGGGTCTAACGAGCCGCCTTTGCTACTTTCAGCACAAATCTGGATTAATTTACGTTTTTCGTGCACTAAATTTAATTTGTGATTTTTTGACCTTGCTGCCAAATCTCAGCAAATTTCTTAATGTAGTTTTAAATATTTTGCAAACCGACCAAAGTGTTTTCTTTTCATTTTGTTCAGCTTCCCCGTTCGACCAGCTCGATTTTGATGTGAATTCTTTAATATCAATTGCATTTTGAGAGTTTTTGACTGTCGATTTTGAATTCTTTCAGGATTTTGTCATCAATATTTGTCAAAAGAGAAATATCCAGATTTGTACATATTTGACGCGGACAACAAGAACTTTCCGATCTCTGACTTATGCTTCATCGGCCTCCTGTCTATGATCGACCCTCCCCGCTCCAGTGTGCCAGATGCTGTGCTAAAATGCAGAAGTGCAGGAATCAAAGTATGTGTCTTCTGTTGTATACAATTTGCTTTTAATACTTGCAGCATTTCCACCAAAGGTTAGATTGGTGTACTCTGGTACATTTTCTCCTCTAAAATCGTTTGCTGTAACTCCATGAGAATAACAATGGCCCAGAATTTGCGGTCGGAGGCTTCCCGTGGGCAGATGCCTCCGACTGCAATTATTTCCACGAAAGTACCTGGTGGTCCCGGAGGTTTGGCGACTTGCGGTCCTGAGGCTGTACGCGAAGGCCAGCGTCGGGGCCCGCGTATCCCAGGATCGTACGGGTTTCATACGCATGACTGGGATCACGTGAGCCGGCCCAACCTATCAGAGTAGGGGATCCCCATTCATGCTTATAGTAATTCTGTATGTACGGAGGTGCAATAAGTATTAATGGGAATACTTACCAAAAACACACACACACACTGAAAATAAATTAAAAAAACACATGACATATTTAAAATGAATTAAAATGCAATTTAATTAAATATTTTATACAAAAATGCTTTAAAAATTGTTTTTATATATGTTTTAACAGGACTAAAAATAAACTTACCTAATGGACAGGGTTTTTAATATATAAATGAGAGATAACATTTTATTTTTCTATTTTTTAAAACTCTTACGCTACCAGCGTAAGAATTTGAAGGACAATTTGTTGGGCAGGAGTTGGGCTACTCTCCGCCCTGGAAGGCCCTTTTCCTTCACGTGTGTGATCTGTCAAAATAATTTTTTGGCAGATCGCAAGTGCCGGGTTTAGGGGCATGCATTTCTTACGAGGTCCCCACTAGCGCATGCGCACTTCGTACGCCCATGGGGTGCGCAGGTTCAGGCACAATGCAACTTCAGTTCTGCCAAACCTACTTTTCGCTACAATTTATTTGATTAAAATCACTATCAAAGGAATGTAGTAGCCAAACTAGTCAGCTCATATTTTAAAATGTTCCCAAAGCCTATTTTACTGTGTTCTCTTGGTTTTAGCCCTGGAATTCCCAACCATGGCAATCTCAGGAGAATGTGGGGTGGAATCTGTACTCTATTGCAATAAAATGGTTGTTATATTTGAATTGGCAGTAACTTTGATGCCCGGTTATACAGAAGCAGAAAACGAGAGGGTGACTGGAAAGGCAAATTACCAATCATTGAATTATTTACCTCATGTGCAGAAAATGATTATGGATGTATGAGTTTTGCAATAATCTACTAAATATTATGGGAAATGTTGTATTATATTTATTATCTACGAATATAAATCATTTAAAAAAAAAAAATCAGTATCTGTAATTTTTCACAATTTGGGATTTTCACCGATTTGGCCCAGAAAGGTGGTTTGATTTATTCTATAATGACCTGGATTTTGCTGTGAGCAGCAAAGGAATGGCTTTTGCCATTCACCTTGAGTACAGATGCCCACAGACTCTGAGCAGGCTTCTCAGCACCGATTTCCAGTGTAGGTTTGAATTCAGCACCCTCTACAGGATATCTGTGGTGCCTGTGAGCTGGCAAGCAACAGGGAGTCTGTTCAATCAGATTGAAGATTCCTCACAAACGGCAAAGCAGGAAGTAAAATTACATTTAAATTATTGCATAGTAAGTGAAACAAAGATTGGGGCATACACATGGGATTAAGGGAGAATCTTAAAAAAAAAGCACAAAAACAAATACATTTGAATGTTTTTAAACATCAGCAACATTAATTTTCTTGAGGGAATGAGGCTCCACACTTATAAAATTAAAATTCAGTCCCAGAGAAGTTGTTCAGCAGTAATTATCACTTATTACACCGTTAAAAATGGAGTTACTCCAAATTCTACAAGCTCTAACTTTTGAATGTGTCTTTAGTGTGGAACAAGTGGGCCATTAGCCCATGTTCATGCCATAACGTTGATTTCTCTGCAGATTCCATTGGCAAGGACTACAACAGCGCAGCCTGTGGAGGAGCAGGGTATCACTGACTGCAGCTTCCATGTTTAACTGCGTGTGCACGGTCGCTAGAAGCTGCTGTCAGTTTTACTCAGTAATAATGGTGAGAGCTGACCGCCTCACTGTTATTCGAACAGCAAAATCCAGGCCAATATGTTTTTAATAGGAGGTCAAATTCAACAACACCAACTTGTATTTATAAAGCATCTTTAACGTAGTGACACATCCCAAGGTGCTTCACAGGAGTATTAAAGGACAAAAATTTGCCACATAAGGAGAAATTAGGGCAGGTGACCAAAAGCTTGCTCAAAGCGAAAGGTTTTAAGGAATGTCTTGAAGGAGGAAAGAGAGGTAGAGAGGCGAAGAGGTTTAGGGAAGGAATGCCAGAGCTTGGGGCCTAGGCAACAGAAGGCACGGCCACCAATGGTTGAGCGATTAGAATCCGGGATGCTCAAGAGGACAGAATGAGAGGAGCGCAGACATAGCGGAGGCGTTGTGGGGCTGCAGGAGATTATAGGGATAGGGAGGCATGAGGTCGTGGAGGGATTTGAAAATAGGATGAGAATTCTGAAATCGAGGTGTTGCTTAACCGGAAGCCAAGGTAGGTCAGCGAGCACAGGGGTGATGGGTGAGCAGGTTCAGGATTCTAAAGGTTAATCTGCAAGGATTCCTTTTCTTTTCCTTGACAGAGGAAGGCAGGCTGGAGCCATTGGGACAGAAGGGATAGGAATGTTTATGAGCTCTCCCAAAAGCTAATAAGCTAACACTTGAAACGATTATTGTAATTAACTGGAATGTTGGTGGGTTATTATTACATTCCAACACTTCCCTAGGCATTCAAACATGAATGTGTTGGGGAAGTGCTAAATTCAGCATGAGGTTGTTTGGCCAGGAGGCAGTAGCTGATTTAAATGGCAGCCCTACTGGCCAATCTATGGACAATGTGAGCTTTGAGGGGGTCAGAGGTCATGCCTGTGGTTTCCTGTCCAGATAGGAACCAAAGCACAGAAGCATACAATCTACAGTTCAGGTCTAAGTAGGTCTGTTGAGGAAGAGATGGGTGCTACTCCACCTTAAGGTAGAGCCTGTCAGGATCGGGAGGGAGGGGGAGGATGACTAGAAAAGTGATATTTAATACGTTAAGAGTTGTGTAGCATTTTTTATTAGTTTCTTATGATGAGCAATGTTGAACTATGTCAAAGCATGGTGAAATTTGCTATTGATGTTACTCTACTCAGTCCATTTGCAATTGCAAAATAAAACCAGTTTGTTGATCTACATTGAACCTCATCTCTCTAAAGTGTTAATCAATCCGTCTTTCGGACGATTGGAGAAATGTATGTGGCTGCACGTGAGATTCAAATATCCAATTCATATAACAATGGGGTTTCCTTATTACGATTGCTGGATTCATATGGGATCCTTGGCTTATTAATAGAGGCATAGAGTACAAAAGCAAGGAAGTTAAGCTAAACCGTTAAAAATCACTGGTTAGGTGATCTTATTGAAATATATAAGAATCTGAGGGGGATTAACAGGGTAGATGCTGAGAGGTTGTTTCCCCTGGCTGGAGAATCTAGAACTAGGGGGCATAGATTCAGAATAAAGGATCGACTATTTAAGACTGAGATGAGGAGGAATTTCTTTACTCAGAGGGGGGTGAACACTCTATCCCATAGGGCTGTGGATGCTGAATCGTTGAGTCTATTTAAAGCTGAGATAGATAGATTTTAAGACTCGAGGGGAATCAAGGGATTATGGAGATTGGGAGGGAGGTGGAGTTGAGGTCGAAGATCTGCCATGATCTTATTGAATGACGGAGCAGGCTCGAAGGGCCGCATGGCCTGCTCCTGCTCCTAATCCTTATGTTCTTATTGGGCAGTAAGGGACGCAGGATATGATTATGGTGATGCTGATCGCAAGAGAATATCTAGAGCAGATCCAAAACTTACCAGAATTGGAAGATAGTGGCCCCGATTTTGCAGGGCCGATGACGGTGTGCACACAGCATACGCTGCCGTTAGTCCTCAGTATGCATGAAAACCCGGAACTTGCGATGTGCCAAGGTTTGACTTGACAGATCACCGCACGCACCGCAAAAAACTTTCTCTGGTGCGGAGTTGACCAACAAATGCTCACAAAATCCTTATGTCTGGTAAGAGCAGGCATAGGGCATGCTTTTACCAGCGCAAGGGTTAAAATAAATGTTAAATTAAAATTTTAAAAATGATTAAAACAAACAAAAACATTTAAAGTTCATTTATGTAAATTTTGGCCGGAATTAAAATGTTTAAAATTATTTTTCAAAAATTTTAATTTTAAATGTTTAATTAAAGGGAATTTTAATTCATTTTGAACATGGGAATATTTATTTGTGGATTTCTCATAAGCTTATGGGGATTCCGTTTGTAAATGAGGAATCTCCTTTTCTAATTGGTTGACCTGGCTCACGTGATCCCAGGGACGCTTCCGAACCGCCTGGGTCCCTGGGATCCATGGGCCTTTGCGCAGGCGTTCGTCTGCAGGTCCAGGACCAGAACAGTCCAAAGCCCGGGAGCCAGCAAATAGATTCGTACTTTTTTCGAGTTGGAGGCGTTTTCTGGAGGTACGCCTCTGACCGTGAATTTTGGCCCGGACTTTTAGCTGACGAATAATGAAATGATGCCTGGACCATTCCTGAGGCTACTTGCAATACTATCCTGAGATTGTCGGTCAGTTCACTGTTGTGTGCTGCACAATTTAGCCATCATGGAGCAGCAACAGCTGGTAGTAGAAGGCCCACCTGAGGTGAGAGTGGCTGATGATGAGGAGGAAGATGCAGATGATGAGGAGGAGGAGGATGAGGAAGCCATGCAACTACCTGAACCCGGAGCACGACAGTGGAGGAAGGCGGGCCGTCGTGCCCCTTTAATGATTGCGCCATCAGCTCATCCGTGAACGCTTTGCTGCCTGAAGGCTCAGTGGCAACTATTCTTGTTTACTGTTGGACCTGTTCCGTAATGTTGTGTTAATGGAACAAATAATGGAAATGATTCAATTTTAATTTAAAATATATTTTATTCAAAAGTTTAACACTTGTTTGTACTTAACTTCAGTAAAAATATTCTTGTATCAAAATTTTCAGTTAAGATCATTTAAAAATTTTAAGATCACTTACAAACTTTTAAACTTGTAAATTTTCATCACTTACAAAAAACTTTTAGTTTGATAACAGTTGCAGCAGTCACAATAATAATAACAACTACAACAACAGCAGCAAAGAAAGGCTGCATGCATCTCTCCTCCACCTTATTCTAAAACCGCCCGCTGTGCTTGGTCTTGGTGACTCCACCCCTGCCCGCAGGCGGCTTCTCGGGTTGGTACTATGCTTATTCTTTCGAGCATCTTGGGTAATGTGTACTTGATGGGGGGGCGTGGGCAGGCGGTAATGTGGAAGGGCCGGTTTAGGCCTCTTCAGAGGCTGTTCTGGGGATTTGAGTGGGAGTGGCAGTTGATACTGTCAATGGCCGCGGGGTCCAGGTATGTTCCCTTATTGCAGCAGCTAACTCTGACATTCCCTTCCTCATGTGCCCTGACAGTGTCTCAACTACCTGCAACATTCCCTCCTTCATGTTCCCGGACAGTGTTCCCATTTCTCGTGAGAGTGCTGTTACTTGTCCCGATACCTCATCACCCACTCCACTGATGGTGTCCAGGAGCGTCCAGGATGTATCTTTACACTGTATACAATATGCCTGTACCACCAGAGGGTGCAACAGGTGGAGACCTAGAGGTCACCTGTACACTGTAGGTAACAGATATAAAAGGAGGTCCACCTTACTGTAACCTCATTCAGGAGCTGCAATAAATGAACTAAGGTCACAACAGTTCAAGTGCAATACCTTACCTCGTGGAGTCATTACTAAAGTGCCTGCAAACACCACAATTGGCAACAAGAATATGAATTCCACGCGAAAAATGGCCAACCTGAGCAACTTTCAACAATTCGCCGACAGAGAAAATTGGGATGACTTTGTGAAAAGGCTAGAACACTACTTCATCTCGAACGACCGGACTGGAAACACACCGACCTCGCTGGCTTATAAGCGCTGAGCCATCCTGCTCAGCAGTTATGGGCCCACCGTTCATGGCTTTGTCAGGGACTTGCTAGTCCCAGAGAAGACGACAATGAAAACGTTCGTGGAGCTCGTAACCCTGATACAGGAACAGCTTAAGCCAAAAGAGAGCATCTTAACAGCCAGACACTGGTTCTATACACACTAGCGGCCCGAAGGCCAAGAAATCGCAAAATACGCTGCAGACCTGAGGCGATTGGCTGCACCATGTGATTTTGGCAACCACCTCAGCGACGCACTGAGGGACATCTTTGTTATCGGAATCGACCACGAAAACCTCCTCCACAGGCTGCTCTCTGCAGACACCACCGTCACCCTGCAGAAAGCAATCAGCGTGAGCCAAGCGTTCATGGCCTCGACCTGCGATTCCAGAAAGATAATGACTCAACCCCAGGATTCCAACACGGCAAGTACAGTGAACCGAATGGCGCCTTTCAGAGGCAAGACTGTGACCCCAAGCCCCGCAACCCTGATTCCACCGCAGGGGGCCAACCGGCCAGCCCCATGCAGGCGCTGTGGAGGAAATCACAGAGTCCACCAATGCAGATACAGAGACTATACTTGCAAGGGCTGAAACACTAAAGGCCATCTACAGCGAATGTATAAAATAAATTTTACTCACCGAGGTCGCTGAAGAGTTGACCGATCACCCGGGCTCCAGCACTGATGAAAACGAAGAGAGAGTCCAGGAGGCAGATCAGCCCCAGGAAGAGATGTACAGAGTGTTTATCTGCTCCACCGAGAGTTCCCAGTTGAAGATAGAAGTCGAAATCAACAGTGTTCCAGTCTCGATGGGGTCGACACAGGGGAAAGCCAATCGCTGATGAACCAGGCGTCCTTCGAGCAACTCTGGGACAACCCATCGAACAACCTAAAATACTACCAATCCTGGCGAAGCTGCTCACTTACACAAACGACACCAGCCCAGTCGTTGACAGCGTGGATGTCCAGGTGTCCTACGGCGGCGCGATGCACAAGCTACCTTTGTGGATCGTTGTTGGTGATGGTCCAACGCTGCTAGGAAGAAGTTGAATGAAGCAAATCCAAATCTGTTGGAGCGGGGAAAGCCTCCAGGCCTTGGTGATCGAATTTGGATCCATCGCAGCACCTGAAGATCCTACCGTCCAGCTCGACTGCGCAGCGACGATACAGACCGCACTACCCAACGGCGAGATGATCCAACCCGAACGGACAGAGCACACCTTCCGGGCTGTGGCAGGACTCAGCAGGGAGAAGATCGATGCAGAAGGTATTTCCCCAGCTTCAGTGGCAGACCCTGGGGAGAGAAGGATCACTGCAGCCTACCTCGTGGAGAGTGAAAAGATGGCGCCCGCACCACAAGGCGAAGTGCCTGAAATCAAGATGACCGTAACCAGAGCATGAGGGGCAACATTGAGGGAGCAACACGTGATGCCGAGCAGTGAACTGGATTAGGGTAAAGATTGCAAAGCCCTCTTAAAGGAGACCACCAACCCAGAACCATTAAAGGGACATTTCCACTTTTTGTACAGGGATGCCTGTGATACTAATCTGAGACATGTAATTAACAAATGCAAGTATTTAACTGTACCATTGAACAGCGATACCGGCAGGTTTACGTGGCTTGAGCAGTGGTGCAGCAGGGAGGGATTCAAATTCCTGGGGCATTGGAACCGGTTCTGGGGGAGGTGGGACCAGTACAAACCGGACGGTCTGCACCTGGGCAGGACCGGAACCAATGTCCTTGGGGGAGTGTTTGCTAGTGCTGTTGGGGAGGAGTTAAACTAATATGGCAGGGGGATGGGAACCAATGCAGGGAGACAGAGGGAAACAAAAAGGAGACAAAAGCAAAAGACAGAAAGGAGATGAGGAAAAGTGGAGGGCAGAGAAACCCAAGGCAAAGAACAAAAAGGGCCACTGTACAGCAAAATTCTAAAAAGACAAAGGGTGTTAAAAAAAACAAGCCTGAAGGCTTTGTGTCTTAATGCAAGGAGTATCCATAATAAGGTGGATGAATTAACTGTGCAAATAGATGTTAACAAATATGATGTGATTGGGATTACAGAGACGTGGCTCCAGGATGATCAGGGCTGGGAACTCAACATCCAGGGGTATTCAACATTCAGGAAGGATAGAATAAAAGGAAAAGGAGGTGGGGTAGCATTGCTGGTTAAGGAGGAGATTAATGCAATAGTTAGGAAGGACATTAGCTTGGATGATGTGGAATCTATATGGGTAGAGCTGCAGAACACCAAAGGGCAAAAAATGTTAGTGGGAGTTGTGTACAGACCTCCAAACAGTAGTAGTGATGTTGGGGGAGGGCATCAAACATGAAATTAGGAGTGCATGCAATAAAGGTGCAGCAGTTATAATGGGTGACTTTAATATGCACATAGATTGGGCTAACCAAACTGGAAGCAATACGGTGGAGGAGGATTTCCTGGAGTGCATAAGGGATGGTTTTCTAGACCAATATGTCGAGGAACCAACTAAGGGGGAGGCCATCTTAGACTGGGTGTTGTGTAATGAGAGAGGATTAATTAGCAATCTCGTTGTGCGAGGCCCCTTGGGGAAGAGTGACCATAATATGGTGGAATTCTACATTAGGATGGAGAATGAAACAGTTAATTCAGAGACCATGGTCCAGAACTTAAAGAAGGCTAACTTTGAAGGTATGAGGCGTGAATTGGCTAGGATAGATTGGCGAATGATACTTAAGGGGTTGACTGTGGATGGGCAATGGCAGACATTTAGAGACCGCATGGATGAACTACAACAATTGTACATCCCTGTCTGGCGTAAAAATAAAAAGGGAAGGTGGCTCAACCGTGGCTATCAAGGGACATCAGGGATAGTATTAAAGCCAAGGAAGTGGCATACAAATTGGCCAGAAAAAGCAGCGAACCCGGGGACTGGGAGAAATTTAGAACTCAGCAGAGGAGGACAAAGGGTTTGATTAGGGCAGGGAAAATGGAGTACGAGAAGAAGCTTGCAGGGAACATTAAGACGGATTGCAAAAGTTTCTATAGATATGTAAAGTGAAAAAGGTTAGTAAAGACAAACGTAGGTCCCCTGCAGTCAGAATCAGGGGAAGTCATAACGGGGAACAAAGAAATGGCGGACCAATTGAACAAGTACCTTGGTTCGGTATTCACTAAGGAGAATACAAACAACCTTCCGGATATAAAAGGGGTCAGAGGGTTTAGTAAGGAGGAGGAACTGAGGGAAATCCTTATTAGTCGGGAAATTGTGTTGGGGAAATTGATGGGATTGAAGGTCGATAAATCTCCAGGGCCAGATAGACTGCATCCCAGAGTACTTAATGAGGTGGCCTTGGAAATAGCGGATGCATTGACAGTCATTTTCCAACATTCCATTGACTCTGGATCAGTTCCTATGGAGTGGAGGGTAGCCAATGTAACCCCACTTTTAAAAAAAGGAGGGAGAGAGAAAACAGGGAATTATAGACTGGTCAGCCTGACCTCAGTAGTGGGTAAAATGATGGAATCAATTATTAAGGATGTCATAGCAGCGCATTTGGAAAGAGGTGACATGATAGGTCCAAGTCAGCATGGATTTGTGAAAGGGAAATCATGCATGATAAATCTTCTGGAATTTTTTGAGGATGTTTCCAGTAGAGTGGACAAGGGAGAACCAGTTGATGTGGTATATTTGGACTTTCAGAAGGCTTTCAACAAGGTCCCACACAAGAGATTAATGTGCAAAGTTAAAGTACATGGGATTGGGGGTAGTGTGCTGACATGGATTGAGAACTGGTTGTCAGACAGGAAGCAAAGAGTAGGAGTAAATGGGGACTTTTCAGAATGGCAGGCAGTGACTAGTGGGGTACCGCAAGGTTCTGTGCTGAGGCCCCAGCTGTTTACACTGTACATTAATGATTTAGACGAGGGGATTAAATGTAGTATCTCCAAATTTGCGGATGACACTAAGTTGGGTGGCAGTGTGAACTGCGAGGAGGATGCTATGAGGCTGCAGAGCGACTTGGATAGGTTAGGTGAGTGGGCAAATGCATGGCAGATGAAGTATAATGTGGATAAATGTGAGGTTATCCACTTTGGTGGTAAAAATAGAGAGACAGACTATTATCTGAATGGTGACAGATTAGGAAAATGGGAGGTGCAACGAGACCTGGGTGTCATGGTACATCAGTCATTGAAGGTTGGCATGCAGGTACAGCAGGTGGTTAAGAAAGCAAATGGCATGTTGGCCTTCATAGCGAGTGGATTTGAGTACAGGGGCAGGGAGGTGTTGCTACAGTTGTACAGGGCCTTGGTGAGGCCACACCTGGAGTATTGTGTACAGTTTTGGTCTCCTAACCTGAGGAAGGACATTCTTGCTATTGAGGGAGTGCAGCGAAGGTTCACCAGACTGATTCCCGGGATGGCGGGACTGACATATCAAGAAAGACTGGATCAACTGGGCTTGTATTCACTGGAGTTCAGAAGAATGAGAGGGTCCCTCATAGAAACGTTTAAAATTCTGATGGGTTTGGACAGGTTAGATGCAGGAAGAATGTCCCCAATGTTGGGGAAGTCCAGAACCAGGGGACACAGTCTAAGGATAAGGGGTAAGCCATTTAGGACCGAGATGAGGAGAAACTTCTTCACCCAGAGAGTGGTGAACCTGTGGAATTCTCTAGCACAGAAAGTTGTTGAGGCCAATTCACTAAATATATTCAAAAGGGAGTTAGATGAAGTCCTTACTACTCGGGGGATCAAGGGGTATGGCGAGAAAGCAGGAATGGGGTACTGAAGTTGTATGTTCAGCCATGAACTCATTGAATGGTGGTGCAGGCTAGAAGGGCCGAATGGCCTACTCCTGCACCTATTTTCTATGTTTCTATGTCTATATGCGGAAAAGGTGTAATTGATGAACACAAGTATCTAAATGTAACATTGTGTAGCAATGCTGGTAATATACAGGGAAAATATGTAATTGAACATAAAGAAGTAATTGACAAATGTGAACTCGTACCTGAAAGCGATCGGAGTCAATGTATCATGAATGTAAATGATGGAATAATGTGTGATACCAGGTTCAAGATGCTCGCCGACAAAACCAAGGGCAATCTCCCGTTTGGGTAGCCCGCTGGACCTGGGTGCTTCAAACATGTAGCCTGCGCCTCCGGGACCAATGTGATGCCCCAGGGAGTGTGGCCACACACAGTGGGAGCTTACCCACTGCAGGGCCAGCGATCAGCGGATGGCACAGGCATCACGACTGGCACCCTGCCCCAGATCGGCCCTACCCCTCTGGCCACCAGGGCCAGCACAGGGAGCAAGAGGCCAGCAACCTCCAGCCTTCCCGAGGGGACCTGGGATGACCAGGCTCCCACTACCGCTGAAGGGCAGCAGAGAGACCCTGCAGCCCTCAAAGAACAGGGAGGCTACCACTAGGCAATGGCAAAGACCGTGAGACTCAGCCAAGGGAGCGACTCGAGCTCACCTAACTGGCAGGGGGTGCAGCGCCACCATCAGACAACCTGGACACAGTCCGGTGACTCTGGAACTAGCGTCCTCACCCACCTGCACCTACACCCCAGGGGCAAGACTGTAGTACCATGTGTGTACCTTATCTGTAAAATGTACTTGTTCCACCATTGCTAAACCTAAACAGTCATGTAACCAACCTTATCTTATTTTTTGTACATGTATGTAAATGCACCTGTTGAGCCACACACATGGTCTATGTATGGGGGGGGGGGGCAACGGGAAATGGAGGTATAGCCATGGGCACATGGATCACACCCAGAACCCACACAATCTCCCACTTCAACCTCCAACCGTCCACTGCTGACCATTTCCCAATGTTGTGGCAATAAGGACTTGGGGGTCCACAGGGAGAGAGACATTCTCAAGCACAGACAAAGTGCAAGGGCTTTGGGCACTCAAGTCGAGGGCGAGAGCACCCAGTGCAAAGGCCAGTGGCACAAGACTTAGGGGGATGTGATGTTGTGTATGTATATATCCTGTACACTCAATGTACGTCACATAAGACTAATGAATGTATCTTTACACTGTATACAGTATGCCTGTACCATCAGAGGGTGCAACAGGTGGAGACCTAGAGGTCACCTGTACACTGCAGGTAACCAGCTATAAAAGGGAGCTCACCTTACTGTAACCTCATTCAGGAGCTGCAATAAATGGACTAAGGTCACAACAGTTCAAGTACAATACCTTACCTCGTGGAGTCATTCCTAAAGTGCCTGAAAACACCACAAACACCTCCTCCAGAGTGAGTACAACAGTAGGAGCTTTATCCTCCCCCTCCTCCTCACCCCCATGCTCTTGGTTTAGAGGGTGGGATTGGAAGATGGTCTCCTCTTCAGGCCCGTCTGCGTCTGAATCTTCTTTTGCATCAGTTTTATCCTCGTCAGGGTTGGCCTCAAGTTCTGAAAAATATAACAGAACAAACAAATGGTTAGCAGCAGAGGAAGGGGCAGGGTGGCATGAGAAGGCTCACACAGCGCAGGCAGCAGGCTCATTTAAAGGACCACGATGAATGATTTCACATTGCATCAACCAAAGTGCAGCTGACGGAGACATCCCCATGAACCAAAGCATGGCTAGCCTGCGCAGTATTTAACATTTAGCAAGACCAGGCTGTGGAATTTGCAGGACTTTCCCTCTCCCTCGAGTGTGGGCCCAGCTTGTGATTGGTGGTTGCTCTTCTCCAGGCAGGACCCATCAATGCAGCGACCCTCTCTTCCAAGAGTGTCAGTGGATGCAGATTTGCCGGGCCTCCTCCTGTTCGAGTTCTCTCTCTTTTGTTGTGTGCCACTTTCCTCTGCAACGATGAAAATATAACTTTTTCGAAAGGGTGTCTTTCTGCTGGGTGGGACATATACAGCTGGTCACATTTACAATTGCAGTTCCAGTGAATAAATGAAAATATTACTTACACTAACTACTTGACCAAAGTCCTGCCACTTCTTTTTGCACTGGACTCCAGACCTCGGGGTGGTCACCATTGCACAGTAATCTTCTGCAAGTTGGTTCCAGCGTTTCTTCATTTCTTTTGGTGAAACTTTTATGTGACCTCTGCTGGTGTCCAGCTCGTGCATCTTGCCTCAGTTACAGTAATTAGTGCCTCCACTTCCTCTTGTGAGAAATTCTTGGTCCTTGAGCCGCTTTGCATATTGCAGCTTCGATTTTTTTTCCACTGAGAATTAAAGTTTTCACACAGCACTCAAAATTCTCAAACACAACTGGCTCTTTAAAAATGGCTGAATTCAGACCGGGAGCTGTACTGGGCATGCATGCCCAAAGCAGTCACGTAAAAAACGTAATTTTTTTTTTGCTCATGCGCAGAAAGGGGGATTTTGTTTTTTTGGGCGCAGACATTAGACCCCCCGAAGCTAAAGGAAAGGCTGCGTGGCACCAATTAAAAAAATTAGAACGGGGAAACCTTCAAGTTATTTTTTTGGAGCAGTCTGAAATACGCAAAAAAAGGCATTGGGTAAAATTGAGCCCCATGCTCTGGCACTTGCTAATTGGGAAAAGAAAGTGGAAGGTCCTGAAATATATTTTCAAGTACATCAACAGCTTCAGGAATGTCTACGGAGGACATGTAAATGTCCTGATTGTCTAATCAAGGAGTGTGTTTCTAGTATCCAACAAATATCTCCTATAGTTTTTTGAAAATTTCACAAAATGCATGTGTGCACATACATATACACACACACACACACACACACACAGACACACACCACATACCCACCCACACACAACCCCCCCACACACTCACACACACACGCACACCACACACACACCACGCACACACTCACCCACTCACACACACCACACAACCACTCACACACCACACACCCACTCACCCACTCACACACACACCACACACACACACATTAAAAATACAATGGCAATAAATTGGCAGTTTCTGTGACACATGTACATCAGATAAAAAGCATACATTTTTTTTAATTTTAATATTCATCAAAACGTAGTGATTTTATGTATTTAACCTGACTGAGAATTTTGAGGAACCTATTAAATTGCATAAAATCACAAAACTAATAGTTTGAGATATTGGAAATCTTTGAATTTGGATGGATTTTTTTTAACCTGTTAACGTCAATAAATGTCTATTTCTTCCCCCAACAGGTCATTATGATCTCTGGTGATCACCCAATCACGGCAATGGCTATAGCAAAGAGTACTGGTATTATCTCGGCTAGTAATGAGTTAGTGGAAGGAATTGCAAAGAACCTTACTGACCCACTCAACCAAATAAATAAAAGGTAGATTGAGATAATCTGTGTTACACAAAAGACTTCTTTAATACTTATTAAGATTTAATTATTGCAGAAATTATACTGGGAAATTAAGAAGCAGGTCACTCATTTCTCACAGCCTAGTGCATGTTCTAGTACTCCTGGTTCAGCAAGCGTTGTTTAACTCTGTATTTAAAACTTTTGAGTACAAGAGACAGAAGGGATAATTCCAGCAAGGGTGGGGGGGGGGAGGGGGCATACTAGGTCAGAGATAGGTCTACAGTCTTGTAGTTGTTAAACCTGTGCTCCGTATCATCACAGCTTCCTGCTGGGAGTGCAGGATTGTGGAATTACATCGCGATTTCCAGATGATGTCAATGTGTGGAGAAGAAATCCACAGACAGCGGAAACAACAAGAGGCTGTTTCACAGCTGGTGTCCTATGTGGACTATTAAATGGTTGTTACAGAATGTTTGAGGTGCTGGTGTAGCTCTTGTATATAGGCTCGGAAAACTGACCAGCACAGGCAACATCTCTCTGATGTTGGAGAGGGAGGCACAGAGTAAGCTATCCTGATCAATGCACGGATGTGAACTGTGCTGACAGCAGGGGTAAACACATGGGGTTTAACATAGAAGTAGAACTAGAAGGCTGTTCACTGCCACACCTTATGATAACTGCCCATTCCCATAGATCCTGTGATATGAAAATATGTCAAATTATAAAATGCAACAAAATGTAACTCTGGTGTAAATGTTCTTTGCATTTTGAATACTGAAGGAAGTCCAAAGTTGCTGTTATAACTGGTTCAGAGATCAATGCCATGAACTCTGAGCTCTTGGATGAACTTTTGATAAGCCACACTGAAATTGTATTTGCCAGAACATCACCGCAGCAGAAGCTAATTATCGTTGAGGCCTGCCAAAGACAGGTAACGGTACCTACCTTAATTGACAAGTTAGCTTGGCCTAGTGGTAGAACTCTCACCTCTAAGTTAGAAGGATGTGGGTTTAAGTCCCATTGCAGGGAACTAAACACTAAATCTCAGCTGACGCTCCAGTACAGTACTGAGGGAATGCAGCATTGTTGAAGGTACCATTTTTCAGATGAAACATTTTACCATCTGCTTGTTTAGGTGGCACTATTTGAAGAAGAGTAAGGTACTCCTGGTACTCCAAAAAACAGATTAACTGGATAATTTATCTCAGTCCTGTTTGTGGAATTATCCTGTGAGGAAATTTTCTGCTAAATTTACCTACATAACAACATTTGGCTGTGAAGTGCTTTGAGATGTCCAGAAAATGTGAAAGAAGTGATATAAATCCTTCCCTCCTTCTCTCCTCAGCAGACTTTGCTAAATATCTTTCCTGCAATGGGTCAGCACAATTAAATCTACAACTCGAGTTTATTTCAAGCCCATTTAAAGTATTTTCTTCATTTTAGGTGATAAGTGACATTTTGAAACTGGTTAGAACAGTGGCTACCTGAGTTTTCATTTCACCGACCCCGGCCCCCCCCACACAAGACTCTGCCCCATGCAAGAACAATATCGGCTGAACTACTTGATACAGGCCCAGGAGCCTGTCTACTGCATTTATATTGCTCTCACACGGCAGGTTGGCAAGGGATGGAAGTCCAATCCTGTTTCTCCACCTGGGGATAGCAACCGTTCGTAGTGTTTTGATTTGAGATTTATACACCACTGAGGGAACAGCATTAAGAACATCCTTTTCAAAACCTCCAGGCCCACAAAACTAGAGCAAATGAGCAAATGAGAAATATAAGCTCAAATAGAATCATCATCATCATAATCATCATAGGCAGTCCCTCAGAATCGAGAAAGACTTGCTTCCACTCTTAGCATGAGTTCTTAGGTCCAATACGAGAACCACAGTCTCTGTCACAGGTGGGACAGACAGTGGTTGAGGGGAAGGGTGGGCAGGGAGCCTGGTTTGCTGCATACTCCTTCCGTTGCTTGCGCTTGATTTCTGCACGCTCTCGCCGATGATACTCGAGGAGCTCAGCGCCCTCCTGGATGCACTTCCTCCACTTAGGATGGTCTTTGGCCAGGAACTCCCAAGTGTCAGTGGGGATGTCGCACTTTATCAGGGAGGCTTTGAGAGTGTCCTTGTAACGTTTCCTCTGCCCTCCTTTGGCCGTTTGCCGTGGATGGGTTCCGAGTAGAGTGCTTGCTTTGGGAGTCTTGTGTCTGGCATGCGAACTAAGTGGCCTGCCCAGCAGAGCTGATCAAGTGTGGTCAGTGCTTCAATGCTGGGGATGTTGGTCTGGACGAGGATACTAATGTTTGTGCGTCTGTCCTCCCAGGGGACTTGTAGGATCTTGCGGAGACATCGCTGGTGGTATTTCTCCAGCGACTTGAGGTGTCTACTGTACATGGTCCATGTCTCTGAGCCATACAGGAGGGCGGGTATTACTACGGCCTTGTAGTAGAATCATAGAATCATTATAGCACAGTAGGAGGGCGTCGAACCCATGCCGGCTCTCTGCAAGAGCACTTCAGCTAGTCCCAATTTTCCACCCTTTCTCCATAGTCCAGCAAATTTTTTTCCTTCAGGTAATTATCCAATTCCCTTTTGAAAGCCATGATTAAAATGCCTCAGGCAGTGCAATCCAGATCCTAATCACTCGCTGCATAAAAAAGTTATTCCTCATGACGCCTTTGGATCTTATGCTAATCACCTTCATTCTGTGTCCTCTCGTTCTCGACCCTTCCACCAATGGGAACAGTTTCTCGCTATCCTGTTTAGATTCCTCATGATTTTGAACACCTCTATCAAATCTCCTCTCAATCTTCTCTGCTCTAAGGAGAACAAATTCCAGCCTCTCCAGTCTATCCACATAACTGAAGTCCCTTATCCCTGGAACCATTCTTGTAAATATTTTCTTTACCCTTTCTAAAGCCTTCACATCCTTCCTGAAGTGCAATATCTAGAATTGGACACAATACTCCAGTTGAGGCCAAACCAGTGTTTTATAAAGATTCATCTTGCTTTTGTACTATATGCCTCTATTTATAAAGCCCAGAATCCTGTAAGCTTTTTAACTGCTTTCTCAATCTGTCCAGGCACTTTCTACGTTTTGTTCACATATACCCCCAGGTCTCTATTCCTGCACCCCCCTTTTGAATTGTACCCTTAATTTATATTCCCCCTCCTCGTTCTTCCTACCGAGATGTATCACTTCACACTTTTCTGCGTTAAACTTCATTTGCCACATTAGCTTATCTATATCCTCTTGAAGTCCATCTATATCCTCCTCACTGTTCACTATACTTCCAAATTTCATGTAATCCACAAATTTTGAATAGGTCCCTGTATACCTAAGTTCAAATCATTAATATATATCAAGAAAAGCAGTGGTCCTAGTACCAATGCCTGGGGAACACCACTGTATTACCTTCCTCCAGTCCAAAAAAACAACAGTTCACCACTACTCTCTGATTCCTGTCACTTAGCCAATTTCATATCCATGCTGCCACTATCTCTCATATTCATGGGCTTCACCTTTGCTGGTAGCCTATTATGTGGCACTTTATCAAACGCCTTTTGGAAGTCCATGTACACCAATCACAACTGCATTGCCCTCATCAACCCTTCCTGTTAGCTCATCAAAAAATTCAATCAAGTTAGTTAAACATGATTTGCCTTTGATAAATCAATGATGGCTTCCCTTACTTAATCTATATTTGTCCAAGTGACTGTTAATTTTGTCCCATTTCTAAAAGTTTCACCACTACCGAGGTTAAGCTGACTGGCCTATAGTTGCTGGGTTTATCCTTGCACCCCTTTTTGAACAAGGATGTAAGATTTTCAGTTCTCCAGATCTCTGGCACACCCTGTGTATACAGGAGTATTGGAGGATTATGGCCAGTACCGCCACAATTTCCATCTGTACTTCCGTCAGCATCTTAGGATGCATCCCATCTGGTCCTGGTGACTTATCTACTTTAAGTAGAGCCAGCCTTTCTAGTAGCTCCGCTTTATCAATTTTTATCCCATTCAATATCTCAAATACCTCCTCTTTCATGATGACTTTGGGAGCATCTTCTTCCTTGGTAAAGACACATGCAAAATACCCATTTAGAAAACATAGAAACATAGAAACATAGAAAATAGGTGCAGGAGTACGCCATTCGGCCCTTCTAGCCTGCACCGCCATTCAATGAGTTCATGGCTGAACATGCAACTTCAGTACCCCATTCCTGCTTTCTCACCATACCCCTTGATTCCCCTAGTAGTAAGGACTTCATCTAACTCCTTTTTGAATATATTCAGTGAACTGGCCTCAACAACTTTCTGTGGTAGAGAATTCCACAGGTTCACCACTCTCTGGGTGAAGAAATTCCTCCTCATCTCGGTCCTAAATGGCTTACCCCTTATCCTTAGACTGTGACCCCTGGTTCTGGACTTCCCCAACATTGGGAACATTCTTCCTGCATCTAACCTGTCTAACCCCATCAGAATTTTAAACGTTTCTATGAGGTCCCCTCTCATTCTTCTGAACTCCAGTGAATACAAGCCCAGTTGATCCAGTCTTTCTTGATAGGTCAGTCCCGCCATCCCGGGAATCAGTCTGGTGAACCTTCGCTGCACTCCCTCAATAGCAAGAATGTCCTTCCTCAGGTTAGGAGACCAAAACTGTACACAATACTCCAGATGTGGCCTCACCAAGGCCCTGTACAACTGTAGCAACACCTCCCTGCCCCTGTACTCAAATCCCCTCGCTATGAAGGCCAACATGCCATTTGCTTTCTTAACCGCCTGCTGTACCTGCATGCCAACCTTCAATGAATGATGTACCATGACACCCAGGTCTCTTTGCACCTCCCCTTTTCCTAATCTGTCACCATTCAGATAATAGTCTGTTTCTCTGTTTTTACCACCAAAGTGGATAACCTCACATTTATCCACATTATACTTCATCTGCCATGCATTTGCCCACTCACCTAACCTATCCAAGTCACTCTGCAGCCTCATAGCATCCTCCTCGCAGCTCACACTGCCACCCAACTTAGTGCCATCCGCAAATTTGGAGATACTACATTTAATCCCCTCATCTAAATCATTAATGTACAGTGTAAACAGCTGGGGCCCCAGCACAGAACCTTGCGGTACCCCACTAGTCACTGCCTGCCATTCTGAAAAGTACCCATTTACTCCTACTCTTTGCTTCCTGTCTGACAACCAGTTCTCAATCCATGTCAGTACACTACCCCCAATCCCATGTGCTCTAACTTTGCACATCAATCTCTTGTGTGGGACCTTGTCGAACGCCTTCTGAAAGTCCAAATATACCACATCAACTGGTTCTCCCTTGTCCACTCTACTGGAAACATCCTCAAAAAATTCCAGAAGATTTGTCAAGCATGATTTCCCTTTCACAAATCCATGCTGACTTGGACCTATCATATCACCTGTTTCCAAATGCACTGCTATGACATCCTTAATAATTGATTCCATCATTTTACCCACTACCGATGTCAGGCTGACCGGTCTATAATTCCCTGTTTTCTCTCTCCCTCCTTTTTTAAAAAGTGGGGTTACATTGGCTACCCTCCACTCCATAGGAACTGATCCAGAGTCAATGGAATGTTGGAAAATGACTGTCAATGCATCCACTATTTCCAAGGCCACTTCCTTAAGTACTCTGGGATGCAGTCCATCAGGCCCTCAGCCAAGTCCTCTACCCCCATGCGTAGGTCTCCTAATTGGCCCCACCCCTCCTCTTACTACCCTTTTACTATTTATATGATAATAGAAGTCTTTTGGGTTCCTTTCTTTGTTAGCTGCCAGTCTATTCTCATACTCCCTCTTAAATAAAACATTTAGCTAACACTGAAACACATTGCTAGTCTCTGTGTTTTGAATTTATATAGGTGTTTTTGATCTCTCTGTAATTTGACCTAAAAAAATGCTCCTGGTGACTAACTGCTGTTGTACTAATAAGTTTGGCATTTATTGTAGAAGACTATTGACTATGGAGCTTTATCGCTATCTTCATGGGGTCTCTTGGGTCTTGGTATTCTCATCAGATGCTCCTCTTTGTATAACAGGGATCCATTGTGGCGGTTACAGGAGATGGTGTCAATGACTCACCAGCTCTGAAGAAAGCAGACATTGGAATAGCTATGGGGATCGCAGGCTCAGATGCAGCCAAAAATGCAGCAGACATGATTCTACTGGATGATAACTTTGCCTCAATAGTCACTGGAGTGGAAGAAGGTACAATGCATAGTACTAAGAGTTACAGGTGCAATGGAACGCAATGCAAATGATTATTGCACAGATTATAAAACAGCCTGTACAATTCAGAAATCAACGTTAGAAATATAGAAATGTAGAAATTTACAGCGCAGAAGGAGGCCATTTCGGCCCATCATGTCCACGCCGGCCAACAAGGAGCCGCACGAATCTTGGTCAGCAGCCTTAAAGGTTACATATAAACCTATGAACACCCAGCCCATCTCACACAACTGCGACACCCCTTATACTGAAAACAACTCCACTCCACCCCAACCAGAGCCATGTGATCTCCTGGGAGAGGCAAAAACCAGATAACAACCCAGGCCAATTTAGGGAGAAAAAAAATCGGAAAATTCCTCTCCGACCTATCCAGGCAATCGACACTAGTCCAGGAGATCACCCTGACTGTACTATATTCCCTGCAGTACTTACCATTATATCTGCGCCGTCCAACAAAAGGTCATCCAGTCTAATCCCAATTACCAGCTCCTGGACCGTAACCTTCCAGCTTACTGCACTTTAAGTGCCCATCCAACCATCTCTTAAAGTGGTGAGTTTCTGCATCCACCACTCTTCCAGGCAGCGAGTTCCAGATCCCCACAACCCTCTGCGTAAAGAAGCCCCCCCTCAAATCCCCTCTAAACCTTCCACCAACCACCTTAAAACTATGCCCCCTCATAATAGACCCATCAACCAATGGAAATAGACCCTTACTATCCACTCTGTCCAAGCCCCTCAATATTTTGTATACCTCGATGAGGTCTCCTCTCAACCTCCTCTGTTCCAATGAGAACAACCCCAGCCTATCCAATCTGTCCTCATAACTAAGATTCTCCATTCCAGGCAGCATCCTAGTAAATCTCCTCTGCACCCTCTCTAGTGCAATCACGTCCTTCCTAAAATATGGCGACCAGAACTGCACGCAGTACTCCAGCTGTGGCCTAACCAAAGTATTATACAATTTAAGCATAGCCTCCCTGCTCTTATATTCTATGCCTCGGCCAATAAAGGCAAGCATTCCGTTTGCCTTCTTAACCACCTTATCCAACTGGCCTGCTACTTTCAGGGATCTGTGAACAAGCACTCCAAGGTCCCTTTGTTCATCTACATTATTAAGTGGCCTACTGCTTAATGTGTATACCCTTTCCTATTAGCCCTCCCAAAGTGCATCACCTCACACTTCTCTGAATTAAATTCCATTTGCCACTGCTCTGCCCACCTGACCAGTAGATTGATATCCTCCTGCAGCCCATGACTTTCCCCTTCATTATCAACCACACAGCCAATTTTAGTGTAATCTGCAAACTTCTTAATCATACTCCCTATATTCAAATCTAAATCATTGATATATACCACAAAAAGCAAGGGACCCAGTACTGAGCCCTGCCGAACCTCACTAGAAACATCCTTCCAGTCACAAAAACATCCATCAATCATTATCCTTTTCTTCCTACCTCCAAGCCAATTTTGGATCCAACTTGCCACTTTGCCCTGTATCCCATGGGTTTTAACCTTCATGACCAGTCTACCATGTGGGACCTTATCAAAAGCCTTGCTAAAGTCCATATATACTACATCATACGCACTACCCTCATTGACACTCTTAGTTAACTCCTCAAAAAATTCAATCAGGTTAGTCAAACACGAACTTCCCTTAACAAATACGTGCTGACTGTCCCTAATTAATCCTTGCCTTTCCAAATGCAGATTTATCCTGTCTTTCAGGATTTTTTCCAATAATTTTCCCACCACTGAGGTTAGACTGACAGGCCTGTAAATACGCGGCCTATCCCTTTTTCCCTTCTTAAACAAGGGTTCTACATTAGCAGTCATCCAATCCTCCGGATCCAAAGAGTATTGGAAAATGATGGTCAAGGCCTCTGCTATTTCCTCCTTTACTTCGCTCAACAGCCAGGGATGCATTTCATCCGGGCCTGGGGACCTATCTACTTTCAAAGCTGCTAAACCCCTTAATACTTCCTCTCTCACTATATTTAGTTCATCCAGAATATCACACTCCACCTCGATAGCAGTCTGCATTATCCCTTTCCTTTGTGAAAATAGATACAAAGTATTCATTAAGAACCCTACCAATATCTTCCGTCTCCACACAAAGATTACCTTCATGGTCGCTATTAGGCCCTACCCTTTCTTTAGTTACTCTCTTATTCTTAATATATTTATAGAACATCTTAGGCTTTTCCTTAATTTTACTGGCCAAGAATTTCTCATGCTCTCTCTTAGCATTCCTAATATCCTTTTTAAGGTTGCCTCTTAACTTTCTATATTCCTCTAAAGATTCTAAAGTATTTAGCTGTTGGTATATGACATAAGCGTCCCTTTTTTTCTTAACCTACCCTGTAAGTCCCTCGACATCCAGGGGGCTCTAGAATTATTTTTCCCAGTCTTTTTCTTTAAAAGTTCTTTCCTTATCGACAAAACTTCCATATACAAGTAAAACATGCTGCCAACCAGCAGGTGGGGGAGGGGAGGGGAGGGGGAAGGAAACACTATGGACACGGTCCTTTTAACAACTTTGCTGCATGTGCAGCTACCTGGGTCTGGTGCTTTTCTTCACTTAGTTACATCGTTTCAGAGATCTTGCTGGATCTCACTTTCTCCTCGTCGGATTCCTGACTCTCATCCTGGCATCTAGAGAAAAGATTACTTTTGTTCTTTCACATTTTGCAGACTATTTTTTTTTACAAGTATTGTAAAAGTTCTGATTGATGTGTTTGTTGAGGGTGAAGTTTTGATTTCAAAAGTCATTGGCATCAGCATTGTTTTACTGATGGGCTTATCTAAGGCCGTGTTCCCATCGGAAACAAACAATTTCCTGGTTTGACACGGATTCTTACTTCGGCCGGCTCAGAGAGTTACAACTCTGTAAACATTAAAGTGGCATTTACTTTCATGAGACAGATATCGATGAGGAAGGGCATTCAGGCGATCTTGGCTCATCCATCCTCACCATCATCATCATAGGAGGTCCCTCGAATCACCAAAAAGGGATGAGTTCACAGGTGTTTCAATGAAAGACCTAATATTCCAGATCCTGAACTACATTGTGAAGGGTTGAAGATGCCTGAACTTGGGTTTTTTTAACATGTGGTGGCCGTTGCACACCAGCCACCACACGGGCTTGACGGAGCTAGGTATTGGTTCAGTGGCAAGGATTACTCAAGACTAACTGGAGACCAGCTCTGCTGCACGGACTGAGCGCGTACACATATCGCAGTGTGGGCTGGCCCGTGCTGCCCCTGGGCTCTCGCCTCTTCTGGGCCCCAGATTCACGTCTCTCCTGGGCCCCGGTCACTTCCCTCTACGGACTCTTACCGCTCCTTCGCCCCTCCTGCTGCGCCTGCCCGCACTGCAATCAGCGACCTGGCTTCGTGGCCGTCGCCCTCCTGCAGCAGCACGCGCTGCTCCCTGCAGTGGTATGTCGCCACACACTGCTCTCTCCAATGGCTCCGCCTGCTGATGGTCTTCCAGGCCGGGACTGCGCCGATTTCTGGGCTGGGCCATGCACTGAAAGAGCTACAGTCTCACATCACAGCACCCAACAAATGTTTCCAGAGTTTCACCTCTGCTATTCTATCCAGAAGGCTGTTCCATGTGTTGATTACTCTTTGTGTAAAGAACTTCCTAAATGTACTTTTTACCAGTTTATGTCCATAGTAGGATTCTGAATCTACCTTATGTTATACTGTTTTGCCAGCTTATATACCTCTATATTATACCCCTCACCCTAAGCTTCTTTGTCCTTTCTTGAAAACTCAGTCCTCTGAAATTTGGAATCAGTCTTCTGGCTCATCTCTGATCTGTTTCCAGGACTTGAAAATCTCCTTGATTTCTCAGTGACTAGATATTAGCATAGTATTCAATTTGACTAGATCGCTATATAGATGGAATATGATTTCTTCTAACTTATTAGCTATATAGCTTTGAATATTCTGTCTGGAGTGTTGATTGCTGTTCTGTAGTGGTCAATGTTGATTCTTCTAAAACCTCTGCATAGACATGAAGGGGCCGAAATGCATAGAAACATAGAAATTAGGTGCAGGAGCAGGCCATTCGGCCCTTCAAGCCTGCACCGCCATTCAGTAAGATCATGGCTGATCATTTAACCTCAGTACCCCTTTCCTGCTTTAACCCCATACCCCTTGATCCCTTTGGCCGTAAGGGCCATATCTAAATCCCTTTTGAATATATCTAACAAACTGGCCTCAACAACTTTCTGCGGTAGAGAATTCCACAGGTTAACCACTCGCTGAGTGAAGAAGTTTCTCCTCATCTCGGTCCTAAGTGGCTTACCCCTTATTCTTAGACTGTGACCCCTGGTTCTGGAACTCCCCAGCAATGGGAACATTCTTCCTGCCTCTAACCTGTGCAATCCTGTCAGAATTTTATATGTTTCTATGAGATCCACTCTCATTCTTCTGAACTCCAGTGAATAAAGGCCCAGTTGATTCAGTCTCTCCTCATGTGTCAGTCCTGCTATCCCGGGAATCAATCTGGTGAACCTTCGCTGTACTCCCTCAATAGCAAAAATGTCCTTCCTTAGATTAGGAGAACAAAACTGAACACAATATTCCAGGTGTGGCCTCACCAAGGCTCTGTACAACTGTAGTAAGACCTCCTTGCTCCTATACTCAAATCCTCTAGCTACGAAGGCCAACATGCCATTTGCCTTCTTCATTGCCTGCTGTACCTGCATGCCAAACTTCATTGCCTGCTGTACCTGCATGCCAAACTTCAATGACTGATGTGCCATGACACCGAGGTCTCGTTGCACCTCCCCTTTTCCTAATCTGTCACCATTCAGATAATATTTTGTCTTCCTGTTTTGCCATCAAAGTGGATAACCTCAAATTTACCCACATTATACTGCATCTGCCATGCATTTGCCCACACACCTAACCTGTCCAATTCACCCTGCAGCCTCTTAGCATCCTCCTCACAGCTCACACCACCACCCAGCTTAGTGTCATCTGCAAACTTGGAGATATTACATTCAATTCCTTCGCCTAAATCATTGATGTATATTGTAAATAGCTGGGGCACCCACTGGTTACTGCTTGCCATTCTGAAAAGGACCCGTTTATTCCGACTCTCTGCTTCCTGTCTGCCAACCAGTTCTCTATCCACGTCAGTACATTATCCCCAATACCATGTGCTTTAATTTTGCACACTAATCTCTTGTGTGGGACCTTGTCAAAAGCCTTTTGAAAGTCCAAATACACCACATCCACTGGTTCTCCCTTGTCCACTCTACTGGTTACATCCTCAAAAAATTCTAGAAGATTTGTCAAGCATGATTTCCCTTTCATAAATCCATGCTGACTTGGACCAATCCTGTCACCGCTTTCCAAATGCATTGCTATTTCATCTTTAATAATTGATTACAACATTTTCCCCACTACCGATGTCAGGCTGACCAGTCTATAATTACCCGTTTTCTTTCTCCCTCCTTTTTTAAAAAGTGGTGTTACATTAGCTACCCTCCAGTCCATAGGAACTGATCCAGAGTCAATAGAATGTTGGAAAATGATTACCAATGCATCCACTATTTCTAGGGCCACTTCCTTAAGTACTCTGGGATGCAGCCTATCAGGCCTTGGGGATTTATCGGCCTTCAATCCCATCAATTTCCCTAACACAGTTTCCTGACTAATAAGGATTTCCTTCAGTTCCTCCTTTTCGCTAGACCCTCGAACTCCTAGTATTTCCGGAAGGTTATTTGTGTCTTCCTTAGTGAAGACAGATCCAAAGTATTTGTTCAATTAGTCTGCCATTTTTTTGTTTCCCATTATAAATTCATCTAATTCTGACTGCAAAGGACCTACGTTAGTCTTTACTGATCTTTTTCTCTTCTCTAGAAGCTTTTGCAGTCAGTTTTTATGTTCCCTGCAAGCTTCCTCTCATACTCTATTTCCCCCCTCCTAATTAAACCCTTTGTCCTCCTCTGCTGAATTCTAAATGCCTCCCAGTCCTCAGGTTTGCTGCTTTTTCTGGCCAATTTATATGCCTCTTCCTTGGATTTAACACTATCCCTACCTTTCCTTGTTAGCCACGGTTGAGCTACCTTCCATGTTTTATTTTTACTCCAGACAGGAATGTACAATTGTTGAAGTTCATCCATGTAATCTATAAATGTCTGCCATTGCCTATCCACTGTCAACCCATTAAGTATCATTTTCCAGTCTATCCTAGCCAATTCAACCTCCTGAAATGGCCTCTTACCATCGGCAAGCAGTGGAGTCGAGCGGCCGCCAGCGAAATTCTCGGGGGTGATTTTTCCAGCGGTCCTCACTTTCACCCCGCCGCTGCTGACCCCTCCGAAGTGCGTCATCAAAGCGTGCACTGTCGATCTCCTGCACCAAACTACAAAAATCTTCGGGCCGCCAAGTGGTGCCCACGACAGCTTTTCTGTCGGTGCACTGTGTTGAAAGTGTGTGCGACATGGCTGTGCGGCGGTTATTCAAGGGGAGGGTGCGCTGCCGCAGCTGACAGGACCTCACTAAAATAATCGCAGAGCTCGCAGTGGCCCGCCCCTTTAAATGAAGGGGAGAGATGTGGTGACGCGCACACGCCGTGATGTCATCAGCGCCAGGCTGATGACTGACAGCGGTGGAGACTCCGTCCTGCCTCCTTCTGCCCCTCGAGAGTGCTCACCGCTGCACTTCTGCCCCCATTATGACAGACTTCCGGCCCACTCCAAAAAAAAAATGACAAAGAGCTGACTTTCGTGCAGGAGGTGACCTTATCCGCAGCAATGGAGAAACCACATCAAAAGCGGTGGATGCAACCCGTTTTGGGTGGCACTGAATTTCTATCCCAAAGTGTCAGGCAAACCAATTGTGATTGCCCAAGATAAATAAATGGAGATATAATTGTTTGCAATAATGGGAGATGTAGTCTAATGATTGCCAATTTAGCTCCAATTGTGGAGAATTTAATGCTGTGGGCTTGCATCTTCGAAGAGGTGTGTTGACACAACCTACATTAACTCCATGTTGGACTGAACTGATCAGAGATTTTGTCCCATCAGTGTAGGCTGGATTTGAATTCAGCTGCAAGAGATGAAAAAAGAATATTGCCATCAGGTATATGGAGGAGCAACTACAATTAAGGAAACTTCGTCTTCATACCTTAAATATTTCCAGACCAATTATTCAACTATTGTTAGGCTTTGTGGGGATTAAGTTAGGAATCTGGAACATGATAAGTGTCTATATTGCGCATTCAAGAATCCCTTTAGGTCTGTGCTTTTATGATTTGCAAATGAATACATAAACATCCTAGTAATGTATCAATTCAAGTCAGATTGTAGATGTTTTTTCATTACTAAATCAGTTTAATGTGTTCAAAAGGTCGTCTGATTTTTGACAATCTGAAGAAGGCAATCGCCTACACCCTGACCAAGAACATGGCTGAATTGAGTCCATTCCTTGTCTATATTATCGCCAGTATACCCCTTCCAATTGGTACTATTACCATCCTCCTCATTGATTTGGGTACAGATATTGTAAGTAATCACTAATGATCTAGAATCAGTTATACCAGTCTCTCTCTTTCCTTACCATCGTTGCTGTTTAATGATTGCTTTTTCCTTACTCGATTGAAAATTAATGGGCAGTTTAAGTTTAATTTCAATTACATTTTCCCTTTCACACATTGCATTATTCAGAGAATTGATTCATTGTTTTCAGCCTGCATATTAAAAGAGGGAAGGCTGACTCGAACTTTGGATAATTGAGAAATAGTGGATGCACTTTTACTGTTCAAGCAATATTACAAAAGGCTGTACAATAGGCAGCCTTCCAGGGTTGAAGAGGGAGGTTTGATGGTGCTGGCTGTTTGTGAGAATGACACGATGTGGCGAGGGATCTTAAAAGGGCAGAAGAACCCCAAGCGTGAAAGGAGCTCCTGCATTGTAGGCCTCGGCAGAGACTGAAGCCCACAAACGTAGATGCCTGGGAACCAGATTGGGTGGAAAAGGAGGCCTCTTTCCCTCCTTTTTTGGACATTGGGATCATTGCCCTTGCTACCTCAGAGCGACCACCATCTTCCACCAGACAGTTCCGGGAAGCGATGACAACGGGACGGATGGGAGGGAAATGGGATGGGAAGCTGGGCCCCACCCTTGCCCCCGTTAGCATTTACAATAAATGGGAGGGGAACGGATAGCCAGCAGCGATCCAGGGGAAGGGTGAGGGGACAGAAATTGAGGTTGGGATAAGGAGATGGTGGTCCTCCTCACTGTGCCATTTTCCTACTGATTCTGCTGCTATCCAATTAAAAACAAGGGCATACAATGTGGCCAAAGCTAGTGGGAGGACAGAAGATTGAGAAGTGTTTAACAGCCAACAAAGAATGACTTAAAAAATGATTAAGAAAGGGAAGATAGACTATGAGAGTAAAGTAGCATAAAATATAAAAACAGATAGCAAGAGTTTCTATAGGTATATAAAAAGGAAAAGAGTGGCTTGAGTAAATGTTGGTCCCTTAGAGGACGAGACCGGGAAGTTAGTAATGGGGAACATGGAGATGGCAGAAACTCTGAACAAATATTTTGTCCTGGATCAGTTGTCCTGACTCTGGATTAGTTCCTATCGAGTGGAGGGTAGCCAATGTAACCCCACTTTTTAAAAAAGGAGGGAGAGAGAAAACAGGGAATTATAGACCGGTCAGCCTGACATCAGTAGTGGGTAAAATGATGGAATCAATTATTAAGGATGTCATAGCAGTGCATTTGGAAAGGGGTGACATGATAGGTCCAAGTCAGCATGGATTTGTGAAAGGGAAATCATGCTTGACAAATCTTCTGGAATTTTTTGAGGATGTTTCCAGTAGAGTGGACAAGGAAGAACCAGTTGATGTGGTATATTTGGACTTTCAGAAGGCTTTCGACAAGGTCCCACACAAGAGATTAATGTGCAAAGTTAAAGCACATGGGATTGGGGGTAGTGTGCTGACATGGATTGAGAACTGGTTGTCAGACAGGAAGCAAAGAGTAGGAGTAAATGGGGACTTTTCAGAATGGCAGGCAGTGACTAGTGGGGTACTGCAAGGTTCTGTGCTGGGGCCCCAGCTGTTTACATTGTACATTAATGATTTAGACGAGGGGATTAAATGTAGTATCTCCAAATTTGCGGATGACACTAAGTTGGGTGGCAGTGTGAGCTGCGAGGAGGATGCTATGAGGCTACAGAGCGACTTGGATAGGTTAGGTGAATGGGAAAATGCATGGCAGATGAAGTATAATGTGGATAAATGTGAGGTTATCCACTTTGGTGGTAAAAACAGAGAGACAGACTATTATCTGAATGGTGACAGATTAGGAAAAGGGGAGGTGCAACGAGACCTGGGTGTCATGGTACATCAGTCATTGAAGGTTGGCATGCAGGTACAGCAGGCGGTTAAGAAAGCAAATGGCATGTTGGCCTTCATAGCGAGGGGATTTGAGTACAGGGGCAGGGAGATGTTGCTACAGTTGTACAGGGCCTTGGTGAGGCCACACCTGGAGTATTGTGTACAGTTTTGGTCTACTAACTTGAGGAAGGACATTCTTGCTATTGAGGGAGTGCAGCGAAGGTTCACCAGACTGATTCCCGGGATGGTGGGACTGACATATCAAAAAAGACTGGATCAACTGGGCTTGTATTCACTGGAGTTCAGAAGAATGAGAGGGGTCCTCATAGAAACGTTTAAAATTCTGATGGGTTTAGACAGGTTAGATGCAGGAAGAATGTTCCCAATGTTGGGGAAGTCCAGAATCAGGGGTCACAGTCTAAGGATAAGGGGTAAGCCATTTAGGACCGAGATGAGGAGAAACATCTTCACCCAGAGAGTGGTGAACCTGTGGAATTCTCTACCACAGAAAGTTGTTGAGGCCAATTCACTAAATATATTCAAAAAGGAGTTAGATGAAGTCCTTACTACTAGGGGGATCAAGGGGTATGGCGAGAAAGCAGGAATGGGGTACTGAAGTTGCATGTTCAGCCATGAACTCATTGAATGGCGGTGCAGGCTAGAAGGGCCAAATGGCCTACTCCTGCACCTATTTTCTATGTTTCTATGTTTCTATGTATCAGTCTTTACGGTAGAGGATAGTAACAATATTCCAACAGTGGATAGTCAAGGGGCTATAAGGTGGGAGGAACTTAACACAATCACAATCACTAAGGAGGTGGTACTCAGTAAGATAATGGGACTAAAGGCGGATAAATCCTCTGGACCTGATGGCTTGCATCTTAGCATCTTAAGAGAAGTAACGGCAGGGATGGTGGATGCATTGGTTGTAATTTACCAAAATTCCCTGGATTCTGGGGGAGTCCCAGCAGTTTGGAAAACTGCAAATGTAACTATTTAAAAAAGGAGGCAGACAAAAAGCAGGAAACTATAGACCAATTAGCCTAACATCTGTGGTTGGGAAAATGTTGGAGTACTTTATTAGGCCATTTGGAAAAGCAAAATTCGGTCAGGCAGAGTCAGCATGGATTTATGAAGGGGAAGTCATGTTTGACAAATTTGCTGGAATTCTTTGAGGATATAACGAACAGGGTGGTTAAAGGGGAAGCAGATTAAAGGGATGTGGTGTATTTGGACTTCTAGAAGCCATTTGACAAGGTGCCACATAAAAGGTTACTGCACAAGATAAAAGTTCATGGGGTTGGGGGTAATATATTAGCATGGATAGAGGATTAGCTAATGAACAGAAAACAGAGAAATGGGATAAATGGTTCATTCTCTGGTTGGCAATTAGTAACCTATGGGGTGCCTCAGGGATCAGTGCTGGGACCTCAACTATTTACAATCTATAGTAACAACTTGGAGGAAGGGACTGTGTAACGTAGCCAAGTTTGCTGACGATACAAAGATGGGAGGAAAAGCAATGTGTGAGGAGGACACAAAAAATCTGCAAAAGGACATCGCGAGTGGGCAAAAATTTGGTAAATAGAGTATAATGTTGGAAAGTGTGAGGTCATGCACTTAGGCAGAAAAAAATCAAAGAGCAAGTTATTATTTAAATGGAGAAAGATTGCAAAGTGCTGCAGTACAGCGGGACCTGGGGGTACTTGTGCATGAAACACAAAAGGTTAGTATGCAGGTACAGCAAGTGATCAGGAAGGCCAATGGTATCTTGGCCTTTATTGTAAAGGGGATGGAGTATAAAAGTAGGGAAGTCTTGCTACAGTTGTACAAGGTATTGGTGGGGCCACACCTGGAATACCGCGTGCTGTTTTGGTTTCCATATTTACGAAAGAATATACTTGCTGTGGAGGCAGTTCAGAGAAGGTTCACTAGGTTGATTCCAGAGATGAGGGGGTTGACTTATGAGGAAAGGTTGAGTAGGTTGGGCCTCTACTCATTGGAATTCAGAAGAATGAGAGGTGATCTTATCGAAACGTATAAGATTATGAGGAGACTTGACAAGATGGATGCAGAGAGGATGTTTCCACTGATAGGGGAGACTAGAACTAGAGGGCATAATCTTAGAATAAGGGGCCACCCATTTAAAACTGAGATGAGGAGAAATTTCTTCTCTGAGGGTTGTGGATCTGTGGAATTCACTGCCTCAGAGAACTGTGGAAGCTGGGACATTGAATAAATTTAAGACAGAAATAGACAGTTTCTTTAATGATAAGGTAATAAGGGGTTATGGAGAGCGGGCAGGGAAGTGAACCTGAGTCCATGATCGGATCAGCCATGATCGTATTAAATGGCGGAGCAGGCTCGAGGGGCCATATGGCCTACTCTTGTTCCTATTTCTTATGTTCTTATTTACAAGTTTTGAGTCAGAAAGATCTCTTCCTTTTTATTGCAAGAAACTTTGGCAACATACAAAGTCCTTCGTCTTATTGTGTGATGTACTGAACCCTGTGACATATAAATGCAGCGATTTTTGAATATTACTCAATTACTCAATTCTTATTAACGTTTTGCCTCATCAACAGATCCCGTCCATTTCATTGGCTTACGAGAAAGCTGAAAGAGATATAATGCATGTCCAACCTCGAAACCCCAACAAAGATCGACTGGTGAATTTTCAGCTTGCATCATATTCATATCTGCAAGTTGGTGAGTAGAGAACGTTGTGTCTATTTGTGACCTCCTATTCATTGTACACTGCTAGAATTTTAATGCTATCATCAATACTAAGGTGGTCAGTCCTAACTGTATAATAAGACCGGAAAGGTCATCAAAATATTTCCTGTAATTTTGCATTTCATATTCAATGCATTCTTCTCAAAGTACATATTATGATATTTGTCGGTCTTTTGAGCAATAACTTGATTTAAAGATTTTTATTTTAGCTGGTTTCCTTTTTCAACCGTGCTGGAAACTGTCTTGATATATTTTTTGGTTTGTAAGCTCCTCTCCCCAAGCATTCGAGTCCCTGTCAGACACGGAGAACCTGTAGAGTGGGAGCAGTGAACATTGGAGCTCTGCCTTTGAGTGGCGATTGGTAGGTTTGACATCCAGTCATCTGTCTTCTGGATCTTAAGTAGCTGCACAGGGAGATACTGAGTGGAGGCAGGCTTTAGAGGGGAGGTAAAATTGGATTAAGAGTTTCCAGGAGCTGTTATTGGCCTGCGACTAAGTGACCTGCACTGGCTTGTATTCAATTTTTTTGGTCTTATAGTACTTCTGTGAAGCGCCTTGGGACGTTTTACTATGTTAAAGGCACTGTGCAAATGTAAGTTATTGTTATTGTATTCCCTTAGCAGGTTGGGGGATGATTGAATTGAAGTCTTTAAAATGATAAAGTGATTTGATAGAGAAGATACAGAAAAACTATTTCCTTTGATGGGGGGATTCCAAAACAAGGGGGCACAATTAGAGCTAGGCTGTTCAGGAATGAAGTCGGGAAGCATATTTTCACACAAAGGGTAGTGGAAATCTGGAATTCTCTCTCCAAAATGCTATGGATGGTGGGTCAATTGAATTTTCAAGTCTGAGATTGACAAACTTTTATTACACAAGAATATCAAGGAATATGGATCATAGTCGGGTAAATGGAGTTGAGATAGTGTTCGGCCATGATCTAATTGAATGGCCTATTCATGGTCCTTAAACAAAATCCTCACTCACCACACTTTCACTATATCTGACTATAGCATATAGTAATATATAACAGTATTAATCAACAAAGAAACTAATCGTAGATTATTGGTAAGTATTTTGTCCTTGAACATGTAACCGCGAAGCTCAATAAACGAAATCATGTAGCACCTTCACCAAATACGACAAGCAATTCTTTTTAAATGTGACTATGTGCACAAATATACCATAGAGAATGTGCTTATCCTCACTGGAAAATGTATCTGTTAGCATTTCTGAAGTTTCACCTGGCAAATGAAGCAACTTACGAAAACAAAGAATTGTGAAGAGCAGTGAAATGCTGTTTTACTTTATGAAAACAACATTTGGGATCCTTGATTCTGCTCCTGGAACTAATAAACATCAGAAAAGTTACCTTAAAAAGTGAAAGAAAGTAATGTTTTAAACACATTTTGTATTAATGCAGTCCTTGTCCGGGTATCTGTTTTTGCATGTGGTCTTGTCTTCAATTATATCGTTTTTCTGAACCCAAACTGATTCTCTGATTCTACCTGTATGTACAGGAGTGACACAATCGTTAGGAGGATTTCTCTGTTACTTCACTGTCTTGGCAGACCAAGGCTGGCTTCCTTCAAGGATTCTTGGCATACGTGTAGCTTGGGAAGATACCACTAATAATGATGTTGAAGACAGCTATGGACAAGAATGGGTATGAATTTTGCTCTTTCAGACATCATTTTCAGAGAACTTGCATTTATATAGCAGGTTGTCATATCCTCAGAACATCCCAAAGTGTTTTACAACTAATAAATGACTTTTAGAAGTGCAGTCACTGTTATTTGGCAAGCTTGGCAGATAATTTATGCATGCTTCAGTGTTTATACTAGCCTAAGGCCACTTTGGTTGTTTGTATGTTGACATTAGCTTCCACATGTACACTGATGTCACTTGGCGTTACCTCTCTGGACCTCTCCACTGCCTATATGGGGGATTGCTTGTCCAACATCCAGTCTTGAATAAGCTGCAATTTTCTCCAGTTAAACGTTGGGACGATCAAAGCCATTGTCTTTAGACCCACCACAAATTTCATCTCTGCACTTGGCCACTGTCTCAGGCTGATCCAGTCTGTACGCAACTCCGGCATTCCTTTTGACCCGAGCTGCATTTTCAACCCCATAGCCTCTCCCTCATGAAGACTACTTCCACCTCTGTAACATTGCCCGCCTCCACCCCTACCTCAGTCCACCTGCCCCTGAAATCCTCATCCATGTCTTTGTCACTTCCAGACTCAGCTATTCCTAAACTTTGCTGCCTGGCCTCCCATCCATTACCCTGCATAAGCTTCAGCTCATCTAAAACAGTGCCGCCTGTCATATAGAACTCCACCTAGTAGACTACTGCTGCACCTAGTGGACTACTGTGGTAATGCAACTACTGATGTATAATCATAAATTGCTCATGTGACCAGATCACCTGCCAAGTTTTCAGTAGAGCCACCTTGTAGTCTATGTGTTTATGATGTTGTGAAAAAGATATCACATTGCCCATATCCTATCCTGCACCAAATCCCACTTACCTGCAACCCCTATCTTTGCTAACCTGCATTAGCGTCCAGTCTCCCGATGTTGCCAATATAAAATTGTCATTCTAGGGGGAGAGTTTCTGCTTTTGGAGCAATCGGCGATTCCCAAATTGCACCCAAAATTTCACACGTTTTGAAAAGTGTTCCCCTCCCTCCACCAGTTTTCTCTCAAACTCATTTGTATATCGGTGGCTGCAAAATCTGCCCTGAGCCAACACAATTGGGCAGCATTTTAAAATGTAACTTTAAAAAAAAATGTTTTCAAAAATATTCCTTGATAAATTTAAGAGTAGTAACTTGGTAAAGTTTGATTAAAGCAACTGAAAATGGGTTTATCATAAAAATAAGCATTTTAAAATCACAGCGTCTGTCCACCACCTGTGAGTAACCCGATTTTAAACTACCGAAAATGACTTTAAAAAGTATATATACAGAACTATTTTCTAGTTAACTTGGGGTGCAGTAGTCAATTCCTTAGGACATTTAAATCTCATTCAAAACTTTTCAAAATGGATTTATTAATGTCCTTTCACCCAAAATATCCAGCACAGCCTCTCTGAGCGAGATTGTGGGTTTACTTGCTGCATTTCTTCACAACCTAGTGTTAACAGAGGTAGTGGTAGTGGTGGGCGATGGTTTTTTGTTACGGTTGCTTTTTACACCATTTTTCCAGGGTTTTTGTGAACTTCGGCTAAAATTACGACAGGAGACCGGGGAACCCGTGAGGAAATTCTATCGCAAGTGTCCTCGAACCGAGTACAAAGATGCATTATTCAATATCATTGTCCTTGATCACAAATAATAATGGGGGAAGATTTCCTCTGCATGTTAGATGTAGCAAAAATTGTAAACATATTTGTTGCGAGTTTGGGGTCTGTATCGACTCCGACCCAGTGCTGTCACTCACACTCTGAAATGAGGCACTCTGGGAAAAGATCTCCTTCCCAGGCTGGCTTCTGCCCAAAACACACCTGTAAATGTTCAATTCTCTTTTCCGCAGACCTTTCAGCAGAGGCTGTACGTGGAGTGGACCTGTTACACGGCTTTCTTTGTTGGGATTGTCATTGAACAGCTCGCTGACTTAATCATTCGTAAAACCAGGCGGAACTCGATTTTCCAACAGGGTATATTCGGGTATGGCACTTGATTTTCTGCAGTACTTCTACAGCTTACTTTATTAACTTTATGAAGTGATATCGTGCTTTAAAGCTAACCCTGACTGCTAAACTGTAATTTTTTTCAGGAAGGTGAAAAAAAGAACTGTTGTTTCACATCAAAGAATAGCACAATTATCTGGTGCTTGTGCAGAATTTGTTTCTGAACTTCCCACAACACTCAACTAATTGTTTGACCATGGAGGGGCATTTAGGACATCTGATTGACAACAGTCCCACAATCCTTGACCAAAGGAGATAACATGGATACTAGGAATAGGGACATGGATGCTGGGAATAGAGTTGGGAAGCTAAATGTGGGAGTAATTTTGTCGTTTAAAGTTTCTGGGGAGCATTTGTGCCTCCCGTTAGCACTCCTGGGGGGCTAGAATGCCTTACCGCCCGGGTTCAACGCTGGCATTGACTCCCACCATATTGGGCGTGGTGGTGCTACGGCGTTGCACCCCGATCTCCTGCGCCCAGAGATCGTGACGTCTTCGCCGTGCACATCGCCCCATTAGCGCCCGGCGCTGAAGTTGGCTTTGGCGCATTGTAGCAGCTCCGGGCGATAACGGTGACAGCTTCAAGGAACGCCTACTGGGCGGCCGGCCGCTACCAGGTGAAAATCAAAGGGGAGGTGTGGCCAACCGATGGAAAAAAGCCTCACTTTTTCGTTGCCGCGCCGGATACAGTTTCTTCACGGGGTCGGGGCTGCGATCGCTCAGCCCGGCACTCTGCTCAAGTGCAGGGCAGATTGCGCGGCACCCCCCACTCCACGGGGGTCCAGGTAGGTGAGTTCTTCTTTGGCAGTGTATGCGGCTTGGGCCCTTCCCTTTAATTGAGCGAAGAGCCTCTCCGACGGGGCAGCGCCTGCCCACCAAGTACGTAGCGTGCCGAGGCGTGCGCCCCACTGCTGCCCCAGGAAGGAAGTGGAGCGCTTGATTTAGCTCTCCACATTTATCGAGTGGGACGGGACTAAAACGCCTGGTGCAAAGTTTCACGCCTCCCGGATGTTATCGCGCCACCAGAATTTTGAGACCTCTGTACCTATAATTTTCTGTTTGTATTTTCTAGAAATAATGTGCTGTGGATAGGTCTTCTCTCTCAGGTTGGAATTGCTTTTATCCTTTGCTATTGTCCTGGGATGCGAGATAGCCTTCACTTCATCGGGCTCAGGTGAGGAATTCACACTCGAAAATATTGTAGAATCACACTCAGTAATTATATTTAAACAATGTGTTTGCCGTATTGCTCAGGAAAGATATCTTGATAAGTGCGCAGGAAACGCTGAACCAGACGTTAGAATATTTTAGATTCGTGTTATCCACTTTGGGAGGAAAAATAAAAAAGCAAATTATTATTTAAATGGGGAGTGAATACAAAATGCTGCGGTACAGAGGGATCTGGGGGTCCTTGTACATGAAACTCAAAAAGTTAGCGTGCAGGTACAGCAAGTAATTAGGATATACTTGCATTGGTAGCTGTTCAGAGAAAGTTCACTAGGTTGATTCTGGAGATGAGGGGGTTGACTTATGAAGATAGGTTGGGCCTATACTCATTGGTGTTCAGAAGAATGAGAGGTGATCTTATCGAAACATATCAGATAATGAGGGGGCTCGACAAGGTGGATGCAGAGTGGAAACTAAAACTAGGGGGCATAGTCTCAGAATAAGGGGCCGCCCATTTAAAACTGAGATGAGGAGAAATTTATTCTCTGAGGGTTGTAAATCAATGAAATTCTCTGCCCCAGAGGGCTGTGGATGCTGGGTCATTGAATATATTTAAGATGGAGATAGACAAATTTTTGAGCGATAAGGGAATAAAGGGTTATGGGGAGCGGGTGGGGAAGAGGAGCTGAGTCCATGATCAGATCAGCCATGATCTTATAGAATAGCGGATCAGGCTCGAGGGGCCTGGTGGCCCACTCCTGCTCCTATTTCTTACGTTGTTATGTTCTTATGAAAGCAAATGGAATGTTGGCCTTTATTGCAAGGGGGATGGAGTGAAAAAGTAAGGAAGTCTTGCTACAACTGTACAGGGTGTTAGTGAGACCACATCCAGAGTACTGCGTCAGTATTGGTCTCCTTATTTAAGGAAGGATATACTTGCATTGGAGGCAGTTCAGAGAAGGTTCACAACGTTGATTCCTGAGATGAAGGGTTTGTCATATGAAGAAAGGTTGAGCAGGTTGGGCCTATACTCACTGAAGTTTAGAAGAATGAGAGGTGATCTTATTAAAATGTATAAGATTCTGAGGGGGCTTGACAGGGTAGATGCAGAGAGGATGTTTCCCCTCGTGGGGGAATTTAGAACTAGGGGGCATAGTTTCAGAATAACGGGTCGCCCATTTAAAACGGAAATGAGGAGGAATTTCTTCTGAGGGTCGTGAATCTTCAGAATTCTGTACCCCAGAGAACTGTGGAGGCTGGGTCATTGAATATATTTAAGGTGAAGATGGACAGATTTTTGAATGATAAGGGAGTCCAGGGTTATGGGGAGCGGGTGGGGAAGTGGAGTTGAGGCCAAGATCAGATCAGCCATGATCTTCTTGAATGGCAGAGCAGGCTCAAGGGACCAGATGGCCTACTCCTGCTCCTATTATGTTCTTATTTGGCAGTAATATTACCAGCTAGAAAACAATGTGGTGATAAGAACTGGATAAATTATCAAAGGAAATTCTCGATGAATTAATGGGCCCAAGTTTCGAGCCGCGCCTAGAATGGCGCAGTCCCGAACTGGACGCCCGTTTTTTGCGCCACAAAGTGCGCCTAAAAAAACCCTCCAGATTCTCCACCTCCCTGCAGGTCCTCTGGCCCTCGGCGCAGCGCAGCACGAGCTGTAGGGGGCGGAACCAGGTCCCTGCGCCGAAAACAGTGCCGGGACCGCTGCACATGCGCGCTACAGTGGGCGCGCAAGTGCAGTAGCTCCAGGCGCCCGAAACTGTGTGGGAGGGGCCCGAAGCACGCAGCCCCTAGCCCTGGCCGAATGGCCTCACTGGGGCTGCATGAATAAGGCTCCTCCCACGGCCAGCTCCTGCTTCCTACCGACCCGACTCGACTCCCGCTTCCTGCCTCCGGACCGGAATCGACACCCGCTCCACCCCCCACCCCCCCCGTCTCTGGACCGGACCCGACACTCGTTCCCCCCCCCCGCCCCTGGACCGGACCCGACACCTGCTTCCCCCCACCCCCCCGCCCCCGGACCGGACCCGAAACCCGCTCCCCCCATCTGCCCCCGGACTGGATCCAACATGACCTCCCTCCCCCCGACCTGACCTCCCTCTCCCTCCCTCCCTCCCCCCCGACCCGAACCGACCTCCTTCCCACCACCCCCCCGACCCGACCCAACCCAACGCCACCTACCTGTAAATCTGGTGCTGGGGCCCGGCCCGGCTCGTTCAGCCTCCTTCCCCCCCCCAATCTCCTCCCCCCCCCAATCTCCTCCCCCCCCCCAATCTCCTCCCCCCCCCCAAATCTCCCCCATCCCTCCCTCTGCTCCCCCCCTCTCTCCCTCTCTCCCTCTACCCCCTTCCCTCGCTGTCAGAAACACAGACACTGGCAAACAGAGAGTGAGAGACACACACAGACAGACAGAGAGATAGAGACACTGACAGAGACACACTTGGGGGGGGGGGGGGGGGCATCCCAGCACGCTGTTGGAGGGCTCCCGGTGCTACAGTCAGTAAGTAGAACATGTTTTATTTATTAATTTTTTTTGATTGATTTATTGGTTGATTTATTGATGTTTTTATCATTTATTATTGATGATGGCTCTTTATTTGTAAAACTGAAGTGTTTAATGTTTGTAAACTTCCCTTTAAACCCCCCTCCCATTCCCTACGCCTGATTTGTAACCTACGCCTGATTTTCTAAAGTGTAGACAAGGTTTTTTCGAGCGTACAAAAATCTTCACTTACTCCATTCTAAGTTAATTTGGAGTAAGTTTTCACTGCCGAAACTTTGAAAACAGGCGTAAGTGGCCGGACACGCCCCCTTTTGGAAAAAAAAATTCTGTTCCAAAGTAAAACTGTTCTAACTGACTAGAACTGGAGCAAACTTAATGCCGAGAATTTGAATTTCTAAGATACTCCGTTCTACACCAGTTGCTCCAAAAAATCAGGAGCAACTGAGGCCGAAACTTGGGCCCATAGTCACTGCTAACAGGGTGACATTTTAAGTAAATAAAGCTCTCAACCCGTTCTTTTCCAGCAGTATAGATTTCACCAGCTGCTGAGCTGAGGGATCTTTACTTCATGAAGATTTGAGAATGATCTCAGTGGGCCACTATTAGCACCAAAATTTGGTTTAACATCTTTCATATTGTGCCTTATAAATTCTGATATTTAAACAGACATTGTGGGCTGCAGATTTGCGATTTTTCAGTTCTCACTGATAATAAAGTTGTACAAAAAAAGCAAACTTCACATCTGTAATGGTTGGTGCTTTTCCATCGTAAAACTGCCAGAGCAATAGATGACAGGCCCTAAACTTAATATCGGAACAGGATTAGGCCATTCAGCCCCTCCCAACATTCAATTAAATCATGGCTGATCTGTATCTTAACAAAAATCTAACAATCTCCCTTTTGAAATTTTCAGTTGATCGAGCCTCAGTAGCTTTTTGAGGGAAGCAAGTTCCAGATTTCCACTACCCTTTAATAAGAAATAAATCGAGGGAATCAATCGATCGGAGTTGGAACAATTTTTAGAATTTTCTAATTTTACAATCATTGGCCCCAAGTTTCCACATGATTTGCTCCTGATTTTTAGGAGCAACTGGTGTAGAACGGAGTATCTTAGAAATCGGAATTCTCGTCATTTAGTTTGCTCCAGTTCTAGTCAGTTGGAACAGTTTCACTTTGGAACAGAATTTTTTTTCAAAAGGGGCGTGTCCGGCCACTTACGCCTGATTTCAAAGTTTCGTGAGTGAAAACTTACTCCAAACTAACTTAGAATGGAGTAAGTGAAGATTTTTGTACACTCGAAAAAATCTTGTCTACACTTTAGAAAATCAGGCATAGGTTACAAATCAGGCATAGGGAATGGTGGGGGAGGGGGGTTTAAAGGGAAGTTTACAAACATTAAACACTTCAGTTTTACAAATAAAGAGCCATCATCAATAATAAATGATAAATACATCAATAAATCAACCAATAAATCAATCAAAAAAAATTAATAAATAAAACATGTTCTACTTACCGACTGCAGCACCGGGAGCCCTCCAACAGCGTGCTGGGATGCCCCCCTCAGTGTGTCTCTGTCAGTGTCTCTATCTCTCTGTCTGTCTGTCTGTCTGTCTGTGTGTGTCTCTCACTCTCTGTTTGCCAGTGTCTGTGTTTCTGACAGCGAGGGGAGGGGGAGGAAGGGGGTAGAGGGAGAGAGGGGGGAGGCAGGCAGAGGGGAGCGAGGGGGGGACAGGGGGAGGGGAGGGAGGGAGGCAGAGGGGGAGGGAGGGAAGGGGGAGGGATGGGGGAAGAAGGGGGAGGGAAGGAGAAGGGGAAGGGGGGGAGGAGAAGGGGAAGAGGGGAAGGGGAGGAGGAGGGAAAGGGGAAGGAGGGAGGAGGAGAAGAAGAGGAAGGGGGGAGGAGGAGGAGAAGGGGAAGGGGGGGAGGAGGAGAAGGGGAAGGGGGGGAGGAGGAGAAGGGGAAGGGGGGAGGAGGAGAAGGGGAAGGGGGGAGGAGGAGAAGGGGAAGGGGGGAGGAGGAGAAGGGGAAGGGGGGAGGAGGAGAAGGGGAAGGGGGGGAGGAGGAGAAGGGGAGAGGGGAGAGGAGGAGGGAAGGGGAGGGGGGAGGAGGAAAAGGGAAGGGAAGGGGGAGGAGAAGGGGAAGGGGGGGAGGAGAAGGGGAGGGGGGGAGGTGGGCGAGGTGGGGAGGGGGGGAGAGGAGGGGAGGGGGGAGGGAAGGGGAAGGGGGAAGGAGAGGGGGGGAGGGAAAGGGAAGGGGGAGGAGAGGGGGGGAGGGAAAGGGAAGGGGGGGAGGAGAGGGGGGAGGGAAAGGGAAGGGGGGAGGGAAGGGGAAGAGGAGAAGGGGAGGGGGGAGAAGGGGGGGAGGAGAAGGGGAAGTGGGGGGAGAGGAGAAGGGGAAAGGGGGGGAAGAGGAGAAGGGGGGAGAAGGGTAAAGAGAAGGGGGGAGAAGGGGAAGGAGAGGGGGGGAAAGGAGAAGGGGGGGCAAAGGAGAAGGGGGGAAAGGAGAAGGGGGTGGGTGGGAAAGGAGAACGGGGGGTGGGAAGGAGAAGGGGGAGGGAGGTTGAACGGGCCGGGCCCAGCCGAGCTCAAGACTTCGGGCAGGGCCCGTCCCCAGCACCAGATTTACAGGTAGGTGGCGTTGGTTCGGGTCGGGGTCGGGGGGGGATCGGAGGGAGGTCAGTTCGGTTCGGGTGCTGGGGGGTGGGGAGGGAGAGAGAGGTCAGGTCCAGTCCGGGGGCGGCGGGAAGCGGGAGTCGGGCGGTGTCGGTGTCAGGGTCGGGAGGAAGCAGGAGCTGGGCGTGGGAGGCAGCCTTATACACGCAGCCCCAATGAGGCCATTCGGCCAGGGCTAGGGGCTGTGTGCTTCAGGCCCCTCCCACACAGTTTTGGGTGCCTGGAGCTACTGCACATGCGTGCCCACTGTAGCGCGCATGTGCAGAGGTCCCAGCACTGTTTTCAGCGCAGGGACCTGGCTCCGCCCCCTACAGCTCGTGCTGCGCCACGCCCGACTCCAGAGGACCTGCAGGGAGCCAGAGAATCTGTAAGTTCTTTTTAGGCGCACTTTGTGGCGTGAAAAACGGGTGTCCAGGAGTGGTGTACATAGGTCTTGTGCTCAATGCCTGACTGCACCTGTACATAGAGTTAGAAATGGTGCACCTCGAAGTTAAATAACACCATTACATTAAAGTTAAAAATGTACTTTTAATATTTTAAGTTGATCATGGACAGAGAATGAAGCAGATGACAAAAATTATGTTTTGAGTGATTCACTATTGTAGAAATGAGTCCAATATGTTTAGTTACTCGGAATGTTTTCTAATATTAAATCTTTTTACTCTTTTCAGGCCTCAGTACTGGTTTGTGGCCGTGCCTTTTGCAATTGTAATTTTTGTATACGATGAAATCCGTAAATTCTTCATTCGCAGGTACCCCGGAAGTAAGTCTTTACTAAAGCTAGCTCTCAATTTTTTACTTTTTGAGTGCAAATGACAAAGGAATTTGTGGCAAATACTCCTGGCACCATACAACAGGGAAAGAGTGGACAAATTGAAAAGCAACTGAGTTAGAATTTTACACTGAGTTGGTGCTGCTGAAGAGAGAGAGCCCCTTTGACCTTGCTCTCGCTGACCCCGAACAAAGGCCTGAGCTTCATCCCCTTACGCCCCCACCTCAATGAATTTTGAGCTCGGCACAATGCTGGGCTCTTTTTCCACCGCCATCGCCTCTGTACCCACTTCTTCAGCCAGGAGTCTTCCCCCTGCACAGCTGACCCGTTCTCCTGTTTCCGAATTCTCACTCTACCTGGACCCCTCCCTCTGGCCTCTTACCCTCTCTAGATCGTTTCATTGCGAACTGCTGGCGTGACATTCGCTGTCTCAATTTCTCTGCTTCCCTCACTCACTCCAACCTATCTCCCTCTGAACTTGCAGCACTCCGTCTCTCAGATCCAACCCCAGCATTGTAATTAAATCTACTGACAAGGGTGGCGCTGTTGTTGTTTGGCGAACTGATCTCTACCTTGTAGAGGCTGAACGCCAACTCCCTGTCACCTCCTCCTCCCTCCCCCTGGACCATGACCCCACTACCGAACATCAAGACATCATTTCTCAGACCATCACTGACCTCATCTCCTCTGGAGATCTTCCCTCCACAACCTCATAGTTCCCCAACTCCGCACAGCCCACTTCTACCTCCTTCCCAAGATCCACCAACTGGACTGCGCTGGTCGACCTAACATTTCAGCCTGTTCTTGCCCCACGGAACTGATTTCTTTCTATCTCGACTATTTTTTCTCCTCTTATCCAGTCTTTTCCCACTCACATCTGTCTCTCTTCCGATGCCCTCTGCCACTTTAACAGTTTCCAGTTTCCTGCCCCAAACTGTCTCCTTTTCGCTATGGATGTCCAATCCCTCTATACTTCCATCCCCCACCAGGCTGGCCTGAGGGCGTCCGCTACTTCCTGGAGCAGAGGTCCAACAGTCCACATCCACCACCACCCGTTTCCTGCTCTCGCCCTGAACTAGAAAATTTCATTCACCTTGCGTCCAATTTCCACCCTTCCCACCTTCACATGGTTCACCTTCGACTCTTCCCTTCCCTTCCTCAACTTCTCTGTCTCCATTTCTGGGGATAGGCTATTGACAAAAAGTCACTTTCAGCCCACTGACTCCCACAGCTACCTGGCTACCCATCCCGCTTCTTGTAAGGACCCCATTCTATTTTCCCACTTTCTCCATCTCCGTTGCATCTGTTCTGACGACGCCACCTTCTATACTAGTGCTGCTGATATGTCTTCCTTTTTCCTCAATCGAGGATTCCCATCTACCGTGGTTGACATGGCCCTCGACAATGTCTGTTCTATTTCCCGCACTTCTGCTCTCACCCCTTCCCCTCCCTCCCAGAATCACGATAGGGTTCCCCTTGTCCTCACCTTTCACCCCACCAGCCTTCACATTCAATGGATCATTCTCCGCCATTTCTGCCACCACCAGTATGATCCCAGTACCAAACACAACTTCCCCTCCCCTCCCCTTTCAGCATTGTGAAGGGACCGCTCCCTCCGCGACACCCTGGTCCATTCCTCAATCACCCCCAAAACCTCCTCCCTTTCCCATGGCACTTTCCCATGCAAACGCAGGAGATGCAATCACCCCCTTTTACCTCCTCCCTTCCCACTGTCCAGTGCTCCAAACACTCCTTCCAGGTGAAACAGTGATTTACTTGTACTTCTTTCAATTTAGTATGCTGTATTCGCTGCTCACGATGTGGTCTCCTCTACACTGGGGAGACCAAACGCAGATTGGGTGACCACTCTGCAGAACACCTCTGTTCAGTCCATAAGTGTGACCCTGAGCTTCCAGTCACCTGTCACTTTAATTCTCCGCTCCACTCCCACTCTGATCTCGCCATCCTCGGACTCCTACACTGCTCCAATGAAGCTCAATGTAAGCTCGACTCGAGGAATAACACCTCATCTTTTGTTTAGGCACTTTACAGCCTTATGGACTCAATATCGAGTTCAATAATTTCAGACAGTAACCCCTGTACCTATTTTTTTTTAGTACATATTTAAAAAAATATTTTTTTCTGTTTTTTTGTCTCTTTCCCATGACAGCTGTTGATGATTCTGCCATTTCCATTTACAGCCTATCTAGATTCATCATTTGTTTTTTTAGCATGCTCCATTACCACTCTATCTTGCCTTGCACCATCATCCCTTTTGTCTCTAATCTCTCCTGCCTTCCATCCTATCACAGACCTTCCCTTTGTTCTTTCCTCCCCTCCCCCCTTCCCCTGCTCCTATACTTGCTTAAAAACCTGTTACATCTCTAACCTTTCCCAGTTCTGACGAAGGGTCATCAACCTGACGTTAACTCTGTTTCTCTCCACAGCTGCTGCCTGACCAGCTGAGTATTTCCAGCATTTTCTGTTTTTATTTTAGAACTTTATACTAGTGACTTTTTGCTAAATTCTTGGTTTTTTAATTTTCATGGTAGGATATTCATCCTCAGCTGGAAATCATATAATCTGTGAATCGGATAAACTGACCTCTCTGCTCACGATTTCAATCCCGGCTCTTATTCAGCACTTCAAGTGGCTGTTCACAAAATTGACCCTGATATTTGATCCTAAAATCACATTGCAGTTCTTTCTTTAATGATTTCTTCATCACTTTTTATACGGGGAGATTTTGTGAAAGTTTGCCAATTAAATGATGTCCTGATTCTTCCTCGTCTATGATGTAGGAATGGATAGTCCATCATCCAAAAGGGGGGAGTTTGCAGCAGCCTCTCAAAGTGGCGTAATGAGCTACGTGATGCTCCATAGGCCCATAGTGATACAAGGCCTAATTCTGTAATCCCTCCTTAACCTTCTTTCTTCACAGTGCCCTTACTAACTCATGTTCCACACAGGAAATGTTTTTCAGGCTTGTTACTCTTATTCTAGTTTAGTCACGTAGAAGTGCATTTTCTGAGGCTCTGTCAACAGTTTAGAAGTTGGTAGGGTTTGGAAAATAAAGCCTGCGGCACGACCAGTTTCCAGGCTAGCATTATCTTTGGAGCAAGTATTATGCTGCGCTAAAAGCGGGTTGTCATTCCTGTTGTATAATCACGTGAAGGAAGGCCGATTCCTGAGGGTGTAGGGGCCTAAGGAGGGTGCCCGACAGTGCATGGGATCATGTAAACGTGGTCCCTTTTGCTGAATTTCCCAACTACGGACACGTGCTCGGCCAGGGTTTGCTACTTTCATAAGTTGAAATGGGCCCATCAGGGCTCTTAGGATCTGACTCGCTCAAGCAAGCTTCCTAAGAGTAGGTATTGTGTCCGACAGGTTTGACTGCAATTTTGCCACTTGTATCAGTTGCTTTTTTCAGACTTTGAGCATTGTTGGGGGACTTTTGCTTTTGGGGCATTTATTTCTTGCCGGAACATAAATCATGCCTTACAAAAGTGTCCACATTCCTGGACGTGCTAAGGTTTTATCTGTCAACAGACAAATCTTTTAATTCAGTTCGATTTATTGCATGTAATTAGGAAATCATGATAGTCTTGATATTTAAATTCTTGGATAATTCTCTTATTCGAACGTGATTGTTACAGGTTGGTGGGACAGGAACATGTACTATTGAAGATCTTCTTGTGATTCTACATGCAACCTCGTCACCATTGGACTGAAGATCTCGCGTGTGGCTATAAAACAGAGAAGACGAGGTCTAGCCAGCTATAACAAACAAACAAGCATGTGGAGGAAGGGAAGAATCACCACTCTGTTATACAAACATTAAAACCACGTAGAATTTTCTCTTTACTATATTTTGCTTCTACATAACTGTAAAGTTGGAGAGCAGCAATTTTGGTGTTTTACAGTTGGAGAGATTCCAGTTTAAATACCAAATAGTTGCTGGTTACTCAACTCTACCAGTTCTCTAGAAGCAACTCAGGTTTAGGTCTAGTGTAAAAAAAAATTCTCCTATTGAATCAATCGAAAATGAAAGCTTTGAATATATTCTATTGTGCTTTTACTTCACAATTTTATACTCGGCACAGTGTAGGATTATGGTGAAAATAAAGCACTCTACAATAAACTTGGGGGGGGGCAGAAGAAAGATAACCAAGAAGGTCTGAACCTGTGGGAGACGTGGGCCCGTGGGGGACATGGGGAAGTGGGCCTGTGGGGGCGAGGGCCCGTCCGTGGGGGATGAAGGGAAGTGGGCCTGTGGGGAACGTGGGCCTGTGGGCAATGTTCTTGTACAAACACTTAAGTGATTTTTAACATTTCTATTTTAATGGTTTAAGTAGACAGCTTTGAGTGTGCTTCCCTGATCGAGGTGTTGGGGTATTCTGGTACCTCCCATGGGGTGAAGTACTCTGTTTACCTGCCAAACAAAATATGGGGAGAAGCATTACCTTACAGGAAAGAAACATCATATTTATATCACAAAGCTTCAGTAAAACAATAGCGACTATTACAAATCAACATACACATGGCCATTCTTCATTCTCCAATGAAATTTCCCCTCACAGTTCCATGCATCATGTATCAGCCTTGGCTCAATGGTAGCACTCTCACCTCTTTCTGAGTCAGAAGGTTTTGGGTTTAAGCCCCACTCCAGAAACTAGAGCACATAATCTAGGCTCACACCTCAATGCAGTACTGTGGGAGTGCTGCATTGTCGCAAGTATTTTTGGATGAGAGTCTAAACTGAGGCCCAGTCAGCTGGACATAAAATATCCCATGGCACTATTCGAAGAAGAGCAGGGGAATTCTTTCAGTGACCAATATTTATTCTGAACCACCATCATTAAAACTACATCTGGTCATTTATCTTACTGCTGTATGTGGGACCTTGCTGTGCATAAGTTGGTAGCTGTGTTTCCGACATTGCAACAGTGACTTAACTTCAATTTGCTGTAAAGCACCGGGATGTACTGAGGTCATGAAAAGTACTTCAGAAATGCAAGTTCTGTCTTTCTATTATATACACTATTTCCTGGTTGAGAAGGTGGCCGTAATGTTTCTGACCTCTGCCAATGCTGTTTTATGCTGAATGAGTAGAAGCTGTTGGTGAGTGGCCTAGGTTGCCCAGCCCATCACTTCTGGCTTCTGTATATAGAAGTACGAAAGAACTTGCATTTATTTAGCAACTTTCACATCCTCGGACCTCTCAAAGCATTTAACAGCCAATGAATTAACTTTTTCAAAATGTGGCCATTGTTGTTGCATAGGCCAAAGTAGCAGCCATCTTGTACAGAGCAAGGTCCGCAAACAGCCAGAGATAACTGATCAATGACACTGTTTTTAGTGGAGTGGTTGATTATCGAAACAAACCTGTCTACAGGGTGGTCAGTGAGGACGATATTAGTTTATGTTTAATATATTAGTTTATGTTTAATATACTAGTTTCTGTTTAGTTTGACCTGAAGCCATTGTAGTAAATGAGATTCCTTACCATCTGTGGTGGATGAGAGAGAGGGTGATGGCGATGGAGACTTTTTGTGCAGGGTCTTTGCTTTTCCTCGGGACCGACTTCGAGAGTCCAGACGGGCTCCTAGTTTAGCTTTTGGAAAGGGGAAACAAAGGGAGATTTGAATTTCTCCCCAACCCAGGCTGGCTGTAACTGATCTAAGTGTCGGGATTTTACTTTCATTAATAAACCACCTACTATTCCAGCAGTGGTGAAACACAGACCTAAACAGGCAGGGGTATCTCAAACACTGACGTAAGGTGACAGTGGTTTAGGCTTTTCAGACAAAAGATGATTTATCACCTCTAATTATTGGAGAAATCAAACTGTTTGGAGACTATGATGGAAAAATAAGAGACATCCGAGCCTTTTCGGAGCTGATTTTTAGGCGGCTAGTCACCTTTTGATTGTTCCCATGGCACTTTTCGAATGAGAGATTCGAGAAGCTGGGATTGTTCTCCTTGGATTAGAGAAGGTTATGGAGAGATTTATTAGAGGTGTTCAAAATTATGAGGGGGTTTTGATAGCATAGGTAGGGAGAAATTATGTCCGCTGGCAGGCGGGTCCATTACCTGTGAACACAGATTTCAAATAATTGGCAAAAAAGCCAGAGGTGAGGAGAGAAAATTTTTTACTCAGCGAGTTACAACCTGGAATGTATTGCTGAAAGAGTGATGGAAGCAGATTCAATAGTAACTTTCAACAGGGATTTGGATCTCTACTTAAATCGAAAAAATTGCAGCATGGTGAACATCCCTGCTTAATGAACAAATATCCTAACACCAGATGTTTTCCGAATCTGCTGCTGCCCCAACAGGCTGGGTCCTTTAGTTGTTGCTTACATGGCAGTTTGTACATATTAGCTGTAAAATTGATTAGTGTGATATATTTATTGTTTTCATTCTCATTCTCTACGCTGATAAGCAGAGTTGCTTTTCTTAATCCCCATATGAGGAATCAAAACTGAGAGTCCTTTTTGACCTACCTAAAAATTTGGAATTGACAATATTATCATCGTTCAGTAATGGTATATAAACTGGCATGGAGTCGTTGGCAGGCTCTAGAAGATACAGAAATGCACACTTGGTGACGAACAATTTTCTAAGGCATGCAGTTAAATAATTGTAGTTCTTAAACATTCTTCCTTCTGTAGCTCATTGCTTTCCTTCTCCAGTTGGGAAGTCAGATGGTCTGGATCAGGGGTGGCCAGGGTGCCCATGTGCCACTCTGTCCCAGTCACCAGGGCTAAGTACATTACAGGATTAAAAAAAAGAAAGATAGACTTGGATTTATATAGCACCTTTTACGGCCACCGGAAGTCACAGCCAATGAAGTAGTTTTAGAGTGTAGTCACTGTTGTAATGTAGGAAACGCGGCAGTCAATTTGCGTACAAGCAAGCTCCCACAAACAGCATTGTGATAATGACTAGATAATCTGTTTTTGTTATGCTAATTGAGTAATAAATATTGGCCAGCACACTGGGGATAACTCCCCTACTCTTCTTCAAAATAGTGCTGTGGGATCTTTTGCGTCCACTTGAGAGAGCAGACAGGGTCTCATCCGAAAGTCAGTCCCTCCAACAATGCAGCACTCCCTCAGCACTGCACTAGAGTGCCAGCCTAGATTTTTGTGCTCTAGTCCCTGGAATGAGACTTGAACTCACAACCTTCTGACTCAGAGGTGAGAGTGCTACCCACTGAGCCACAGCTGACACCTGATAAGTGTAGGTTCCTCTTTCTTCCATCTCAGAAATAGATGCTACCTGAAATTCTACTAGCCCATATTATCTTTCAGCTTTACCTTGCTGTAAAACTGAAACATCAGTTTGCAAGTAACATTAGGTTGTTTTACCTCTGTAGCTCCCATACTTTACTGCTGCTTTTTCTGCTTTCATGTGCATCAGGTCCTTTGCGACTGATAGCTATTCCCTCAAACCCCTTTTTGAAAGTCCATATACACAACATCAACTGCATTTCTTTCAACAATATTATTTCCTCAAGGAGCACTATAAAATATTCAGATAGGAATGACTCCACCTCATTCTAAGTGAGTATTAACTTTACTCTTTATAATGGCCTCTAGAAGCTCACCCACTTGGGTTGACTGGTCCATATGCAGTTTCCGGTTTATTTTAGAGGAACCTACTTACTATTCACACCAAGAAGAATGTAAACCTCTCGTTCAGTCAGGATCTCAGAAGCGTAGCAATGTTTGTTTTGCAATAGATTCTTCACCTGCCCACTCTCATCCGCTAGATCAACCTCGGCTGAAATGCAGGCACAACAGACCCATGTCAATATAGAAATCACTAGCTTCTTCCCACAATTCCGCAGATTTCTTACATTCATTTATAAAGAAGTAGAATGAACTATTTCTCTAAAATCATGTGTTATTTAAGCTTTGGATAGCTGACATCACAATATTTTCTTTCCCATTCCATCTCCAAGCTCATATTTTACTTTCTTGTTACTTTAAAAAAATATTTGTTCGCTTACCTTCTTTCTCCAACCTCCATTTTGGAAGTGGAAGCTAGTTTTAGAAATGTGGTTTTCACTGGCTGGCTCCTGCCATTGGCTTTTCAGCTAATTGGAAGCCTGGAATATTTATACTTGTTATATTACTCTTTGGTGATTTGTTAACACACCACAACAGCAGGAAGATGATCTGCCAATAAGGATACTCATTAGCTAATGGGTGGGTTGATTACATAGAATTAACAGCACAGCAACAGCCCATTCAGCTGCACTGGTCTGTGCTGGTGGTTAAGCTTCGTGGGAGTCGCCTCCCAACCTACTTCAGCTAACCCTATCAACATGCCGTTCTAATCCTTTCTCCTTCGTGTACATATCTAGCTTCTCCTTAAATGCATCTATGCAATTCGCCTCTAGTACTCCATGTGGTACCAAGTTCCACATTCTAATCATTCTCTGGGTAAAGAAGTTTCTCTTGAATTACCAATTGGATTTATTAGTGACTATCGTATATTGATGACTCCTAGTTTTGGACTCCCCACAAGTGGAAACACCTCTACTGCTGGGGTTATCCCACTTGTCCATCGAACTTCGGCAGAAATGGCCAAGGAAGCCTCTGGAAAAACTCGGCTTATGCTATTTTCCAGAGTTTTTATGGCTGTTCCACCAAGGTTCAAACAAACAAGCGGGAGAACCCTATAGAAATTCAACCCTTATTTATCATCACATTACAAGCTGCACTGAAAGTTCTTACAATCGATTTTACATTGTAGTCTCTTGCGCACATAAGAACATAAGAAATAGGAGCCGGAGTAGGTCATTTGGACTCGAGCCTGCTCCGCCATTCAATAAGATCATGGCTGATCAGATTTTGGCTTCAACTCCATTTCCCTGTCCCCTTCCTACTCCAGCTCTCACTCAAGGAACTTTGATAATTACAATGAGAACAAATAAATAATACATTTAAACGAAAAGATTGGACAGAATGAACTTTTGTTTTGAGTGGATCTTTTCTGCCTAGCATTTCTTTTCTCCCATTCTATCTTCTGGATTTCCCCACGATCCCTGGCAAAGAAAGTAAGTGCAAACCCTACTTCTCGGCCTCTGTTCATCCTGCCCCAGAATCAGCTTCTAGGTGGTACACTAAAGTGGTAGAGAGCAACAGATTTTCCTGCTGATCTATATTTTCCGTCCCCAAAGAATAATATTTGACCTTTGCCCTGCCCATCCTTGACCACATGGCTGAGATTGAGAATTCATTATGTGGTGTTAGTGACATGAACCTTCACCCCTTCACTGATCATTTGTTGACCATTGTGTCAACCTATATTTTATTTCAATGTGGAAACCATGCAACGTATATCCCAGCACACTTGTATCAATTTTTAAAAACATGCGCCACTATCCATAAAGAGCCGCAACATTCATACACTGTAAATTTTTGACATGCAAATGTTATGTATATTGTGTCAATGTTGGGCCAAAGAGCAATAGTCAACATATGAGTGTATTAGTAGCGCAATCATTACAAATAGAGCCACTTGCTACCTATACTTAGGGGACCTTTTTTCTTTGGTGAAATGAGAGATGTGCAAAGTTGCAACTTTGGGTAGTTTCTCTTACCTTCAGTCTCATAGTGACAGTTCTGTTTGATGCAGTCCAGCAAAATCTGGGTCTTACAGTATGTATTGAAGAGAGCATGTTCATTATCTGCAGTGAACATGCACATGGTTACATCATTAAAACCATGGAAGAATTCTTACAGTTCCTACATGCCACAACGAATCAGTGAATAATAAGAGAATTTATGAGAGATTGAGTACATTAGGCCCATACTCTCTAGAGCTTAGAAGAATGAGAGGTGATCTCATTGAAACATGTAAGATTCTGAGGGGGATTGACAGGATAGATGCTGAGAGGTTGTTTCCCCTGGAGAGATTAGAACTTGGGGTCATAGTCTCAGGATAAGGGGGCCGGCCATTTAAGACTGACAGGAGGAAGAATTTCATCACTCAGAGAATTTCATCACTTAGAATTCTCTACCCCAAAGGGCTGTGGATGTATAGTCATTGAGTATATTCAAGACATTTGAGATAGATTTTTGGACTCTAGGGTAATCAAAGGATATGGGGATCAGGCAGGAAAGTGGAGTTGAGGTCAAAGATCAATCATGACCTCATGCCGGAACAGGCTCGAAGGGCCTTATAGCCTACTCCTGCTCCTAATTCTTAAGTTCTTAGCTTCTTGACTGTAATCAATATTTCATCTAATTATTACATATTTAACTTCTTCCCTAATTTATTCTACTTTTCCCAATGGTACTAACTCAGGCTAGAGTATAGTACCTTGATGACATAGACCAACTGGCCATTCCTCATGTATAAACCCAGACAGTGAAAAGCAGGCAAGATATTGAATCACTGGTATCTGCACAGCTGGACATTGACATCCACATGGGCACAAGACTATAAGGTTAGCATTTGGGAATGGAAACTTTGACTGACCCAAGGAGGTGTTGAGGTAAATTGTAATGGCCCTATCTCCTACTCACACTGAGATACGATAACTCCGCTCTGACCATGGATTGAACCTGGGACCTTCCTGGTCTCAATGGCAATTGGAGTACCAGCCTTCCCAGATTCTAGGAACATAGGGTTGGCCATTCAGCCCTTCGAGCCTAATCATGGCTGATCTGTATCTTAATTCCATTTACCCACCTTGGTTTCATATCCCTTCATATACTTACCTAACAAATATCTATCAATCTCATAGAAACATAGAAAATAGGTGCAGGAGTAGGCCATTCGGCCCTTCGAGCCTGCACCGCCATTCAATGAGTTCATGGCTGAACATGCAACTTCAGTACCCCATTCCTACTTTCTCGCCATACCCCTTGATCCCCCTAGTAGTAAGGACTACATCGAACTCCTTTTTGAATATATTTAGTGAATTGGCCTCAACAACTTTCTGTGGTTCACCACTCTCTGGGTGAAGAAGTTTCTCCTCATTTCGGTCCTAAATGGCTTACCCCTTATCCTTAGACTGTGACCCCTGGTTCTGGACTTCCCCAACATTGTGAACATTCTTCCTGCATCTAACCTGTCTAAACCCATCAGAATTTTAAACGTTTCTATGAGGACCCCTCTCATTCTTCTGAACTCCAGTGAAAGCCCAGTTGATCCAGTCTTTCTTGATATGTCAGTCCCGCCATCCCGGGAATCAGTCTGGTGAACCTTTGCTGCACTCCCTCAATAGCAAGAATGTCCTTCCTCAAGTTAGGAGACCAAAACTGTACACAATACTCCAGGTGTGGCCTCACCAAGGCCCTGTACAACTGTAGCAACACCTCCCTGCCCCTGTACTCAAATCCCCTTGCTATGAAGACCAACATGCCATTTGCTTTCTTAACTGCCTGCTGTACCTGCATGCCAACCTTCAATGACTGATGTACCATGACACCCAGATCTCGTTGCACCTCCCCTTTTCCTAATCTGTCACCATTCAGATAATAGTCTGTCTCTCTGTTTTTACCACCAAAGTGGATAACCTCACATTTATCCACATTATACTTCATCTGCCATACATTTGCCCACTCACCTAACCTATCCAAGTCACTCTGCAGCTTCATAGCATCCTCTTCGCAGCTCACACTGCCACCCAACTTAGTGTCATCCGCAAATTTGGAGATACTACATTTAATCCCCTCGTCTAAATCATTAATGTACAATGTAAACAGCTGGGGCCCCAGTTTTGTCATTTTCAATTGATCTAGCCTCAATAGATTTCCACTTCCCTTTGTGTGAACAATTTCTCCCTACCATCACCTCTGAATGGGCGAGCTCCAATTTTAAGGTTATACTCTCTGGTTCTGGACTCCCCCATTCGAAGAAATGGTTTCTTTCTATCTACCCTCTTCTGACTGGCACAACCCTACGCCAAGCCTGTATCATCTGTCATCTAATGTGTCCAGAAGGAAAAAGGGGGTGCAGGAGAAATGGACACTAAACTTCCCATTTGCATCTTTTTAACCCACTTTTGTGCCAATACAAAGACCATTTGTGCCTACCCACTGGTAGAAAATGGTCCCTTTATATTGGATACATTCAACAGTGCCCCAAGTGATACAAAATCTAATTAATTTCAAATAGAAACGGTTTCTTTCACAGACACCATGCAATTAACAGTTTAATTATTTGAGGACAGAAAGTGATTAATTTCTTTCTTTTAATCCACAACATATCAGTGTCCAACAGATGCAAACTATATATAAATAATCAGCTGTAATTCATAAAATACAATATACTGTGGAAATACATATAAGGCAAATTAGACGTTCTTCACAATTATCATCATTTGCATAATGTTGTGAATGAATGTGACAGAGGTTACGTTAGAACTATTTCTGTTACTGTAAACCTTCCATATCTTGCTCCTGGCTGAAGCTACATCGTAGTTAGAAGAGACGTTCAAATCCTAATTGGTTGAACCTTCAGTCCCAAGGAGTTTGCAATACTGAGGACTGACCATTAACGTTTTAACCACATACAGTCTGGTTTAGATTCTGCAGTTAAAACTAAAAATACTGATTCAAGGAGTGAGGCAATTATTTTAACTGTTTTAAAAAGGTCTCACACTTACCTCCATATAACACTGTAATAAACATGATGTGTTACAATCACTAAAGTAAAATTCTAACAAGATTCTGAAGCTTCGACACGTAAAGTCCATCGGATGATAATTGCTACAGTCATGTAACTACAAACAGCAATGCAAGACTGGGCATGCTGTTGTATACGCCCATCAATAAATCATGTAATTAAATGATTCAGCTGAGGCAACGTGCTCAATGGTAAGTAGGGTATACGATTATTTATTAACAAGCAGTGGCGCAACTATCTATTGGATACCTTTCAGAAGTAAGAAAGGTTACTGTTGAGTGGCTTTAACCTGCCAATCTAAGCTTCAGTTCATTTATCATCATGTTTTATTTATTTTTAAAGGCCATTTACAATGTATTACTAGCACTAAGGAACATACCGTTCTGCTCATTGGATTGGGTAGAACTTGACCTTATTTTACATATTAAATAAACATGATTTATTACCCAATCACTTTTCCTCTGCTTTTTCCACTGTGCCAGTCTTGGTAGCACCACTGAAGCAGCAGATTATGGCTTCAAGTCCCACTCCAGGACTTGAACATTGGGCATAATCTAGGCTGACACTTCAGTGTAGTACTAAGGGAATGCGACGTTGTTGAAGGTGGCATCTTTTGGATGAGCGATTAAACCAAGAACCAAGTCTAGCCTCTCAGGTAGACGCAAAACATTCCACGGAACTCTTGTGTACCCTCGGTTAATCTATGGGGGCACGCAGATATATACCTCTGGATGGCCGGAGAAAAATCGATACAATATCCTTTTCCATTGGATTGTTAGGGACTTGATCCCTCACTGTTGGATCACCGGGGATTTGATGTATAGCCACTATTGGAACTACCTGAAAATGGCAAACAATCCAATTTTCACAGGTTGAAGGAGTGCGCTTGTCGCTCAGCGCACGGCTCTCTCCAATTTCAAACCGTCAGCCCTCTGCACTACAATGGGTGGCCAACCCAATCTTACTCAGAAAAGCAGCCTCTCCAAACTACTCCAATAGGCTTTTAGGATTTGGCAAAATCAGACGATTCGTACAGCTGGAGTGCACTCTTAGGGCTGGATTTTCCGGTCTTGTCCGTCTCTATTTTTACCCCGGAGGGCGGTAATGGCGGCGGTGAGCTCTTCCGGGCAGGTGGCCAGCTTCCAGCGTCCCGCCGGGGTTTTCGGGGCGGGGCACGGAGCATTACCGCCGGGAAGAGAGCCGGTGTGCAACGCCCCTAGTTGCCACACCGGCTCGATTTTTGAATCCCGCCCGACCCGTAGCACCGCCATGTGCACCCCGCTGGGGCAGCCTGTGAAAACGGGCGGTCCACACTAAACCAGCCGCAGTGGGGTAATGTCCACCTTAGATAAGTGTGATTGTTTTTTGCGATTTATGTTGTGGTGACATAGTCTATGTATTGCGAATGTTTTTGGTGTTTTTTTTCAGGTTTTTATTTTTTCCCCAGGCCTCTCTCAGGGCGCTCCCGCCAGGTGTTTAGGTCAGGATTTTTGCATGCTTAGCTGGCCTAGTGCCTTAACAGAGGTGTGTAACGCCTCCCTTAGCGCTCCGCCCCACACTCAGGGCCCAGCTGCCCAATTTTGCTGACTGAGGCGCAAACTGTTCCCGGTCGTAAACTTTACCGCCCCGTCGCCATTATCGCCCCAAAATGAGCAGCCGAAAATCCAGCCCAAAGTTTGTGATCCATGCTATTTGGTGGACAAAAGTTAGACTGCTTGATTGTGTAGTATAAACCAAACTGCCAGTATTTATTTAAATGCAGTTTAGTATCTTTTTCTAGGAGCACTGTCATAACTATTTTACTGCCCACATTACAATCCAAAACATCAACAGGTTCAAAGTTTTCAGGTAGAATCCAAACACTTCAAAAACATCACATTAGTACACAATGTTTCACATTAAATGTAGCAGTTAGCTATTCAAGCTGATTGTGAATACTAGATCATCATTTTCCAAGTTTATAATTGAAATCTACGCAACACCATCTTTAACTCTTTCTCACTTGAGGCGGTCAGAAATGGCTTTGAGTTCCCACACACAAGGAGATAGGGCGGTCGCAGACCCTGAACGTTAAGTGGGAGGTGGAGGTAAGAGGAGACAACTGAAGGAACGATTGAAGAAGTCGGTTTGAGGAGGTTTTGTTTGAAGATGGGGAGAGCTGGAGCAAGGTGCATACATTTAGGGAGAGAACTCCGGAGTCGTGATGATTGAAGGATCTGCCAATGCTGGTGGAGCGAAAGGTGGAACTGCTTAGATGTACAAACTCCAAAGGGTGCAGAGTAGAAGCAGGGGCACTGCAGAGGAGGGAGGAGCAAGGCTGTGGAGGAAATTGTAACCGAGGACAATGATAGCCAATAGACACAGGCTTAAATTAGCCGTGCTTTGGAGTCAGTTGTCAGTTTACAGTGACAGAGGCAGAGGAGAAGCTTGTTTACATGGCTAACCTTTCTGTTATAGTTTGTCAGTGGCCCAAGTTGCCCAGGACAATAAAATCAGGAAGAAATACAGATAGCATTCATCCCAAAATAAATAGTCAACAATATAATAGGAAAAGCATGTTCTAAGATATCTCCACGAGAACCAGAACTTTATCCTGTACTGAAATCGGAACCGCAACAAAAATACAGACTTAGTTGTTTATAAAGCAGTAACCGCCGATTCTTCCAGTGTGTCATCAGAAGTGATTGAGCAGTGCGATATAATAATACCGTGAGACCACCACTGCAGGTCGGGGCTATAAATAGAGCTGGAGCGCTGGGCCCTGGAACATCGTGGGCGGAGGTGCGGCGAATGAAGGTACGGGGCCCAGAAGAGCCGAGGGCCCAGGGGCAGCACGGACCTGCCCACACTGCGATATATGTGCGCACTAGGTCCGTGCAGCAGAGCAGGTCTCCAGTCATCCTGGTTAATCCTTGCCGTTGGATAAAGACCTAGCTCTGTCAAGCCCTTGTGGTGGCTGATGTGCAACGGTCACCACACGTTAAAAAAATTCACACACAGGCATCTTCCACCCCCTCAATTGCAGTTCAGGACTGGAGCATCGGGTCCTTCATTGAAATATCTGTGAACTCTCGTGGAAGCAAGTCATCCTCGTTCGAGGGACCGCCTATGATGATGATGATGATAATACCAACCACACTTGAGCAGAAAGTTTCTAAAGTACAATGTCTAGATTATCTTTTAATGTCTCTTCTTATTTTACTCCACAGAATAAATGTTAACTCCTTTTGTATCCTGTTGTAAGGAATTAAAAGATGAGGACGCAAATTAAACACTATTTACAGTCTAATTTCTGAAAATTTAAAATAAAAATTTAAATAAGGTGATTTGAGTGGGGTAGTTACACTGGTCATTGAGCAGATGCTGGTGCATATTTCTAAGCAAAAGTGTGGCACTCTAGATGAAAGTAGCATTGCGTTGAAAGCCTCTGTTTCTAGGCCTTACATATATCACTAAGATAATTCTTCATTCCCGTACTCCCAGATGATCAGGGTTCCCTTTAAATGTGGCATTCCCACTAAGACCACAGAATCACGGAATTAACTCCAATTATACTCTTGACATTATAAAGCGGATGGTGATGTTGAACTTAGGTTGACCCCATCATATTGCACCAGCACCTGGGTACATTTTACTGGGGTTTCTACTGTAGCTAAAAAAAAAAGCTGGTGCAAGTATAACATGGAGAAACCAGATAAATTAGTGGAACCTGTTAAACAGTGCACAATGCATGCTACATTATAAATTGCATGATACTTGCACATACATACAATGTGGGGCTTACCCTGTGCTGTGCATTTGAATAGTATTACTAATTGGCAGGGCTATGGTTCAACCTTGGTAGATGACTTGGGTTGGATAGGAAGGGTGAGTCAGGGAGCCTCTTGAGCATTAGATGCCAGGCAGTGTCCAAGAATAATTAGGAGGGCAGAGGGGAAATCTATTTTCTCTGTTTACTCAATTTTTTTTTTTAAGAATCATTCAAGTTTCATGTTACAAGTTCGTCAGTTTAATCTTCCTTGACTTTCGCCTCACTTTCTGACTGTGCAATGGTTCCCATGTTTGAGGTGCTGGGTGGGTTGTTTTCCAGTGCTGTGCGAAGTTCTGCTAATTCAGATTCCAGTTCTGTCAGCCTGTTCAGTGCACAGCGTCTCTGTAGATGAAGCATCGACCGTATGTGTCGCGATTGTGAGAGATTTTTTAACAGATTGCTGAAATCTTCCAGTGGTGACTCACATCTGCCACCAGGCTCCTGAAACATGGAAACACACCATTGTGACCCAAACAAGACCAACACATGAGATTTCAGGGAAGATCAGTCATGTTATTTACAGAAAATCTACAGAACCCATGTTGCTTAGAACAGCACAATAGTTCTAGACGAGGAAACATTGTAAGCATTACCAATCAGGCAGGATAAGGTGTCTGTGAGAAGGTGGTACATGCATCTTAGGAAGGGCTCCTGACTTTTCCTTGTGCATCCCCTTCTCTTCGGCTCACTATTGGTAGTTAAGCCTTCAGGGCACCATGCTATGGAATTGCCTCACTAAATCCTTCCATCTCCATCTCATTCTTTAAGTCCCTCCTTAAAACTTTGATCATGCTTTTGGTCACCCCTCAGTGTCCATTTTCTTTCAATGATGCCTTTGATGAAGCATCTTGGAGCATGTTAAAGTTGCTGTAAAAACCGCTTTTCAGTAAGAGAATAAGTACCTCCTCCTCAAAGACAAACAGTTTTACATGGAGTGCCTTTATTTCACATGCAAATATATTGATACGAAACATGAGCAGGATGTTTTGTAAAAATATTAGCTTACTACACTGTTGTTCACAATTTATATTAACGATTTAGACTTTGGAATCAAAAACACAATTTCTAAATTTGAGGATGACACCAATTTGGGGGGGAATAGTCAATACTGAGGAGAACCATAGCAAATTACAGGAAAACATTAATAAACTTGCAGAATAGGCATATAATTGACAAATAAAATTCAACACAGATAAAAGTGAGGTATTACATTTTGGTAGGAAGAATAGGGAGGTCACTTATTACTTGGAGGGAGAGAGTGTCTGGGTGGGGTAGAGGAGCAAAGGGATCTTGGAGTACAAATACACACATCACTAAAAGTAGTGACACAGGTTAACAAGGCCATAAAACAAGCAAACCAGGCACTAGGGTTTATTTCTAGAGGGATAGAATTGAAAAGTAGAGAAGTTATGCTAAACGTATATCGAACCTTGGTTAGGCCAGACTTGGAGTACTGCGTACAGTTCTGGTCACCATATTATAAAAAGGATACAGCGACACCAGAGGAGGGTGCAGAGAATATTTACAAGAATGATACCAGAAATGCGAGGGTATACCTATCAGGAAAAGATGAACAGGATGGGTCTCCTATCGCTTGAAAAAAGAAGGCTGAGGGGTGACTTAATTGAGGTCTTTAAAATTATGAAAGGTTTTGATAGAGTAGAAACAGAGAGAGTGTTTCCACTTGTGGGGAAGAGCATAACTAGAGGCCATCAATATAAGATAGTCACCAGGAAATCAAATAGAGAATTCAGAAGAAACTTCTTTATCCAAAGAGTGGTGAGAATGTGGAAATTGCCACCACAGAGAGTGGTTGAGGCAAATCATATAGCTGTATTTAAGGGGAGGCTGGATAAGCATATGAGAGAGAAGGGAATAGAGGGTTATGCTGATAGAGTTAGACAAGGACTGTCACAGTTATTGTAATCCTGGAACCTGGTCTTATTGACTAGTGCGTAGACATTTTTAATTCAGAAGTGATACAGTGTGGGTTACACTTATGAACAACCAGAACGAGTGCGTTCACCACGTTTTCCTCAGCTCTCAGCCCCCTATTGCACCATGGATCTTGTTGGGCACTTTGTGCAGGGGCTCCAAAAAGAGCAAAAATACCAGGGCAGTAAAAAAATGACTATATTGTTTCGCACAAAAACGAATGCAAAGAAAAACCTATCTAGCAGCTATTTGCATCCATCATTATTATATAGTCTGTGTCCATACCGGTACAACGTTAGCCTGGATCCTTAGCTCCTGCTCCAACTGTTCAATTTCTTGGTTGTACTCTGCAATCGCGGTCGTGTGCAGAGAAAATTCTTCATTCATTTTATCCACTTCATCCTCCAGTTCTGCAATTCTGATCTACAACAAAAGTGTAAGTTAGCACTTAATTGACTTATCGGCCAGCCTGCCCCAATTTGCTGGTTCCTTCATCGCCGCTGGGTCAAAATCCTGGAACTCCCTCCCTAACAGCACTGTGGGAGTAGCTTCACCACACGGACTGCAGCGGTTCAAAGCGGCGGCTCACCAGCACTTTCTCAAGGACAGTTAGGGATGGGCAATAAATGCTGGTCTTGCCAGCGATTCCCACATCACAGGAACACATTTAAAAAAAAGAAATTGTACTGTGCAATGCATGGCATTGAAGAGAATCTAAAACACAAAGTTAGATGTTCATCTCGTCCTGTGTAAAGTTACAAAGATCTGTTTGTCTTTATACTATTTCCCAACAGTTACATTTTTCTCATTTTTGTTTTTGATATCGTGAAAGTATTTCCCACTGAAGGTATTTGGAGCGCAGTGGGATGCACGTTGCTTGGGAAGCGTTTAATTTCCAGCTTAGTAGCTTGGCACAGTCGGACAACGATCGACTTGGAATGTGATTTCCTTGTAAATGAACTTCCTCCTTCTGTCTGATGGCGATGAATCATGCTGCTGCATGATCCAATGGTGCCAGCAGCCCTCGGCACCTTCCCAAGGTGGCCACTTTCCAAGAGAGCTCACTGGGTCAAGTTCGGAAGCTGAATTTTTGGCTAAGTTTCCTCTCCCTTGGGCGGGGTGCCAGAGGGAATCTGGAATCCTGCTGAGGAACCCGAAACTATTCTGCAGCCAGTCATTCTAGACTCGGAGTCAAGTATTTATGCGAATCTACTAAAAAACGGGCTGACCTGCTTGGCAGAAGTCTATGCCTCGATAACATTGGTGATCTTGGTTTAAGTTGTATAAGGCTAGATGTCAGGAGGTGTTTTTTTTCCCAGAGAATAGTAGACCTCTGGAACAAGCTGCCATTTCATGTGGTGGATGCAGACTCACTGAATTCATTCAAGCAAAAGCTGGATTTGGTTCTGAGACACCAGTGAAATATTAGATTGAACACAAAGGCCAAACTGTATTTACACACTTATAGACGATAGGCACTGCCAGGGAATTTAATGGCCAGAGTGATCTCCTGGACTAGTTTTGATCGCCTAGATAGGTCAGAAAGGAATTTACCAGATTGTTTTTCTCAAATTGGCCTGGGTTTTTTTAATCTGTTTTTTGGCCTCTCCCAGGAGATCACATGGTTTCGGGTGGGGTGGAGTGTATATGTTGTGACACACAAGGTATCACAATTGTGTGGGACTGGCTCGATAGACCAGATGGTCTTTACCTGTCCGTCATTGTTCGTGTGTTTGTAAGGAAACAAGATGGTGTCGCTCCTAATCACATAAAGTGTATGTTTGTGAAAAGAAGAGTGGTCCGGGGGGGGTGAGGACGGGAGATTCTGACTGCAAGGGAGGGATCACGGATCATTAGAAGGAACATCTGACTTAATTCTATTTTTGTAGCCATTTTGAAAATTAATTTTAAACAGGGAATTTTTTTGTTTGTAAGCAAGACAAATCTTAAATGAGGGATTTTTATACTACCTGGGAATCCTTAGTATTATATATGATAGCAACACCAGCAGTGCTCCCATTAAGCTGTGTGCCATAACATGCGTTGATGATTCCATACAATAGTGATTGAAACCAGCTATAGTATATCACTGTATGTTAGGGAAATCTAAGTATCTCTCTCCTTAACTCCACACTTCCAATCTATCTTCTACATTATTAGATGGCCATTTATGCAAGTTTTCCACAGGGGTCATTTTGGAGAAAGATTTAATTGTTTCAGTACAATAATGTGACAATCATTTGAAGAAATGCAGTTCAATAGGAACGTCATCAAAACGATCTTCAGCCATTAAACAATACACAGCACCAATCCTGATAGATCCCTTTAGAAGAGCCAGATAACCTCACTTGTCAGTCAGCATCACTGGGTGTGGAAGAGGCAAGATAGTGTTTACGATCTGCACCATATTGATGGAGTACCTGTGTGTTGGATTTCGCAAGGCCTTCATCTTTATCTTCAGATTCTGATGTAAAAAAGTCAATTTTATGAAATTAATCAGAATTCAGATATGTTAGGTTAGCAGTGTACTTCAAATAGCAAAGACAAGTTTTCTTGTACAGAATTATCACAGTCTTTTTCCTCTTCTAAAACGACATACCCTGAACCTTACAGGATCAAAGTCATGTAATCAGTGACAAAAAGGTCTATGGTTGAGTTTCGGAAGAGATCTTTTAGAACAGGTCACTCTGATATTCAGTAAGTTACTTTCTGTTCATTTTTAACAAAATGTCATTCTAAATTCTTCACTAGAAATGTAAAAAGCATGCTTGAAACTCCAGCATCATTTCAATCTGATCTAAACACCAGTGCCTGAGGATGAAACGACAAAATAATCTGCAGAATTTGCGAGGAGTATAAGCGATCATTGAAAAGGACCAGAGTCACAAATTACCATCAAAAAATGTTAGCAAATGTGTTTCATTCTCTAACTCATGGGTATGGTGGCTAACTTTATCACGACTGTCAGCACCCACCAGTGAAAGAATGCTTTTTCTAGGCTAAATAAGAACACAGGTGACTTGGTAGCAGTAAATATGGTTGATGGTCTATAGAAGTCGGATTCAATGTTCCCATAGGTTACCTGTTTTCATATGGACGGTAGAAGTCATGTCATCAGCTGCCCTGCTTCCCTCCTCCACGGAGAATGTCCTGTACGTCCCGGGAGGCCTCAGGATTTCTGGCAGCACATTGTGCAGTTTAAATAATGTGTATTTCTTAAGTCTAGGAAGTTAGAAAGCAGCGTCAATGGTCTAAAGGTGAACAGAAACAAGCAATGCAGATTGAAATTAGGTTCAAAAAGATACTTGCTTTACAGAGAAGTTTGTAATAGGAAAAACGACAGAATTTTAAGTTGCTTCATTTTTCTACTTTGCTCTTACATTCTCATCTAAATTTACACATTGGATAATACAACAATAACTTGCATTTATATAGCGCCTTTAACATAGTACAACCTAGGTGCATCACAGGAGCGTTATCAGACTAAATTTGACACCAAGCCACATATGGGGCCCAAGTTTCGGGCCGCGCCTAGCAGCCGGCTCCCTGCTGGTCCTCTTGAGCCAGGCGCGGCGCAGCACGAGCTGTAGGGGGCGGAGCTAGGTCCCTGCGCTGAAAACAGTGCCGGGACCTCTGCACATGCGCGCTACAGTGAGCGCGCATGTGCAGTAGCTCCAGGTGCCCAAGACTGTGTGGGAGGGGCCCGAAGCATGCAGCCCCTGGCCGAATGGCCTCACTGGGGCTGCGTGCATAAGGCTGCCTCCCATGCCCAGCTCCTGCTTCCTCCCCACCCGACTCGACTCCCGCTTCCCTCCCCCCCAACCCCTCCCGCCGCCCCCGGACTGGACCCGACCCCGACCCAACTCCCACTTCCCCACCCCACCCGCCCCCGGACCGGACCCGACCCCCCGGACCCGACCCGCGCTCCCCCACCCCTGACCCGACCTCCCTCTCCCTCCCTCCACCCCCCCGACCCGAACCGACCTCCCTCCCACCAAAAATAAAAAAGGGAAGGTGGCTCAACCGTGGCTATCAAGGGAAATCAGGGATAGTATTAAAGCCAAGGAAGTGGCATACAAATTGGCCAGAAATAGCAGCGAACCCGGGGACTGGGAGAAATTTAGAACTCAGCAGAGGAGGACAAAGGGTTTGATTAGGGCAGGGAAAATGGAGTACGAGAAGAAGCTTGCAGGGAACATTAAGACGGATTGCAAAAGCTTCTATAGATAGGTAAAGAGAAAAAGGTTAGAAAAGACAAACGTAGGTCCCCTGCAGTCAGAATCAGGGGAAGTCATAACGGGGAACAAAGAAATGGCAGACCAATTGAACAAGTACTTTGGTTCGGTATTCACTAAGGAGGGCACAAACAACCTTCCGGATATAAAAGGGGTCAGAGGGTCGAGTAAGGAGGAGGAACTGAGGGAAATCCTTATTAGTCGGGAAATTGTGTTGCGGAAATTGATGGGATTGAAGGCCGATAAATCCCCAGGGCCTGATGGACTGCATCCCAGAGTACTTAAGGAGGTGGCCTTGGAAATAGCGGATGCACTGACAGTCATTTTCCAACATTCCATTGACTCTGGATCAGTTCCTATCGAGTGGAGGGTAGCCAATGTAACCCCACTTTTTAAAAAAGGAGGGAGAGAGAAAACAGTGAATTATAGACCGGTCAGCCTGACATCAGTAGTGGGTAAAATGATGGAATCAATTATTAAGGATCTCATAGCAGCGCATTTGGAAAGAGGTGACATGATAGGTCAAGTCAGCATGGATTTGTGAAAGGGAAATCATGCTTGACAAATCTGGAATTTTTTGAGGATGTTTCCGGTAGAGTGGACAAGGGGGAACCAGTTGATGTGGTATATTTGGACTTTCAGAAGGCTTTCGACAAGGACTCACACAAGAGATTAATGTGCAAAGTTAAAGCACATGGGATTGGGGGTAGTGTGCTGACGTGGATTGAGAACTGGTTGTCAGACAGGAAGCAAAGAGTAGGAGTAAATGGGTTAGGTGAGTGGGCAAATGCATGGCAGATGAAGTATAATGTGGATAAATGTGAGGTTATCCACTTTGGTGGTAAAAACAGAGACAGACTATTATCTGAATGGTGACAGATTAGGAAAAGGGGAGGTGCAACGAGACCTGGGTGTCATGGTACATCAGTCATTGAAGGTTGGCATGCAGGTACAGCAGGCGGTTAAGAAAGCAAATGGCATGTTGGCCTTCATAGCGAGGGGATTTGAGTACAGGGGCAGGGAGGTGTTGCTACAGTTGTACAGGGCCTTGGTGAGGCCACACCTGGAGTATTGTGTACAGTTTTGGTCTCCTAACTTGAGGAAGGACATTCTTGCTAATGAGGGAGTGCAGCGAAGGTTCACCAGACTGATTCCCGGGATGGCGGGACTGACATATCAAGAAAGACTGGATCAACTGGTCTTGTATTCACTAGAGTTCAGAAGAATGAGAGGGGACCTCATCGAAACATTTAAAATTCTGATGGGTTCAGACAGGTTAGATGCAGGAAGAATGTTCCCAATGTTGGGGAAGTCCAGAACCAGGGATTACAGTCTAAGGATAAGGGGTAAGCCATTTAGGACCGAGATGAGGAGAAACTTCTTCATCCAGAGAGTGGTGAACCTGTTGAATTCTCTACCACAGAAAGTTGTTGAGGCCAATTCACTAAATATATTCAAGAAGGAGTTAGATGAAGTCCTTACTACTAGGGGGATCAAGGGGTATGGTGAGAAAGCAGGAATGGGGTACTGAAGTTGCATGTTCAGCCATGAACTCATTGAATGGCGGTGCAGGCTAGAAGGGCCGAATGGCCTACTCCTGCACCTATTTTCTATGGCCCCAAGTTTCGTCCCACGGTGAAAACGGCGCACCTCCGAGCTGGGCGCCTGTTTTTCGCGCCGAAAACTGCGCCTAAAAAAAAGTCCGATATTCTGGGAGCTCGATGTCTGCTTGGCGCGGCGCGCTCTTCGCAGCAGTGGGCGGAGCCTAAGACTCGCGCCGATTTTCTAAGTAGCAGGGGGCGGGTACAATTTAAATTAGCCTTCGTGGTGCCGGAAACCCTGCACGTGCGCGTTGGAGCGTGCGCGCACGCGCAGTCTCACACAAACATTGGCACTCGGCCATTTTAAAAAATACTGCAGAAAAAGTGAAGATTTGTTTCTTGGACCCTGCAAAGGCTTGTAATTTAATTTTTTTTGATATTTCTGTGTGTGAGCGAGTGCTTTTAGCAGCACTGCTGAATAAATCACCTGCTGAAATCAGTGAGTTCAGCTTTTTACTGCTAAACTTGCAGAACCGGTGCTGCATTGGTGCATGCAAATTAAGGACTGTGTGTTTGGAGAAATAAGAGTGCCAATTCAACTTTGCAATAATACGTGGTGTTGACAATGCAGCACCCATTCTGCAAATTTAAATATAAAACTGTCGATGTGTCCAAATGGCCTCAGTCCCCCTCACAGCTCGAAGGCTGCTGCTGTATCTTCGGCTGCCGTTGAGCCACTGACGCCGCCCCTAAAGTGTGGCCGAATGGCCTCAAGCACCATAAAGAGCTGCGTGTGTCAGGTGTTGATTCTTCGGCTGCCGGCCAGCCACTGACGGCGCTGATATCCTATGGCCGAATGGCCTCACATCGGTCCGCTGATTCTTCGGCTGCCGGCCAGCCAATGACGCCGCTGATATCTCATGGCCAAATGGCCTCGGGTCCGTCCAGTGCTGCTTCTTCGCGGCCAGCCACGAAGAGAATGAAGGCCTGCCTCAAGCACTGCAGCTCAGCTTGAAGCTTGCTGCCGCTGCCGTCGAGACACTGACGCCACACCCCTGCCTGTCTCCAACATGAAAGGCCTGCCTGAAGCACAGCAGCTCGAAGGCTGCTGCTGTTTCACACAGGTAGGAACATGGTTTATTTAATCTTTTCTTTGCTTATAAATTTTTATTCAGGTTGGATTTATTTGTATAATATTTGTATAAGTATAACTAAGGATTGATTGTCGAATTTAATGACTTCCCTTCCCCCCTCCCCCCCCCACCTCGTTCCCTATGCCTGATTTGTAACCTATGCCTGATTTTCTAAAGTGTAGACAAGGTTTTTTCGAGCGTACAAAAATCTTCACTTACTCCATTCTAAGTTAGTTTGGAGTAAGTTTTCACTCACAAAACTTTGAAATCAGGCGTAAGTGGCCGGACACTCCCCCTTTTGAAAAAAAAATTCTGTTCCAAAGTGAAACTATTCTAACTGACTAGAACTGGAGCAAACTAAATGTCGAGAATTCCAATTTCTAAGATACTCCGTTCTACACCAGTTGCTCCTAAAAATCAGGAGCAAATCATGTGGAAACTTGGGGCCATATGTTTCTATGTTTCCCCTCGCTGTCAGAAACACAGACACTGACAGACAGAGAGTGAGAGACACACACATACAGACAGACAGAGAGATAGAGACACTGACAGAGACACACTGGGGGGGGGGGGGGGCATCCCAGCACGCTGTTGGAGGGTTCCCGGTGCTGCAGTCGGTAAGTAGAAAATGTTTTATTTATTGATTTAAAAAAAAAAAATATTTCTTATTAATTTTTTTTGATTGATTTATTGGTTGATTTATTGATGTTTTTATCATTTATTATTGATTATGGCTCTTTATTTGTAAAACTGAAGTGTTTAATGTTTGTAAACTTCCCTTTAAACCCCCCCCCCCCACCTCGTTCCCTACGCCTGATTTGTAACTTACGCCTGATTTTCAAAAGTTTAGACAAGGTTTTTTCGAGCGTACAAAAATTTTCACTTACTCCATTCTAAGTTAGTTTGGAGTAATTTTTCACTGCCGAAACTTTGAAAACAGGCGTAAGTGGCCGGACACGCCCCCTTTTGAAAAAAAAATTCTGTTCCAAAGTGAAACTGTTCTAACTGACTAGAACTGGAGCAAACTAAATGCCGAGAATTTGAATTTCTAAGATACTCCGTTCTACACCAGTTGCTCCAAAAAATCAGGAGCAACTGAGGCCAAAACTTGGGCCCAAGGAGATATTTGGACAAAAGCTTGGTCAAAGAAGTAGGTTTTAAGGAGCGTCTTAAAAGGGGTAGAGTGGGTAGAGAGACAGAGAGGTTTAGGGAGGGAATTTCAGAGCTTACGGCTGGTAAAAGTAAATATTTTTAGGTAAGTAGGCAAAGTTTCATATTGTGCTCGAGGTAAGACACGTACCATTGCTGGTCATCCCTCAATGGGAGACTCCAGCGTCACTTGTGAAGATCTTTATTTGATACAACTCCATGTCCTTTAACAAACTTCAATAAATCTCAGTGAAATGTTATTCACTACTTTGATTCATTTAGAAAAGTTAGGATTAAACTGTTCTCGAGTTAAATTTACACTCAGAATCGACTGTTTGCCATACTGGCACACAACAAGCAAAAGGCAAAGAAAGAAAGAAAGATTTGCATTTATATTGTGCATTTCATGACCACCGGACATCTCAAAGCGCTTTAAAGCCAATGAAGTACTTTTGAAGTGTAGTCACTGTTTAAATGCAGGAAACGCGGCAGCCAATTTGCATGCAGCAAGCTCCCACAAATAGCAATGTGATAATGAGTAGATAATCTGTTTTTGTTATGTTGATTGAGGGATAAATATTGGCCAGGACACCGGAAATAACTCCCCTGCTCTTCTTCGAAATAGTGTCACTGAAAGAAGCTGCCGTATATAAAGTGTTGGAGTGTAAAAGAAAAATAGATAGAAAATGGAATTAAAATAATTTCTTGCTAATTTTAAGCTGTGAAAGAAACGGGACAGGCAGGCTGGAGTGGGGCTGCTGTTTGCACAGTTTCAGCACAATGCCAATCGTACAGTTTGGAGAAAACATTAAAATTAAATGTCAGAATTTTATCAGCAGTGCCAAATGCTGTGGGACACCTGAGAGAGCAGGTTTAATGTCTCATCCAAAAGACGGCACCTCCGACAGTGCAGCACTCCCTCAGCACTGCACTGTAATGTCAGCCTAGATAAGTCCCTGGAGTGGGACTTGAACCCACAACCTTCTGACTCAGAGGCGAGACTGCTACCCACTGACCCACAGCATTTGGCACTGCTGATAAAATTCTGACATTTAATTTTAATATTTTCTCCAAACTGTACGATTGGCATTGTGCTGAAACTGTGCAAACAGCAGCCCCACTCCAGCCTGCCTGTCCCGTTTCTTTCACAGCTTAAAATTAGGGAGAATTTATTTTAATTCCATTTTCTATCTAATTTTATTTTACACTCCAACACTTTATATACGGCAGCTTCTTTCAGTGGATATAATTCACAGCCAATTTATTCTAATTTTTAAATTCGTCTAATTCATAAATGGCAAAAAATAGTTCCTTGCTGTTGAAAGCTTGTCGTCTGCATTGCAAACCATAAAATATAGAGAGCAGATTTTGCATCGTCACACCACCCGGTGGTGGAAAAGGAGCACTGCACCTGAAGTATGCTGCTCCTCCTTGGAGCCAAGAACACTGGGATTTCCTGTCCGAGGTCATTTATATTGATTGGGTGCACCCTGTACATGGACTAATTCTAATGGAAGGGGCAGAAAGAGCGGTGATTTGAAGAGAGACTTGAGACCTTCTGGCTGCCTATGGTATGATAAAGAAAAAATCCTACCTCCATTCTTTGGCCTATCCTTGCATGCCACAGACCTTGCAGTCAACAGTAGTCGGGAGCAGGCCATAGCTCCATGTTTTTTAGGCCGCCCAACCAACAGTCCAAAGGGAAAATGAGGTGGGAAGCTGGGAACGCCACAGTCTACCTTCATTTAAACGCTTCTGTCAGGCCTGTGCCAAACTCTGCCCCGCACCACCCCTCCGCTCCCCACCACCACCAAGAAAGGAAAGCGGCAGAAATCCCAGGACAACAAACTGGGTCTCTGGCCCTTTTTCTCAGCTTTTGCCCAGATTCCCTGTGTGGGGAGGCAATGATCAGGAAAATTGCCTCTTAGGAACTTTACAATATTGCATAGATAATAATAAATTGCCTTTGATAGCATTTCTTAACCAGGTGTGACGCCCTACTATTTAAAAAAAACTTTCAGGTAGAAATATTTCCAGTTGCCGGATTGAACTGGGCTTTTGACCAAACCAAGACACTGAGGCACAAGGGAAAGCTTGCTTGAATCTGTTGACAGCAGTTTGCCCTCCACTGGTTCCTGTGACAGTCACTGAATAACACTCAACGAAGATGAAAGTAATATTTGCAGATGCATTGCTGGGGCACATTCTGCTATATTTATATATTTTACACACACGAACCGATGTACCATGGTGTTGCTCATGGTGAGCCGATGAATACACTGTTTTATAATAACAAAGTGTGACAGGGAATGAGTTACACTTAATATAAAAATAGATATTATTGATTATGTATTATTTAAGCACCGGACCAGAGTTTGAGAGTGGGTCTGAATCACCTTCTGTACTTGGTGAGGGGAGAAAATGGTGACAACAGTCGCAATCACCATCTCCTCTGCCCAACAATCGCCCATTAATGACTAAAAGATGGCATTAGGTGTACGCACCTCTATTCAAACATTTCTTCTCATCATACTCATTTTGACGAACAAGTTCTCTACATGGGCCAATGTGTGGCAAAGAGGGAAGGGTGTCAAGGGCCAGGAGAGGTTATCCCCATGGTCATTATCTGGTAGTTGGAGCTTGCCCGCCTTGACAGGTCGTCCCTGTTAGAAAATTCAAACAAATGTGTTCCTCCAAAGTATTGGATTGTGTTTGTTCAGAATGGGCTAAACTTTCGATGTCAGTATTTGAAAAGCGAAGCCAAATTGCTCAATTTATTTTGGGGGAGTGGCCTTTGGAACTATCTCTTTGATGAATATGTTATTAATTTGAGACATGACATGACCAAAGTGCAGCGTCCTTGTCAGTGAAAGGTGAATTTGGCCATGAGGTTAAATGTGATTTGCAAAACAACCAGAGGCGTCAAATGTTTAACACAATAATGATGAGGAAGGGATTCAAAGCCACATGTGCAGAGCACAATGGATTAGCAGTCATCTTCTTATTGAATGGTGGTGCAGGCTCGAAAGGCCGAATGGCCTACTCCTGCACCTATTTTCTATGTTTCTATATGGCTTGTGAATATCATTCAGTGTTTTAAGGTAAATAAGAGCTTCGTGTGCTTACATTTAACATGTTGGTAGAAGATACCTACCTTTCATTTAGGATTTCCTCAGTAAACCTTGTTTCAGGCGGCACTTTGATACGGATAAGATCTTCGAAGATTGACTGAGCAGAAGGAATTGGTTCAGTTTTGTTCCGGTTTTCGAAGTCCTGCAAAATGTAAATGGCACCACAGTTCACACCCTAACAGGGCCCACAATTCACACCCAAAAATGGCACACAATTCACCCCCAAATAGGGCCAACTCTTCTCACCCAAACAGGGCTCACCCATCGCCCCAAATTGCGATTTATGAACAATAAAGATCAGGTTGGGTGACAAGCTGTGTGGAGGAAGCGCTTACCAAACATAAGGAAATGGAAACATGGATCATGTTAACAAATAGCTTCTCGGGCTCAATTTTGCCCAAAGCCGTTTTTTGGCGGATTGCCAGAGTTACACATGTTTGTCTAGGCCAGAAATATTTCCAAAATATTTGTGCCAAGTTTCCCCGCTGTATTTTTCAAATTTGTCGCCGCGCAGCCTGTCCAGTCGCCTCGGGGGTGGAGCCTGCTGTCTGCACCGGTAAAATGAAGCTGCACCTTCTGCGCATGCGCGAAAAAAAAGTCATTTTTGACGTGATCCCTATGGGCGCGCATGCGCAGTACAGCTCCCAGTCTGCAATCCGCCATTTTTAAAGAGCCAGTTGTGTGTGTGAGAGCATTGAGTGCTGTGTGAGAACTGTAATTATCATTGGAAAAATCGGAGCTGCAAGAATTTCTTACTGAATGAAGTGGAGGCACTAGTGACTGTGATTGAGGGCAGATGGCAGGAGCTAGACACCAGCAGAGGCCACACAAAAGTTCCACCCAAAGAAATGAAGAAACGCTGGAACCAACTTGCAGAAGATTACTGTGCAATGGTGACCACCCCGAGGTCTGGAGGCCAGTGCAAAAAGAAGTGGCAGGATCTTGGTCAATTAGTGTAAGTAATATTTTCATTTATTCAATGGAATTGCAATTGTAAATGTGACCATCTGTGTATATTGCACCCAGCTGAAAGACACCCTCTCCAAAAAGTTGTATTTTCTTCTTTGCAGAGGAAGGTGGCACATAACAAAAGGGAAAGAACTCGAACAGGAGGAGACCCGGCAAATTTGCACCCACTGACAAGCAGAGAGGGTCGCTGCTTTGATGGGTCCTGCCTGGAGAAAAGCAACCACCACTGCACAAGCTGGGCCCACACTCGAGGGAAAGAGTAAGTCCTGCACATTCCACAGTCTGGCCTTGCTAAAAGTTAAGTACTGCGAGCTAGCCATGCTTCAGTTCCTGGGGATGTCTCCATCAGCTATGCTTTTGTAATGTGCTAACATTCATCGTTGTCCTTCAAATCAGCCTGCTGCCGATCATGTCACCCACCTTGCCCCCTCCTCTGCTGCTAACCATTTGTCTGTTCTGTTACATTTTGCAGAACTTGAGGCCAACCCTGACAATGCAGAAGAAGATTCAGACGAGGATGAGCCTGAAGAGGCGAATATCTTCCAATCCCACCTTCCAGACCAAGAGCAGTGAGCGGGAGGGGGAGGGGATGGATAAAGCCCCAACTCTTGTACTCACTTTGGAGGAGGTCAAGGTGCCACCCATTGAGGTGCTAGCCCCTTCCCTTACTAGTGGTTTGAGTGTTGGTGGGACATTCCATGGTTTTCCACTGTCTGAGAATGGGGATTCCAGTGGGGTGCAGTGAGGCACACCCAGGGGCCCACCGTCCAAGGCAGCGGGTCCCAGTGGGGTGCAGCGAGGCACACCCAGGGCCCCACCGTCCAAGGCTGCGGTTCCCAGTGGGGTGCAGCGAGGCACACCCAGGGCCCCACCTTCTGAGGCTGCGGGTTCCAGTGATGGGGTGCAGCGAGGCACACCCAGGGCCCCACCGTCCGAGGCTGCGGTCCCAGGGATGGGATGCTGCGAGTCACACCCAGGGTGAGGAGGGGAAGGTGAGCTCGACCGCGTTCTCCTGAGGTGCAGGATCTAACAGATGTGGTTCAGTTGATGGCAATGAGTGCGGAGAGCATTGACCTTACATGATCACTCCTGGACACCATCAGTGGGGTGGGTGATGAGGTATCGGGACTGTCGGGAGAAGTAACAACACTCTCATGAGAAATGGGACAATGTCCGGGACTATGAGTGAGTGAATATCTCAGTCAGCTGAAACCATGTCAGTGAACATGAGGGAGGGAATGTCACAGATAGATCAAACACTCTCAGTGAACATGAGGGAGGGAATGTTGGAGGTCATTGAGAAGCTGTCAGGGCGTATGAGGGTCGGCATGTTGGAGTTAGCTGCTGCAATAAGGGAACACGCCCAGACCCCGTGCCCATTTCGGAATCAACTGCCACTCCCACGCCAATCCCCAGACCAGCCTCTGGAGAGCCCCAAGCCGAGCCTTCCACATCGCCACTGCAGCCCCCCCCCTCAACAGGTGTGCATTACCCGAGATGTTAGAAAGAATAAGCTCGGTACCAAGCCCAGAAACACTGCGCCACCGCCTGGGTGTGGAGTGTCCAATCCAAGCGCCGCAGGCGGTTTTAGAATAAAGTAGAGGAAAGATGGGTGCAGTCTTTCTTTGCTGCTGTTGTTGTTAATATTATTGTTGTTACAAAAAACTTTTAATTTGAAAACAATAGTAAGTTATGTAAATTTACAAGTTTAAAGTTAGTAAGTGATCTTAAAACTTTTAAGTGATCTTAAAGTTTGTAAGTGATCTTAACTGAAAACTTTAAAGTTTATTAAAGTTAAGTTTATTACAAACAAGTGTTAAACTTTTGAATAAAATATATTTTCAATTATAACTGAATCATTTCCATTATTTGTTCAATTATTAACAACTTTTGAAGTAAACAGGAATCATTTCCATTATTTGTTCCATTAACACAACACAACATTACAGAACGGGTCCAAACAGTAAACATGGTCCGTGTGGAATAGTTGCCACTGAGCCTTCAGGCAGCAAAGTGTTTACGGATGAGCTGCTGGTGCAAGGCTCGAGCAATCGTTAAAGGGGCACGACGGCCCGCCCTCCTCCGCTGTCGTGCTCCGGGTTCAGGTAGTTGTATGGCTTCCTCCTCCTCCTCCTCATCATCTTCATCTTCCTCATCATTATCATAGCCACTCTCACCTCAGGTAAGTCTTCTAATACCAGCTGCTGATGCCTCATGATGGCTAAGTTATGCAGCATGCAGCACACAACTGTGAACTGACTGACAATCTCAGGGGAGTAGTGCAAATAATCTCCGGAATGATCCAGGCATCGGAAACGCTGTTTCAAGATGCCAATGGTCCTCTCTATGATGCTGCACGTCGCAATGTGCGACATGTTATATTTCTGGTCAGCTTCCGTCCGGGTTATGCGTAGGGGCGCCATGAGCCAGTTGGTGAAGCCGTACCCTTTATCTCCCAATAGCCAGCTCTGCCCTTCTGGCTGCTGCTGAAACATGGCAGATATAGCGTAGGATGAACATATCATGGCTGCTCCCAGGGTATCTTGCATCGGCTGACATGATGCGATGCAAGTCGTCACACACGAGTTGCACATTAACGGAGCGGACGCCTTTTCTGTTCCTGTACATCTCGGAATCCTCCAAAGGTGCTCGCAATGCGATGTGGATACAATCAATGCAGCCCTTTAACTTTGGGAAGCCAGCAATCCTGGAGGAGCCCACAGCCCTGTCACGCATTGCCTGGGCAGTCATGGGGAACTTTATGAAGTCATTCCTCTGGGCATATAGTGCAGCAGTCACCTGCCGAATGCAGATATGTATTGCATGTTGAGAAACGGCGCACACATCCCCAGTTGTAGCTTGGAAGGATCCGGAGGCATAGAATGAAAGTGCAGCTGTAACCTTCAGTTCAAATGACAAAGCAGTGCTCCTGATGCTTCTAGGTTGCAGGTCTGCTTTCACCAACTCACAGATCTCAGTTACAACTTCTTTGCGGAAACGCAGCCTTCTGACACAATCTGCATCACTCAGGTGCAGGTATGAACGCCTGTCTCGATATAACCGCGTGGGGAAGGCCTCTTGCCCATCATCCTATGAGCTCTGAGGTTTCTCATGTGATGACGTTAAATCAATTGTCTTCTCTGCAGCACCATGATGTAGAAGGCTCGCACAAGGTATGGCAGTGTCAGTATTGCCCCCATGCTTAAATGTTACCTTTACAAGAAGCTCAAAATGGCAGGCAGGCAGGACTAGTTCTTTGTTCTCTCTCCCCAAGGTCTGTATAGACCATGACCAGGTCTGAGCAAGCACCCTCCCAACCCACCGGGCTCATCTGATGCCTAGTGCAGTCTTGCAATTTCTTCCAATTGCCTTCAACAGCACCTTCTCCTAACCCCCAGGCTCATTTGATTTCTTACGATCGCCACCTCCCCCCCCCCCCCCACCCCAGGCTTGTTTTGCAGCCAAGTCCCGAACCCGTGTCTGGCATGGGGCCGATTCTGCCAGCCGACGCGCTGACCCTCCAGTCCTGTTTCCAGACGTTCGGTGGTGGCGTGTGAGTTTAAAGAAAATGAAAACTTCAGAATTCCATCAAACTTCCATCTACTCCATTGTAAGTTTCAAAAAAAATGTAATATTTATTATGCATATTTAAAGTGTTCTTGACTTCCTCCAAAACTTCGATGAAAAACAATGGCGTATTTCTGCGCCAATTTTTCAATGAACGTTGCTTTCTCTTAACTCACTAGAAGATTTTTCGGGAGTGGCCAGACACGCCGACCTAGGAGACATTTTTTTAGGGCAAACTTCGAAAAATGCTAAAAACTGGCGCAGACATGAGGTAACATCCCCATGACGTAAAAAAAAACGAACCGAAAAAAATCGTAACTAACTCAGTTACGCTGGAACACATTCCTTGGGGAAACTTTAATTAAAAAACTTATGCCAAAAAAATGACGCAAATCACCGGGCAAATTGAGCCCCTAATGTTGGAAAAGGTAAGACAATGCACATTACTTTGTAGCATAAAGGGCAACACTCTAATATAAAGAACATAAAAAATAGGAGCAGGCGTGGATCATACGGCCCCTCGAGATTACTCTGCCATTCGATAAAAACACGGTTGATCTAATCATGGCCTCAAATCCACTTTCCTGCCTTTTCTTATTTAACAGATTAGAAATAAAAAGGCATGGAAGTATTAGAGTAAAGGACACAGAAATTAACCATCAATATAGTTAATGCAGAAATGGTAGATTCATTTTGAGAAAAATAAGATTTGTTTATTGCAGAGGGGTATGGAGAGAAAGCAGGAAAGGGGTATTGAGGGAGTGATCAGCCATGATCATATTGAATGGCGGTGCAGGCTCGAAGGGCCAAATGGCCTACTCCTGCACCTATTTTCTATGTTTCTATGTTTCTATGATGCATCAGATAAGGCAAACTTCAGGATTTAAATTGGAGATTGTTGAAATTGAAATGGTTGCACACCAGAGAAATAGGTTAGAAATATTGGTACAGATATGTGAAAATAATGCAATAAACCGAGTTACAGAGGAGCAGTCTAGACATTCTTTAATATCAGTCCTCTATCAATTACTGATTGTTCATAATTCACTTTTAACTCACAGCTTAAGGGAAAACTAATAAAAATATACTAAATCCTCATCATCATAGGCAGTCCCTCGAAATGAAGAAGACTTGCTTCCACTCTTAGCATGGGTTCTTAGGTGGCTCTACAGTCCAATACACAGGTGGGACAGACAGTGGTTGAGGGGAAGGGTGGGCAGGGAGCCTGGTTTGGCCGCACGCTCCTTCTGCTGCCTGCGCTTGATTTCTGCATGCTCTCGGCGACGATACTCGAGGTGCTCAGCGCCCTCCCGGATGCACTTCCTGCACTTCGGGCGGTCTGTGGCCAGGGACCCCCAGGTGTCAGTGGGGATGTCGCACTTTATCAGGGAGGCTTTGAGGGACCAGGCCCTCAAAACTGTCACCAAGCTCATGGTCTACAGGGCTGTAGTAATACCCACCCTCCTGCATGGCTCAGAGACGTGGGCCATGTACAGTAGACACCTCAAGTCGCTGGAGAAATACCACCAGCGATGTCTCCGCAAGATCCTACAAATCCCCTGGGAGGACAGACGCACATTAGCATCCTTGTCCAGGCCAACATCCCCAGCATTGAAGCACTGACCACACTTGATCAGCTCCCCTGGGCAGGCCACATAGTTCGCATGCCAGACACGAGACTCCCAAAGCAAGCGCTCTACTCGGAACTCGTCCATGGCAAACGAGCCAAAGGCGGGCAAAGGAAACATTAGAAGGACACCCTCAAAGCCTCCCTAATGAGATTGGAAGCTGTTTACAAACAACCCCTTGGAGGAAAAGTCCAATAAACACTGAAATCACACTCGACTATTTCGGTTGAGTCCCATTGTTAAAACTGTGAAAATTGGAACATCTGCTCTAAGGAGAAGCAGACGGTGACTATTTAGGTGGGCAATAAACAAATGATAGATAAGATAATAACCAAGCCTGCAGGTGTTTGTTTAAACTAGCTGAGATAAGCAGGCGAGCAAACTTTAAAAATGGTGACTTTTGGACTATAGCAGGACTTGCATCCTTTCTTGACAGCGAGTCTTCCGTTAGCAGAAGATGTTGTCCCAGGTCGAAATTGGTGACTGTGAATGTTATAACAGTAATATTCACGCTTACCAAAAAATTAAGTTTGATCAATAAATTTGTTGAGCCATACTAAATAAGTGTTTTATAAGTTACTGTGGCGTGGCGTGGTTGGGGTAGATTGTGAATATGCAATAGTGTAAAATAGCCGTTAGTGAATCGACAGCCCGTTTTGAAAATAAGATGCAAAACAGGTTGCTGATTCGCTATCACCCATTTTACATATCGCACAAAGTCACAATCTACCACATTGTTTCTGGGTCCGAACTCATCATAGGCAGTCCCTCGGAATCGAGGAAGACTTGCTTCCACTCTTAGAATGAGTCCTTAGGTGGCTGAACAGTCCAATACGAGAGCCACAGTCCCTGTCACAGGTGGGACAGTCAGCCGTTGAGGGTAAGGGTGGGTGGGACAGGTTTACCGCACGCTCTTTCTGCTGCCTACGTTTGTCTTCTGCATGCAGACGGCGATGAAACTCGAGGCGCTTAGCACTTCCTCTACTTAGGGCGGTCTTTGGCCAGGGACTCCCAGATGTCGGTGGGGATGTTGCACTTTATCAGGGAAGCTTTGAGGGCAATGTTTCCTTGTAACGTTTCCTCTGCCACCTTTGGCTCTATTGCCATGAAGGAGCTCCGAGTAGAGCTCTTGCTTTGGGAGTCTCGTGTCTGGCATGCGAACTATGTGGCCTGCCCAGCGGAGCTGATCAAGTGTGGTCAGTGCTTCATTGCTGGGGATGTTGGCCTGGTCGAGGACGCTAATGTTGGTGTGTCTGTCCTCCCAGGGGATTTGTAGGATCTTGTGGAGGCATCGTTGGTGGTATTTCTTCAGTGACTTGAGGTGTCTACTGTACATGGTCCATGTCTCTGAGCCATACAGGAGGGCAGGTATTACTACAGCCCTGTAGACCATGAGCTTAGTGGTAGATTTGAGGGCCTGGTCTTCAAACACTCTTTTCCTCAGGCGGCCGAAGGCTGCGCTGGGGCATTGGAGGATCCGAACACGGATCACAGCTGAGAGCGGGACTCTCAGGATCGACATTATGGTCTAGAGTTTCCGCTCAGTGCAATCTGGCTGAAATCGGCCAAACTAGTGCAATTGATCGCGGAATTGTAAATGCATGTTGCGTTACGTTTCCACAATCTTCCATGAGACCTTACTGAGGTGTATAAAATTAGGAGGGGCCTAGATAGAGTGAATGGGAAGGATCTATTTCCTTTAGCTGGGGGGTTGAAAACCAGGGGGCTTAGATTTAAAGTAATTGTTAGGAGATTTAGAGCGGATTTGAGGGGAAATTTCTTCACCCAGAAGGTGCTGGGGTTACTGCCTAAAAGGGTGGTAGAGGCAGAAACCCTCATAGCACTTAAAGTGCCGTAACTTGCAATGCTATGGACCAAGAGCTGGAAAGTGGGATTAGGTTGGATAGCTCTTTTTCGGCCGGCACGGACACGATGAGCCGAATGGCCTCCTTCTGTGCGGTAAATTTTGATGATTCTCTGATTCTATAACTCTAGTTTAAAAAACATTGCGCTGGAAGCTGGCTCCGCCCACAAAACTGGCCACCCCCCCCCCCCCAGATCGAAATAACAAGCATGGTGAGTTTCCGCCGATTGTGCCCGTTTGTGACTGTTTCCGCCGATTGTGCCCGTTTGTGACTGTGCAAGGAGACTTTTGAAATTACGCTCAGTTTTTTATTAGGCGCTAGGGCACTAATAGAAAGAAAGAAATACTTTTTAATAGAAATCTTTTAAAATAATAAAAAAATATTTAATTTATGACGAAATGGACACGACTGGAACCAGTAATTGGTTCAGTATAGTTTTTATGTTATTGTCAGTTATTTAAAATCAGGTACTCACAGTTGGTGGACGAGACACTCTTATTAAAAATGATAATTTTGTGTGATGAACCCATTTTCAGCTGTATTAATAAAACTGCACTCTTAAACTGCATTTTTGATTGTGACCAAAGCGGAAACTCTACCCCAGGAAATGTAACCATTTCAGACCCTTAACTGAACCAGCAGCAGTGCTGTTCTTTAATGGCTTGTCCTGCTGTTGTTTGATTATAGGATTCCAATGACCATACTACCACAGGCTAAACACTCCATTTGTTTTACCAATATTTCAGTATCTTTGCGTTCTTCTGTCACGTGAGCAGTAGTGTCACAGCACATTAAGAACAGCACGGTGCCCAAGGCAGCAACTGCACGATCAAACTCCTCGGTGAAGATGGGATGACCATCATTTATTTGGATTCCTGAAGACAGAGACAGAATTTAAGTACACTTCTGCCAGTTGCATGCAAAAATACCCCCTTGCCCCAGTTTAAAGCTAATGGAACGCAATTGTGTAGTCTAAACTGTAACCTTCCAATATAGGGCTTCCAATTACACAATGATAATAATGCAAGCATGATTAACACATCGAATGCCTTGTCCGACATGGTTTTCTTTATTCGTTCAGGGGATGTGGGCATTGCTGGCAAGGCCAGCATTTATTGCCCATCCCTAACTGTCCTTGAGATGGTGAGTTACCGCCTTGAACTGCTGCAGTCTGTGTGGTGAAGGTACTCCCACAGTGCAGTTAGGGAGGGAGTTCCAGGATGTTGATGTTAGTGGAACTGCTAACTACTTTTATAAATAGTGGTTAAAAATAGTTCATATGCATTGAGTGTTCATAACCTATAATCAGGCAGCATGAATTAGGCCTTACTGGTATAATCTTATATCACATAGAGAATAACTAAAACATGATAGATTTTTTCACATTGTTTACTTTCATGCAGTGCTATTTTCTAACGCCTTAGATCATGTGGCCCAGTTCAAGAGCTCGAATTTCTACTTCCTTACTGCCACTATGCTGCTTCCCCTCCATTTCACCATTGAGTTTTATCCCTGCCCCATCTGTCGGAACCTGAGGGCGCTGGTCTTAATCAGCTTCCTTCAGATGACACTCAATAATCATAAACTCTGCTTCTCTAACAATGGATGAATCACTACATCTTGACCAATGAAAGTCTTGTTTCTTCCAATCCTTCAAATACACAGTTTCTTTTGGTCACTCATAATATTGCTATCTCTTAGAATGTCTTCATCCAACATTGTTGGCCTTGCTATTTGTTCTGATCTCAAATGGAACTCCCACATCCTTTCCATTGCTAAAGATATGTCTCGGATGCCAAGCAGAGCTTTCCCCGTCAAGAGCTCTTAACTCTTTAAAAAAGAGAGAAATCTGTTCAAGACTTGAGTTTTGCTTCTTGATCTAGGGAGTATCTTCTAGCGCCTCTCTCACATTCCTGGATAGGATACAAGAAAAAGATTGCCAATTGACAGGTGATCGCGCTCTCTTCTCTAGCCTCCCAAATTTTTTACTCTCTCCATTGCAGATTTTTATTGAGCCAAAAATTGCGGTCGGAGGCTTACCGCGGGCGGATGTTCAAGACTTGAATTTTGCTCTCTTAAAGTGGGATTTTGCAAGGTATATGTTTTTACTTTAAAGAAAAGGTTTTATAACTATTGCTCAGTTTCTATGTAGCTAGCTTTTTAAAAAATTCATTCAGGAGAGGTGGGCGTCACTGACAAAGCCAGCATTTATTGCCCATCCCTAATTGCCCTTGAGAAGGTGGTGGTGAGACGCTCTCTTGAAACTGAGTGGCTTGCTAGGCCATTTCAGAGAGCAGTTAAGAGTCAGTCATATTGCTGTGGGTCTGGAGTCACATGTAGGCCAGACTGGGTAAGGACGGCAGATTTCCTTCCCTCAATTTAGCGAACCAGATGGGTTTTTACGATAGTTGCGTGGCCCATTACGGGCGCACGTACAATCAATGAACTTATGTGATGTAGCAGTTAGCCTGAGGTTACAGTATAGTCATTAACGATGAGATACTTTGAATAAGTCACCGTATGCTCTTCACATCTTGATGCTCAAGACCAGTTATACACTTTTACTGATATAGGTGTAACAACAAAATTCTGACAAATATAGTCGTTAGTTCATTTACCGGCTTGAATATGTGCCATTGTGTGGAGAATGATGACGATAAACCCTCCTATGTTGTCGAGCCAGGTTGACCTGATGTACAATATCCTGTTGTTAGCATCGTAGTAAAAGCCATCCCGGTAGGAACTATTCTGGCAGCGGGTGCCTACGTCAGTGGGGAGGCTGTCAGCCAGGAGGAGGGTTACAGGAGAGTGATCGCAATGACTGCACAGCAGGCTGGCGATGTAACACCCAAAACTGTAGACTACGAAGTGGTGGGGCGTCAGGCTGCCTAGATCAGCTGGAACGAGACCGCCATCAGTCAACGGGATGGGGTCCAATTGATTAACATCAGAGATTTCTATAAAGAAAAATAGATCAGTGAGGACAATTAAGAATTTTTAATGATCGCCGTGTGAGAGAATAGATCTGATAATCAAGTGAAACGATACATATCTTTCAATAATATCGGGGTAGAGATTGCGGTCGGAGGCTTCCGGCGGGCGGATGCCTAAATCCGGAACTTGCAGGGCACCGACGGGCACGTGCGCACCTCGTAAGCGCCCATAGTGGCTGGAAACACGATCATGTCTTTGCCCGTCCCAAGAGATTGCGCTGTTTGGGGATGGGTCAATAGTGTATGTGGTTACAGCGAGTCTGGATAGGGCAGTTTGATGGGTCTGATGGCCCTTTGTCATCCTTCTTTTCATACATTTGTTAATTCGCTGGGGAACGGTGCAATTCTGTCAAATGTCTGCGCTGATACTGATTTACAAACCATTCCAATGCCTAGTCCCACCTGAAATATTGATCCTTTTTCTTTCAGATGCTGACTGACTGTGTATTTTAACAATTTTTACTTAGAAAATACATACCGATAATTCATCGACTGAGGCAAATTTTAGGACTTGCGTGGAGTTTTTTTTAAATAGGTCTTGTTTATGTATGTAAACATGTAATTACCATGTCTACCCACCAGAGGGCTTATTCCCTGGAGTCCCAAGAGATCCCACAATCCCTTGGGAGCACCTGTATATAAGGAGGCCTCACAGGCTGGAGAGGCACTCTGAGATCTGTAATAAAGGACTACGGTCACACTTACTTTGACCTTGCAATATCTAGTCTGACTCCTTATCCAAGACATAACAGGTCTTATATTAGATTTTTGGAAAGTAAGGGAATCAAGGGATATGGGGGATAGGGCAGGAAAGTGGAGTTGAGGTCGAAGGTCAGCCATGATCTTATTGAATGGCTGCACTAGCAATCCAGAGATTGTGACTTCAGTTCCACGGCCAGACAGCTCCTGGATTGTTATAAAAAATCTTAGTGCCCTCTTCACCTGCTATGCTTGTACAGCCCAATCCCATTGTAATGATCACATTATGTATAAACGCAGGGAACACTCTGGAGGCATTTGGCTCCGCCCCCTGCCCACTTCACCTAAATATGGTGGGTGGAGAGTTCCCACTGAGCTGATCAGGGAGGGAAATTGTGGAACCCACTTTTGGGCTGGAGGGTCTCCTCATCCTATTTTACTTGCCAGACTGCCTACAAACAGGCAGCTTTGTTCAGGAAAATCCAGGCCCCAGGGCCAGATTTCTGTACATAGATACAGGCCTACCAAGAAGTTTGAACTAGATTTTTTTCCCCCAATTGGCCTGTTTTTTTTCCTGGTTTTTGCCTCTCCCAGGAGATCACATGGCTCCGGTTGGGGTGAAGTGTAGAATGTTTCAGTGCAAGGGGTGTCGCAGTTGTGTGGAGCGGACTTCTTGGGCTGGGTACTCTTTACCTTTCCGCCATTGTTCATAGGTTTATATGTAATCTTCAGGGCTGCTGACCGAGGGCTATGTGGCTCTTTGTCGGCCGGCGCGGACACAATGGGCCGAAATGGCCTCCTTCTGCGCTGTAAATTTCTATGTTTCTATGTTCTAATCCCATACAGCCACCACAACAAAAACACAATACATTCGACTGAATGAGCCACGAGAATTGAGCAGGCACTGACCAGAGATTCTGTGCAATTAAACTAAGCTAATTTGTAATTAATAATTAAATTACGTATGATATTAATCAAATGTTAAATTCTCAAATTGATATTTTAGAAGCAGAAACTATTGACTAGTTTGGTTTCATCAGTTCCTATTCCTACCTGCTTTGAGACCATGGTGATGTTTTATTAATGCTGGTTTAATCTCTTTCAGTCTTTTCAGAAGTGGAGGGGAAAGGAAGATCTCAGTTAACTCCTCATTACAAGGACGGGTTGTCACAGTGAATGAATCAGGCATTGACAGCTCTTCTACCAAAAGAGAACTTTTGTAAATATACTGACATTGGATTAACATGCATCCTACCCAAGCACAATGTACAATTCCCACTGCCTAACACTGGGACAAGCCTTCGCTTCATTGCTCGGCTGCACCCTCTGCTGGTTCACTCAAGGAACAGCATATAGCTTGTGGCAATTACTGCCCTTCCAACCAATGAGAGTGTGGATTCAGGAAGAATCTGGAATCGAAAAATAATAAGCCAAATATATTTTGTCCCCTTATTTTTTCACCTCGTATCAATAATTACAACATACCAAGACGGGATTGAAGACATACCCTGTTCCGCTCTGTGGAAGCGGTAAGTCTGTGCCCCACCTCTGCTATGATGGCAATTGGGAATTTGTTGTGTAGTTGACTGAAGGACATAAATCGATGTGCCACAACTTTATTGCGGAGCATATTGGAGTACAAACACTGCACCACAATTAGCAAGTTTCACCGAACCTATCTAATGTTTCATCAATCAAAAAGCAAAAGCAGATGAAAGTATTAAGAGTTTACAAAGTGTACAAATCTGGTTCAGGTTGCAAAGTGGAATTCATATTGGCCAACTTGTTGCTGAGGGTGAGTACCAATAAATGTTGCGGTCACGTATTGCGCTGTTTTTGGTATTGAGCGCCTTGGGACGTTTTACTATGTGAAAGGCACTATATAAATGCAAGTTGTTGTTGCTGTTGTTTGAAAAGGCATTATGGAAGACATTTCAAATGGAGGCAAAAATATGTTGTGTGTGTGAAAGGACCAATGTTCCTCCAGGGCTCCCGCACCTTTAGAGCTTAGGCGCAGGGCGATATTTCCACCCGTTCAATGCCAGTGCCCCTTGATCCATCAGGTATCCCAGGGCCAGGGCCATTTCAATATGTTGGGCAGGCTACTGATGGGTGCCTATCTGTAGTGCCCCCCACCCCCCCTCGCAGGGAACAAAGGGAAATCGCTATAGCACAAATGTTGGGGGATATACTGTATGACACACTCCCGTCAGTTGCAGCTCATTCTAGGACGTATGTATGAATTCTAAGTTCTTCCTTACACATTGCTCAGAGCATTGCATCGTACGCTTTGTTTAATTAGTGATGCATGTCGAGTGATTATGGTACTAGGCTAGCAATCCTTGAGGCTGTGTGTTCAAATGTTGACCATGGAAATTTGTGAAATGTGAATTCAGTAAATCTGATAATTTATGGGATGGCACCAGATAAAACGCTGCTGGATTGTCATCAAAACCTCAACTGGTTGACCAATGTCCTTCAGGGAGGGGACTTGCCACCACTACCTGGTCTGCCCTACACATGACAGTGTGGAGGCCCCGAGCTGCGAGGGAACAACAGTGGCAGGTCGGGGCCATAAATGGAGTGGCGTGTGGCTGCCATGAGCAGCGTGCAGGCCACTACAAGGTACAGTGCGAGCTGGTGCAGAAGGGCGAAAGCTGTGAAGAGTGACGTCATCAAGATCCAGGTGTGTGATTGGAGCGTGGGCAGATACGGCAGGAGCAGCAAGGTCGGGGCGAAGGAGCGGCGAGAGACTGTGGAGGGACGTGATCGGGGCCCAGGGGAGGCACAAGTTCGGGGCCAGGGGCAGCACGGGCCAGCCCACACTGCGATACGTGGGCGCACTAGGTCCGTGCAGCAGAGCTGGTCTCCAGTTGTCTTGGTTAACCCTTGCCACTGAACCAAGACCTAGCTCTGTCAAGCCCGTGTGGTGGCTGGTGTGCAACGGCCACCCCACATAAAAAAAAATTCACACACAGGCATCTTCCACCCTTCAGGATGTAGTTCGGGTCCTTCATTGAAACACCCGCGAACTCATCCTTTTTTTTGCCGTGGAAGCAAGTCATCCTCGTTCGAGGGACTGCCTATGATGATGATGATCTAGCCCCACACAATGGCCAGGACTTTCCTCGGAGCTGCTCCTGCTCTGCTGTTGTAACCTCACCAGACGTATGGCGATTACATAGTTTACGCGCATGGACAGAGTTTCCCCTGCACCTTGGGCAAAGTTGCGACGGTGGAGAAATTCCCGGTATTTTTGAATGACTCTACATGCACCCACAACAACTCGGGATGGGCAATAAATACAGCTTGGACGATGCCACCCGTATCCCGAAAATTAATTTTGAAAAAAATCTGTCAGCAATAAAAGGGCCAACCTCATTCTATTCACAAAATATATAATGCTCCCGCAATGGCTCAGTTGTTAAAGGGTTCAGTTGTGGAATCATTCAGATTAGAAGGCCACAGGTTTAATTTTTGGTCTGTGCTGTTAGATGATCTGTGCCAGGCTGACAGTAGGCGCGTTATCCTCAGAGTTCTAGGCCCCAGGAAGGAAAATCAAGGTTCCCTCAACTGACAGGTGCCCAGTGACCACTGCCATGTACATTCATGTGTGGACGTGAGGTAGGAACAGGCCTGAGCTTGGCCATGATGGTCCCAATGATCAAATCATCCCTTATTGAGGCTCACACATAAACAATGGCTGCCTCTGTGGCATACTGAAGGGCACCAAGTGCCCATGGAGCGGCCAACGCTGTTGGGAAGAAAAAGAAAATGAACAAATTTGATAGCGTTCAGAACAAAATTCATGGCATTCTAAAGATAATTTTAAAGCCATGTAAAAAATATTGCTATAATCAGAACAAAGCGGAATAAATGGCGAGTCTCTCAGCAAGGTATCGGTACAGCGAAGCTTCTGGAGAACCAGGGCAACTCAGACAGCAACTTCCTGATTTCCGCATTTAACTGCGGAAGTGCGGTGCAGGAAGTTGCTGTCCGATTTACTCTTTAATAATGGTGAGCGCTGGTTTCAGACTCACCTTTTGCCGGAGGTAAGATTGTTCTTTGTTTCTCAACATTGCTGGACATTTCTGCACTGTCAAAGGAAAATTGTTCAACAGGATGCATTTCCTACAGAAAAGACAATGAAACGAAAGGGGTTCAATTTGCACTGTGTGTTACAGTTAACATGGCCGACTTGTGCATAAAAGAGTAGTCATTTTATGCCTTAGCATTATTTGAGCAGTCTGTCCCTCTAAAGTGTCGAGCAAGAAGGGCGGGTGAGAGTTGATAGTTGCCCCATTGTATGGGATTTTTTTTACATTATGTTAATAAGCACCTACTCCATGCTTTAAATGCTCAAAAGTTGCGTTTAACGTGATGCACCATTATGCTGTCTCTGGGAACTAGTGCAGCTCATTCTTTCTATGCACTAGTGCCAAGTGTTGCCCTATAAGAGGGATATGTAGAGGGTCCCCGCGAAGTCTACTGGAGAATCCTGCTTGTGATTTTGCTGGCTGCTGACTGCAGAGAGATCCAATTAGATTATACATTAAACCATAAAATCGACTGTGCCATTGTTGTAGGGAGTTCTTGGGGCCGAAATTCACCCCCGCCGGAAATTGGTCACACCGAACGTTTTTCTTGTGCTTTGGCCGTAATGGATGCGACGGCCTATCTTGTAAAAATTCAGCTCTTTGTCGTTTCTTTTTCAAGCGGGGCAGAAGTCGGTCATAATGGGGACGGAAGCGAGGGCAGGAGTGGCGTGTTCGTCATAAGAGGAGTGGGCAGAGTGTCCGCCACTGGCAGTCATCAGCGCCAGGCTGATGATATCGTGCTGGCGTGTCAACACATCTCTCCCCTTCAGTTAAAGGGGAGGGCCGCTGCGAACTCTACAGGTATTTTAGTTAGGTCCACTGGGCTACCAGGGAGGGTTTCGGCTGGGTCAGCGGTCTGGCACCTAAGGGGTGCCTGTTGGTGGCCCGGCCAAACCCGGAGGGGCATAATTGTCGGAACGACCTGGCAGTCAGCCGACAAAAAAAAATAAGATGGCGGCCACGGCAGTGCGCCCTCCCCTTTAATGGCGGACGCACCACCATTTTACACACATTGCAAACAAAGTGTACCAACAGAAAAAGCTGTCGGGGACACCGAACGGTGGCTGGAAGATTTTCTAAGGTAAATATTGCTTGCGGGATGGGACATCAGTGCTTCGATGATGCACTTAGGCGGATTTGGCAGCAGTGGGACGCTCGAAAAATCACCAGGGAGAATTGCGCGAGCGACGGCTATTCGACTACAAATGGGCGGCCATTCGACACCATTGCGTGGCCGCCGTTTTCTGGCGGTAACAGGCCTTATCGTCAGGCTGAATTTTGGTCCCTTTGTTTAAATACACAACTGTGGTCCTTGTGTAACATTTTACCTCTGGTTCTGTCTTGTCCGGAGTGTGCATATTCAAACTGTCCGGAAACCCATACAGTCTTTGCGCCTTTGCAATCATTTCTTTGGAGATGGTGATCTGTCCAGAGTTAATTTTGCAAACCAAGACATGTAGATTATTAAAAAGTTCCTCAAGACGCTGACTAGATTGGTCTCCTGAATAGAAAAAAAAGGAAATTAAAAATGTTAACTTTCAGTTAGGGTATGAGCAACATTGCATAATGAGGTGGGTTACTGTGGGGCTGTACAGTTTTACTACACACAAAGGTTTGCCACTTCCCTAGTAAGAAAGAAAGACTTGGATTTATATAGCACCTTTCACAACCACCGGACGTCCCAGAGCGCTTTACAGCCAATGAAGTACTTTTTGAAGTGTAGTCCCTGTTGTAATGTAGGAAACGCGGCAGCCAATTTGCGCACAGCAAGCTCCCACAAACAGCGATATGGTAATGACCAGATAATCTGTTTTAGTGATGTTGATTGAGGGATAAATATTGGCCCAGGACACCGGGGATAACTCCCCTGCTTTCCTTCAAAATAGTGCCATGAGGTCTTCCACGTCCACCTGAGAGAGCAGACGGAGCCTTGGTTTAACATGTCATCTGAAAAACAGTGCCTCTGACAGTGCAGTGCTTCCTCACTACTGCACTGGAGTGTCAGCCTAGATTTTTCTGCTCAAGTCTCTGGACTGGGACTTGTAACCACATCACATCTCCCATCACTGTCTCCTTCATGTTATATGATGTCCAATTGCTAAAAGAGTTTCCATCAAATCCTTCCTATCTTATGATGTAAATATCACAACCCATTGGTAGATCGGTTGTGATTTTTCCCAGAGGGTTGTGGATGCTCAGTCCTCGAGTATATTCAAGGCAGAGATCGATATATTCTTGGATATAAGGGAATCAAGGGATATGGGAATCAGGCGGGAAGTTGGAGTTGAGGTCGGAGATCAGCCACGATTGAATGGTAGAGTCGGCTCAAGGGGCCGTATGGCCTACACCTGCTCCTATTTCTTATCTTACCATTAGATGATCATGACATATTGTGGTTAATCACCAAACCTGAACTCAGATCAACTATAACTCATATTGTTGATATTTCAATTGATGATGCCAAGCATTGTAAGATCCGTCACATTATCAGCATGGGATAATTATGCTTCATCAACCTTTGACAGCTGGCTCAAGCTTGGAATTTGGCAGCCTTTTTAAACTTGATGTCAGCCCCACACAAACTTAAAGATATGAAATTACGGGAAAATTTCACCAATAAAATAAAAATGGAAATTCTCAAATTGGTTTTAAGATAGCACAGAGAAAATAGCTTGATCAACAGGAAAATATTGGACTCTCAGTGCGATGGAGGTTGACTCATAGCACCTCAGTAGTCCCAAGGTGTGAAATAAGCAGCTAAATGCACACCGTTGGAAGTTCGGTTGTCATCTGTATAGAAGTCATGTGACACAGGAGATCCATCCTTTGATGGACTACTAAAATGAATCTATAAGGGGCACAACAGGTCTCTCAAACTAAACAAATACAAAATAGCCAGCTATTGTTCTGTTTGTCAGCTGCTCATTTACACCTTATTAATAGCAGCAAATTGGCTTACAGGAAATTGGACAATCAAATGTAATTTGGGCCGGATTTGCATGGAACGGTGTAACCGGCACGGTACACCAAAATCTACGCTGATCTTCCTGTCAGCAACTTTTACCAAAATTCTTATTAGCATACACTGGAAAACTGCCATAAAATAAGCAGAAACCAGTGAAAACAAACAAAGCCGGAGGAAAACGTGGATCTTTTGCGATATTCCTTCTTTAAATACCTGAATATGTTTGAAAATTAAAGGTTGGAGCCATCGAGCCATTATTTATACATCAGGCACAGCATGTTCAAGAAAATGTAACTGTGGAAACTTCTCAATTTTTAATGCAACTCATTATGATGACATAAAAATCCACTAAAAGATGCAGAAAACAGCATTGGGGATTGCCGTTGACATGGCAGTAAGGTGTCAGAAATCAGGGAAGCCTAAAAATGTATAAAACTAATATGAATGCTGTGTTTAAATCGTTGTTTTGAACTGCAGATGGAAAGGCTATTCGAATCAGAGAAATGCTTAGAAATGGAGGGTATAGTTCTTTGTACTACATACAATCTCCCTGTTGCTACGCAATTATCTGTTGTTTTTAAGTTAAGACTTGAACCTTGTTTATATATTTTATGTATAATGCGAAGGGTAGGGTTTGAAGTTACCTTCACAAAACTGCTGGCGAAGATAATGGATGGAAGTTGTAGGATTGAACATAAACATGTTGCTACATCGTAAAAGAGCTAACACTCTGGGGCGAGCGGTTTTCTGGTTTGGCTTCACGCGATCAAAGGAGACGAGAGGGATAAGAGAGATTTCCACAGGAAGAAACCCTGGGTTAGTGTACACAGATATGGTCAAAATCGTAAGACATCTTTAAGGCGGGTTCTTGAAACAAGAATTGAGACAAAGAACTAGAAGTCTTATTGGATAGTAAGTCTTTAGGGAAACCTCTATAGGTCAAAAGTTCTTGTCAATATCCAGGGTCAGGCCCACCCCTGAAATGAGAATAAAAATAACACCTAGTGATCTGATTAGCACAGACGGTGGAGGGGAGAACAGAATTGAAGTTAAGCTGGGCGAACACTTTGAGTGAACCCATGCTTTACCGACGGAAGCTCTAGACGAGAGAAAGAGACTGCAAAAAAGACAGAACTGCTCACATGCACCAGCCGTTTGTCCGATCGGGATGGGTATTAACTATCTGTTACGGTTGTATGTTTTTTCTACATAACTAATGTGTTATATTCCATCTTAAACTCTGATTAAGCACAATATATCCACCAGATTGGTTCACAGTTGATCCTGATTATTAAAGTGACCAGAGATAGCCTTAAACTGGCATATTTCTGACAAAGGGCCTAAAACTGGGGTCAGTAGCTGTATGTGCACCGTGAATCCCAATGATGGGCCTGATGTAACTTCCACAGCGGCCTAGTGCTGACCGGCCAAAGCGCTTGCCTGAAACAAGCAATTGGCCTCTTTCCTATTTAACGCGGGGTCCTAATGACGTAGTTAGGACCTCGATTAAGAGCCCCAATTGCAATTTTAAGGAACCCATAGGCGGAACTTACGACACGAATGCTCCGCCCAGGTCTACTGGCGTTCCCATCTGGATATGGCCAGAAAAAGAGCATACATCCGGGCTCTACAAAAATATTGCGGGCTACTTTCGGTCTGGGCTCCCCTCCCGCCTCGGCATCTACTCGCGGTGCCTCGGCCGGCATTCCCGAGGACAAGGAGTGGCTCGCTCTATCAGGGCCCCTGTGGGAAGTCCGCAGCTCGCCTGCCACATTCAAATGCAAGAATATTGCGGCTGCTTCTTTACTGATGAAATGGGAGCCTGGTCATCGAACTGTCGGACGCCCAAAAGACAAAAGCGACTCCCCAAGTCTGTGAGGAGAAATGTTTTAAATAGCGCCATATAAAAACATCAATATGACATTGGATCATGCTGTGCCTAAAATTCTCGATTTAAATATACAGGCAGTTCAGAACCGGCATAAATGCAGCGGCAGAGAGTTTTCGGCGGACAGTGTGGAATCGGCGTAAAAGATCGAGGAAACGCAGACGTAGCTAAGTTGCTGACATAAGAACTTCCTCAATCTTTGGTGCTGAAAATTGACATTGTGCCGCATTTGCACCGTTGTTTTGGTGAAAATTTCCAGGAAAATCTGGCCCAATGTATTTTGCACAACACTTGCACCGGGAGTGAAGAGGAACAGAATTAGTCCTTACTCTGTATTATTGGGCTCCTCTCCGGGTGGTCCATGGTGGCACTGCTGCCAACTCTGTCACTTTTTATTGCATTTGGAGCTTCAGCCTTTCCTCTGGTTTCCAGCTTCTCGACTGTTATCCATTTTCCTTCCTGATTTTGGCATTCATAAGGATTTAAACATTCTAACATTTCCTAAATAAAAGACTTCACTGTTAGAATATAATTTCACAAATAAAATAACTGTTTATTGAAACCATTCTTCAGTTGTGACATCAGGAAGAACGTCTTCACACAAAGGGTTGTGGAAATCTGGAACTCAGTCCCCCATAGACCGAGGGTTCAATGTTGGGGTTCAATTGAGAGTTTCAAGATGGAGCCTGACAGATTTTTGTGAGGGGAGTGTATCAAGGGAATACGAACCTAAAGCGGGCAAATATGGTTGCGCTATCGATCAGCCATAACCGAATTAAATGGCGGAACAGGCACGAGGGGCTGAAAGGCCTACTCCTGTTTCTATTTAAGAAATATAGGGCTGATTCCACATTCCTATGCTCCCAGTGGGGAGTTGCACTTGGAGGATACAGCCTCAAGATTTCAGCATCAGCTACATTACTTTAACTATAAACTGGTGTAATGGCTGACTTGCTTTGCATTGCACACTCTTTCGATAAGGCTATTTACTATTACTGTGCAGGATTTCATTCAATAAAATGACATTTTATCCTATTTTTAAAATTCACGATAGAAGTTGGATTCCTCCAGTATATCACACCTTTAGCTCCTGAGTCTGTTGGCTGATGTGTCGATAAAACGCCTGCAGATCACTTTTGTGTTTACTCAGCTGAGAAGCAAGGTGAAGATTCTGGTCCTCTAGTTTGTCATACAAAGTGCGGACGCTAAAATCCTCCAGTTCAATCTCCCCTTGCTTTTTGCCTGATAATATATAAAAGAACTGTAAACGATTTATGAAATCTTTCTTGGACATCATTTAATTGACTCTATAATTCAGTGATCCTTTTATTCTATATGTGCACATACCCCTAGATGGCACTGTACAACAACAACTTGTATTTATATAGCGCCTTTAATGGAGTGAAACGTCCCAAGGCGCTTCACAGGAGTATTATGAGATAACAAATTTGACACCGAGCCACACAAGTAGAAATTAGGGCAGGTGACCAAAAGCTTGGTCAAAGAGGTAGGTTTTAAAGAGCGTCTTGAAGGAGCAAAGAGAGGTAAAGAGGTTTAGGCAGAGAATTCCAGAGCTTGGGGCCTCGGCAACAGAAGGCACGGCCACCAATAGTTGAGCGATTATAATCAGGGATGCTCAAGAGGGCAGAATTAGAGGAGCGCAGACATCTCGGGGGGGTAGTGGGGCTGGAGGAGATTACAGAGGTAGGGAGGGGAGAGGCCATGGAGTGATTTGAAAATAAGGATGAGAATTTTGAAATCGAGGTGTTACTTAACTGGAAGCCAATGCAGGGAGACTGGCTTTGATATTTCATTAATTTGGGAAAGAATTAAAAAATAACGATGAATTAGGGCAAGCAAGGAAGCAATGAAATACTTTTTGAACCTCTCTTATCCGGCACCCTCGGGATCTGGCCTGTGCCGAATAAGGGATTTTCCCGGAAATGGGGAGGTCACGTGTTTTAAAGGGAGCAGCGCTATACAAACCGTCTTTACAATTTCATTGGTGGTGGCCCGGCCCGGAAATCTACGCGGTCCCGGCCTGAAAGATCATCAGCAGGCCAGGGCCATTGGAGGGAGCAGCGTGTGGGGGCTGCGAAACCAGGTGGCACAGCAGGAGGGGCGAAGGAACAGCACGAGTTCGTAGAGGGAAGTGACCGGGGCCCAGAAGAAGCGAGGGCCCAGGGGCAGCACGGGCCAGCCCACACTGCGATATGTGTACACACTCGGTCCGTGCAGCAGAGCTGGTCTCCAGTTAGTCTTGGGTAATCCTTGCCACTGGACCAAGACCTAGCTCGGTCAAGCCCGTGTGGTGGCTGGTGTGCAACGGCCACCACACATTAAAAAAAATCCACGCACAGGCATCTTCTACCCTCCAAGATATAGTTCGGGATCATTGAAACACCTGTGAACTCATCCCTTTTTGGCGTGGAAGCAAGTCATCCTCGCTTCAAGGGACTGGCTATGATGATGATGATGATGATGATGGTGTCAAGCATTGGTCAAAAACAGACCGTGTCTTCATTTCTGTGCCATAGCGACCAAGTACACATTTTATTGTATACATTAAGCATAATTTTTACAACTTTCATGAACTCCGATCACTGGCCTGACCCCAGTTTAGTGCAGATGAAAGCAAAGTGCCGGAAAGATTACTGGTACAGGTTGGCAAAGTTACGATTATCTGCATGTTTTGGACGTTCCCCGGCGTTCGGGGTTATCGGGGTTGGCTGGCTGGGGGCTGGGGGCTGGGAGTACGGCAGCAAGGAAGGGCGCAAGGGCGGTGGGGGGATCGGCGACAGTGGAAGAGGTCGTGGAGTTGGGAGTCCGACAGAGTTTGCAGTGGATATTGGGGCTGGGAGCGCGGCAGAGAGATCGCGGCGGTGGATTGCGGGGTCAGGCCAGCGATTGTGGGAAGCGGCAGCAAGGAAAAACTTCAATTTGTTCATGTCGGAGGATCGGGCCGCGTTCTGAGCACGCGCCCCCGGGCGGTGGGAATGATGCAGAACGAGGGGTGGTTTCTGATAAGGGAGGTCCCACCTGTACTGGCTTTTATGTCTTCAGGAGGCCCGAATGGAATGTAGCCAATGGAATGTAGTTACTGTTGTTGCGTAGCCAAACATGGTAGTCAACTTGTACAGAAGGTTCATTTATTTGTTTTTGTGGTGTTGATTGAGGGCAGAATGCTGCCGGAATACCAGAAGAACTCCCTATTCTTCTTTGGAAAAGGTGCCATAAAACCTTTTGTGGCCACTTGAACAGGCAGCTGGGTCTTTGATTTATAGGGGCTAAAATTCTGGCCTCGTCGGGTCCGTACGGAATAATGAACTTTCATTTTAATTAATTTTGAGTTGTGTTTTTTATTTTTTATGTTGTGTTTCGTGTGCTTGTTTTTTTTATCTCATTGATAGCAATAAGATCTTGGAGATATGGAGTTCTCATAGCTATCAATGAGAATACTGTACCTGATTGGTTGACCAGTCACACGTGACTTCACCTTCTGCGTGCGAACCTGGAGGACGGGAGCCCGCTCCGAGGGGCGGGAAGAGAAGGCCTTGCACAGGAATCGCAGGCGCCCTCCGGGACCATCAGGTAATTTCGTTAAAAATTCTCGGGTTGGAGGCGTTTGTCCGAAGGAAGCCTCCGACCCGAATTTCAGGCCCGTTGTCTCATTCGATAGATGGCACTCTGGCAATGCAGCATCCCCTCAGTACTAGACTTTAGTGGCAGTCCTGAAGCGGGGCTTGAACACAGTGTTGATGCCTCAGCCCTACTATTGGAAGGATTTCTTTTTCATAAAAATGTTTTTATAAACAATTGAGAAAAGTTTTGCTAAATATATGAGGCCCTGAATAAATTAATGAAATGGATCGCTGTATAAGGCTGCAGAATAGAAAATATTTTCATGAGAGAATCTGTTAACTCAAGAGCAAAGGGGGCAGGGGAGAAGAGCAGATATTTCGCTACCTGCTGTCAGGGTCGACTCCTCTTCTGCTTCTGCTCCTTCTCCAGCACATCGAGGCCTAAGAGCTTCATAAAAATCCAAACTGAGGAAAAACATTGCATCTTTATTCACTGCCCTGAACTAAAGGGTTAGTCAGAGGAAAGTCGGTGACTCATCATACAACACATCTGTAAAATATACATTAAAGTATCATTTTGCTTTGTGCCATTAGTTTTTGTCACTTTATGGGTCCTCTGTGAGAGGCTCAAGATGATGGGCAGGTGAGCTGTTTGAAGGCCTCTGCCAATACCTTCTGCAACTGACCATACACTGGCCGACAGTGACCTGTTGATTGGGAGGTGCTGCCTTCTGCTTGCTGCCTCCATTGGTAGCACAACCGAGAGCGAGCTTACCAGACGGAGAAATGCAGGCGAAAGCCACATTGTACCGCTCAAAGACACAGTGCATTGAGACACCAACAGTAGCATCCTTTAGCAAACAACAAGCATGACAAACCTGAAAGTTGTCATAATGGGGGAATGCCTTCCATACCCAAAGGAAGTTAGAACATTTTAGTTGTAACAACAGATTTTTATAGCACTGTTTTGCAAAGAACAGGTGTGGAAGCTTCTTGGGATTCATCACCAACATCTGGATTGCGTGGTACCTGTACTATTTACTGGCGAGAGATCAGTTTGTTAATATTAAACACAAGGGCCGGGTGTTTCTGTTCGACCCGCTGGGCTTTTCAGCGCAATTCCTCCAATATAGGCGTAACTGCCACAAACGGTCGCAGAATTTCAAATTGTGTTCAGAGCAACTCGAGGTACCGCGATCTTTTGCGCTGGCTTTGCTCTAATTGCCCTCGTTTGCAGACCTTCAAGAGGCTCCAAAATATTAAGCTGGAACTTTTGAGCGCAAGGACACTAATAGACACGTTTTCAAAGGTTTTGAGTGAATTTTTAAAAAGATTGCTCAGGAACTGACCACAGTACCCCAATCTAACTAGAAAATAGTTTTGTAATTTAAAAAAAAATTTCAGGGATTTAAAATCGGGTTACTCACAGGTGCTGAATTGACACTGTGAATTTAAAATGCTTATTTTTTGAGATAAGCCCATTTTCAGCCGTATTAATCAAACTACCAAGTTACCACTCTTAAATATATCAAGGAATATTTTTTAAAGCAAATTTTAATAAAAAATTGTATTTAAATGCACTCGATCATGACAGATTTTGCGTTTGCTGTTATGCAAATGAGTTTGTTTGGAAACTCTAGGGGGAAAAAAAATCACTTTTCGAAACGGGCGCAATTTGCGCCTGTTTAGCCGATTGCACTCAAAGCAGAAACTCCACCCCAGGTGATCTATTTATTTCTTGCTTACCTGTCCTTCAGAATGACATACTCAGGTGGGATGTAAGGTTCTCCCAAACTGCGCCATTTTGGTTTCCACTTCTGCATGGGGTCTAATCCAGACTGAATAGGCTTCAGCACTAGAGCAGCCACTGTAAACAGTGCAGTCATCAGAGCAAGGAGACAGAGTGTACCTGAAGCAAACAACAGCAAGAACAGGAAAACTCATTCCAGTTTCAAATTAGCATGAAAAAAAGCACCTCAATGGTTCATTAAAACATCTGCATAAAGATTTAAGAAGCGAAGAAACCAAATTCTCATCTACACTTCATCAGTTATACTGTTAAAAATTCCAGCAGATACCCCATGGCATTGCTCACAGTAAGTTAGAGGATGTACTGTATTATCACACCATGTAATGCAATGCATTAGTGTAGTGCTAAAGTGTTCCTTTAAGACCACAAGGTCTGTATGCTGTAAATAGGTCAATTAGATATTAAACAGATCTTGAAATCCCATAGAGGGCAACTGTTTCTTTGTAGATTTTGTAAGGCACTATATAAATGCAACTTCTTTCTTTCCCAAGGTCAGAAGCAACCAGCTGACTGACTTTTTCCAAATTCCTTTTACGTACAGCCCAAAAATATGCTGGTGTGACAAAGGTTTTACATATCCCAGCAGATTTCCTGTGTCATTGCTCATGGGTGGTCTGGGATTAGGAGCATGGCTGGGATGTTTAACCTCTAGCCTGGCCTGTCCCTTTAAGGTCAGTACTTGCAAACTCCATGTGGGAATCCAAGTTGTTGCTTGTAAATTTTTCAGGTCATTAAGAGTTCAATTGTAAATTTCAGACTCCAAGTCAATCATTGGCTTTTGCATGGATTATTTTGATCTGGGACAAAGTGCGATCGATGTCCAGTGTGTGAGGGATGTGTGCTAGGTGCAAGAAGTTCAATAATAATGAACAACATCTAATATTCAACTATTGTTGAAGAGGATTCCTCTCTTTCCTGTTAACACTTTCACTGTCAGAGCACTGTCTGGGTCAGGGGGTGGATGGCTGGAGCTGATTTTAACTCAAGATGTGTTTTTTATTGCTGTATTTAGGATTATAACTGGTGGAAAAATCCTAGTAACAATGTCAATACATCGTGTTACCATCTGGTTTGTTTTTCATTTCACAAATGTACTAGCAAATAATTCAAAAAGATAAATACAGTATGATTCTGCTACATATATTAGATCAGGATAGATGCAAGTCATGTGCTTTTAACTCAGACTTGATATAACAGGATGGCAGCACTAAATCAGAAACAAGCCAAGACTGGGTAACTGACTGGTGTTTATGCCACTTCAGCTGCTAAGAATTTTGTAAAGTGTTAAAGGTCCGTGTCACAAATACCTTGTATCTTTATATTTATGCCTGAGACCATCTATCAGGGAATTTAATTTATGGTTGACATTACACTCATAACATGCTAGAACAAAACATTTTATTTACCTATTATGAGGGCCCAATTAGGTGCCAGGTTGACTGTTTTCTGTTTCAGAATCCCATGTCTCACCAGCTGGATCGGAGAGGATGGGTGGACAAGTAAAGATGCAATGTCACACTCGGTACTAAACTCACTGACACTCACTATTAGGGCTCGACCAGGTTCTGCATTATCATGAAAGACGTATTTCCCAGGTTCCATGAATGCATGAGCAAACCTAGAATAAAAAAGGAAATCAATACAATGCATTGTACTGTCTGACAATCTCCAAAAATAATATGTGAAAGCCTGAGAGTATGTATGTATGTGAGCGTTTCAGAGCATGTGTGGGGCATTGGAACAGGTTCTGGGGGAGGTGGGACCAGTACAAACTGGATGGTCTGCACTTGGGCAGGAACGGAACCAATGTCCTCGGGGGAGTGTTTGCTAGTGCTGTTGGTGAGGAGTTAAACTAATATGGCAGGGGGATGGGAACCAATACAGGGAGACAGAGGGAAACAAAAAGGAGACAAAAACAAAAGACAGAAAAGAGATGAGTAAAAGTGGAGGGCAAAGAAACCAAAGGCAAGAAACAAAAAGGGCCACTGAATATAAAAGGGCTGCAGGAGGGGTAAAAACTAAAAATCATGGTTTAAAAAGTAGGATGAAAACACTCTACCTAAATGCACGCAGCATTAGAAATAAAGTAAATGAGTTGACAGCACAAATCATTACAAATGGGTATGATTTGGTGGCCATTACAGAGACATGGTTGCAAGGTGGCCAGAATTGGGAATTAAACGTACAGGGGTATCTGACGATTCGGAAAGATAGGCAGGAAGGGAAGGGAGGTGGGGTAGCTCTGTTAATAAGGGATGATATCAGGGCAGTTTTGAGGGATGATATTGACTCCAATGAACAAAATGTTGAATCATTGTGGGTGGAGATTAGAGATAGTAAGGGGAAAAAGTCACTGGTCGGCGTAGTTTATAGGCCCCCAAATAATAACTTCATGGTGGGGCGGGCAATAATCAAGGGAATAATGGAGGCATGTGAAAAAGGAACGGCGGTAGTTATGGGGGATTTTAACCTACATATCGATTGGTCAAATCAAATCGTAGGGGGTAGCCTGGAGGAGGAATTCATAGAATGCATACGGGATTGTTTCTTAGAACAGTATGTAAAGAGCCTACAAGGGAGCAAGCCATTTTGGATCTGGTCCTGTGTAATGAGACAGGAAAAATAAACGATCTCCTCATAAAAGATCCTCTCAGAATGAGTGATCACAATATGGTTGAATTTGTAATAGAGATTGAGGATGAGGAAGTTGTGTCAGAAACGAGCGTACTATGCTTAAACAAAGGGGACTACAGTGAGATGAGGGCAGAGTTGGCTAAAGTAGACTGGAAACAAGGACTAAATGGTGGCACAATTGAGGAACAGTGGAGGACTTTTAAGGAGCTCTTTCAAAATGCGCAACAAAAATATATTCCAGTGAAAAAGAAGGGCGGCAAGAGAAGAGATAACCAGCTGTGGATAACCAAGGAAATAAAGGAAAGTATCAAATCAAAGACCAATGCGTATAAGGTGGCCAAGGTTAGTGGGAAACTAGAGGATTGGGAAGATTTTAAGCAACAGCAAAGAATGACTAAAAAAGCAATAAAGAAAGGGAAGATAGATTATGAAGGTAAACTTGCGCAAAACATAAAAACAGATAGTAAAAGCTTTTACAAATATATAAAACGGAAAAGAGTGACTAAAGTAAATGTTGGTCCCTCAGAAGATGAAAAGGGGGATTTAATAATGGGAAATGTGGAAATGGCTGAGACCTTAAACAATTATTTTGCTTCCGTCTTCACAGTGGAAGACACAAAAACCATGCCAAAAATTGCTGGTCATAGGAATGTGGGAAGGGAGGTCCTTGAGATGATCACTATCACTAGGGAGGTAGTGCTGGACAGACTAATGGGATTGAAGGTAGACAAGTCCCCTGGTCCTGATGAAATGCATTCCAGGGTATTAAAAGAGATGGCGGAAGTTATAGCAGATGCATTTGTTATAATCTACCAAAATTCTCTGGACTCTGGGGAGGTACCAGCGGATTGGAGAGCAGCTAATGTAACGCCTCTGTTTAAAAAAGGGGGCAGGCAAAAGGCAGGTAACGATAGGCCGGTTAGTTTAACATCTGTAGTGGGGAAAATGCTTGAAACTATCATTAAGGAAGAAATAGCGGGACATCTGGATAGGAATAGTGCAATCAAGCAGACGCAGCATGGATTCATGAAAGGGAAGTCATTTTTAACTAACTTACTGGAATTCTTTGAGGATATAACGAGCATGGTGGATAGAGGTGTACCGATGGATGTGGTGTATTTAGATTTCCAAAAGGCATTCGATAAGGTGCCACACAAAAGGTTACTGCAGAAGATAAAGGTACGCGGAGTCAGAGGAAATGTATTAGCATGGATAGAGAATTGGCTGGCGAACAGAAAGCAGAGAGTCGGGATAAATGGGTCCTTTTCGGGTTGGAAATCAGTGGTTAGTGGTGTGCCACAGGGATCAGTGCTGGGACCACAACTGTTTACAATATACATAGATGACCTAGAGGAGGGGACAGAGTGTAGTGCAACAAAATTTGCAGATGACACTAAGATTAGTGGGAAAGCGGGTTGTGTCGAGGACTCAGAGAGGCTACAAGGAGATTTGGATAGGTTAAGCGAATGGGCTAAGGTTTGGCAGATGGAATACAATGTCGGAAAGTGTGAGGTCATCCACCTTGGGAAAAAAAACAGTAAAAGGGAATATTATTTGAATGGGGAGAAATTACAACATGCTGTGGTGCAGAGGGACCTGGGGGTCCTTGTGCATGAATCCCAAAAGGTTAGTTTGCAGGTGCAGCAGGTAATCAGGAAGGCAAATGGAATGTTAGCCTTCATTGCGAAAGGGATGGAGTACAAAAGCAGGGAGGTGTTGCTGCAACTGTATAAGGTATTGGTAAGGCCGCACCTGGAGTACTGCGTGCAGTTTTGGTCACCTTACTTAAGGAAGGATATACTAGCTTTGGAAGGGGTACAGAGACGATTCACTAGGCTGATTCGAGAAATGAGGGGGTTGCCTTATGATGATAGATTGAGTAGCCTGGGTCTTTACTCCTTGGAGTTCAGAAGGATGAGGGGTGATCTTCTAGAAACATTTAAAATCATGAAAGGGATAGACAAGATAGAGGCAGAGAAGTTGTTTCCATTGGTGGGGGAGACTAGAACTAGGGGGCACAGCCTCAAAATACGGAGGAGCCAATTTAAAACCGAGTTGAGAAAGAATTTCTTCTCCCAGAGGGTTGTGAATCTGTGGAATTCTCTGCCCAAGGAAGCAGTTGAGGCTGGCTCATTAAATGTTTTCAAGTCAAAGATAGATAGATTTTTAAGCAATAAGGGAATTAAGGGTTATGGGGAGAGGGCGGGTAAGTGGAGCTGAGTCCACGACCAGATCAGCCATGATCTTATTGAATGGCGGAGCAGGCTCGAGGGGCTAGATGGCCTACTCCTGTTCCTAATTCCTATGTTCCTATGTTCCTATGAGAGCACGTGTTTGCGAGAGCGTGCGAACACGTGTGCGCGTCAGAGCACGTGTATGCGTGAGAGCACGTGTTCGCGTGTGAGAGCAAGTGTGCGCATGTGAGCATGTTCCCACGTGAGAGAGCATGTGTGTGCATGTAAGAGCATGTGTATGCATGGAAGCACGTGGGCCTATGAGCATGTGTGTGCATGTGAGCATGTGTGTGCGTGAGTGTATGTGTGTGCATATGAGAGCATGTGTGTGCGTGAGAGCATGTGTGTGCGTGAGAGCATGTGTGTGCGTGAGCGAGAGTGCACGGGCAAGAGAGAATGCTCGCGACTGTGTGTGGATCCTGTACCTCATGTTAAACTGGGTGAAAAAATGTGTCATAGTCACAAAATCTAATTATCACAATGCAGATTTTGTCTACTTTAGAATGAATGCACAATTGCAGTCTTTTCCCAGATGTGAAATTTAGATCAAATCAAACGTCCAGAATGAAAAATGGTGAAAAGCATCAGCTGACTGACAGTATTCCATGATTGTGTTCCATCTGCCAATCAAGGACAAACATGTGAAGCCACAGATGCTAAATGTCGTCACCTGGAAATGTTGAAATTGGTTTCCCTGATGAAATGATCCAGCTTCCTGAAGGATCCAAAGTCCCAGACTGGATTTGTGTTGAATAGATGGTCTTTCTGGTAGACAGGATAGTGACTCAAACTGCGATCTGTTGAAGAGAATAAAACACTACTTACATGCCCTTTGTGTAGGACTCACTATTGAGTTCCTTGGAAACCAACCAAATAGGGTGAAACACACAATTAGAAGTTATGGTTTGCTGTATCAGCAAAAAAAAAACTTAACACAACTGTCTCGACATTCCTCTGCCTGCAATTTAAGTGGAGGCATTACCCCTTTACAAAAAATGCAATACTGGGAGCATCATAGGCACTAAAACCCTCCTTGGCAGGTTAATTTCCCCAAATGTTGCTTTTAGCAAAGATAAATGCTGACTAGTGCCAGCACTTGTATGGTCACCATCTTGATTTTGGCCATAGACATCATTTTGACCAATTATGTTCATTGAATTAGGACATCAGCAATTCAGGCTATATCAGCAATATGCTATAATGCAACCATTGCACGCAGCAAAGGCACTAGATGGAAGATTAAAGCATCCCCATTAGTGTGACTGTGAAGCTGCTAATCTGACCTGGGGGGCACATCATTGAGCACTGCCCTCAGAGAAAATTTGCAGATTGCCTAGAAGATATCCACGTTGTTACACCCGAAGCTTTGGCCTGGATATCCAACACAGATAATGACATTTGATTTGCGTCTACCATATGGAAGAAGGCGACTAGGTGCCATGTCCTGAAATCATCCATAATTCAGTATTGATGGATAAGATGCATCATTCCATGACAAATCATGTGATTTTCCATCCTACAGTGCAACTTTCCATGTTCATTTTTCAGCGCACTGACACTTTGGTTTTGATCAGAACAAAGTTTTGAAGCTCCATGTTCTGCCTCTCTATCTCTGTCAAAAAGCAAAGCAAGTTTCCAGCTTGTTGCTGCAACACGTGTTGTTCAGTTCCACTTACCAGCACTTTCATTTAACCTGTAATTATAAATAATGCCAGTGACTATATGATCAGTGGTCGCAGAAATCTGCTCGAAACGTGCTTCACTCGGAGACGAGGCAATACAACTGACGCTTTAAACAATGCTGGCGAGGAGGAAACACTGACTGGTACTGCCAGAAAACTATCCCGCGGAACTGGCGACGATATTGGGACTTGTCCCCAATAGTTGTACCAGTTCACTTGCCATAATGCTGGAGGGGGAAAGAAAGTGAGAAGACAGAACAAATAGCTTGGGATCTCGGGTTTCAATGATCTTGGCAGCTGAGCATTAGAGTTATACAGCTGAGTTTCTTCATTCTGAGCTATCATTTATAACACAATGGAAACATTATTCAGCATCATGGAGAATCTGAATCATGAAAAGTGTAGTAACATTTTTTATGTAGAAAAACCCTGAGAAGGGGTAAATCCCATGGTGAAACATGACCAAGGCTGAAAAGGTGTAGAAGAGAAAATGGGATAAATCAGGCAGTAGCAGTTCGGCAACAACAAGTGTGGTTCCTCTAGATAGGAGCCTGTGTATCACAGGAGATTGACACTTACTGCTTGGATGGATATTGAGCTTGAAGAGGATTAAGTCATTTGGTCTGAGGCAGACAATGGGGTTTGGAATTTGGGGAATTGCTCCATTGGTGACACTGGAAATGGTCCTTTGCAAATAGCTTGCTGTTTTTGTCAACAATCGTGGATTTTCAAACATACCGGGCTTTTCAGTCTCTGCATAAAGAAAAGAAAGACATGTATTTATATAGCGCCTTTCATGACCACCGGATGTCCCAAAGTGCTTTACAGCCAATGAAGTACTTTTTGAAGTGTAGTCACTGCAGTAATGTAGGAAATGCAGCAAACTATATACATAGAGAAAAATGAAGACAGCACTGGAGAATGAATGTGATAAACACTAATTTTAAAGGGGAGAAGGTGGAGGGGGGAGAAGGGGGAGGTTGGGGAGGAGGAGAAGGTGGAGGGGGGAGAAGGGGGAGAAGGGGAGGAGGGAGGGGGGAGGAGGAGAAGGGGGAGGGGGGAGGGGGAGGAGGAGAAGGGGAAGGGGGAGGAGGGAGGATAAGGAGGAGGGAGGATAAGAGGGAGGGGGAGGAGGAGAAGGGAGAAGGGAGGGGGGAGGGGGAGGAGGAGAAGGGAGGGGGAGGAGGAGAATGGAGGGGGAGGAGGAGAAGGGAGGGGGAGGGGGAGGGGGGGAGGAGGGAGGGGGAGGAGAAGGGGGAGGGAGGGGGAGGAGGAGAAGGGGGAGGGGGGGGGAGGGGGGAGGAGGAGAAGAAAGGGGAGGGGGGAGGAGGATGGATGAGGGGGGGGAGGAGGAGAAGGGAGGGGGAGGAGGAGGAGGGGGAGAGGGGGGAGGAAGGAGATGGGGGGGGAAAGAGAAGGGGGAGGGAGGCTGAACGGGCCGGGTCGGGCCCGAGACTTCGGGCAGGGCCCGTCCCCAGCACCAGATTTACAGGTAGGTGGCATTGGGTCGGGTTGGGATCGCGGGTCGGGTCGGGGGGAGCGTGGGTTGCGGGGGTGGTGGGAGGGAGGTCGATTCGGGTCGGGTCGGGGGGAGGGAGAGGGAGGTCGGGGAGGGGGGTCAGGTCGGGTCCAGTCCGGGGGGTGGGGGGAAGTGGGAGTCGGGTCGGTGTCGGTGTCGGGTCCGGTCCGGAGGGCAGGGAAGCGGGAGTCTGGTCGGGTCCAGTCCGGGGGGTCGGGTCGGGTCGGGTCGGGTGGGGGGGCGGGGGTGGGGGGGGAAGCGGGAGTCGGGTCGGTGTCGGTGTTGGGTCCGGTCCGGAGGTGGGGGGCGGAAGCAGGAGTCTGGTCGGGTCCAGTCCGGGGGCTCGGGTCGGGTCCGGTCCGGGGGCGGGGGGGCAGGGGAGGAAGCGGGAGTCGGGTCGGTGTCGGGGTCGGGTCGGGTCCGGAGGCGGGGGGCGGGAAGCCGGATTCAAGTCGGGTCGGGAGGAAGCAGGAGCTGGCCGTGGGAGGAACCTTATTCACACAGCCCCAGTGAGGCCATTGGGCCAGGGCTAGGGGCTGCGTGCTTCGGCCCCTCCCATACAGTTTCAGGCGCCTGGAGCTACTGCACATGCACGTCCACTGTAGCGCGCATGTGCAGAGGTCCTGGCACTGTTTTCAGCGCAGGGACCTGGCTCCGCCCCCTACAGCTCGTGCTGCGCTGCGCCGAGCTGCAAACAACCTGCAAGGAGCTGGAGAATCTGAAAGTTTTTTTTAGGCGCACTTTGTGGCGCGAAAAACGGGACTGCGCCGTTCTAGGCGCGGCTCGAAACTTGGGCCCATTGGGTTGGAAATCTTGCCTGAAAAAGCCTAAGAAGCAAATGATGAATAACATTTTAAACTTGTGGAACAACACTTCAATGTATCATCAGAGCATCATGTAAAATATATATTTATGTTGCATAATGGTCAATAAGAAGTAGCCAGTTGTAAATACTTGTTAAGAGATTCATGGCTGAGCCATGGCAGTATATTTTAGTGTGTTTCTGATTGCTGCACACATCTGGTACCAGCAGCTGCCCACGTTCCTGTGGTACCAAATCAGGGCTCGTCTCATTTTGGTTACTGACCTGTGAAGAATTTGTCGACCATTTTCTTTCCAGACAAAATCAAACCAAAAACTCCATATGGCTCAAAATGGATAAACTGGACTCGAGGACTGTCTGAAATGTGTTCATCTGGACCCAGCACATCAGCAACAACCTGAGAACGTAAAACACATTACCTAACCAAACAGTCAGTGAAGTGAATTGCTTAAAGTATTTTAACTCAATCTTTCTTTATTACAATTTCATACTATTCTTGCAATTATATTCGATCAAATTAATTCAGTTGAATGCATGACTGAAAATCATGCCTCCTCAGGCATTAATCACCAAATGCATATTGGAACGAAAGATCTAGGGACAGAAATTGTGTAAAGTCGCCGGCTGCTACCCAATTCTAGCGGACACAAACTTGTGGTTTAGCGCTCCGGGCTGGAAGTGGGGAGCTAAATCAAGCGGTACAACTTCCCTTGGAGTGCTATACGAGGCGAGGGGCGGTTGTGGCAGAGCGCTGCACAATGTCCCGTACAACGCTGCCGGGACCACAGGTTCTTCCCCTCCCTTAAAGGGAAGGGCCATTACCGAGGGTGTTGCAAGGTAACGATTCGATTGGTTGACGACAGCACCTGCGATCCATGACAATCAGCCCCAAGCATTCCGAGAGTCAATTGCAGCATTGGAAAAATTCAAAAACGAGCAGAGAGGGGTGAAGGAAACATTTCGGCCTACCTGACCACCTAATGCCATTAATTACCGCTCTCCAAGCGGCCGGTCGACCTCACAACGTCTCCTGCAGCTGCCGTTGTTGGCAGTGCTGCGTAGGGCAGAAGCGAATTTAGGACCCAGGGGCGCTGCGCACTGCATGATGTCATGATCTCCGGGCGCAGGAGATCGAGGCGTTAAGGTTTACCGCTCACGCTAACCTGCCAGAGAAGTTTGTGGGCATCGGTACTCTCGCCGCACCCGGTCAGAAATCATTTAGCGCCCCGTTATCGTCCTCTAATTGGCACAAAGTAGGCCAATTTTTCCTCCCTAATCTTCTATAAGAAATAGAGTCGGCCATATGACAGGATAAATGTTGCTTGATTCTGAGATCTTACCTGTTCCTAGCGTACATTCTACAGTAATAACAAGACAATTACCCAGCTTGGTCACTGAGTATCCTTGCAACAGTCTGCTTACCCATCCTCTTACTTACGGAATCTTACCCGCCATTCGGTGCGGCCCCGACCTGTGAGGAACACCAGAGACAGGCCGGGGCCTTAAAAGAGCATGGAGGCGCCACGACAAGGTACAGTGCGTGCTGCTGGCTGCAGGAGGGAGACAGCTGTGAAGAGGGCGACTAGATTTGACCTCACCCATATCCAGGTCGCTGATTGGAGCGTGGGCAGGTACAGCTGGAACAGCGAGGTCAGGGCGAAGGAGTGGCGAGGTCGGGGTGAAGGAGTGGCGAGAGTTCATGGAGCCACGTGATCGGGGCCCAGAAGAGGCGTGAGTTTGGGCCCAGAAGAGGCGAGGGCCCAGGGGCAGCTCGGGCCAGCCCACACTGCGATACGTGTGTGCACTAGGCCCGTGCAGCAGAGCTGGTCTCCAGTCGTCTTGGTTAATCTTTGCCACTGGACCAAGACCTAGCTCTGTCAAGCCCGTGTGTGGCTGGTGTGCAATGGCCACCACATGTTAAAAAAATCCACGTACAAGCATCTACCACCCTTCAACATGCAGTTTGGGATCTGGAATGGCAGGTCCTTCATTGAAACACCTGTGAACTCATCCCTTTTTGATGTGGAAGCAAGTCATCCTCAATTTGAGGGGCCGCTTATGATGATGAGTGCAGTGACATGGGGAATACAAGAGAGAAGAGAGGGGTGTAGAAAGGAAAGATTTTCATTTTGCTGACTCACCCACTTTTTATGGTCCCGGGCCACTCCATTCTGAACGGTTAAAACAAGCTCTCCAGTGGGACGGGTACTTGCAGAGATATTCGGAGTTCCTGCCAAACAGACTCTGTCACAGAGCTCTTCAGCAGAGATGTATTTATTACAATGACACCTGGATTAAAAGAAACATTTCTGCACTGGAGTTCCAACTGAAGTAAAAATTCAGCAATTGTACATGGGTTACAAAATACTCGTAAATGTATCGGTTGGCTGAGAGTGTTCAGGGTAAATGTTTATTTTCTTTCCTCGACAGTTTTCTCCCCTTCCCTTCTCCTCTCCTGAAGGCATTAAGTCCTTGCTAGGCCATGATCTTATGGATGTTAAACACCCATCTGTACCTTACCCAAGCAGCCACTATTGGCAGGCTATTCAACATCACAGCCAAACCCAATCCTGTCCACATACATGCATTTCCAGCACGGATCACGGGATAGAGCGGACACTATGGTTGATCCTGCCCCATACCCCTAACCCAAAGTAGCTGAGGCCAATTGTAATGCCACAATTTCTGAGTCGGCACAGATCATCCAACTTAACTCAGTGCAAACTGAGGGTTAAATATGGGACCTCCCAGACAGCTGGGCTACTCGCTGGGCAAACTAACTGAGTCACTGAGGCAGCCAGTGTTTACTATCTATATACTCACTATAGCATTAATCCATCCACATTTACTGTAGTGCTGCCAGATGCAACACATTGCTCAATCTGCATTACCCCCACAACACTCATTAACTCGGAAGTTGGGGATAATTCTAACCGTGTGCTGGTGATGGGGAACTGTGCCCATGCCATCACACGGACAATGGCGAGCAGCACACGCACGAGTTTCTGATTTGCCCTTCGAGCAGGTGAAGCTCCTGCCACCGGCAATTGGAAAAAGCCAAATTGTAGGATCTTCCAATACTACATAAGAACATAAGAAATAGGAACAGGAGTAGGCCATACGGCCCCTCGAACCTGCTCCGCCATTCAATAAGATCATGGCTGATCTGATCATGGATTCAGCTCCACTTCGCTGCCCACTCCCCATAACCCCTTATCATTTAAGAAACTGTCTATTTCTGTCTTAAATTTATTCAATGTTCCAGCTTCCGCAGCTCTCTGAGGCAGCGAATTCCACAGATTTACAACCCTCTGAGAGAAGAAATCTCTCCTCATCTCAGTTTTAAATGGGCGGCCACTTATTCTAAGATCATGCCCTCTAGTTCTAGTCTCCCCCATCAGTGGAAACATCCTCTCTGCAGTCACCTTGTCAAGCCCCCTCATAATCTTATACGTTTCGATAAGATCACCTCATTCTTCTGAATTCCAATGAGTAGAGGCCCAACCTACTCAACCTTTCCTCATAAGTCAACCCCCTCATCTCCGGAATCAACCTAGTGACATCTACCTCCTTGAAGGACAAGGGCAGCAGGGACATGGGAGCACCATCACCTCCACGTTCCCCTCCAAATCACACACCATCCTGACTTGGAAGTATATCACCGTTCCTTCATTGTCGCTGGGTCAAATTCCTAGAACTCCCTCCCTAACAGCACTGTGGGAGTTCCTTCACCACACGGACTGCTGCGGTTCAAGAAGGCGGCTCACCACCACCTTCTCAAGAGCAATTAGGGATGGGCAATAAATGCTGGCCTTGCCAGCGACGCCCACATTCCAGGAACAAATAAACAAAAAACATATCATTCACATTAAATAGTTCAAACAGAATTATCCATAAGGCATATATTTAGCAGGACCTCCATATGAATGAGCCAGTCTCCTGTACTATTGCATTAAGGGAGTCAAGACCAAGTGTAGTCTTCAGGGGAAATGGGATTAGAGGCTAGACTATCTAGCCTCTATTCAGTCCTCATTTTAAAGTCCTTATTTTTTGCCATTATAAATTCCTCTGTCCACATTCATAATGAAACTATTTATGTAAATCTGTCACCCTGCAATTACCCACTTCAGTCAGTCACGACATGCAGTTCCCAGAACGAATATGAACACAGGAATTTTTAATGGAAAAGGTTGACAAAAACTGCATGCAGATCATTATGCGACAGCGCCTGTTATTATTGCAAATGTCTTTCTCCTGAGGCACTGTATTGAGTAAGTGTTTCTGAGTGACTGACATTCCCAGCTCCACGTCCAGCTTGCCCCCATATTCCCCACATGCTGGAGTGCAGTTATGGTGCTCAGGGAGAATACATCTTCTTGTGGAAGCCAGTCGGGCCTCACCAACGCTGCAACGATCATCCACCTGGAGGGACACAGTACACAATTCCTGGTCAAAAACTCAAATACACACTACACGCAGATCTGCAAGAAATTAAAAAGGACCGAGACTAGAAGATAAGTGGTAATCTCCACACGAACATGAATTAATTGTTAATGCCTGCCAGTAACAGTATCAATTATATCAAGTCTACGTTTCTAGGGGTTATGGGGAGTGGGCAGGGAAGTGGAGCTGAGTCCATGAATGGCCTACTCCTGTTTCTATTTCTTATGTTCTTATGTACTATTGGAAGATCCTACAATCTGGCTTTTTCCAATTGCCGGTGACAGGAGCTTCACCTGCTCGAAGGGCAAATCAGAAACTCGTGTGTGTGCTGCTCGCCATTGTCCGTGTGATGGTGTGGGCACAGTTCCCCATCACCAGTGCATGGTTAGAATTATCCCCAACTTCCAAGTTAATGAGTGTTGTGAGGGTAATGGAATAAGTCACATTTGAATCATCTTGGTCACAAATGATACATTGATTGATAAGATCTAAAACTGGGAAGAAACAACTTTAAAATTAGGGAATAACTTTAATTATCTCATTGCCCATCAGGTTTACTTGTCCGGGAATGCGTTTATGGGCTCTAGAGAATTATAATCATCGCTCATTTGCCACTGCCAGCTGTGGCTCAGTGGGTAGCACACTCGCCTTTGGGTCTGAAGGTTGTGAGTTAAAATCCCACTCCAGGGACTTGAGCACATAAATCTAGGCTGACACTCCAGTGCAGTGCTGAGGGAATGCTGCACTGTTGGAGGTGCCGTCTTTCAGATAAGACATTAAACCGAGGCCCCATCTGCCCCCTCAGGTGGATGTAAAAGATCCCATGGCACTATTTTGAAGAAGTGCATGAGAGTTATTCCTGGTATCCCGGCCCTCAATCAATATTACAAAAACAGATTATCTGGTCGTTATCACATTGCTATTTGTGGGTGTGCGCAAGTTGGCTGCCACCTTTCCCACGTTACAACAGTGACTACACTACAAGGGGTAGAAATTTGGTCGCGCCTCTGTTGCGGCGTTAATCCAGGCAGAACGGTAAATTTTGCGGAAATGGTTTGCAGCTCGAGCCGCAAAATTAACCAGCTGGGTCCTGAGTGAGGAGCGGAGTGCTAAGGGAGGCGTTCCACACCTCATTTAGGGTGCTAAGCCGGCTGAGCAACTGAAAATCCCGAGCTAAAGAGCCGGGCTTGGAGCGCCCTAAGAGAGGCTTCCGTGGAAAAAAGAGATCAGAAAAAACCCGGCAAAAACATTCCCAATACCTTACTGATGCCACATCAACATAAGTCGCAAAAATAAAAAAATTGAAAAAGAATCAAACTTACCTCGGGTGGACATTCTTTGTCTCACTGCGGCCGGTACAGCTCGGACCACCAGCTTTCCCAGGCGGTCTCACGAGGGCACGCTACGGGATGCAACATGTTGCAACCAGGAGCGTTGCACAGCGGCTCACCTCTCCCGGGCAGTACTACTCTGCACCTCCCCGCAAACCCGGCAACGAATGTCCCTGCGGGGCGCTGGAAGTCGGCTGGCTGCCCAAAACTGATTTGCACCGCCATTACCGCCCCTCTGGGGCGCAAACAGAGATGGCAACAAACCGAAAATCCAGCCCCAAAAATACTTCATTGGTTTAAAGTACTTTGAGTCGTCCGGTGGTCGTGAAAGGCGCTATATAAGTGCTTTCTTTTTTATGTCGTTTTGAAGGATTTAGCCATTTCACAGAACTGAACGACAATGCCAACATTGTCAGAAATTTCAATGGGCTGGAAAAATGCTTTCAGAAATTATTTACAGCTTAAAGCACTAATGTTTTTAAATTGGAAAATGAGCATTCAGAGAAGAAGCAGCTTAAGAATAATGCTTTTAGAGGAACATTTTTTGTGAGGAATGGAAGGTTATCGAAAATAGATTAATTAGAAGGAAAAAAATGTAAACTTAAAAGCTGACAGTGAAGGACATTCGAGTGAATCGGGAGAAAGGAGAAAGGCAGGTGGCAAGGTGCAGAAGTGCTTAGTTTTCTGGATGTTTAAAAAATTATTTTTAGCTGCTTAGTTGTCAAGGATTAATGTTCCTGAAATCTAAGTAGCTTAATCACTGTAGTGTTTATTTGAGCATCACAATATACAAAATTGACTGGTCCAGTGAGAGAGAACTCTCGTTGGATCTGTGGGCAATTTAAGGGTTAGAAATAAGGAGAGATTATCAACAAACCATTCCTGATACTGGTAACAGACAGTCGTTTCTAAACAATAAAAATTCTGACTAAAATTTAAAATCATGGGAGGTTTTACGTAGTGCTCACAGTTTACAGCATTTTTCAATGTCTGGATCTGGAACGCGCCGCCTGAAAGGACGGTGGAAGCAGATTCATAGAAACATAGAAAATAGATGCAGGAGTAGGCCATTCGGCCCTTCGAGCCTGCACCACCATACAATAAGATCATGGCTGATCATTCCCTCAGTACCCCTTTCCTGCTTTCTCTTCAATAGTAACTTTCAAAAGTGAATTGGATAAATGCTTGAAAAGAAGAAATTTGCAGGGTAATGGGGAAAGATCAAGAGAGTGGGACTCTTTGGATAGCTCTTTCAAAGAGCTGGGATAGACACGATGGGCCGAATGGCCTCCTTCTGTGCTCTATCATACGACGAGCGCATCTCAGGAAAATCAGGCACAGAATTCAGCGCATACTGCGTGATATTCTGCCCGTTTGAACGGATCAGACCTCTGTGCCTGAAATCCTGAGTTGCTCCTGTCCTGTGATGCTCTACACTGGGTGCACCAAGCCATGCAATCTAACCCCAGATACAATATGCAGCAGCAGTGGGAACAGCAGCAGCAAAATCACCTCAAGTGAAAGTAGTAAATTGAATCAATCGGCAAGGCTAGAGTTTCAATTCATGGCTCTGTAGTTGAGTGTCGAGCTCCCCATACAGAGGATAACAGGCCGCCTCAAAATTTTACCAGAACTTTCAAGAACGCAACAATTCCGTGAGATGCCGGAGTCATGCTTCAAGAACCTCCTCTCACCTCTGGGTGACAGTCCATGTCACTGTTGCTGTTGGAGCTTTTCTGATCCGCCTCATTGTAATAAATATGTCCAGTCTTACAGATACAGGATCCGTCTGATTCTTGGAAAGCACGATTGAAACCACGGCACTTGCATGTTATGGAGCCTACAGGAAGCAAAGGTCGTTAAACTAATACCTTTCAAGCATTGTCAAATCTCCAGATCATGTGTTTTTATTCTTTTTTTAAGGTTTTATTTCTCCAAATTATTGTAACAATTCTCTGGGTCACCGGCATTGATCCCTCTTCCAGAAAACATTGGAGATAGTAATGATGCGTTTACATTGTAAGTTTAGCATCTTTTTTTATGCATTCACGGGATGTGGGCATCGCTGACAAGGCCGGCATTTATTGCCCATCCCTAACTGACCTTGAGAAGGTGGAGGTGAGCTGCCTTCTTGAACTGCTGCAGTCCATGAAGTGAAGGTACTCCCACAGTGCTGGTAGGGAGGGAGTTTCAGGATTGTGACCCAGCGACGATGAAGGAATGGCGATACATTTCCAAGTCAGGATGCTGTGTGACTTGGAAGGGGAACTTGGAGATGGTATTGTTCCCATGCTCCTGCTGCCCTTGTCCTACTAGATGGTAGAGGTCGTGGGTTTGCGAGGTCCTGTTGAAGAATTTTTGGTGAGTTGCTGCAGTGCATTTTGTAGATGGTACACACTGCAGCCACAGTGCGCTGGTGGTGGAGGGAATGAATGTTTAAGGTGGTGTATGGGATGGCAATCAAGCGGGCTGTTTTGTCCTGGATGGTGTCGAGCTTCTTGAATGTTTTTGGAGCTGCACTCATCCAGGCAAGTGGAGAGTATTCCATCACACTCCTGACTTGTGCCTTGTAGATGGTGGAAAGGCTTTGAGGAGTCAGTAGGTGAGACACTCGCCACAGAATACCCAGCCTCTGACCTGCTCTTGTAGCCTCAGTATTTATGTGGCTGGTATGCAAGAAACAATTTCAGCTCTGCACCGTGCTAAACTGGCATTGCAAATCCAGAGTCAGAACCTTCATTGAGTCTGGAATGAAGTGGACTGAGACTCCTCGGAGAGTCTTGTATCACTTTTTGCCCTGACATTGTTTGGAGTTTAAATCCAGCTCATTGTCCAACCAGGTTTTCAGAGAGCGCCGTTAGACCCCCTGGACACTTTGCAAACCTATCTGGCCTTACTTTCAATTTATTGTAAACAGGGATTCTTCCCTCGCCACCTTCTAAACATTCAAATTTCTAACCCAAGGTTGATTCTCAGACTCTGTTTGTATCTGGAGCAGGGAGAGCAGCTTACAAGGGAAGGTTCAGAGGAATATTGACCACAGCAATAGTAAAATCAAATCAAAGACAGACCACAATGGAGGAAGAGCAGAGGACTAGATGTTTGATAGGGGTTGCCTATCAGATGACAAGAATTTCCTTCTCTCTTGACCAGAAGTACAGGAAAAGTACGAGTAGATGCTCCCCAGATATGGGAGCAGTACTTAAATCTTGAATCTTTAAATCTTAAATCTGGAGTCTTTAAACCTACCAACAGCATATCCATGAAATATAATGAGGGCAATCACGTGATACGCATCATAAGGCTGTCTAATCTTGTTTTAGAATTTATATCAAATATTGGGTGTGAGTAAATCCTGCTTTTTAGGTTGAAATGAAACCTAATGTTTTGCAAATAAAAAACAATCTTTAAAGTTACCTAATAATCAATGCTTACAGCTGTCTTCATAAATGATGATGTTAAGAGTTGTTGATGAGGCTCAATTTAGGAACGCGATGAGGAGAAACTTCTTCACCCAGAGAGTGGTGAACCTGTGGAATTCTCTACCACAGAAAGTTGTTGAGGCCAATTCACTAAATATATTCAAAAAGGAGTTAGATGTAGTCCTTACTACTAGGGGGATCAAGGGGTATGGTGAGAAAGCAGGAATGGGGTCCTGAAGTTGCATGTTCAGCCATGAACTCATTGAATGGCGGTGCAGGCTAGAAGGACCGAATGGCCTACTCCTGCACCTATTTTCTATGTTTCTATGTTTCTAATAGCTGCATCTCTCTGCTTCCTCCCTCAAGGAACATCATTAAATTATCTGCACATGGTGCCAAGATCTGAAGCTGCAGTATTTCCAAATGCTGCCCATTGGTAGCGATAGAGATGAAAGGGTAGATTTTCATGCCCCTCCCTGCGCTCCCATTTCCCGATGCTATATAGGAAACGTTCATTCATAGTGCACTGCTCCTATCCAGGTCCAGGATCAGTGAGAATTCGCATCCTGGGCCATTCTCATGGCTCATGGCACCCAACAGTTCTATCGCCCTGGTAGAGCCAAGCCCTGATGGGAGAGGCAGGAAAAAGACGTCAAATGCATCCCTCTCAGCTGCACATTGGGCCTCAGACAGACTTTGGGACTGTCTGGCTGCCAATGGAGATCAGCAGTCAGAAGGTCCCAATTTGATCAGAACATACTCAGTGGCATGTTGAATGTTTTTTTTAGAAATGGTCCTACCTGTTAACCTGCCTTTAATCAATCCTCCAGCCACTGCACCTTGTTTTCCGGACATGCCTTCCCTAGGGCACAGTCGGAAAATGATAAATAAGGATGCTCTCTCTCTATCAGGAGCTCTGCTCTCTCAGGAAAGCCCCAGAAAACCCAGGACAATGTAAAAGGGGCAGAGGCCTAGAGATTTGGGTCTTCTTCCCTTTTTCCTTACCTTTGCATCCAGGAAACTGCGCATTCCCTGGGGACAAGAGTCAGGAAAACAGGTCCCAAAGTGCTTTTAACACAAATCTGGAAAGTAGTTGTGTGTTTGCCTTCATATTAGTGGATCTATGGTCTAAAATTTTAATTGCCCCACACATTGCTCACCAAGTCTTGAATACGAGGTACTTCCACATGCAAAACAAGCTTTCTGTGCATACAGATGATTAAATGTGCTTTCAGGACATGGATAGCATTCCCCGTGATGCTTAGCATGGCTAGTGTTTCCATAGGTCCCTGGAGGGCAAGGCACTGGTAGTCTGGTCATTTCAGAACAGTAGTAGCCAACAGGGCAAGGATTCGACAAGTAGCTTTCAGAACCTGAGGGGAATGAACCGGAGAAAAAGAAAAAAAAATAACAGCAATATATTCTGGAACCAGTTATAGAGGATGAGAATTCAGTAACATTTAATGAGCTCCCGGTGTGTTGTATCTGGATCACAGACATTCACAGCCACTAGGTGTCAGTTGTGGCTCAGTGGGTAGCACACTCGCCTTTGAATTAAAAGGTTGTGAGTTCATAATCCCACTCTAGGGATTTGTGCACATAAATCGAGGTTCACACTCCAGTGCAGTGCTAAGGTAGTGCTGCACTGTTGGAGGTGCTGTCTTTCAGATGGGATATTAAACTGAGGCCTCATCTGCTCTCTCAGGTGGATGTAAAAGATCCCTTGGCACTATTTCAAAGAAGAGCAGGGGCATTATCCCTGGTGTCCTGGCCAATATTTATCCCTCAATCAACATAACAAATACAAATTATCTGGTCATTATCACATTTTGTGAGAGCTTGCTGTGCACAAATTTGCTGCCGCGTTTCCCACAATACAACAGTGACTACACTCCAAAAGTACTTCATTGGCTGTAAAGCGCTTTGAGACGGCCGGTGGTCGTGAAAGGCGCTATATAAATACAAGTCTTTCTTTCTTTATTAGAGGCATAGTTTGGGAGTTGTGGCTGTTAATACATAGGAATACATAGAAGCTGTAACATGGAAACAAGCCATTTGGCCCAAACAGTCATGATGGCGATAACCCTCCACATGGGCAAATAGTTTGCGTCAGATTTACTCATCAGGTTTCCATATCCCTTCAAACACCTGACCATCTAATCTCGAATGTTGACATCGTTCCTGCCTCAACCACTAACCCTGCAAGTGAATTCCACAGCCTCACAACCCTCTCACTAAATACATTTGGCTTGCCCTCTGTCAACAATAATTCAGAGATTTAAGATCTCCAATTGAAAGACAATTCATTATTTAAACTACTTATTAAAATTGGGGTTGTCTTAATTGTGATGTGCCTGCTCTAGACTTCGATGCAAATTGTAATCCAACCATTGCGGTCCTGGCTTGTGATCAGGTAGCAGCACAGACAGAGACTTATTATAGAATCATAGAAATTTACAGCACGGAAGGAGGCCATTTCGATCCATCGTGTCCACGCCGGCCGACCAAGAGCTATCTAGCCTAATCCCACTTTCCAGCTCTTATGGCACTTTAAGTGCACATTCAAGTATTTTTTAAATGTGATGAGGGTTTCTGCATCTACCACCCTTTCAGGCAATGAGTTCCAGACCCCCACTACCCTCTGGGTGAAGAAATTTCCCCTCATATCTCCTCTAAATCTCTCCCCAATTACCTTAAATCGATGTCCGCTGGTTGTTGACCCCTCTGCAAAGGGAAACAGGTCCTTCCTATCCACTCTATCCAGACCCCTCATAATTTTATACACCTCAATCAGGTCTCCCCTCAGCCTCCTCTGCTTCAAAGAAAACAGACCCAGCATCTCCAATCTTTCCTCATAGCCAAAATTCTCCAGTCCAGGCAACATGCTTGTAAATGTCCTCTGCACCCTTTCTAGTGCAATCCCATATTTCCCGCAATGTGGTGACCAGAACTACACACAGTACTCCAGCTGCGGCTTAACCAATATTTTATTGTTATGACAGTATTAGACTGGACGATGATTTCAATGCTTTTTCGGCTGTGTTTAGCCATTGAAAGCCATACAGGATCATTTTGGTATAGGAAAGAAAGGGAACTGGTAGCACTGCACTGGAACAGTCCTTGCCAACTGCATAACATGAATGCTGAATAAACAAACTCCCACTGTCCTCATTTCCCCAGGAACTTTGGTGGTGGGTAGACATCAGTCCATCACCACATTCAAAAATTCTTAGCACTAAAGTCCCAATTTTTTTGCAGAGAAATGTTATCCAAGTCCAAACATAACAAAAGCAGAATACATAAAGGAGCCAAGATAAATAATTACTGACCTCAAAGCCATACAGTCGACTGATAATTTCAAGTTTTTATTTTGTGCCAAGAATTGAATTATCCACTAATTTGAATTAAGCAATGTAACTATCACGGCAAAATGGGAATTTAGTGCTAAGAAAAATTAAACTCAGATCATTAGAATTGAGCAACTTTAAGTGCAGCAATCTCAAAGCGTTAAAGGGCAATTTTAACCCCACCTGCCCGGGGAAACTGGGCATGTGGACAGTTGCAATCAGCCAGTTGACTTACCCACCGATGGCCCGCCTTGATCCCATTTTCAATTTTAAACAGCTTTTCTGGGCAGGCAGCAAAGGCACCCACCTGAAGCTATTGGGGTCCTTTTTTAAATATGCAGATTGGGGTCCGATTACATCATTGGGCTCAGACTGTAACTTTAATTGTGGCCTGAGTGGGGAGCTGTTGTGGTTTTCCCCCAGGTGAAGACAATGGGAAGAGGATCCGGAACCAGAAGAGACACGGCTCTTTACTTTCCTTGTAGGGCCAGGAGGAGCACGAGTGCTTTCCAGTGCCCCACAAGGAAAGCTTAGGCCTGCTCCTCCTCGGGCTCCCACACTTCTTGGGCTCCCACACTGATGACGTGCGACCCTCCTGACACCTGTCCCTGCGATTTACTTTCATGCTGCAAGCCCTCCTTTGGTGCCAATGGGCGGCCTCCTGCTGCCCGAACTTCCACCCCTGCCCGCTGGTCAGCTTTGGGCCTGCAGATGAGGCCCGAGGGTTAAAATCGCCCAAGCCTCACGCTACCAAGTTGGAAGGGTTTGCTACGCACTCTTTCCCGTATGCCCAAAATCTACTCCAAGTTAAAATCGGGGCTTTAGTGTCCTGATCTGACATACCTGTTGGACAGTGGAAGCCTGCTGGACATGGACTACAGTAGAGTTCAGTGGCAGAGCCTCTCCGATAGGTTCCAGCCTCACAGATTAGACAAGCCTTCTCCAGACGGTCCCTCAGCCCAGTCACATTGACTGGCATGTACCCTCCATCACAAGGCAGCATCGAAGAACTATTTGCAGGACAGAAGTATGGGAACACACACCTGCAACAAGAAGGTAATTATCCCACTGCATGTGTCATACTTGCAGCGTATGATAGAGCTTTTGTCGTACTTTGTTCTTATTACCATAGGGGCAACTTAAACATCCTCCTGAACTCAAGGCTGTTGTTAGAGTGATGTGAAACTAAATAAAATTAGAAGTGACACTCTTACTCTGTAGCTGCCAGTTTAAAACATATCACTGTACTTCAGGTGAGAGTACTAGTTATTTATTATTGCCAGCATTTGAGTGGCAACTTGTATCTCATCACAGACCCTCACACACCCCAAACATTTGAAGGGTATATGTTCCCCTTATTTGTCTTGAATATGGCAGCAAATGTCCCATTCACATTAGCTTTAATGGATGGATGGAAATCAAAATGGCGGGTGCATGTGGTGCTTTAATACCCCAAATATTAGCTCATTACGCTCACATGTCCATCATTGGATTGATCTCTGATGAGGTATGAGAAGTGTGTAAAGGTGAAAGCTCTGTTATATCTTTATCTGCAGAACATCACTGCCCTCCAATAGTGACTCATTGTGGGTGAGCTGTTCAGCTTTTTCAAGGCACAATAGGAGTGCGTCTATCTTTCTGGTGTCTGGTGAATGGAATCGCAGAAATTAGAAATCTTGCTTTTCCTTCATACAACTAACCCACTGTATCTGGTGTGGGTGCTGTACAAAATCTTCATTTTTATCTTGTACCACACAATTTCACGGGAGTTTCTTTAAAATGGGCATTAACAAAGCTTTAATAGTCCTGAACAAGCAATTTTGTGCCAATTTCTGTAAACATATTTTAGCACAGGAGCAAGACTCAAAATAATAATGATGGAAAAAAATCTCTTATTCTTCATCCGTTGGCCTTGCTTAATGACATTTATTGGCCCGTTTAATTTTGAAGCTATTTTACGCCATAAGTTGATGAAAGTGTGAGCTGATAATGGCGCAGCGAGAGGAAACTAGGCATTAGGACCTGAGTGAGCAGGCCAAGCAACTGTGCATCTCCCTAATCAATCAGATCAAAGGATTGTGAAATTAACAGCACAAGGACTGAGTAGGAACTGACAATTAGAGTGGGTGAATTCAATATCAAATCAGGTGCAGAAAGAGAAATAATGAAAGGGAAAGAAACATTTGATTAAGAGAGAGAAAAGGGAGACGGAAAGAAAAAGTAAACAAAAATCTCAATTTTTTATATCTCCAAAAACAATTACAACCTGAAGGAATGAGACTTCACGCTTGTAATAGTTAGTTTTCAGTGACAGAGCGGTTGTTTGGCAGTAATTAATACTCATAACATTGTTAAAAAGGTACTTGGACTGGAATGGACAAGACCTAACTTTCTGTGGTGAGTTTAGTTTGTTTCGTTCGTGCAAATAAAGTAACTTCACGCCATTTAATGCATTTCAGTGGTGAGGCAGACAGCAAGATGCCATTTTTGAGAAGCAAACGGTGGAGCGGCTCACCTCAGATAGAGACCATTGGATATTTGAGTTTAACTGTGTGTCTGCACTCTCCTGAAGTTGCAATATTATTTACGTATAAATAATGGCGAGTGCCATTAGACTCATTGTTATTTTGACAGGAAAATCTAGGCCAATGTAATTGTAAGGATAGCTGCTGGTTGATACGTACAATTGCTCTGGGCTGTTGTATGTGAGGGAACCAAGTGGACAGAAGTAACCACCAGGGCAGATGGGAGCAATCCCGGTCAGAGCACCACAGTATGAGCCTGGCCTGCACAGAGCCTCGCTTACTGAACCTGAAACAAAAAAACACAACAGTTATAATCACCTTCTTGAACATTTAATCACAGTGCAACAATATAAAGCTGTAAATAAAAATAACTAGTATTCATATAGTGCCTTTTATGACTTCAAGACATCCCAAAGCTTTTCACAGCCTATGATTTAGTTTTGAAGTGCTGTTGTACTGTAGGGCAAAGTGGCAGCCGACTTGCACACAGCAAGCTCCCACAAACAGCAATGTGATAATGACCAGATAATCTGTTTTTGTAATACAAACATAGAGAATAGGTGCAGGAGTAGGCCATTCGGCCCTTCGAGCCTGCACCACCCTTCAATAAGATCATGGCTGATCATGCACCTCAGTATCCCTTTCCAGCTTTCTCTCCATACCCCTTGATCCCTTTAGCCATAAGGGCCATATCTAATTCTCTCTTGAATATATCGAACGAACTGGCATCAACAACTCTGTGGTTGAGAATTCCACAGGTTAATAATTCTCTGAGTGAAGAAGTTTCTCCTCATCTCGGTCCTAAATGGCTTACCCCTTATCCTTAGACTGTGACCCCTGGTTCTGAACTTCCCCAACATCGGGAACATTGTTTCTGCATCTAACCTGTCCAGCCCGTCATAATTTTATATGTTTCTATGAGATCCCCTCTCATTCTTCTAAACTCCAGTGAATACAGGCCCAGTCGATCCAATTCTCTCCTCATTTGTCAGTCCTGCCATCCCAGGAATCAGTCTGGTGAACCTTCGCTGCACTCCCTCAACAGCAAGAATGTCCTTCCTCAGATTAGGAGACCAAAACTGAACACAATATTCCAGGTGACGCCTCACCAAGGTCCTGTACAACTGCAGTAAGACCTCCCTGCTCCGATACTCAAATCCTCTCGCCTTCTTCACTGTCTGCTGTACCTGCATGCCAACTTTCAATGACTGATGTACCATGACACCCAGGTCTCATACACCTCCCCTTTTCCTAATCTGTCATCATTCAGATAATATTCTGCCTTCCTGTTTTTGCCATCAAAGTGGATAACCTCACATTTATCTACATTATACTGCATCTGCCATGCATTTGCCTACTCACCTAACCTGTTCAAGTCACCCTGCAGCCTCTTAGCATCCTCCTCACAGCTCACACTGTCACCCAGCTTAATATCATCTGCAAACTTGGAGATATTCCATTCAATTCCTTCGTCTAAATCATTAATGTATATTGTAAATAGCTGGGACCCAGCACTGAACCTTGTGGTACCCCGTTTGTTCCTACTCTTTGCTTCCTGTCTACCAACCAGTTCTCTATCCACGTCAATACATTAACCCCAATACCATGTGCTTTAATTTTGCACACCAATCTCTTGTGTGAGACCTTGTCAAAAGCCTTTTGAAAATCCAAATACACCACATCCACTGGTTCTCCCTTGTCCACTCTACCAGTTACATCCTCAAAAAATTCCAGAAGATTTGTCAAGCATGATTTCCCTTTCATAAATCCATGCTGACTGGGACTGATCCTGTCACTGCTTTCCAAATGCGCTGCTATTTCATCTTTAATAATTGATTCCAACATTTTCCCCACTACCGATGTCAGGCTAACCAGTCTATAATTCCCTGTTTTCTCTCTCCCTCCTTTTATAAAAAGTGGTTTTACATTACCTATCCTCCAGTCCATAAGAACTGATCCAGAGTCGATAGACTGTTGGAAAATGATCACCAATGCCTCCACTATTTCTCGGGCCACTTCCTTAAGTACTCTGGGATGCAGACTATCAGGCCCTGGGGATTTATCAGCCTTCAATCCCATCAATTTCCCTAACACAATTTCCTGACTAATAAGGATTTCCTTCAGTTCCTCCTTCTCGCTAGATCCTCGGCCCCCTAGTATTGCTGGAAGGTTATTTGTATCTTCCTTCGTGAAGACAGAACCAAAGTATTTGTTCAGTATGTCTGCCATCTCTGCCAAATTCACCTGTATCTGACTGCAAGGGACCTACGTTTGTCTTCACTAATCTTTTTCTCTTCACATGTCTATAGAAGCTTTTGCAGTCAGTTTTTATGTTCCCAGCAAGCTTCCTCTCATACTCTATTTTCCCCCTCCTAATTAATCCTTTGTCCACCTCTGCTGAATTATAAATTTCTCCCAGTCCTCAGGTTTGCTGCTTTTTCTGGCCAATTTATATGCCTCTTTCTTGGATTTAACACTATCCCTAACTTCCCTTGTTAGCCACGGTTGAGCCACCTTCCCCATTGTATTTTTACTCCAGATAGGGATGTACAATTGTTGAAGTTCATCCATGTGATCTTTAAATGTCTGCCATTGCCTATCCACCATCAACCCTTTAAGTATCATTCGCCAGTCTATTCTAGTCTAATGTTGATTGAGCGATAAATATTGGCCAGGACGCCAGGGATAACTCTCCTGCTCGTCTTCGAAATAGTGCCATGGGATCTTGTATATCCACCTGAGAGGGCAGACAGGGCCTCGGTTCATTTAACGCCTCATCTGAAAGACTTCAACTCCAACAGTGCAGCACTCCCTCAGCACTGCACTGGAGTGCCAGCCTAGGTTTATGTGCTCATGTTCCTGGAGCAGGATTTGAACCCACAACTTTCTGACTCGAAGGCGAGTGTGCTACCCACTGAGCCACAACAGAAACATGTATTATTTAGTATGTAGTATTTCCCTCAGGATCATGTGTTTTTGAGCCTTGTGTCGGCATCAGTTACCGAGGTTTGCAAAGGATTTTCACCATTATCAAAGTAAATATCAGAATGAAACCCCTATTTTGCACCTTGTTCATTTGAGGACTTGGCAAAAGGTAGCAGATCTAATAACAAATCATGGCTTTGGATATTACTTGTTTATCTTCAGATCTTGTAGGGTAAATTTTTGGCTTGCGTACTCCCAGTCAGGATCAGAAATTGGAGAATTTTGTGGATGAACTTATTCTGTTCACTAAAATTAGCAGAAAGAAAGTTGTGAGTTCCCTACACACAATGGTTTGATGAGGCAAGGCCCTGTGCTGGAAGTGGGCAAGTGGAAAATTTACCCATCCATTTACAACTCGGCCTGGATTTATTTATATCTCACCTGCAGGGCACTCGTATGCAGCTCGGCAAGGCACTCCGTTGATATTTGGTTGACCAGTTTCTCTTGGATCAGGGCAGTAGTAACCAGATGGGCATGGTTGACAGTCCTTGGAAAAGACAGCACCAGTCTTGTTTCCCAGCGTTCCAGCAGGACAGACCACATGGCCACCTTTCCCAGGGCACCAATACCCCAACGGACAGAGGTAATTTTCATAGGAAGTTAGCCCTGATAACAGTCACATTAGTTACTGCAGTAGACTATCATCTTTGAACACCACATAATCGGCAGCATTATTTAAATAGTCAATGTCATCAAGTAAAAATGTACATATAGGTTAATGCAAGCAAATATTGCTATCAGTAATTTTAGTGGAAAATTAAAGGTGACTTAAGTGAATGTTCTAATACATTATCTGGGAGACAAAAACTTTGGAATTGTTGCATAACTCCTAAATGCTATAAAGAAACATGTCTGTGCATTAAATGAGTGTCCTTGAATCATAGCTTGAGAACAGAAATTTTGAAAAATAAACAGGAAGTGTGGCCTTCGATCTTAATTCGTAGAGTGTGATCCTTAATTCCCTGTTCACAGAGAGTGTGTCCTTCAGTCTCCATTCATTGACAGTGTGATCCTTAATTCCCTGTTCACAGGGAGTGTGTCCTTCAGTCTCCATTCATTGATAGTGTGATCCTTAATTCCCTGTTCACAGAGAGTGTGTCCTTCAGTCTCCATTCATTGATAGTGTGATCCTTAATTCCCTGTTCACAGAGAGTGTGTCCTTCAGTCTCCATTCATTGACAGTGTGGTCCCTAACACCCTGTTCACAGGGAGTGTGTCCCACAGTCTCCATTCATTGATAGTGTGATCCTTAATTCCCGGTTCACAGGGAGTGTGTCCCACAGTCTCCATTCATTGATAGTGTGATCCTTAATTCCCTGTTCACAGGGAGTGTGTCCCACAGTCTCCATTCATTGACAGTGTGGTCCCTAACACCCTGTTCACAGGGAGTGTGTCCTACAGTCTCCATTCATTGATAGTGTGGTCCCTAACACCCTGTTCACAGGGAGTGTGTCCTACAGTCTCCATTCATTGATAGTGTGGTCCCTAACACCCTGTTCACAGAGAGTGTGTCCCACAGTCTCCATTCATTAACAGTGTGGTCCCTAACACCCTGTTCACAGGGAGTGTGTCCCACAGTCTCCATTCATTGACAGTGTGGTCCCTAACACCTTGTTCACATGGAGTGTGTCCCACAGTCTCCATTCATTGACAGTGTGGTCCCTAACACCTTGTTCACAGGGAGTGTGTCCCACAGTCTCCATTCATTGACAGTGTGGTCCCTAACACCTTGTTCACAGGGAGTGTGTCCCACAGTCTCCATTCATTGACAGTGTGGTCCCTAACACCTTGTTCACAGAGTGTGTCCCACAGTCTCCATTCATTGACAGTGTGGTCCCTAACACCCTGTTCACAGGAAGTGTGTCCCACAGTCTCCATTCATTGACAGTGTGGTCCCTAACACCCTGTTCACAGGGAGTGTGTCCTACAGTCTCCATTCATTAATAGTGTGGTCCCTAACACCCTGTTCACAGAGAGTGTGTCCCACAGTCTCCATTCATTAACAGTGTGGTCCCTAACACCCTGTTCACAGGGAGTGTGTCCCACAGTCTCCATTCATTGATAGTGTGGTCCCTAACACCCTGTTCACAGGGAGTGTGTCCTACAGTCTCCATTCATTGATAGTGTGGTCCCTAACACCCTGTTCACAGGAAGTGTGTCCCACAGTCTCCATTCATTGACAGTGTGGTCCCTAACACCTTGTTCACAGGGAGTGTGTCCCACAGTCTCCATTCATTGACAGTGTGGTCCCTAACACCCTGTTCACAGGGAGTGTGTCCCACAGTCTCCATTAATTGATAGTGTGGTCTCTAACACCCTGTTCACAGAGAGTGTGTCCCACAGTCTCCATTCATTGATAGTGTGGTCCCTAACACCCTGTTCACAGAGAGTGTGTCCCACAGTCTCCATTCATTGATAGTGTGGTCCCTAACACCCTGTTCACAGAGAGTGTGTCCCACAGTCTCCATTCATTGACAGTGTGGTCTCTAAGCCCCTGTTCACAGAAGTGCAGCCTTTAGTTCCCATTTAAAACATCATCACATGTCTCACCCAAGCAGCTTTTCACTAGCAGTTCTAAAGCGGAAAACCATGGTAATGAGGAGTGACTGAGAGACTTTGATAAGCAAGTGTAGATGTTCTATTTACAGCATTTACAGACTTTAGGGCTTTACAGTTTATAGCTTTACTTTTTAAATTAAAAATGTGGCTAGTTAGTCCTTTTGTTAAAACAATAAAAAAAAACTCAAGTTCATTTCAAGTATCATTTATAGGAAACATTTTTTTTCAGATACTAAGCTTTATTCACTGGAGTGCCATTGAAACAGAGCTAGTTTGAGGCAGGAGCTAGAAATGTACCTGTCTCATTGCAGTCGTATCCTGGAGGGCAGGGTTTGCACACTGCCTGACTGGCTGCTCCATTGATATTGGAGTATGTGCGTACAGGACACCTCTGGGGTCCTCCAGGGGCCTGGATAACCCCATCACAGAAATACCCCGCAGGACAGCGATAAAGAACAGGATCACCTGTAGGTTGAGTTGTGTTGTTTTGAGTACATTTACTGTAACAGACCGCAGAAGTGACTTGAAACATTTACTATAAAATCATAAGGTATTAATAAAATTAGTAAAAGTTTTAACCTGTTTACAGATGCTGGCAAAATTTCAAATTGAATCCCACAAAAGGATGTTGTACGAGAGATAAGACTATGCAATTGTATTTTTAAAAATCAAAATCTCATATCGTTTTCAATATCTAGTAAGTTCAAGTGAACTGTACAAGTTATTTTGAATAAGCTCAACTGATACCTTCTTTACACCAATGGCCAGGGGAGCAAGGCTGGCAGTCCCCTTGCTGTCTCCCACCAGGCAGTGATCTAATTGTGTTCGCCGGGCAAGCTTTGGCTGCTTCAATCCCCTCCGGACAATAGAAACCTAGAGGAACAATTCTAATGATCACATTCAAATTGCAATTGAAACGTATCAATTTTGTCAGGTCCCACATTTCCCAATTCACCCAACAATAGGCTTTTCCAGAGGGAGTTTCTCCCAATCCTCCGCCATAACTTCAACAGAACAGCTACGAAAGCCCCGGAAAAATGGCTTAAAATCTGCTCCCGCCATTTTTCTGAGGTTTCCGCAGATCTTTTACCGAAGTTACGGAGGACGATGGGGAGAACCCCCTCTGGAAACCCAGCCCCTCAGTCATTTTAAAACACTCCGATTCATGAAAATCCACATTTTCAATGTGTTACGGCACAGTATGTTGGAATTTTAAAGTTGCAGCTTTGGACAGACATTTGCTGTAGAAATGTGAAGGTTCTTCCAACTCTGCAGCACATTGATTAATTGAAAAGCCTATAGGGTGTGAATTTCCTCACTGTTCTTGGTATAATCGGGTCGAGTAACTTCTTAAGGCAGGAAATTGGGGGGCAGTAGCCATTTCCGTTGATTTGCTGCCACAAAATAGCTCTCCACAAATTCCCTTGTGCTTTGAGGCCCTTTTGATAACCATCCTGCCGAATTTAGAGTGCTCTCATTGAAAGATATTGGGGTAGAAATTCCGACGTACCGGGCCTGTACGAAGTGTCTACGGACCCGGGAAGGAGCTTGACAGATTGTAGCCAGATCGTGAGTGAGGACATTTGCTTGGGTAAGATTGCGATATTTACTCATACATTGCCCAGCAAATGTCCTCAAAAATCTTGCGCCTGATAAAAGCAGGCGCACAGCCTACTTTTGCAGGCGCAAATGTTTTAAAACACATAAAAACATTTTACAATAAAGTTATGAAAACATATTTTATTGTTAAAAACCCTCCCCACTACGGTAAGTTTATTTTAAGGCATAATTAAAACAACTTAAAAAAAAAAAAATCGGGAAAATATATTTTTTTAATAAGACATTAATAACTTTAATTTAAATGAATCTTAAATATGTAGTGTATATTTTCTATTTTTTATTAATTAGTGTTTTGTGTGTTTGTGGGGGGGGGTTCTCATTCATAATAATGGGAATTCCAACTTACGGAGTTCCCATTATTACGAATGAGAAAATACTGTACCTTGATTGGCTGCCCACAGCCATGTGACTCCAGCGCCAGTTTACGGACGTCCCAACGAGCATGCGTTGAAACGTGCAGGGAGAGGAGGCCTGTGGACGGGGAGCTCGAGCGGGTGCAGCAGCTTCAGGGAGGTGCACATTTTTTCTCTAAAATCTAGTCGAACTCCCGCGGGAAGGAAAAAATGGAATTTCTGGGCCATTATAACAAGACAGTAAAGTGATGTTTCTGAGCCTGAAGCATGTGGAGAGTTTCACTAGCAATTTCTTCAACTGGGAAACATATTTTGGAGCAATTTTATTGCCATTCTACCTCTAAAGACCTGGATTTATATCCCACAGTTTCAGATGGGTGATACCACCACTCCTACCTATAGTCAGGGCTTCTCAGGATCAGGTATGACATTCCCTATGGGGGATAGTCTTGCATGCCATCATCATGGAGGAAGAAGACTAGCATAGGATGGAACCAAGGCAGGATTTATGGGGGTTGCACTCTACCAGATAGTACTCATCTCCCCTTGGAATATACAGGCAGCATAGGTCATACCTGGACCTTAGTGAGGTAGAATCAGAACTTTATGGCACAGAAGGAGGCCCTTTGGCCCATTGTGCCTGTGCTGGCCGAAAAAGAGATCTCTGGCCTAATCCCACTTTCCAGCTCTTGGTCCGTAGCCCTGTACACTGCAAGTGCATAGAGTGAGCTTCCCCAAAGAGACAACAGGGCACTATTGCATGAGGACCTCAAGTCATGCTCATTGCCTGCACTGCTCTCTTTGCGTCTCACGCTCATATTTATGGCATTGGCTCATTTCAGGGAGTCACAGGCGATCTCTGTAATATCAGCCAGGGTGCAGTACAAGAAGACATTTACCAGATCGCTGACACACTTTACAGGGGAGCCGGGGAATTCATTACCTTTGGCATCACAACAAGCAGAAAGATAGGGCCAGTGTTACATGCTTCCCCAAGGTCCAGGGTCCAATCAATAGCATCCATGCTGTTTTGTAAGCCGAGACAGAAAACCCCCTCAAAAGGGAAGGACTTTCACTCTGTAAGTGTATAGATTTTGTGTGACAACATGCTAAGGATCCTGCACATTAACGCCGATCCTGCTGGAGGTTATGATGCATTCATCCGTCACCACTTGACCCTCCTTACGCTCATCTGGGAAGAAAATCAGGTCCATGGATGGACTCTGGTGACAAAACCTATCCCCTGCTCCCGTGGATAATGACCCCAGAGAGTGGTGTGAACAGCAGCAGAGAAGCATTACAACAAGGGACATGGTGCTACAAGATTTCTCATCGAGTGGACCATCCACAAGTTTGTTACCTGGACAGGGGGAGGGGTTTGCATCATGCTCCAGACAGTTGTCGTCTGCTGTGTCCTTTACGGCATTCACCATAGAAAAAGCGCTGGACTTTGACATTACTGGTGAGGTGACTCTAAAAGAAAGAATGACCTGCCTTTATTTTTTAATGCCGCCTCAGCCCTAGCTTTGTTGGAGCCTGAGGTAAATGTAGGAGAGCTTCACGATGACCTGGCCTCAGAGGACTCCTCAGTGACTGCTGCAAGGGGCTTCAGAGAACATCTCATTGCTGAAGTCTTCTCTTCTGTGCAACACAGTCTACCTTTGACACCACGATTTTACCTTCTTCTTCCCTACTTTGATATTCCATCGATCCACTACTCACCTTACAACATGCCAACACATCAACCCTGTTTGCTCCTACATGAGCATGCCAATAATCATCACCTGACTGAAGAAGTTAGCATCAAATAAGTGCACTAGTTCCTGTATGACTGTAAACTCCTTGAATTACAATCCATGACGTCAATGCACTTTGTATTTTATTACAATCAAGTTCAATGTGAACATAAATCAACCAACTCTTTCAACACTCGACCACTCGAGGCTGCACAACATTTGCATATATTTCATTCCCAACGGCTTTCCGTGAAGGAAAAAAAATTATAAATCTGAAATGTGACATGGCCTCACAAGACAATTGCTAACTTTTCCAAAGTAGAACCTAAAGCTACAAAGGAGAAACCTTGCTTTTAGCATTTATCAGAAACACAGACCACAGAGAAGCAACAATGAGATCTGTTAACAAATTAATATCATACCTGCAGGGCATGGTCCAGCACACAATTGGCCCCACTCACATAGATCACGATTAGTTGTGGCATTAGGGAGAATTCCATGAGGGGTAAAATTGTAACTTCCAGCAAGGCAGAGATAACCAGCAGCACAGAATCCCTGAATCTTTCCTCCACTGCAACAAGACACCAGGTTTAAATTCATTCAAATACACAAGCACAAAGCCAGCAAGTGCTTTGAACATTGTTTGAGATGGTGATCATTATCTTGGAGGCAACATTATTGGATAAATGCTGTTCAGTAATTTTCTGCCCAATTACTTCCAAGCACATCAAGAAAGTAGGACCAAAGGGCACAAGTGAAAATGAGTGATAACTAAATCAGAACAGCTATCAGGAAAACATTATTTATCCACAGGTAATAAATGTTTAGAATAACCTACCGAACAAGGCAATAGAGATAAAAACACTGGGTTATTCAAAGGATATGATGGCAACATGGTTAACATATTAGAAGGTTGAGCTTCAGTGGATTGAATGTTTATTTTCTTAGTCTTGACTTATGTTCTGTTCTAGCATGTACTAGAAAGTTCTGATTGTAACTGACGAATCTTATGAAAGTTTCTAATTAAAAAAGTGTAAAATTGTAATGATAGCCCTAATTTCTGGCATTCAGTGCAGCATTGACACTTATCCTGCTGGATTTATAAATTGGATCCTAAAGGTGATTTTGCGATGTAGTCGCTGGCTTATTAAGTGACTCAAGTGGATATAGCTTTTTATGAGATGCAAATAATCTTATATATTAGTAAGGCAATTGTAATGATTACATGATAATTGTAATTTGTTTATATACAGCCTAGCGTACTTGGACTAAAACTGCAGCAGGGAGTGTTGGAACCTTTGAGGGTGCAGTGATAATAGCTCTAAAGGACAGTTTACAATACAGTTGGAGATAAAACGATGGAAATCTAAACTTTGAACAGCAAATGCTGGAAATGAGCAGCAGTTCAATATTCCTCTGAAAAGAAAGATGAGTTAATGTTCCGTAAGATTCATTCGTTAGAAGGATCAGTCCTTTAGCCCTGATGAAGGCTCCCACCAAAATCATTAATCATCTATCTTTTTTTTCCAAATGCCCACTGACCTGAATTCTCTTTTTTTTTAAAACTTTGCAATAAAGTCACTAAGGTAACAGGCATGTGACTCCACTCGAGTCTCCACCAATGCCAGCATGTCATCAGTTGTACGGTGGTCCAGGAGAGCAGTCTGTGTAGAGCCTCTGACTGACTCCTTGATGTGCTTTCCACTTTCCTTGATAACTTTGTGGACATTAGAGACTTGCAGTTGGGGAACGGGCAGGTAAGTGGAGCTGAGTCCACGGCCAGATCAGCCATGATCTTGTTGAATGGCGGAGCAGGCTGGAGGGGCTAGATGGCATACTCCTGTTCCTAATTCTTATGTTCTTATGTTCTTATGTTCAGTTCTGATGAAAGGTCATCAAACCTAAAATGTTAACTCTGTTTCTCTCCCCACAGGTGCTGCCTGACCTGCTGAGTATTTCTAGCATTTTCTGTTTTTATTTCAGATTTCTAGCATCTAGTGTTTAATTCACTGCCACTTCCCTTCCAGGAATGCTCACCTTGAAGGAGTTCTGATCGTCTCTCCAACAGGATTTCCATTGTCTCTTTTACCTTGGAGTTCTGATGAATGGTCATTTCCCTCCACAGATGCTGCCTGGCCTGCAGAGTATTTCCAGCATTTTCTGTTCATATTTTATATTATTAGAGACGTGCTGGGGTTAGAGGCACGAATCTGCAGTTGAACACACTGTAGAGGGGCTTTCGAAGTTTGAAATGGAAGAGAGTGTGCAAATAGGTGCTGACTGCTATTACACTAATCTCCCCACTGACAGCACAAAACTGATCCCTTCATATAACTCAAGAGATTTCTAATTATCTTTCAACTCCAGATAAGAATAGAAAGTGATATCTGAATAGGGAAAGATGTATTAGCTGACCTGCAGTACTTGCCAGCGGGACAAGGCAAGCATTCCCTCTCCTCCTTCAAGCCAGATGTTTGTCCTGGGGTGAAGGTCCCACTACGACAGGGAAAAGGAATCTGGGTACCTGTTACAAACAGCAGTAAATATAGATGAAGATACGAGCTGACAATGAATATAACGGTCACCTTTCTCAGATTGTTTGTCTCATTACAGCTTTGAAGGTGGTGACTGGGAACAAAGCTTCCTAAATTGTTTCGAATGATTAGTAAAATGAATAATTATTTTGCTAATACGTAAATAAAGAAATAACTTGCATGTATATAGTACCAGTCACATCCTCAGGTCATCACGAAGCATTTCAGAAAATGACTTACTTTTGAAGTGCAGCCATATTTTTCAGGATAATGTGGCAGTCAATTGACACACAGCAAGACCCCACAAACAGCATTGAGATAATGACCAGTTCATCTGTTTTTGGGAGGCATTGGGTGAAGGATAAACATTGGGCAGGACACCAAGAGAATTCCCCCAGGGTCTTCTTCGAATAATGCTATGTGATCTTTTACGTCCACCTGAGCGGCAGATAAGACTGCAGTCCAACAGCTCATTCAAAAGACAGCACCTCTGACAATGAAGCACTCTTACAGTATTCCACTGAAATGTCAGTCTAGATTAGGTGCTTAAATCCTGGAATGGGGCTCGAGTCCTTGAACACCTAAATCAGACATATGAGCGCTACTCCTGAACCAAGACAGGCACGACACACAAAGTTCTGGTCAATGCCTCCAGTCATGCTATTTGACCCCAGCATCTGCTTTAGTGAGTTATATTGCTGCTCTGGAGTTGTTCTGTGGTCGGAGAAGGTGGAGCTCTGCAGTTGAGAAATTAAATGAATATGCAGTTTTGCTACCAGTGTCATTTTTAATATTAGCAAAGAACTAAAAGGATCCTTGGTGCTTTGCTCACTTTTGAAAGTTTTAAAAATGTGAAAGTTCCCAGGTGGTTACCTAAAGTTTGTTCTGTGCCAGTTGCAATTGTAGATTCCAGTGAGTGTGAAGCTATTGGAGTTCGGACAACAGCAGTCTGACCACGTCTTGAAATTGACTCAATGTTTCAGTTTAACTATATTGAGAAGAAAGCATGCCAGGGAGCATGTGACTCTCTCAGGCTACAATCATTGTTCCAAAATTAGTAACTACTCCGTTGAGCAACATTTCTAAAATTTTCTTTGAAATATGGAGGGAGAAATTGGGGTCATTTGCGCCTCCTGCCACAACTGACTTTGCGACTGGGCGCGGCGCCACTAACGACTCCTGCTAAATTCGGTGGGAGTATAGCGGCAGCGTTGCGCCCTGATCTCCTGCACCCAGAGATCATGGCGCAATTGCAATGCGCAACGCCCCGTTAGCGCCCCGGACTCTAAACTGGGTTTCGCCTCCTGAAGCTGTGCCGGGCGATAACAGCGATAGCTTCAGGGGACGCGTCGGTCACTAGCGGGGCGCAATTTAAAGGGGAGGTGGATGGCTGCTCGTCAAAACAGTCTTCGGTTTTGTTTTCCTCGGCAGTGCCGCTTGGGATGCAGGGTTGTTGCCGTGATCGCTCAGCCCGGCGCTCTGCTCCCCGGTGGTCCAGGGAAGAGCCCCTCCTACATGGCAGCGCTATGCGGCCCCGTGCGCCTCGCTCCTGAGCCGTATGCCCCGCTCCTGAGCCTCGCCTCCCGCTAACGCCCCAGAAAGGAATTGCAGTGCTTGATTTAACGTTCCACTTCCTTTTTGGGGCGGTAACTCCAATTTCTCGCGCGAGACGAGACTGCTACGCCTGGCGCAAAGTCTCACGCCTCGCAAGTGTTACCGCCCCCAAGCGTGGCGCTCTGGAATTTCTAGGCCACGTAGTTGAATTCATAATCCCGAATCTATCTACAAAACTACTCAACCATTTTTGACTCTTACTTTGAGGGTGATTTTTGCATTTGATTCAGCACAGATTCCACAGTGTAACTGGATCACAATCACAGCATGCTGGCAGAAAGGTGGCTGAATAGTGACCTCAAACAGGAGTTCAGAATAGACCTGTTGTCCCTTGCCCAAGGATCCTAACACAATCTGAGGAGATCGTGTGTGGCAGCCCATGTTCTACAGCTTGATTTTAATATCCTGCTTTGGAACTCTGAGCCTGCACATTGTGAAGAAAAACAGGAATCCCAAATGTAAACTGTAGAATTGCCTGACTGACAATCTTGACAGAGACAGACCTCTCTAGTGGTCATGACCTCAGCTGACACAGTCCTTCCCTTGCAGAGCCTGCAGCAATGGCTCTTCCCTTCCGGCTGTGTGTGACGCTGCAAAAAAAACGTCCTTCTGCAGCCTGTTGCGCTCCAGGGAGGAAGTGGAGCACTTGATTTAGCTCTCCATTTCCTTCCTGGAGCGCAAACCCCAAATTTAGCTTCTCCTCCTATATGTTTATTAATATAAATGTGAAATGCACTATCGCAAAATGAACGGTGACAAATTAAATTTAATAGTAAAATCAATACTGCAACAAATCATTGAATTACGAACCTTCCGGGCAGTAGAAATGGGGTGGGCAGGGTTTGTGGTTGAGTGTTGCAGTTTCCTGACAGTAAAAGCCTGCCCGACATGGGACGCACACATCGGAACGCTCATCTGGTTGATATTTTCCCGCTGGACATGGGATGGGAGATCCTGATCCTTCAGGGCAAAAATGCCCCTGGACAGAAAAAAAGACGATAAAAATCACACTTAACCATTCATCAGAAATTGTTCATATTTAGAAAATTTGGTACAGTACCGAGACGTGATCTCCTAATCATGACGAGCAACTCTCGGATCCTCATTTATAGAGCTGAGTATTCGTGCCAGATATCCTACACATTAACTGGTGCATAATTTGAAAGTACAGGTAAAGTATTGAGAATCCGGAACCCTCGGGACCGAGGCCGTTCCGGATTCCGGGTATTTCCAGACTTTCGATTTGTTTTCTGACAACACGAATCTGGAAACACCCGAGCCCAGGTTTAGATATTTTCAGATTTTGGAACGTCGGAAAGACCTTGGGGGGGGGGGGGGGGGGCTGCCGAGGAGGTGTTCGGGCGGGTCAGCGAGGAGACCCCAAGGTCAGCAGTGTTGGCGGGTCCGGACTCCGGAACATTTTATGGATTCCTGACGACCCTGCCACCGATCGTCCCAGAGTCCGGATTCCGGAACTCTGGATTTTCGACGCTGCGCCCCAAGATAGGAAGATATTTTCAGTCCAGGAGCACAATTCTAAGTGCGGAAATGAATAATATATGTTGAGCACACTTTCATTTGGTAATCAACTCTCATTCCACAAACTTAACTCATTACACCAGAATTGTTAATGGGTCAGTGTGAACATCAACAGAAAAATAGACCACAAAATCAATAAAGCAATATAACCATTTATGTTATAAAACTGGCACCACAAAATGACTTCAGTGTTATATTAGTGTATCCTGGCTGCAAAGTGAGCTTTAGGAATAATTCCGCAAGGTGAACTTGATGAATAATTTGTTTGAAGGAACTCAAAAACTACAACTGTTTTCAATAGGAACTGACTAGCTGTCTCCTGCTGATCGGTATGGAAGGTTAAGGCCGAACCTGTAACAGCCGCAATCAGCGCTGACTGATTAAGAGACAACTTGCTGTCAAGCATTAACACATACCTTTGGGCAGGCAAAAGCGTTTGGATTGATTGAGCTGTGATTGACAGGACAGTAGAACCCAGCAAAGCATAGCCCGCTGGGATGGCTCAGACCTTTCCTCGCACAGTAATAGCCAGAAGAGCACGGTGTGCAGCATTCCAGTGAAGCTCCTCCTATTCGCAAAATATAATCAGCTCAGTTGGAATAGCTATGTCGTGCCAGCGAAATCAGAACAGACAGGCTACATTTATCATTTGGTGTCCCATTTTCCCACAACTATTTGAGATAGAAGGTAATTGAAACCCCAATTCCAGAGAGAGAATTTCAATCTGTTATAAAGTGAACATCTTTTCACGTACTTATTTTAAAAGTGCAGAACAATTGAAGAAATACCTGTTAATATATGGAGGTGGCAGATGGGCTCAACTCGATACAAATTTCGAGTTGCCTTCCTAGGTTAAAAAAGTTCTCTTCAATTTGTGTACGATTATGAAATGAATATGTTCAAAGTATAGCTTACTGCACTGACCTATTATTTCTCAATGTTACAAGGTACACTTATTGGTACCTTTCCTCTCTTGGTTTGATGCTAAGATGGTGGCTGGAGGGAGTATCCAAGCAGCCATTTTGTACGCAGCTTCCTCCTTATAATGACATCTCAGATTTCTAGTCCAGTGATCTTGAACGGGAGCCCACTATTCCTGATCATGATATCGCTGGAATGTAACTTCATATCGTCACAGAAAGAGCAGAGCACCTAATGTTGCTCCCAATCTGTGTGTAACCAGCACATCTGAATTATAAAACACTGTACATACTCCTGTTACAATATTTAGCATTATTGGACTGTCCCCTCAGTACAGATTCACACGAGGCATGTAGTGAAGTCAAGGTCACTCTGGACCTGCACCTTTATTTCACAGCTCTGGAATGCTGCACTTGCCTGAGACCTGTCCTTATATACCTGTCTCTTGCAAGTGCACTCCTGGTGGTAAGGTATGCTGGTGGTTACAGGTCATATCTTATTACAATCATGTATAGCATGTTAGGATACAGTTATATATAATAATGTAAGATACATGACATGGACCAATCAGTAAGATATGCTGGTCTTTAACTGCTAAATCTGTATTGTAACCACAAGTTATTATGCTAGCCCCTTACTTCAAATGTCAAAATTGGCATCCCATGTAACCCAGAAAAACATCACATGCTCCACTACCTTCTAATAATATTGCAACTTATATTTTTGCAAAGAAATACATGAGTCATAGGAAAAAATGAACTCAATAACTAAATTGCTTTTCATGGTTATATGCTTTCGTATATACTTAAGCTAACAACTATGTTTACAATGTCATAACAGAGGTTAAAGAGAAAGGAATATTAAAATTATCAGAAATAGAATACAACAAGGGGGTATTGAAGCAGCTGAATGACAAAAGGATTGTAGGGAAACACATACATTGTGAATCAAGCAGGGCAGTTTTTAAGATGCTGCATTGTTCTTTGTCTGTATGGATACTGATATTAAATATATTTTAAAATAAAATATTTTTGGTACCATCCCAATGCCTGCTGTGGTGATTCTCTTTGACGTATTGCCTGTCACAGTTACATCATTGGTACAAATTTGCACAAACCCCATTTAATATTCATTTCCTTATAGTTTTAGTGCCACTCTAGTCACAATGAACATGAAGATTGCACAAATGTGGATCAATAGTCAGTATACCCGAGTGAAAACCCTCACTCAATTCCTCCCGTCCTTCGCCCAAGAGGTGAATTCAGCACTTTTCAAAATGTCTCTTTTTCTGTCATACAGAAGGTGGGGCGGGGGAGGGGGGAAATGGACTAAAATCTTGAAAAAGTGATCAGACCATGGGTTGCCATACGTCCGATATCTGCTGCTGGTAGCTGATATCCAAATGCTGCACGTGAAAGGCCAGAAACCCTCATCACATTTAAAAAGTACTTGGATGCGCACTTAAAAAGCCGTGAGCTACAGGGCTACGGACCCAGTGCTGGAAGGTGGGATTAGGCTGGGTAACTCTTTTTCAACCGGCACAGACACGATGGGCCAACTGGCCTCCTTCTGTGTTGTAATTTTTCGATGATTCTATGATTCACTGACCCATTCTATTCCCTGGCCAAATGTACAGAACATTAAGCGCAACGCACAGCCAAATTTCCGACAAAGGCTACAGGTCGACACCAACATTGCCGCTACACCGCGCCGCCCCGCAGCCGTCTGCAAGTTCCGCCGTAGGCCACCCACCAGCATTTACATTCTAGGTACCGCGCATGTGCAAATATTTGATTCGGCCGCGCATTGGGGGTGGCGGGCCACGCATTGGGGGAGGGGGAGAGCGCATTGGGGGAGGGGGGGGAGCGCATTGGGGGGAGGCGGGCCACGCATTGGGGGGAGGCGGGCTGCGTAGGCGGCAGTGCAGCTTACGGGGAACACGGGTCAGCATCACTCCTCATCACCGGCAGCAAGTTGGAGAATGACCCCTTAGAAGCCAACATGACCACCACTTGATACCTTAAGTTCTCTTGGATTCGTTTATTCTTCAAACTGCATCATATTAATTGCGGAAAGCTCTGTGCTACAAATTGTGAACAGTAATATTTGTACTACAAATTGTGATCAGACTATGGCGCAGATTTTTGGCTCCTCTCTGCTCCGTTTTTCACCCCGGAGCGATGGCAATGGTGGCGATCAGCCTCCAGCATCCCGCGATCTCGGGTCCAGTTTATTGGCGGCGCTGAGCAGCACCGCCTGGAAGAGCGTGCCTGGTGTGCAACGCGCCTGGTTGTGACACCGGAGCAGGTTTGGACTATTGCCCGACCCGTACGCCCCAAAGCCGCTTCGCACCAACTGCCTGGGAAATCAGGGCGGTCCAACCATCCCGACAGCGGAGAGAACGGAATCCCAAGGTAAGTGCGATTGTTTTTTCGTTTAATTTTTTTTGCGATTTGTGGTGCGTGGGCAATGTTGTGGGACTGATTTTGTGGGGAGTTTTTTCCCCCTCCGCCCAGGCGTCTCTTGGAGCGCTCCCCGCCCGGCTCTTTAGCTCGGGAGTTTCCCATCCTAGCGCCCAAGAGAGATCTACAATGCCTTCCCTAGCGCTGCGACCTCTGACTCAGGGCCCAGCTGCCCAAACTTACTTACTGAGGTGCAAACTGTTCCCGAGCGCAAACTTTACCGCCCCGCCGCCATTACTCGTGGGACCTGGGGGTACTTGTGCATGAAATACAAAAGGATAGTATGCAGATACAGCAAGTAATCAGGAAGGCCAATGGAATCTTGGCCTTTATTGCAAAGGGGCTGGAGTCTTGCTACAGCTATACAGGATATTGGTGAGGCCACACCTGGAATACTGCGTACAGTTTTGGTTTCCATATTTACAAAAGGATATACTTGCTTTGGAGGCAGTTCAGAGAAGGTTCACTAGGTTGATTCCGGGGTTGAGGGGGTTGACTTATGAGGAAAGGTTGAGTAGGTTGGGTCTCTGATCATTGGAGTTCTGAAGAATGAGAGGTGATCTTATTGAAACGTATAAGATTATGAGCGGGCTTGACAAGGTGGATGCAGAGAGAATGCTTGGGGAGACTAGAACGAGAGGGCATGATCTTAGAATAAGGGGCCGCCCATTTAAAACTGAGACGAGGAGAAATTTCTTCTCAGAGGGTTGTAAATCTGTGGAATTCGCTGCCTCAGAGAGCTGTGGAAGCTGGGACATTGAATAAATTTAAGACAGAGATAGACAGTTTCTTAAACAATAAGGGAATAAGGGATTATAGGGGAGCGGGCAGGGAAGTGGACCTGAGTCCATGATCGGATCACCCATGATTGTATTGAATGGCGGAGCAGGCGCGAGGGGGCAAATGGCCTACTCCTGCTCCTATTTCTTATGTTCTTTTGTTCTTATGTTCATTACCGCACTGAAATCATCAAAGCCGAAAATCCAGCTCAAAGTCTCTTCACTCACCGGTTATATTCTGAAATGTTCCCGTTGGGCAAGCAATTGGTGCTTCAGTGCCTGCTGGACAGTAATGACCGACAGCACAAGGGCCACTCATTGGAAACGCTGGATTGCTCTGTGGTATGGGACCTTTTGCTCCTCCCTGGCAGTAATGTCCTCCCACACATGGACCTACAAAATATTATAGCAATTCAGGTCTTCGGTTCAAACTGTTCTCTATTGTAAGAATCATACAGCTCGTGAGAACCGATGATACTTTATATGTCATTGACTGCAGGGGAAAATTAACCAAACCTGAGCTCCACAAACAACCAGGAAACCAATGGGCTTGAGTAAGGCACGACAAAAATTCAGTTATATTATTGCACCCAGTCAGGCCATGATTTTTATTCTTGCCCCATTACAAATAGCAGCATTTCTTAATCCTACCGTTTGGTGTCCTTTCTGTTTGGAACATGATAAATACATTTTTATATCAGGCACTGATACCCACCATCTGGCTCAGGGCTTGCCATGCCTTGGCAGTATAACCCAGCTGGACAGCTTATACATGCAGCAGCAGAGAAGGCCCCATCCAGTGTATTGTATGTTCCTTCTGGGCATGGCAATGGAACACTTGTCCTTGATAAACAGTAGTAGCCTGGAAAAGCAAAGGGTCACAGACAAATCCTGTAAAACTGTATCGACTACAATTGATGCAGAATGGCCTCCTTTTGTGCTGTAAATTTCTATGATTCTATATATTTTTTTAAAATTTAATTTTATCTTGTAGAGTAAGAGAGGAGGACAGAAGAGTGACTGATCCATAATATTTTAGTGGGATAAGGGAATGTATTAATTTTCCCTGCAACAGTGGGGAAATAGTTGGTTGTAAAGCGCTATTGAAGGTCTTGAGGTCCTTTAAGGCTTTATATAAATGCAAGATCTTTCATCTTTTTTTCTTTGCTAGTGTTAAAGGGCAGATTGGTATGGAAGTTGATGCTCGAGAGAAGAGAATGTATATATGTGTGTGTGTGCACTATGGTGATCTAGCAGCACATATACACTCGTTGGTGATAAAATTCAACATCTGCGGGGAAAGGAAAAATTGGGCAGTATGTATAACGGGAGGCCGAGGCATTACTGCCCCTTTTGCGCCCTGTGACATCTTGAGACACAGCTAATACACACACACACTTCACAACATGGCTGGCGGATAGAACTGTGATAGCACATGGCTTTATTGTTATTACATCAGTTGTCCACTAGAGGGCCCTACAACTTGCCCCTGCCGAAGTTGAATTTTACCCCATTGAATCTTCACTCCCATGGTGGAGGATGTTTTTATGATCACTCGAGAACTAAGGAAGTATCAATTTTGAAACTAAGTAAATTTTTCAGGTTTGAAGCCAATCCCCCCAACCAAAGAAAATCTCTGCCCCCTGACAGTAGTGTAGTATGCTGTAGCATGACCACATTCAGGAGTTTTAGAACTGGTCTAGACCTATTTCATTCTCATAACAGTGGAGATTCAGTTTACAAATCTAATTCAGCACCCCAAATATCTTTGCTTGAGCACTCTGCATGTTTTTCTCAATGAAACTCCATACATTTGTGCTGATGCAATAATCATCAACTGGTTGGTGTAAACTTGTTTGAGATAAACCAGAATATCTTACCTCTGGGGCAAGTAGCAGGATCCACTGTGCTACTGTTTTCACACATGGTGCCAGCAGGGCAGGGCAAGCAGATTCCAGCTCCAGGGGATGGACTGTATGTACCAGGTTTACAGGGTAACTCACCGAGAGTACCAGGAGGACAGCGGAAGCCACTGGGGCACACATAACCCTGAATACCATCTGAGGGATGAGGCACAGTACTTCCAGCATGGCAGACGTACCTGTGAAAAATCCAGAGTTATGGACCATATACAAAGTACAAACGTTGATTCTCAGGTTAGAGTTAAAATATGACATCTATATGAATATAGACATTCTGGCAACAGCATCTGAGGAACTTTAAATTTCAAAACCTTGAAAGCATATCTACTTAGGAAAATGATTCACAAAAAAAGATTACTGCACTTTCTTACAGGTAGCTGGTGGAGTAAGTAAACTCCATCAGGGTTGCTGCTGGTTTTAGATAGTTAGAAAGACTTGGATTTATATAGCACCTTTCATGACCACAGGATGTCTCAAAGTGCTTTACAAACCAATTAAGTACTTTTGGAGTGTAGTCACTGTTGTAATGTAGGAAACGCGGCAGCCAATTTGCACACAAGCAAGCTCCCACAAACAGCAATGTGATAATGACCAGATAAATTGTTCTTGTTATGTTGAGTGAGTGATAAATATTGGCCAGGACACCGGGGTTAACTCCCCTGCTCTTCTTCAAAATAGTGCCATGGGATCTTTTCCGTCCACTTGAGAGAGCAGACAGGTCCTCGGTTTAACGTCTCTTCTGAAAGATAGCACCTCCGACAGTGCAGTGCTCCCTCAGCACTGCACTGGAGTGTCAGCCTGGATTTTTTTGTGCTCAAGTCCCTGGAGTGGGACTTGAACCCACAATCCTCTGACTCAGGCATGAGTGCTACCCACTTAGCCACAGCTGACAGCAGTTAGACAGACTGACAGAGGCCAACATCCTTTTGAATAACAATTATATCTCTCAGAAGCATTTCACATACAATGAATTACTTCAAAATGCAAGAAAACTGATAGAGCTACTATCTACAAAACATTGTAACTTAATATACAAGCAATTTTTTCCAGAGCAGTTTTATTTGTCTCACTAATTGCTCACATGCGATTTCCAAAAGGAGTGACTTCCTCTATCGGATTAACCTGGCAGCAATTTGTTCCCTCTCTGTTATCAATGGATTGGTCAGTCACTGTGACAGAGTAGAGTTACATCATTACTGACTATCTAACCAGCTGCCCAAACCACCCAAAGTACCATCAATCTTTAGCTTAATCAGTTCTAAGGGTGTAGCACTAAGTTTTTCTGAGAAATGCTGTTGCTTGAAAATAAAATAGTGACTGAAAGGAAAGGGAAATTAATAAACCAGAAATATCAGGAGAGAGAAGAAAGTGACATGTTTGATAGGGTATACAAAGCCCTAGCTAGACCACACATGGATTGAGAACTGGTTGGCAGACAGGAAACATAGAGTAGGAGTAAATGGGTACTTTTCAGAATGGCAGGCAGTGACTAGTGGGGTACCGCAAGGTTCTGTGCTGGGGCCCCAGCTGTTTACATTGTACATTAATGATTTAGACGAGGGGATTAAATGTAGTATCTCCAAATTGCAGATGACACTATGTTGGGTGGCAGTGTGAGCTGCGAGGAAGATGCCTTGAGGCTGCAGAGTGACTTGGATAGGTTAGGCGAGTGGGCAAATGCATGGCAGATTAAGTATAATGTGGATAAATGTGAGGTTATCCACTTTGGTGGTAAAAACAGAGAGACAGACTATTATCTGAATGGTGACAGATTAGGAAAAGGGGAGGTGCAACGAGACCTGGGTGTCATGGTACATCAGTCATTGAAGGTTGGCATGCAGGTACAGCAGGCGGTTAAGAAAGCAAATGGCATGTTGGCCTTCATAGCGAGGGATTTGCATACAGGGCAGGGAGGTTTTACTACAGTTGTACAGAGCCTTGGTGAGGCCACACCTGGAGTATTGTGTACAGTTTTGGTCTCCTAACGTGAGGAAGGACATTCTTGCTAATGAGGGAGTGCAGCGAAGGTTCACCAGACTGATTCCCGGGATGGCGGGACTGACATATCAAGAAAGACTGGATCAACTGGGCTTGTATTCACTGGAGTTAGAAGAATGAAAGGGGATCTCATAGAAACGTTTAAAATTCTGACAGGTTTAGACAGGTTAGATGCAGGAAGAATGTTCCCATGTTGGGGAAGTCCAGAACCAGGGGTCACAGTCTAAAGATTTAGGACCGAGATGAGGAGAAGTTTCTTCACCCAGAGAGTGGTGAACCTGTGGAATTCTCTACCACAGAAAGTTGTTGAGGCCAATTCACTAAATATATTCAAAAAGGAGTTAGATGTAGTCCTTACTACTAGGGGGATCAAGGGATATGGCGAGAAAGCAGGAATGGGGTAGTGAAGTTGCATGTTCAGCCATGAACTCATTGAATGGCGGTGCAGGCTCGAAGGGCCGAATGGCCTACTCCTGCACCTATTTTCTATGTTTCTATGTTTCTACATCTGGAATACTGTGAGCAGTTCTGGGCACCACATCGTAGGGAGGATTTATTGGCCTTGAAGGGAGTGCAGCGTAGGTTTACCAAAATGATACCCGGACTCCAGGCGCTAAATTACGAGAAGTGATTACACAAACTAGGGTTGTATTCCCTGGAATTCAGAAGGTTAAGGGGTGATTTGATCAAAGTTTTCAAGATATTAAGGGGAACAGATAGGGTAGATAGAGAGAAACTATTTCCGCTGGTTGGGAGTCTAGGACTAGGGGACATAATCTAAAAATTAGCGTCAGACCTTTCAGGAGTGAAATTAGGAAACACTTCTACACACAAGGGTGGTAGAACTCTCTTCCGCAAACGACATTGTTAATTTTAAATCGGAGATTGATAGATTTATGTTAACCAAAGGTATTAAGGGAAATGGGGCAAAGTGGATTTAGGCCACAGGTCAGCCATGATCTCAGTGAATGGCAGAACAGGTTCGAGAAGCTGAATGACCTACTCCTGTTCCTATGTTCCTAGTCAGAATCCAAGTTTTCTTTTGGTTGTAGGTTTGACTACAGCATGCCCTGCACCACAGTTTGGTGCTTAAGAACTTGTTAGTACAAAACAGATTAACTTTACACGTTAAAGTGTAGGGCAGGACTGGATTAACACTTACCCAGGGTCACAAAGTTGAGCTTGGCTCAAGTCAGTCAGTCCCAATTGACTGCAATAGTGCCCAAGAGGACAGCTTTGACACTGGGCTTTACTGACCAGCCCTGCAGTCTGAGAATATGATCCTAATGGACAAGGCAGTGGATATTCGCTACCACCTGGACAGTAGTAACCCACAGGGCAGATATCATTACCAGTAAAAGTAGCATTATCAGATTCAACCTAGAACAAAGAATTGTTTAAATACAAATGCAATAATTTAATTCAGTAGCTCACATTGTATAAACATCTGTCTCTTCCAACAAATATTCAATAACCCAATCTACATTACTTAAAAAAAGTTATACACGTATCTGCACACATTAACAATCTTTTGTAAAGCCCTTAATTTCAAAGCTTTTGTGTGACTTGAATATTACGCACTGAGAAACATACAATGGGATCTTTAATGGAGAAATTAATACAGAAATTACACATAGACTGCACATTGCGCAGGCTGGATAATTTACTATCTGCTTTTTTGCACTCACTGTACAATTGATCTGAGCACATTCTTGTTGGTTATGTATCTTAGCAAAGCATGTAAAAAGGAAAGATTTATATAGCACCTTTCATGACCACCGGATGTCTCAAAGCACTTTATAGCTAATTAAATACTTTTAGAGTGTAGTCACTGTTGTAATGTGGGAAATGCGACAGCCAATTTGCACACAGCAAGCTCCCACACACAGCAATGTGATAATGACCAGATAATCTGGGGCTGAAATTGCTCTCCACCCGAAATGCATTGGGGCGGACAATCCGCCGATTCTCAGCATTTTGTTTCTTGTTTCCGGCCAGATTGGTGTCGGGAGAGAGGCGGATTGGAACAGTCATCGTTCCAAGTCATCAGCATGCCGTGGATGATGTCACAATGTCCCTCCCCTTCAGTTAAAGGGGCGGGCTGCTGCGAACTCTGCAGCCACTTTAGTGGCAAACACTGGGCCAGCAGGGAGGGTTTCGTCCCGGCCGAACCCATGGGCATAGTTGTCGGCCCGACCTGGCATTCGGTCGACAATAAAAAATAAAATGGAGTCGCCGGCAGTGCGACCTCCTCTTTAAGGGTGGCCGTGCTGCCCAGCCAGGGACAGCTCCCGTGGAGCAATTCTGCGTGGGGGTCAAAAACGGGCTTACCACGACGGGAACACAGGCTGAGCTGAAACCCATTCCCGCTGCTTCCGGCCCAAGGACAATTTTGCATGGGTTGGCCCACCCATCTGCCCCTGGTCGCTAAGATCTCTCTGCTCCATTCCCGCCTCTTAGAGGCTGTAACGGAACTTATGGAGGGGAACAATTTCTACTCCTCTGTTTTTGTTATGTTGGTTGAGAGATAAATATTGGCCTGGACACCAGGGATAACTCTCCTGCTCTTCTTCGAAATAGTACCATGGGATGTTTTATGTCCACCCGAGAGAGCAGACGGGGCCTCGGTTTAACATCTCATGCGAAAGATGGCACCTCCGACAGTGCAGCACTCCCTCAGCACTGCACTGGAGTGTCAGCCTAGATTTTTGTGCTCAAGTCCCTGGCGTAGGACTAGAACCCACAACCTACTTGACTCAGAAGCGAGTGTGCTACTCATTGAGCCAATGTAGGTTACTAATCTAACATCTAAACAGGATGCAATAATCCCAGAATATTCTTAAAACATGACTAATGAAGGTGGTAGATGGAAAAGCTGAACAGGATAAGCTACAGGAGGAATTGAATATATTTGGGAAGTGGGCAGACAGGTGGCAGATAAAGTTCATTGTAGAGAAAAGCGAAGTACTTCATTGGGAAAAAAAAAAATCCAGGAAGGGACTATTGTTTAAAGGGGAAGAAACGAAAGTGTATGAAAAATGAGAGATCCAAGGGTCTTGATTGACAATAAATTGAATCTATGGCAACACGGCTGAGTGGCAGCGAGTAAAGCAAATCAGATGCTGGGATGTATTACGAGTTTAACATTGAACCAAAATAGTGGGGACATTCCAGCCACTTTATAAATCAACAGTGCGATTGGACAGTTCTGTGGCTGCAGTACAAAAAATATATTGCAGTTATTGCGAGGAGACAGAAGAGGGCAACCAGAATGATTGAGGAGATGGAGGGATTAGATTATGAGGAGCAATTATGTAAACTGAGCATGTTCTCACTTGGGAAGAGAAGATTGAGAGATGATATAATTGCTGTTCTTAGGATCCTAAATGGACTCGGTAAAGGGACCGCCTCACTTTGTCCAGAACAGTAGAACTAGACGACACCCGTTCTTCCGGGTTTCTCGACCTCAAAACAGTCGCCCTGTTCCATCCCCACCTCCGAGCTAATATCAGGGCTAGTAATTCAGTGAGCGAGGTGTAAATCTATAGAACTGGCTTCCGAGAGATGGTGAAAATAGTAGGTGTTCTTTTAGCTAGCTTTCTTTTAGAAAATAATATTTTGGGATACAGTAAAGGCGTAACTCGAGACATAACATATAAGTATAGCATGCTTAGAATGAACAGGTGACTTTGGGCCTATAGTTCCCAGAGCTCTCCAACACCGGGAGTTGTTCTCGCTTAATGTCTGTGTTGGTTATAGATTAATTGTTAGAGATGGAGTGTTATGATTAGTCAACATTCCATTATTGTTGTATCATGTGACTATCAGGATGATGGAAGATGAACTAAATGGAGCGTGGTCTAGCAGTTCCTCTGTTGGATGTTCCACAAACCACTTTCTGAGTAAAGACCAGTTCAATTCTACCTTTCTACCTACACTTCCTGCATATCTGTGCACCACTCGCTATCTTCGATGAGTGAGAAAAATCCAATGAAAGTCTCTTTTGTGACAGAAATATCTAGCGAGTAAAGAAAATTGCCTTTAGAAGTTAAAAAAGAAATGTTGCTATTGTGATATTTCGTTACTGGAGCAGTATGAGGTCACAGGACTCCATCTAAAATATTACAGTACATTAATTTATCCAGCGATTGTAGGTATTTGATCAAAATATTTTGCTTAAATATAATTTTAAATAATTCTGATTCCGATTTGTCCATGCAGATTGTACCAAATGCTTTATAGGAGTTGGGCTGATGGCACTTCCAGTACAGTAGTAGCCAGGATGACAAGATCCAGTAGGATTAGAGAGTCCATCGGCAGCACAGTGCATACCTGTTTGGGAGATACACAAGAGTTTGAACAAACTGGTTAGCAATTGAGCGGCAGTCAGAATGACAGGAACTGAGCTCAGCTTCATTCTATTTACAGTATGGGTACAGTACTGTTGTGGTTATGGTACCAGACTAGCAAAATCACACCATGAATCTGGTAAAATAAAAATGACCATGAAAGCTGCCATTTTGTTGTAAAAGCCACCTTTTCAGGGGATCGACAATAAATGCAGTCTTGTCAGCATTGTCTGTATCCAGAGAATTTTTCTTAAAAGAAATGTACCCAAAATTAGATGCATTTATGCAAGGAAAAAAAAATCATACTGTACATTAAATATTTATCATATTTAGTACAACGTTTTTCTTTTGTCCAGTCTACAACTATACCATATTTAAATCACACATGTTTTGACTTCTCCCCATTCAAGGAAAGTGCTTTAAGTAAACATACAACTTTTGTAATCTTGTAATTTTTTACAACTAGACGCCTTGATGTTATTTGTGTTTTGCGCAAAAAGACTTTGAAAAACAATTATATAATCTCAGCAACATTAACTTTCGATTTCCATATCTGCCAAGATTTAATAAAAAGGGGGATAAGCACTTACATACCACCAGCTCAGAACATACATCACTTAAGGCTGCTCCCTCTCTGACAGAAAAATTGCATACGACACACCCCTAACTATATTACAACCCTCCTCTATATTTTTTACATCAAAGTGCAACGGTTGTCTTCAAAGGGTTCTGTTTTCTACATTCTCCTCATCATTTGTATTTTTTCACGTTAAATGTTGTTACCTACCTGGTGAACAGGAGACACAGCCAGACTCACTCGCTGCACCGGGCCGAGGACCAAATGTTCCCTTCGCACAGGGATGCTCTCTGCCTAAAGTGGTGCCAACTGGACAGAAGAACCCTGCGGGACAAAGCTCAGGGAATTTCACACCGGAACCTTAAGTGACAAAGGAAGCAAGAACAATGTATAATAGTTACTTAAGAGGGCGAGGGAAACACAGATGATTTGGGTATATGTTACCGCATTATTTTATTTTATTAAATATGATATTACACTTAAGTGTAATGGATTAGCCTTTTCAAACACACCAAATACTGTTACCTGTGACCAAGCCCATTTTGCAAAATAGTTTCTAATTGCCATCAAAGAGAAGTCTATTTTTTGTTATTCATATCTTTGATGGAATGAGGATCATGGATAGTAACAGTCCATGGAAGATGCAATTATAAATATGTGTTAATGATTTAGTTCAATATAAGCACTTGCTATGGTATCCTTCTTGAATAAGTCTTGTTATAGAGCGTATTACTTTGTGAACTTTCGCTTTGCAGCAGTCTGGGCAGGAAGCTACTGCAACCACTTGACTCCTGACCATCACTATAGGCTGGAACTTGCAGCAGCAATAAGAACATAAGAGATATAAGCAGCAGTAGGTCATTTGGCCTTTCCAGCCTGCTCTGCCATTCAACAAGATCATGGCTGATCTTCTACATCTTCCCCATATCCCTTAATTCGCGTAGTTCCCAAAAATTTATCGACCTCTGTCTTGAATGGAATCGGACTGGATACGAGACTCATTGTAATGGAAGCAATGGGCAAATCGGAACATATAATATAAAAGATGAACGGTGCCAATGTTACCAATTGACATGTATTGGAAGCGAGGGTCACCCATTAAGCAGCAGTGTCATATCCAGCAGTAGGAACATTAACAGCAGAAGGTATGTGACTTGATCCTGCTCCAAGCTGTCTTTTTCTCCATGGCCTGATATCTTCCTGTGTAAATATGTCTCCTTATTCCTGCTCTCATAGCAAGTCAAGGAAAGCAACTGGTGGTATGGGTGAAGAGGGTAAATAATCGTAGACAGATTTATTTTCCCAAGTCAGAACAATCTGGTTTCAAGCAGATACAAGGATGAATGCAAGGATGTGAATCAAAGAGAGTGTGAAAGAAACATCTGCGGCACCATTCAGATTACAACGGAAACAAGCCTTGATAAACAATTATCGTAAAGGAATAAAGGGTTATGGGGAGCAGGCAGGGAAGTGGAGCTGAGGCCATGATCAGATCAGCCATGATATTAAATGGCGGAGCAGGCTCGAGGGGCCAATGGCCTACTCCTGCTCCTAGTTTTTATGTTCTCTTATGTTCTTATGTAAGTAATTTATAGAAACATGTGTAATCAGTCGTGGATCTTAGAAACTGGTCAGAATATTATATTAACTTTCTCACCGTTAGTGAACTGACAAGAGAAACCAGCTGGACATGGGTCACAGGATTCTTGGCCTTCATTTGCTTGGTAAGTTCCTGCTTCACATGGCAGTGGCATGGCAGATCCGCCAGGACAATAGAAGCCGAGTGGACAGAGGAACGATATGGGACTAGCTGAGCTTTGACCCAGAGGACAATAAAATCCCACCAAGCAAGGCCCATCAGGAGCTTCGTTACCTGGCCCTTGAAAAGGAAGTAATATAATTTTAGAGAAATACTATTTAAACAACCCATTGTCTCAAATAATAATCTTAACAGCAGACGTCACCTCACCTGTGCAAATAATGAGAAATACAGCACTGGTGTCACAGTGGAGGAAAACACTGGAGCATCACTAGGGACGTTCTGAGGGAGTGCTGTGACCAGACTGTATTGCACATCCCCTTGTGGCCACATGAACAGGAGGACTCATAGGCCGAGAAATTCGGCTCATTTGTGCCTCCCAACCGAGGCGGCAATAGCGCTCCCAATCGAGGCAGCACCGTTAAGGACTTCTGCTAACGGCGGCGGTAACCCGTAGCACCCCGGACCCTAACTTGGGTATCACCCCCTGAAGCTGCGCAGGGCGATGACAACGACAGATTCAGGGGACGTGTGCCAGGCGCCGGCCATTTGCAGGGCAAAACCTAAAGCAGAGGTGCGCTGCGGGTAAAAAAAAAAACCTCCGAGTTCCTTTTGCGCCACCTTGGCACTTCGAACACAGGGTCCGTGCCACGATCGGTCAGCCTGGCACTCTGCTTGAGTGCCGGGCTATTGGCGCAGCACCCCCGCTGCCCGGTGGTCCAGGTAGGGACCTTTATTGCTGCAGAGTTTGCAGTTTGGACCCTTCCCTTTAATTAAGGGAGGAGCCCATCCCACGTGGCAGCGTTACGCGGCCCAGTGCCTAGCGCTGTGTCACCCCCGACGCGTTCACCCCGCTATTGACCCAGAAAGAAAATGGAGCGCTTGATTTATTTTGGGGGCATTATCCCAATTTCTCACGAGAGGCGAAATTTCTGCGCCTGGTGCAAAGTCTCGCGCCTTGCCAGTGCAAATAGGGCGGTACCCAATTTTGCCTCCGTAATGTCCTCGAGCAAGAGACTTTAATGCAAGAAGTCTATGGCCAGGACAGATATTCACAGGGAGGAAGAGGAGAAAACATTGATAAATTGGATTGAAATACGCTTTTATTTTAGAAAAAAGTGTTGGTGAATGAGGAGAGACCTGTTGAAAGAACCAATATAATCTGAAATAAATATTTGGTATTGAAATTACTGTTGCCAATATTTGCAGTAGAGCCCTTACTGTGTTGATTTGACAATACTCAGTGCTGTTTTAACAAGTGCTTTAACCCACCTAAGAACAGGAACTAATCCTTCGTTGAAGAAGGGGACAGATTAAATCTATATGAGCATGTTATGTGCTCATTCATTAGTATTGCCAAAAGTAATTTCCAAGCTAACAATACATTGTTTCCGTTATACAGAATCACTTGGGTTGCATTCACATCACAATTTTAGTGTTTGTGAAAAGCATCCTCTAGTGTTGCAATACCGACCTAATCGGCATAACATTTGCATAATTTCTCAAAAGATTAAAGCAAGTGGGATCCAGGACAAAGTGGCAAGTTGGATCTAAAATTGGCTGAGAGACAGGAAACAGAGGGTAATGGTTGATGGGTGTTTTTGTGACTGGAAGGATGTTTCCAGTGGGATTCCGCAGGGCTCAGTACTAGGTCCCTTGCTTTTTGTGATATACATCAATGATCTCGACTTGAATATAGGGGTTATGATTAAGAAGTTTGCAGATGATACTAAAATCGGCCGTGTGGTTGATAAGGAAGAAGAAAGCTGCAGATTACTGGAAATTATCAATCAACTGGTCAGGTGGCAAATGGAATTTAATCCAGAGAAGTGTGAGGTCATGCATTTGGGGAGGGCTGAGAAGGAAAAGGAATAAACATTAAATGGTAGGATACTGAAAAGTGTAGAGGAACAAAGGGACCTTTGGAGTGCATGTCCATAGATTCCTGAAAGTAGCAGGCCAGGTAGAAGAGGTGGTTAAGAAGGCATACAGAATGCTTGCCTTTATTAGCCGAGGCATAGAATACAAGAGTAGAGGGGGTTATGCTTGAACTGTAAAAAAACATTGGTTAGGCCACTGCTGAAGTACTGTGTGCAGATCTGGTCACCACATTACAGGAAAGACATGATTGCACTGGAGAGGGTACAGAGGTGATTTACGAGGATGTTGCTGGGAGTGGAGAATCTTAGCTATGAGGACAGATTGGCTAGGCTGGGTTTGTTTTCCTTGGAACAGAGGAGGCTGAGGAGAGAACTCATTCAGGTGTATAAAATTATGAGGGACCTCGATATAGTGGATAGAAAGGGCCTATTTCCCTTAGCAGAGGGGTCAACAACCAGGATGCATAAATTTAAAGTAATTGGTAGAAGGTTTAGAGGGGATTTGAGGAGAAATTTCTTCACGTAGACGGTTGTGGGGGTCTGTAACTCACTGCCTGAAAGGGTGGTAGAGGCAGAAACCCTCACCACGTTTAAAAAGTACTTAGATGTGCACCTGAAGTGCCGTAACCTGCAGGGCTACGGACCTAAGCTGGAAAGTGGGATTAGGCTGGATAGCCTCTTGTTGGCCGGTGTGGACACTGGGGCAAAATGGCCACCTTCTGTGCTGTAAACTTCTATGATTCTATTATTTTAGGTTTAATGGCTCTTTTACATTATCTTGCCTCATAAGCCTTTCTACACACAACCTTTTACTTAGATTCAAACTTAAGTGCAAGTGCTAGACATTTTTACCATCACAGAACTGTCCACTGAGACAAGGCTGGCAGTCTGATGCTTTTCTGTTCCCAGTGCTGTTGCTGTAAGTACCAGGCGGACATGGCATAGGAATGGCCGTGCTGTTTGTGCAATGGAAACCAGCAGGACAGAGGTGTTGGTCAGGCTGAGTGGAGGCAGTGTCGCAGTAATGTCCCGCATAACATCCACCTGCAGCAAGGGGAGGAAATATCAAAAATAACACAATCCTCCTTTGCATTTTAACCAGAAACATAACTTTTCTTTGACTAACTAATTAATCTCAACTAGAATGTGAGAAAGTCGTTCATTTAAAAATCAGCAGGGCAACATTAAAATGTAATTTGACAAAATGTCCTTACAACAGCTATACCAGGAAAGTGTAAGGGCCGCAGCAGAGTAGAAAAGAAACCGAAAACTTATCTCTGATCTACGTTTGACCTAAAGGGAGACTTAAAGAATAGCAGAACTGATAGCTTTTCTGTTTAGATAAACCACATTTTCCGAGAGTCATAGATTTGGTAAAAGCTGTGAAATTAAACTGGCGCTTACTGTAATTTACATACAAATTGTTAAGAATGAGCATACCTGTTGGCATGGTAAGTCCTGGATTTGAACAGTATTTCCCTCCATCACACGGTACTGGAGTAGGCGATCCAGCTGGACAATAATAACCAGCAGGACAAAGCCCACCCATCAAATGATATTGTTCCAGACACCACTCGTGCCTAATAAGGTCATTAAAATAATAAATAAGTTGTATAATTTTTGGAATTTTAGGAAAATTAAAAAAATGATATTACTAAAGCTGATATAAAGTCTGGTGACTATTTGTCCCCTTCGTTTTCCACTCTAGCGATTAGAATGTAAGAGAAGCACGCAAAGGTAGGAGTCCACGGTCAGAAACGGAAAACGAACACCAACACGCTGTACAATCCGAAGTCTGATTCTCCCACATCACCGCTGCAATACTAATGAGCACAATTACATTGTGCATTTCTAACAAAGGAAACACTGCTATCTTTAATAAAAACGGAAAATGCTGGAAATACTCAGCGGGTCAGGTAGCATCTGTGGAGAAAGAAACAGAGTGAACGTTTCAGGTCGATGACTCTTCGTCAGAGCTGGAAAATGTTAGAAATGCAACAGGTGTAGGGGCAGGGAAAGGAGGGAGGGGAGGAAAGAACAAAAGGGACAGTCTGTGATAAGGTGGAAGATATTAAGAGACAAAAGGGAAACAGAAAGCAATAAAGATGAACAATGTAAAAGAGACAAATGGAAATCCTGTCTGAGAGAAGAGCAGAACTTCTTCAAGGTGGACATTTCTAGAATGGCAGTGAATTCAACACTAATACAAAAGTATCCGCAGTATTTTGCTTTTGTATTACTGCTACCTTTAGTTCTTTTCTTGTTCTGATCAGATTACCAGGTAAGACCAGATGAGAATGTTGGTTGATAGACAAATCAAATTAAGAATGGAATTTCAAAACTTACAATTGAAAAATGCCGATTAAGCTAGATACGAGATACTCCGATTGTAAATTATCTTAGATTTTTGGAAGGGGAAGATCAGAAAGAAGAGAGTTTAAGACAAGCGTGCATCAGAGTTGTACACAATATATTGGACAAATTACATGAAGTAGCTGGTCATAAGATTGAGTCTCAGTAGAGTTGAACCCATTTTTCCATGAATTTTCTGTTCGGATTACGAGAGGACATTCAGATTGCACCATAGATCAGCATTGTGTTCAGTCAGATACAAATTAATTCAGAGCCAATGTTTGTATGTGATTGCTCCATATATAAACAGTATCTATCCTCATCTTAAAATTGCAGAATCTAGAGCCAACAAACTATTGTATTTATACAGTATATATAATAACATATTAGCTGATATTTTTAACACAGAGAAAAAAAAAGTGGATTGGAACACTTACTCGGAGGTGGAGTTTAAGGAAACATTAAAATTTAAACTATTGCAGGTTGGTTTGTCAGTTGTGGATCCCGCAGTACAGTAATAACCCGCAGCACACAGCCCAGAAGGTTTCGTGAGGCCAAATCCATTACAGTGCTGACCTGCAGGACAGACCCGGCACTCCCTCTCACTTCTACTACCTGACGAAAGATAAATGAAGGAATTGGGTTTGTGGGTTAGTGCAGGGATGTGTCATGGTGCTACAGAATAACTCACTGCCTGCACTACAAAATTAAACACCAAAAGCACATCACATAAACAGAAACAGCTTCTCTCTCTCATTAGATCGGTTAACTCACCAAAATGTCTTCATTAATTCAAAACATATTCCAAAAGGTTTTCTTTAAGAGTAAATGCAATTTTTTTATACATTGTCAGATTTTAATTCACACCCTACTATAAAATCAACAACTGCACTCAAGAGGCTCAAACACTTGGATGCTGATAATTACAATACCTGACTGGCCATTGTATGTCCCTGGAGGACAGCGATACTGAGCAGCTTCCTCTGTTCCAGTGGGGCAATAGTAGCCTGGCAGGCAGAGCTCAGCAATCGCCAAAGCAGACGGACAGTAATATCCTGCAACAACCATTAATGGTGAGATAAATATTAGAAGATTGTACATTGTTACGGAGAGGCAGTTTTTGTCTACATTATCAGCTTATAATCATCTATCTGTTCATCGCAGACTTGATGGGCCAAATGGCCTCCTTCTGTGGTATAATATTCTATAAATATAGTACCACCCACTTAAATAATTTGCCTTACCTAAATTGTGCTGTCAGTGATGAAATCTAAAATGACCTCATGTATAACTGGGACAAATGCACCAGGTCACTACCAAGCCTGTTTCTGTTTCTAATCCTTGTCACCAAGACCAATTATTTAAAGCACTGTTACCGTAAGTAATAAATGTTTAACCTACAAATCATGATGACAGCTGTTTGAGAGGCTGCATGCAAGGATTTAAAACAAAACATTAAAAATGAAAGACCTATACACATAGGACAGCTCCTTCAAGATCAATTGATAAGACTGAATGCTGCAAAAATAACATTACTGTAACAATAACGAGTGTAACATGAAGACAGAATTACAACAAAAATGTAAATGGCATATTAAAATCAATGCTCTGTCCACAAGGAGCTGAAGGAACTAACATAAATACTCGAATTAGGTTAGTTGAACAGGTAGACTTGGAAGAGGCGAGCCGGTGTGATTGTGAAACCTGTAGTGTCACGTAGCGCGCCCTGCTGGGATCGCCTGTGAAAGCGGGTGGTCCGAGCTGTCGTGGTTGTGGTGAGGTAAGTAATATCGACCTCAGATAAGTGTGATTGTTGTTTTGTTTTTTTGGTGATTTATGTTGTGGTGGTGTGGGCTATGTATTGGGAATGTTTTTTTTCCCTTCCCAGGCCTCTCTTAGAGTGCTCACAGGCCGGCTCTTTAGCTCGGGATTTTCGCCTGCTCAGACGGCCTAGCACCCTAAGAAATGTGTGCTACGCCTCCCTTAGCGCCCCGCCCCACATTCAAGGCCCAGCTGCCCAATTTTGCTGACTGAGGCGCAAACTTTTTCCAGGCAGCATCAGGACCGCCCCATCGTCATTAACGCCCCGAAATCCTAAAAGCCGAAAATCCAGCCCAAAGCATCTTCATAAGGAAAATTTCTTCATGAACAACATTACTATTTATTTCAGAATTTTTACACGGATAACAGCTCAAAGATGTTAAACAATCAGGAATATTTTACCTGCAGGGCAGGTTCTACAATACTCCAACCCCTCTTCTTCAGCATAGGTTCCTGATGGACATGGTTGTGGATGAACTGACCCTGAAGGACATTGTTGTCCAACACTGCACTTTCCACCTGTTCCCAAGAAGAGCTGCGTTGGGCCAGGATCGGGAATGTTCACTCCTGCGAATAAGATAGTATCTAAATTCTTCTCAATTTTCGCCAGAATTGTTTATTTTCAGTAGTTTCTTCATATTACTGCTTTTCTGTCTTAAAATTTTGAATTTACTCTCAATAAACTTTAACAATTTTCTTCTTTCTCTTTTTACATTATTTTACTCCCTACTGGAGTATGGTCCTCTGGTATCTTGGCCATAAGGAGGTCATTAGTCGTGTAGGCGGAGGGAGATTTGGGGAGCCAGTCCTGTCCTTACCCGATGTGCTTGTCTGTCCTCTTCCAGCAAGATTGTTGAATTGCAATCAGAAGTGGGAAGCTTGAGTGATTCCAGCCTCCCTAACCCTTGGCACTAAACTGGGATGATCCTGGTCTGCACGGTTCAACTACTCACTGGATAAACTCACTGACCTATCAGGAAATCTTCTTTTATATAATCTTCACCATAAAACGAATAAACATTGGCTGTATTTTTTAAGTGTGTCACAACCCACATCAACACATTCATATATTATGGCACCGATACCGTCCTTGGCTATTAAATATTAATGATACAAGTTGAACCTCTCTTGTCCGGCACTCTCGGGACCTGGCCTGTACCGAATGAGGGATTTTGCCGGAAGAGGGGAGGTCATCGGCCCAGGAGGCAGGGGGTGGTGGGGGAGGAGGTCGGCGGCCCGAGTGGGCCCTGAAGAGTTGGCGGGCCCCGAAGTTTTAGCGGGCTGGTGGGCCCCGAAGAGTCGGCCAGGCCCTGAAGTATCGGCACGGTCTGAGTAGGCCCGACCCCCTGGAGGGAGCGCTGAGCAGAGGAGCAGCTGGCCTGAGGACTGTGGTTGCAGGAGTTCCAGCAGGGCAAGGAGGAGAAGGCAGCCGATAACCCCGACATCAAGGAGAAAGATTATATCGGTGAGTACCCTGTATGAATTCTGTTTTAATGTATGTTCTGAGACCGGGGAAGGAAGGATTTGACGGGTCGGAGTTCTACGCATGCGTCAGCCGGCAGCTGGGAATGGTGCCGGACAAGGTGTGGTGCCGGATAAGGGAGTCCCGGATAAGGGACGTTCAACCTAAATTTCTGGTATATTGCGTTGGCATACTTGAATTCTCAGACATCATGATGAAATTAACCTTACATAGCGAAACAACAGGTTATTTTTGATCCTAGGACAGAGGAACAATAATATAATTTCTGAAAGATTAGCAAGAGCATCTATCCCATATGGACAGCCACCTGTAATTGTTAAATTTAAATTAAATGTTTTGATTCATGGTGATACACCATTGTTCTCCTTCTTGGATAAGAAGTATTTTTCAGCGATTTTAGCAAGTGCAGCAATTAAAATGTACTAGGATTTTATGGTAGTGACTAATGTTGCTACTGCTAACAGTGTCCTGAAGGAAAAAGAAATTGAAATATACTGAAATTATTCAAAATCTGCTAAAACAATATTTTAAAAAGCACCAGTATGATCTAGCAATTAATTCAATGTGTTCAACAGGGAAAATATTCAAAGGGCTGAAACTTATTGCTTCAATTACTTTTCCTCGCTCCCATTGTTGAGCGGAAGATTGATCTGTTGAACAAGATTTCACATTGTGCAAATACTGAATAATTCACAAGTATGTAATTATTGTTGTTTTCTGCATTGAAAGGTTGTAAAGTTTCTAACAAAACTTGAACATTATTCACGTTTAAAAGCTTTCCATGTTAAAATTCTGACCACGCATTTATCCTCGAGGTTTTCTCCTTTCATGTTTGTTCCCTAGACTGTGCCCTGATTTACTGGCCAGGTTGTTTTTACCTGAGGTACAGTAATGTCCAGCGTTACACTTGCCCTGAGGCCTCAGAATGCCATGTTGAGCACAGTAGAACCCTCCTGTACATGGCAGACAATCCTTCTCTCCCTTCAGACCTATATGTCCTCCATAAGTGCCTGAGACAAAAAGTACAAAACAAAATATACAGAGTTGAAGGGTTCAAAATTTCTGTCCATCAAAGCAGAATCCAAAGCCTAACTTTCAAGTTAAGTAAGCAAGTCAAAATGCAATGGTTTTAACTGATACATCTTAGAGTAAGTGAAACCAATAGGGTAATTTGACTGACATGAAGCGCATGGGCAAGAAGTGCCCCCATTTTGACTTATGGATGCATAAGTGGATGCAGAATACTTAACTCTCAGTGGACTAGAACCTCCACTTTATTTGCACTTAACGCCCATTTTACCGCTGAAATGATGTATAACGCCCTGATATCGCCCATTTAGCCACAAAATGGAAACTGACGCCCATTTTTAGGAAACTTATCGCCGAGCGTTACTTTCCCCATGTGCTTAACATCGGGAAAAATATTACCGCCTGCCCACTTTTTTTGGGCGGAATCATCAGAATGGGCAAAATCAACACCCATAATATCGCCCAGCGTTACTTTCTGCACTGATTTAACGCCAAGATTCAATAATACCAGCCGCCCACTTTTTTTTGTTGTAAAGAGCATATTTACCGAAACTAGCAGTCATGAGATTAGCCAGCATCAATTTCACCACCTCGCACACATATCGCCCACAATATCGCTCGCCCAAAAAAACGTCCACAAAAAGTGGAACTGTTCTGAATGAACGCCAGCGGTGTGGCTGGCATTTTTAAAGTCCTACTCTTACATGAAGAGCTGGGTTCTGAACGATTTGCCTGAAAGAGCGTTGATGTGAGTGACAACACTGACACACTGCTGTGTGTGCGCAGCTTAGACATCAATGGTGCCCATCAACTTGGTGCTGGTTAAAGTTTATGTTGATTGATGTTAAGTTGTATTTAACCCTTTGATGTTAAGGAATCATCAGTGTGTAACGATGCAGCTATCTGCGACAATGCACAACAAGGTTATGTTCAATAACAAAAATTTTATACCAACATTGGTCAGAAATCATAAGTATCATAGGCAATAACACTCAACCCCTGCCCACATCCCACTTTTTCCACCATTGACATAAATCACATGTTCAACATGTCCAGCAACACAGAATACAAAGGCAAAACAGGAGAGTGGTCCCCAGCCCCCATACATTGCAACAAATTGCATATGCCCAGATGAGATATAATACAGCCACCACCTGCGGACATGTACCTCAGTTTTCATCCCACCTCCCCTTTTTCTCTCCACCTCTACCCTTTCCCCTCCTCGCTCTATGGCACCTGGACGAGGAACTCCTCAGGCGGTGCCTCATTGGGGGGGCTGAAGGCAGATGCAGTCGTTGCACAGGTACGGGTGCGGGGGGTGCCGAGGGGGCAACATTCTCTGATGCAGAAGCAGGATCTTGGTCCTTGCTCTCATCTGTCATTCGTAGTGGTGGTGCGGAACCTAGGGGTGGAGTTCAGTGCTCGGGGATCACTGGGAGGCCTGTGGCAGCAGTGTTACTGGCTATTGCATCCATGGCCTCCGTCATCTGCGGAATGTACTCGGTCACGGTGACCAGCTGTCGGGATATGCCCCCCAATGCTTCGATGATCTAGTCACCAATGTCTACAGTCCTCCTGGACAACTGTACCATCTCTCCTCTGTTATGTGGCGCTCGTGGAATAGACCTGCCGTGTCCATGAAGCCTCTGCGGGGTCGGCGCCATCCTGGGGACAAATGGGGTGTCCTGTGGTGAGGTGCTTGGGGCCAGTACCTCCAGAGTGGAGGCGGAAATGACCGGAGGACTACTAGATGGCCTTGGGGTGGAATGGCTTCTGGAGCATGGCGATGCAGGTTCCTCAAAGTCCACGCTCTCATCCATGGAGAACAGACCCAGCTGATTGATGGGCGAAAATCGGAGCTCCTCAACACCAGATGTAGGATCATCTGCCGGCTCCTGCCCCGGGTCCCCACCTTCTGGTCTCTGTGGTCTTGCCTTGGGAGACTGCTGGCTGAGTTGAAAAACACAAATGAGGTTATTAGAGGAGAAGGGGGTGCTAGGGTGACAAGGTGAGTCCAGCGCTACACACACCACCACTCTCAAAATCATCGCAGACATCACATTTTATGACCATCAACTCATTTGCATTCCAATGATTTTCATTCGGCCATCATTATTTCTATGACAATTTTAGAGATCGCCTATCATATATAATTGTTCGGATATAAGTGGGTGTGGCATCTATTGACTTTACATCACGCCATGGTGAGAGCTTTACTCACGTGGCATCACTTCAGGGTCTGCAGATACGTCCATGGCTGTCTGGGTGTGCTTTCCCACGAGTGTGAGCACATGCTCCGCCATCTCTGTGATGTCGCTGGGGATTGGTGGCCCCCACTCATTCGCCTCTGCACGGACCTCATCATCGATAGCTTCTTCTGTAAAAGGTGACAGGGCGACATTACATGAGATCACTGCATGATATCATTGCTAGGTACTGTTACAGAGACTGATGCAACACATAACCGACAGATGTAATCATGATTATTATGATAATTATCATTCTTTACCTAAAGACGTGCACCGTAACTGCAGGCTTTGAGTAAAACATTTCCGGTAAAAATGAAAGACCTCACATCTGATGATAGTCACTCATGACTGTTACAAATCAAATTATATAAATACATAAGTACATGTAAATCAATGTAATACTTACTCTTGCAGATCCCACAAGGTCGTTCCATCGTTTGCGGCATTGGTTGCCCTCATGCACCTCGTTGGTCGCCGACGACACCACCTCTGCTATCTGGGTCCATATCTTCTGGTAGGCCTTTGGGGTGAGCTTCCCACGCTCTCCCTGTGTCAAATCACCCCAGCGTAATGCGACCTCCTGCAGGAGGGAGGCACTTGCCTCATCCGAGAACCTTCTGGCTCTTTTGCGCCCTCCAATGTGCTCCTCTCCCACCTCACTGCTCTCTCCAGCGTCAGTCTCCACAGTGTGCTGTGATGCCTCCTCCTCTCTCTCCATTATAGGCCAAATTCGGGCAAATATGTGGCTGGTAACAGCTAATTTTTGTTTGCCTACTTGCTGTGAAGCTCTAAAGTCTTTCTCCTTCCTCCCAAAGCAGTCACACCGCACCCAGACATGCCTTCAGTCCCTCTGAGCTCCCTCTCTCTCGGTCTCCTCTTTTGCGCATGTCATGATGACCCTTGACCTCCTGAATAGCGGGAATCGAGCATTGCCATGCCGTTGCTAAGGACGGCCACAGTTTACGGCAGAAGGTCAAAATAATGTAACGCTACCGCCATTTTATATCGTTTTCAAAAATGGAAACTAGGTGCTTTGAGAATGGGCGAGAAGCCGATGATCTGAAAACCCTTTTTTAACGCTCATGCTGGAAATACCACAAAAGTGGAGGTTCTAGCCCAATGTGTCTATTTCAAATATACCACTGGTGATAGTCTGTCATTTCAATACATAATAAAATGAAAATATGAGAAGGACAGATAGCCGTGGAACCACATGGCAGTCATTCTTTGTTGCAAAAGGATCATTCTGGCTGTCTACCAAAAAGAGGACACTTAAAAGTACATATTTGATCGAGCATGGACAAAGAGGTGAAATGACGCAGCGAGTTGCTATGATCTGGAATACACTGCCTGAAAAGGTGGTGGAAGGAGAGTCAGTAGTAACTTTCAAAAGAGAATTGGATAAATACTTGAAGGGGAGAAAATTGCTGGACTATGGAGAAAGAATAGGGGGAGTGGGACTGGTTGGATAGCTCTGTCAAAGTGCGGGTACAGGCACAATGGGCTGAATGGCCTCCTTCTGTGCTGTATGATTCTGATTCTATGATTTGATGATTTACCCTTCACTCTGTTTCTTATTAATATGTTGAAAACCGGTTGGGTGAAAATCCTTAGTGGCCTCACTGACTGCTAGTGCCAGGAAACTTGTGAAAACAAGTATATAAGCTAGACGCCATCACTTTAGATAACATTTATTTTTTTAAATCACCCAGTAAAAATACAGCCAGCAGGCAAATCCACACACAAATCTACGAAGGTTTAATTTTGAATACATTTAAATTCTATTCTCTACCTCTGAGACTATATTTCATAATTATCATGTGAAGTAATATGTTTAAAAAGATAAATTCATCTGTTTACTTAAATATCTAAACCTTGCTGATCATTGAGACTTTGAATCAATGTCATGAAGCAGTGTGTTGTATCCTACTCACCTGCAGGGCAAGCTGGGATTTCCACCCCAGTACCTTCTGGACAATAGAATCCTAATGGGCATGGGTCAACCCTGTTGCCATGGATACAGTAAAATCCAGTGGGACACAGAGCACACTCAGCCCCACCACTGTGATTAAGGAATGTTGTAACTGGGCAAGGGGCAGGAGTATGGGTTCCAGCTTTACAGTAAAACCCCTCAGGGCAAATGCCACCACTTTGGCTATCTGAAAAAAAAATCAGAAAGTGATTTAGAATACGAATAAGAGCTATGCTTACTAATATTCAAATTTTTCACTTGCTTTGATTGAGAAACATAGAAAATAGGTGCAGAAGCAGGCCATTCGGCCCTTCGAGCCTGCTCCACCATTCAATATGATCATGGCTGATCATGCAACTTCAGTATCCCACTCCTGCCTTCTCTCCATACCCCCTGATCCCTTTAGCCGTAAGGGCCACATCTAACTCCCTTTTGAATATATCCAACGAACTGGACTCAACAACTTTCTGTGGTAGAGAGTTCCATAGGTTCACAATTCTCTGGGTGTAAAAGTTTCTCCTCATCTCGGTCCTATATGGCTTACCCCTTAGCCTTAGACTGTGACCTCTGGTTCTGGACTTCCCCAACATTGGGAACATTCTTCCTGCATCTAACCTGTCCAATCCCGTCAGAATTTTATATGCTTCTATGAGATCCCCTTTCATTCTTCTAAATTCCAGTGAATATAAGGCTAGTCGATTCAGTCTTTCTTCATATGTCAGTCCTGCTATCCCGGGAATCAGTCTGGTGAACCTTCGCTGCACTCCCTCAATAGCAAGAATGTCCTTCCTCAGATTAGGAGACTAAAACTGCGCACAATATTCAAGGTGTGGTCTCACCAAGGTCCTGTACAACTGCAGCAAGACCTCCTTGCTCCTGTACTCAAATCCTCTCGTTATGAAGGCCAACATGCCATTTGCTTTCTTAACTGCCTGCTGTACCTGTATGCCAACTTTCAATGACCGATGTACCATGACACCCAGGTCTCGTTGCACCTCCCCTTTTACTAATCTGCCACCATTCAGATAATATTGTGCCTTCCTGTTTTTGCCACCAAAGTGGATAACCTCACATTTATCAACATTATACTGCATCTGCCATGCATTTGCCCACTCACCTAATCTGTCCAAGTCACCCTGCAACCTCTTAGCATCCTCCTCGCAGCTCACACTGCCACCCAGCTTAGTGTCATCTGCAAACTTGGAGATATTACATTCAATTCCTTCATTTAACTCATTAATATATATTGTAAATAGCTAGGGTCCCAGCACTGAAACCTGTGGCACCCGACTAGTCACTGCCTGCCATTCTGAAATGGACCTGTTTATTCCTACTCTCTGCTTACTGTCTGCAGGACGGTTTACATCTGTCAGCATCGGGGAGTTGTTCGGGATAACTTACCAAGAGTGACACAGGTTGTAAATCCTTTAAACACAAGAGAGATATATCTGCGCTCCAGTGGGAGAGCTGAACTTACTGGGAGCATGGGATTGTGGAATCACCCCTATGGAGTTATGTTCCTTTTTCTTGCATGGGAGGGAACCAAACAGAAAAAAAGACTTGCATTTATACGGCGCTTTAATGACCTGAGGATATCCCAAAGTGCTTTACAGCCAATGAAATACTTTTGGAGTGTAGTCACTGTTGTAATGTAGGAAATGCACCAGTCAATATTGGCCAGGACACCGGGGATAACTTGCCTGCTCTTCTTCAAAATAGTGCCATGGGATCTTTTATGTCTATCTGAGAGAACAGACAGCACCTTGGTTTAAATGTCTCATCTGAAAGACGGCACCTCTGACAGTGTAGCACTCCCTCAGCACAGCACTCGAGTGTCAGCCTGGATTATGAGCTCAAGTCGCTGGAGTGGGACTTGAACCCACAACATTCTGACTCAGAGGCGAGAGTGCTACCCACTGAGCCACAGCTGACAGCAAAGTAGATTTCCATTCTAAATAAATAGACAGAGAGACTCCATCGAAGTGCAGGTGGTGGCCAGCACTTGTAACACATTCTTCTCACTTGACACAAGATTTTCTTGGCTTGGGCAGCCTATGAAAGAATTAAACACAAAAAGGAGGATATATATCCTTTAGAACAGCCCACGGTATAAATAGAAATAGCATGATTCCATCATGCTTCCACAACTCCAAATCTCAGATTATTATGTAATAGTTTTACAACACATACTGATCACCCAGTCAGTTACCCTGAGCCATGCACTTCACATGGCCACGTGGGAGGCGTGTTCAACCAGTGTTGCTCCTCGACACACTTCAGTGGAGGCTCCGGGGGCAAAATTTCCCCCATTTATAGCCCCAATAGCGCCTCAGGTGGGTGCTGGGCTGCTGGCCCAGTCGCACGCTGTCCTGGTAGCCCTCCCCTTTAATTGTAAGGAAGGGACGTTGAAGTGCGTCAGTGCTACGTGGAAAATTTCGCCGCAGTAGCGCCCCGGGACCCGCCCCCAAAGGAAGTGGTGCACTGGAGATTGCGTTCCACTTCCTCTGAGGGGTGGTAAGCCCAATTCAGCAGCGGGAGCGACACTTCTGGAAGGTTATCTGTCTCAATTGGGGCGCGGGGCAATTTCGACCCCCTCCCTATCTACCGCTCTGTCCTGTGAGCGCATGCCTGCTTCTGATTGGTGCTTCTCGGCACAGGATGCACCCTACTCAAACAATGAAACAACTCTATATGTACAATTGAAAACTAAAGCAGTCAGACTGTGGCGCAGACTGTTCTCCTTGGAGAGGTCATCGTTAGACAGATTTAAGCTGCACTTTGCAGTTGGTGGCACATTTTTAATCTATCATTACTCCTCGGTAAGAGCAGTCAGTTAGGACACACAGCATCATTTAGGAAGGTTTGCTTGGCTTGGAGCACAAGCCTAGGCTCAACATATAAATGAAAGGTTTCAGAGGAAGAACACTGTAATTTGGTTGACAAGGATAAATTGCTTTTTTCTGAATAATATAGACATTCATTGAAACCCAGGTCTTCGGGTTCAAGCACTGGCACATCGACAGCTGTCAGATCCATCAATGTAAACCTCATCTCTCTTGTCTGCAAAGGACTCTTGTTTTCACATTCTATAATGGAACTTATCTATTGTCAAAAGGCTGTGAACTGATACAAATTTACATGGGATTGAATGTTGGAAAGTCCCTTGGGTTTTTGAATTGGAAGAATTTGCATTATAATCTTAAAACTTTTACACATACCATGTGGGTTAGGCTGGGAGGCATTTCTGGTGCAGTAATAACCCTCAGAGCACAAGCCGCTGGGTTGGGTGAGGCCAATGTTGGCACAGTAATGCCCTGGATCACATGGCAAGCACCCAGTCAATGAACCCCTTCCTACAGAAAGCACAAGAAAATCGACACATTAGAAACAATCAGCGCCACAATGTAAAATGATTACATTTAAATCAAGGTTTTTGTTGAATCCAGTAGGGCGATGTTCCTGGGTCTCACACTGTGTTATGTCTTTGGATGCTCTGATAATGACTGCATGAGGCAATGTATTGCACTTGAACTGTAGTGACCTTAGACCATTTAATATAACTCCAGCGTGAGGATCACACATGGTGGCCTGCCTTTTATACTAGGCCTGGCACACCTGTACAGGTAACCTACAAGTCTCCCACTGCAGTGCCCTCTGGCGGCACACCTTAGTGACCATACAGCTGGTGTACAAATTTCCCACAGTAGTGCCCTCTGGTGGCACATCATATGTAATAGTACAAGCAGTAAACATGTCTGGATACATGACACACTGAGTGCAGCAAAATTGGAAAATTAGGAGGGTAGGAGGCCACGCCTGTAATTTAATCGAATGGAGGAAAATCACATACATTTCTTTATAGGTGTGTGCTCCTCTATTTTCTGATTGTTCTCTATTCACCGGGGCCAGGCATCAAGTGCACTCAGATGCAGACCTTGGAAAATCTCAGCTAGTATGTTTACGATTGAACAAATTAACCGCCCCCCGCCCACTGCAGTATACTTTGCAGATGAGACACTTTATCATGAGTACCTGTACCAGGAGTAACAATTTCCTCCTGCTTCTGGTACATTTATAGTTCACAAGTATTTAACAAGGCACCTGTCCTGTGCCCCTACCCCTCCCCTATCACCAAGGCTTCATTCGATCTCAGAATCAGTTTAGTTTGGAACTTAACTAAAACTAGGATTAACTTGAGATTGAAAAATGCATCAAGCATGAATGTTCTGTGCAGTACATGGAAACATTCATTTTCCCTTTTCAGGCTGTTGTTTTCTGTTAGATAATCATAATACAAATTGACCATTACCATATCCTCTCTCTCGTCATTTAGCACCTTTCATGTACTCCAGATGTCTCGAAGCACTTCACAATGAATTACTTTTGAACATGGCAGGTAATTTCTGCACAGCAAGGCCTACAAATAGCCAACGTAATAATGGACGGCTAAGCTGTTTTGGTGGAGTTGTTTGAGGGATGAATGTTGGCCAGCACACAAGAACTCTTCTTCAAAAAAGTGTCAAGGGATATGTTACTTCCACCTGAACAGAACAATGGGACACATGACAGCCTACATTATGCGCTCAAGTTTTGGAGTGGGAATTGTGCCCACAACCTTCTGACCGAGAGGTGAGAGTGCCATCAACTGGGTCATGGTGACACTTATTTTCAGATATAACTATAACGAATATCTATATGGATGCAAATTGGTGAATTAACATCAAATGGATGAACTGGACTGGTGCCAGGACATACAATGAACATTTTTGGGATGTTAATGAGCAGTCCATTCCCTACGTCTAATGTCACAATGCCACCCTTGCCTCTCCCAGGAGATCACATGGTTTGGGGTGGGGTGGAGTGTGTATGTTGTGATACACAAGGTATCGCAATTGTGTGGGACAGGCTCGATAGACTAGATGGTCTTTACCTGTCCGTCATTGTTCGTATGCTTGGCTCTTACACATATGCTAAATAGGAGGATGGTTTATTAGAGAAAGTATTTAAAAAAAAACAAAGCTTGGCTTTGCCTGATTGCAAAAAGAAGAATTTCAATTACATTTTTTATTTGTATTGTTCTAATATTTCATCTATTTCACCCAAATAAGAGCAATATTAGGGCTGGTGTCAGTTTCAAGGCATTACAGTAACAATTTCTCTCAGACCTTGTGAAATATTTCTCGGCATATACCTATAGTTGCAAAATCATTGGTGACTAATTATAGTTTCATTATTTCTATAATACCACAATGATGAACAGGAATAGAAAAATTTCATGTGAGCAATGTGTAGTGAAACTAAAACATGTTCTTTATCAATATTAGGGAGGAAATTCTCCCTTAGGTTTCATGCATCAACATGCTTTTGATGTAAAGTATACAAAGTATTGACACCTATTGAAGGATTGTAGGTCCCAGTTGGACAGGGCACTGGTCTTGTAGTTCCACTCGTACAGTAATAACCAGCAGGGCAAAGGAAACCTTCAATCCCAATGTTTGGATTGGGTGTTTGAGCACCTGTGAAGATCAAACAATGCATTGTAATCCTAATTAATTAATGACTTTTGGTTTCACCAAATAACCACAAAGTGGATCATAATTAAACATGCATTATGCTCCAGAATCACAGTCATGGGAAAGCCTTTCAGCTGATGTCAGGGTGATGGCATAGAAACATAGAAAATAGGTGCAGGAGTAGGCCATTCGGCCCTTCGAGCCTGCACCACCATTCAATAAGATCATGGCTGATCATTCACCTCAGTACCCCTTTCCTGCTTTCTCTCCAAACTCCTTGATCCCTTTAGCTGTAAGGGCCATATCTAACTCCCCCTTGAATATATCTAACGAACTGGTATCAACAACTCTCTGCAGTAGAGAATTTCACAGGTTAACAACTCTCTGAGTGAAGAGGTTTCTGCTCATCTCGGTCCTAAATAGAAACATAGAAACATAGAAAATAGGTGCAGGAGTAGGCCATTCGGCCCTTCTAGCCTGCACCGCCATTCAATGAGTTCATGGCTGAACATGCAACTTCAGTACCCCATTCCTGCTTTCTCACCATACCCCTTGATTCCCCTAGTAGTAAGGACTTCATCTAACTCCTTTTTGAATATATTTAGTGAATTGGCCTCAACAACTTTCTGTGGTAGAGAATTCCACAGGTTCATCACTCTCTGGGTGAAGAAATTCCGCCTCATCTCGGTCCTAAATGGCTTACCCCTTATCCTTAGACTGTGTCCCCTGGTTCTGGACTTCCCCAACATTGGGAACATTCTTCCTGCATCTAACCTGTCTAACCCCGTCAGAATTTTAAACGTTTCTATGAGGTCCCTTCTCATTCTTCTGAACTCCAGTGAATACAAGCCCAGTTGATCCAGTCTTTCTTGATAGGTCAGTCCCGTCATCCCGGGAATCAGTCTGGTGAACCTTCGCTGCACTCCCTCAATAGCAAGAATGTCCTTCCTCAGGTTAGGAGACCAAAACTGTACACAATACTCCAGGTGTGGCCTCACCAAGGCCCTGTACAACTGTAGCAACACCTCCCTGCCCCTGTACTCAAATCCCCTCGCTATGAAGGCCAACATGCCATTTGCTTTCTTAACCGCCTGCTGTACCTGCATGCCAACCTTCAATGACTGATGTACCATGACACCTAGGTCTCGTTGCACCTCCCCTTTTCCTAATCTGTCACCATTCAGATAATAGTCTGTCTCTCTGTTTTTACCACCAAAGTGGATAACCTCACATTTATCCACATTATACTTCATCTGCCATGCATTTGCCCACTCACCTAACCTATCCAAGTCGCTCTGCAAGCTCATAGCATCCTCCTCGCAGCTCACACTGCCACCCAACTTAGTGTCATCCGCAAATTTGGAGATACTACATTTAATCCCCTCGTCTAAATCATTAATATACAGTGTAAACAGCTGGGGCCCCAGCACAGAACCTTGCGGTACCCCACTAGTCACTGCCTGCCATTCTGAAAAGTCCCCATTTACTCCTACTCTTTGCTTCCTGTCTGACAACCAGTTCTCAATCCATGTCAGCACACTACCCCCAATCCCATGTGCTTTAACTTTGCACATTAATCTCTTATTCTTAGACTGTGACCCCTGGTTCTGGACTTCCCCAACATCGGGAACATTCTTCCTGCATCTAACCTGTCCAGTCCCATCAGAATTTTATATGTTTCTATGAGATCCCCTCTCATTATTCTAAACTCCAATGAATACAGGCCAAGTCGATCCAGTCTCTCCTCATATGTCAGTCCTGCCAACCCGGGAATCAGTCTGGTGAACCTTCGCTGCACTTCCTCAATAGCAAGAACGTCCTTCCTTAGATTAGGAGACCAAAACTGAACACATCATTCCAGGTGAGGCCTCACCAAGGCCCTGTACAATTGCAGTACGACTTACCTGCTCCTATACTCAAATCCCCTAGCTATGAAAGCCAACATGCTATTTGCCTTCTTCACCGCCTGCTGCACCTGCATGCCAACCTTCAATGACTGATGTACCATGACATCCAGGTTTCGTTGCACCTCCCCTTTTCCTAATCTGCCGCCATTCAGATAATATTCTGCCTTCGTGTTTTTGCCCCCAAAGTGGATAACCTCACATTTATCCACATTATACGGCATCTGCCATGATTTGCCCACTCACCTAACCTGTCCAAGTCACCCTGCAGCCTCTTAGCATCCTCCTCACAGCTCACACCACCACCCAGCTTAGAGTCATCTGCAAACTTGGAGATATTACACTTAATTCCTTCATCTAAATCATTGATGTATATTGTAAATAGCTAGGGTCCCAGCACTGAGCCCTGCGGCACCCCACTAGTCACTGCCTGCCGTTCTGAAAAGGACCCGTTTATCCCGACTCTCTGCTTCCTGTCTGCCAACCAGTTCTCTATCCACATCAATACATTACCCCCAATACCATGTGCTTTACTTTCTTGTGTGGGATCTTGTCAAAAGCCTTTTGAAAATCCAAATACACCATATCCACTGGTTCTCCCTTGTCCACTCTACTAGTTACATCCTCAAAAAATTCTAGAAGATTTGTCAAGCATGATTTCCCTTTCATAAATCCATGCTGACTTGGACTGATCCTGTCACTGCTTTCCAAATGCGCTGCTATTTCATCTTTAATAATTGATTCCAACATTTTCCCCACTACTGATGTCAGGCTAACTGGTCTTTAATTCTCCATTTTCTCTCTCTCTCCTTTTTTAAAAAGTGGTGTTACATTAGCTACCTTCCAGTCCATAGGAACTGATCCAGAGTCGATAGACTGTTGGAAAATGATCACCAATGCATCCACTATTTCTAGGGCCACTTTCTTAATACTCTGGGATGCAGACTATCAGGCCCTGGGGATTTATTCGTCTTCAATCCCATCAATTTCCCGAACACAATTTCCTGACTAAATAAGGTTTTCCTTCAGTTCCTCCTTCTTGCTAGACCCTCGGTTGCCTAGTATTTCCGGAAGGTTATTTGTATCTTCCTTCGAGAAGACAGAACCAATGTATTTGTTCAATTGATCTGCCATTTCTTTGTTCCCCATTATAAATTCACCTGAATCTGACTGCAAAGGACCTACGTTTGTCTTCATTAATCTTTTTCTCTTCACATATCTATAGAAGCCTTTGCAGTCAGTTTTTACGTTCCCAGCAAGCTTCCTCTCATACTCTATTTCCCCCCTCCTAATTAAACCCTTTGTTCTCTCTGCTGAATTCTAAATTTCTCCCAGTCCTCAGGCTTGCTGCTTTTTCTGGACAATTTACATGTCTCTTCCTTGGATTGAACACAATCCCTAATTTCCCTTGTTCGCCACGGTTGAGCCACCTTCCCCATTTTAATTTTACTCCAGACAGGGATGTACAATTGTTGAAGTTCATCCATGTGATCTTTAAATGTTTGCTATTGCCTATCCACCGTCAACCCTTTAAGTATCATTTGCCAGTCTATTCTAGCCAATTTACGCCTCATACCATCGAAGTTACCTTTCCTTAAGTTCAGGACCCTAGGACCCTAGTCTCTGAATTAACTGTGTCACTCTCCACCTTAATAAAGAATTCTACCATATTATGGTCACTCTTCCCCAAGGGACCTCGCACAACAAGATTGCTAATTAGTCCTTTCTCATTACACATCACCCAGTCTGGGATGGCCAGCCCTCTAGTTGGTTCCTCGACATATTGGTCTAGAAAACCATCCCTAATACACTCCAGGAAATCCTCCTCCACCGTATTGCTACCGGTTTGGTTAGACCAATCTATATGTAGATTAAAGTCGTCCATGATAACTGCTGTACCTTTATTGCATGCATCCCTAATTTCTTGTTTGATGTTGTCCCCAACCTCACTACTACTGTTTGGTGGTCTGTACACAACTCCCACTAGCGTTTTCTGCCCTTTGCTATTCCGCAGCTCCACCCATACAGATTCCACATCATCCAAGCTCATGTCCTTCCTTACTATTGCGTTAATTTCCTCTTTAATCAGCAATGCTACCCAACCTCCTTTTCCTTTTTGTCTATCCTTCCTGAGTGTTGAATACCCCTGGATGTTGAGTTCTCAGCCTTGGTCACCCTGGAGCCATGTCTCCATAATCCCAATTATATCATATTCATTAATTGCTGCCTGCACAGTTAATGTGGCTGTTGATGAGCTCCCCTAGAATCTACAGGGATCAAACATTCTCTTATTCTGGATTAATGTCTAACAACCTATGTAATTGGGTTGATATTCTAAGGCCAATAAACCAGAACCTATTCATTTATATTTTACAATGCATCATTGATATGTATTTTAAAATGGACTTGCAGGCAGGCAGCTCACAGCATGGTGCCAGTGCTACAGACACATAAATTATTACAATCTACTTCCTACTTGCATGCAGAATATTATACACTAGCTCTGTGACAAATGGGTTTGTTAATATAGAGTGAAGGTTTCTGCTGTTTGAGAAAATTGTAAATGTACATATAAAAATACTTTCACATCAAGCAGTAAACCTAGGAGCTAATACAATCAATTTACAAAAAAGATTTAAAGCAATGAAATGTGTTCAAAGCAAACCAAAGCCTGAATGTCTACTCTCATACTGGCTCTAACCTAGCTCTTCTAAAATCATTAAGGGTCAACATTTTGGCTTCTCATTCTATTCTTGGCAATACCCCTGGAAAGGATACGTCTTGTGGTGGTGGAAACTGTTTAAACTGTATAGTGAAGTGAATTAAATAAATAAATCATAGCAAACTAGTCGTTATAGTACTCGACAAGCAACCCAGAGATCGTCAGAAAAAAAAGTCTTGCATTTATATAGCGCCTTTCAAGACTACCGGATGTCCCAAAACACTTTATAGCCAATGAAGTACTTTTTGAAGAGTAGTCACTGTTGTAATGTGGGAATTTGTCAGTCCAAAATCCATTATGATAAGTTATTAAATTGGATTAATCTGGTCATTTCCCCTTCAGGGAAGGGAAGCTACAACTCCTATCTGATTTGGACGATACATGACTCCACTCCATACTATGGCCCAAATTTTATCGGTGCTGAGAGGACGGGATTGGACGTGGGTCAGCTGTGAAATTTGAAATTGACCCCACTGTCAACCTGCCTCCAAGCTAGTCATCCAGGTGTCGGGCCTGTCAGTGCTGAACAGACCGGACACCAAGCGGTGGGGGGAGGCAATTTAGATTAAGTAGCGCTGGTTAATGAGCACTTTTAGATTTTAAGAGTTCGCCAGCAGCTTTCCCGCTGCTCGGGGGTCACGTCAGGTAAGGAGGTCAGGTGTTGTGTCAGCATGGGATGATTTCTTAATTCGACAGCTGCAAATAGTCTATAAAAGCTCCAATTACATAGGTGTTGACTTTCCAAGCTCAGAAGCTGTTGCTTACTGAATTTGGAAGACAGATTGAACTTTATGCAGGTTGCAAGTGTTTGGAGAAAAAACTCTGTGCAGTGTCAAATCATTCGAACAACCTCTCTCACCACTGACAGATCGCTGCTGTCATCTCAAGTTCACCTGCCATCTATTCCATCAGCATCGGTGCCCTTGAAATGATCGGTCCTCAGAATCCCACCATGATCATCCCCATCATCAGCATCACCAGGCACACCAGCAGCACCAACAACAATACCAACCATCTCCATGATCAACTGTTCCTGCACAAGATAGAGGGCATCAGCACCCATGCACATTGTTGCCCGGACGCCATGGATGGCCTCACTGTGGCCAGATTTACTTCATTGGATGCTGTACACTCTGGCTGCCATGTGATGTGCCAGGTTGGCACCAGCTCACACCAGCACCATAAAGCATCCCTGCAATGTCTAAGCCATTACTTCAACACTCATCAGCATTGTGGAGGGTACACTTATGTCTCACTATTCACTACAACTCACTAAGCCATGTCCAGAGGTGCACACAAATCTGTCCAAGAACTCCAAGTATTCAAAATAAAGATTTCAATGTTTGACAACATTAACAGAAACTTTACATGAACATTGGCGAAAACACCCAAGTGCCTACCCTTGTGTGCTGTTAGTTGGTATGATTGGTCTAGGATGTAGGTGAGTGTTAGGGATTGCTAATGAGATGGGGAAGTGATAATATAGATAGCGAGAGAGGGGAATGGGTGGAGGTGCTAGGTAAGTTGCTGTGAGTAAGGGTGTGCAGGAGTAGGGTAGGGAATGCAGAGTGATGGGATGTGATGAGAGGCACAGCAGGATGAGGTTGAGTGTGGTTTTGCAGTAAAGTTTCGTGATCGACTGAGATCATTGAAAGGTTTGCATCACTGCAGCCAGTTCCTCCTGACAACATCCCTGCTTGTGCCCTCCTGTGCAATGTGCAACCAGGTTGCGTTGGTCTCCTGGGGAGGTCTCTTCCGCCCACTGGAAGGGAAGAGAACCTCCTTACGTGCTGTGACTCCCTCCAGAATCTTATGGAGGGAATCGTGGGGGAGCTTGGGTGCAGCCGTGCATCTCTGTGCAGTGCTTGTCAATGTTTGCAGCACCTCAATGCTGTAGAACACTGACAGCACAACTGTGAAAACCATTGTGGGCATGGTCCCTTTAAGGAAACCGGCTGATGAATGACATCATCAGACCCGCTTCCTTTTAATTGGCCGGGAACCTCGCTGGGCGGCCTTAACACGCCCAATCAAGGTTAAACCACTTGTAAAGAGCGGGATGGAGCAAGCAGCAGGCCATGACCTTGCTACATACCCCGGCTGCCATGGACTTGTCTGGGTAGGCAAAATCACGGCCTGTGTGTTTTACTTTTAAATGCTGTCCGAAGTTGCCAAACATATCATTCAGCTGTGCAAACAGTCGCTCTTGACCAACTGGAAAGAGGTAGGAAATGTGGCCTTGCCAACGTTGTCCACATTCCAAGCGAAAAACATAAAGTCTGCATTCTTACCCAGTCTGCAGTAGTGTCCTGCTGCACACGGGCCTTGAGGGGATGTCAACCCAGGGCGATTACAGTAGAACCCGGGGTCACAGAGAGTACAATCACCTGGAGAGGTCAAACCAGTTTTATCGCTGTAGTGACCAACTGGGCAATCAGCGCCTGTTTAAAAAAAAAACATTTTATAGCTATTGAATACCTTGGCGATTCTGTTGTTAGGATAAATTTTACCAGCCTTCGTCCCTGGCACAAATAACTTTCCTCAACGGAATCGTGGATCAGAAAATTAGCCACGGAGGTCCATGTACCTGAGTTGTGGCACTCCCAATTATCTGGTAATTCATTTTAATGTCTGGAAAATCAGGAGCATCAATAATCAACGTTTCTGGCCAATATGCTCAATTCTCCAAGCGGCATTCCTCTTGATTAAGGCTCGAGTTAGGGCCAGGCAATATTTATCCTACAGTGATCTTATATTTAACTCGATAGAAAAAAATAAGGTTGGTCTTTCACTGTATGGATCTGTGTTGTCATTTCTTTTAAACACTTTTACATTTTACAACAACAAAATACTGTGGATGCTGGAAATCGGAAATACAAACAGAAAATGCTGGAAATACTCAGCAGGCCAGGCAACATCTGTGGAGAGAGAATCAGAGTGAATGTTTCAGGTCGATCACCATTCATCAGAACCTTTCCCATTTTATCCCATATATCGGAGTGATACTTCTATCTGTAGTCCACACTAATACTGAATGGAGCACTAAGGTGAAAGAAAGTGTTGGAATCAAGTATGCTGCCAAAGAAAAACCGCCTTGGTACCTTTAATGAAAATACATAAATATTTATGAGAAGTAATAAAAAGCAAAATATTAATGTTAAGACTATCCCTCTGTGGGGCTATTTGGTATCATGTTGAAGGGATGCCTCATGGTGAAGCAAGAACATAAGAACATAAGAAATAAGAGCAGGAGTAGGCCATCTAGCCCCTCGAGCCTGCTCCACCATTCATTAAGATCACGGTTGATCTGATCCTGGACTCAACTCTGCTTCCCTGCCCTCTTCCCATAACCCTTGACTTCCTTATCTTTCAAAAATCTGCTAGCATCAATTTAAATATATTGCTCCCTGGGATAGAGAATTCCAAAGATTCACGACCCTCTAAGAGAAGAAATTCCTCCTAATTTCCATTTTAAATGGGCGACCTCTTATTCTGAGACGATGCCCTCTAGTTCTAGATTCCATCATGAGAGGAAACATCCTCTCTGTATCTACCCTGTCAAACCTCCTCAGAATCTTATATGTTTCAATAAGATCATCTCTCAGTCTCCTAAACTCCAATGAGTATAGGTCCAACCTGCTCAATCTTTCTTCATTTGACAACCCTTACATCTCACGAATCAACCTCGTGAACCTTCTCTGAACTGCCTCCAATGCCAGTATATCCCTCCTTAAACAAGGAGACCAATACTGTACACAGTACTCCAGGTGTGGTCTCAGTTGTAGCAGGATTTGGTAAATACTTGCTATGGTAAGTACCTACCCATCGCACTAAAATGGTGTTGACAATCAATTGACTCTGCTCTCCTTTTTAGCACTTCAACGGCTCATTGATAACACAATGTTGGGCAGGGAAACTTCATTCCCTCTTCCTCAGGAGAGTTTCACAATAGGACACATTTATGTAGAAAAGTGCTCAACTCTTACACTTCCCTACTTCATTAAATGAAAACTACAAGAGCATGTCATCATCATAGGTGGTCCCTCGAAACGAGGATGACTTGCTTCCATGCCAAAAAAAAGGGATGATTTCCAGGTGTTTCGAAAGAAGAACCCGAACTACATACTCAAGGGTGGAAGATGCCTGTGCGTGGATTTTTTTTTTTAACATGGGGTGGCCGTTGCACACCAGCCACCACACGGGCTTGACAGAGCTAGGGTCTTGGTCCAGTGGCAAGGATTACCCAAGACAACTGGAGACCTGCTCTGCTGCACGGACCCAGTGCATACACATATCACAGGGTGGGCTGACCCGTGCTGCCCCTGGGCCCCTGGCCCCAAACTCACGCCTCCCCTGGGCCCCGATCACATCCCTCCACAATCTCTCACAGCTCCTTTGCCCCCCCCGATGTCGTCGCTCCTGCTGCACCTGCCCACGTGCCAATCACCGACCTGGACCTTGCTGACGTCACTCTTCGTTGCCGTTGCGCTCCTGCACCAGCTCACGTCTCCTGCTAACAAAACCCTAATTCAAACCGAAAATATCCTAAATTATACGGTTTTTAATGCTCAGCAACACCAGTGAGGCCATCATTAGATTTCATCTTGCAAAGAGATGTCTTTCAGGTCTGACCAAAGCCACGTAGAACAGTTGTCACTTTTTGTTTAGATTGATTGATTGAAGAAATGATTAAATTGAAGGATTTGCACATTTGGCTATTTTTCAAATTTGAGTGAAATCCTGACACATGCAAAAAATGTCCAAGCAAACTCAATTTCCACTTTTACTGGAATTCAATTATGAAGAGATTACTTATCAGATCTGGATGTGTACTTTATATTGTTTCATCGCTGGTGTAGGACAACAGTGTGAAAGAGACGCAGTTTTAATCAAACGCTGAGGCAGCGACTTTACACAAAAAGTTTCTTCGGTTCCCGGTCAGTCGTACTGATGAAATAGCCCAGGAACAATTTACAGGCCACCTCTCTATAATAAGATAAGAACATAAGAATTGGAGCAGGAGTAGGCCATTCAGCCCCTCAAGCCTGCTCCGCCACTCACTAAGACCACTGCTGTCGATGATGCTCATCGGCTGTGACTCCGAGTAGAGTGGCTGCATCATCCATGTCTGGACTCCACAGATGTTCACTCAGTGTGATTCTCGCTTCAGAAAATTGTAGAAAAAAGGAAACTCTGTTACCCGATTTCCATACAAATAAAAAGGTCTCCTGAAAGTTACTTAACCCAGCAATTGGGTCCAAGGTCTTGTTGGCACTGCAAAGCGCTTTGAGATGTCCTGTGGTCATGAAAGGCGCTATATAAATGCAAGTCTTTTTTTCCTTTATGAACACAACGTTCACATCAAAACTGTCATTTTAAAAAAAGTATCTCTGAAAATGTGTTGTGTTGGGTGTCCTCTGAATTCAAAAGTACAGCCTATTGTGCAGAGAATTTCTGTTTTTTTGCCCTCTTAATAAAGGAGTGAAACTTTACCTTAATTTTCTACTCTTGTACAAGAGTGGCTACGGCAGGTATACCAGCTTTTGGTCACATTGCTATCTTGCTCACTGTCTATCTTCAGTAAAGCTGCACTAGAGTGATAGAATGCTGGTCTGAATCTCTCGTTTCCTGCACAGTGATTCATACCAATGGGCAGCTGTCAAATGGAAGCGAGACACTTACCCCCCTGCTTTTTCAAAACAAGACAAGAGCATGTATTCATATGTAGTTAACAGAACCATACATCATTTCCAGATCATGTTTACGATGTATATATAAATGAAAATAGTGGCTTATTTCTAAGGTATATCTGTATAGATTTTGCACAAAGGATTTAAATGTGAAGGTTTCTTACCTGCAACGGAGCCCGCCTCACAGTACTTGCCCATCGGGCAAATGTCACCAGTGATGCCATCAATTGGATTGGGGAACTTTGCTCCTCCGAGGCAATAATAACCAGTCAAACAGGAACCAGTGGGTTCAACCAGACCTTCGAGGTTACAGAACCGGCCTGGTGGGCAAAGATCGCACTCAGCTAGAATCAGAGGAAAACATTCTTTTGATATTTTTTCATTCTAGATTGTGCTTTTGTACACAAGAAGGCATAGAAACATTGAACCGCCTAATTTTTAAAAAAATGGCTTCCGGAAACAAGTAATAATACACAAGAGGCGATTGCGTGATGCTGCACTCCTAGTAGAGAGCAGGGAAAACATGGAGACCTGCAGCAAATAAAATCTATGGACACAAAATCACAGGCTGCACGCCCATTGAGCACCGCTCCCTTCTGGGAATCAGCTCAATGGACTGAACACAGCTCTTGTGGCAAGCTCAGCTTAACCTGACTCCAGCTGGCAGCTTGACACACCTCAACTTGACTCGAGCAAGATGCCAACATCTTCAGAGGAATGGAGAGGAGAAAATTGGCAAGAAAAAAAGATTAATCCAGATTAGGTCCAACATTACACTGCCATTTTTTTTCTTTAGCCAAGCACTTTATTTATTTGTTGCCCAACTCTTCACACGTGATGGTAGATTGAACTCAATTTTCTGCAACAATATTGGCTATTTCTTCAAAATGACTGCTGATCTGAACAGGAATAAACATTTATACAAAAGCAAAATACTGCGAGCGCTGGAAATCTGAAATAAAAACAGAAAATGCTGGAAATACTCAGCAGGTCAGGCAGCATCTGTGGTGAGGGAAACAGAGTTAACATTTCAGGTTCAATGACTGCTTGTCAGACTTGGAAAAACTTAGAGATATAACAGGTTTTTGGACCGATCCTGTCACTCCTTTCCAAATGCGCTGCTATTACATCTTAATAATTGATTCCAACATTTCCCCCACTACCAATGTCAGGCTAATCGGTCTATAATTCCCTGTTTTTTTCTCTCCCTCCTTTTTTTAAAAAGTGGATTACATTAGCTACCCTCCAATCCATAGGAACTGATCCAGAGTCTATAGAATGTTAGAAAATGACCACCAATGCATCCACTATTTCTAGTGCCACTTCCTTAAGTACTCTGGGATGCAGCCTATCAGGTCCTGGGGATTTATCGGCCTTCAATCCCATCAATTTTCCTGACACAATTTTCTGACTAATAAGGATTTCCTTCAGTTCCACCTTCTCGCTAGACCCTCGGTCCCCTAGTATTTCTGGAAGGTTATTTGTGTTTTCCTTAGTGAAGACAGATCCAAAGTATTTGTTCAATTGTTCTGCCTTTCTTTGTTCCCTATTATAAATTCACCTGATTCTGACTGCAAGGGACCTACATTTGTCTTCACTAATCTTTTTCTCTTCACATATCTATAGAAGCTTTTGCAGTCAGTTTTTATGTTCCCTGCAAGCTTCCTCTCATATTCTATTTTCCCCCTCCTAATTAAACCCTTTGTCCTCCTCTGCTGAATTCTAAATTTCTCCCAGTGCTCAGGTTTGCTGCTTTTTCTGGCCAATTTATATGCCTCTTCCTTGGATTTAACACTATCCCTAATTTCCCTTGTTAGCCACGGTTGAGCCACCTTCCCTGTTTTATTTTTACTCCAAACAGGGATGTGCAATTGTTGAAGTTCATCCACATGATCTTTAAATGTCTGCCATTGACTATCCACTGTCAACCCTTTAAGTATCATTCGCCAGTCTATCCTAGCCAATTCACGTCTCATACCATCGAAGTTACCTTTCTCACCCTAGTCTCTGAATTAACTGTGTCACTCTCCATCTTATGAAGAATTCCACCATTTTATGGTCATTCTTTCCCAAGGGGCCTCGCACAACAAGATTGCTAATTAATCCTCTCTCATTACACATCACCCAGTCTAGGATGGAGAATTAAAGCGACAGGCGACCGGAAGCTCGGGGTCACGTTTATGGACTGAACGGAGGTGGTCTGCAAAGTGGTCACCCAATCTGCGTTTAGTCTCCCCCATGTAGTGTCGACCACATCAAGAGCAGTGAATACAGTATAGTAAATTGAAAGAAGTACAAGCAAATCGCTGTTTCACCTGGAATAAATATTTACCTGCTGAGGTCCGTCCTACTTTGTTGCTGAAAGTTCCACAAGGACATTTGTACTGGGTGGCAAATTCTGTGCTGAGTGGACAGAAGTGGCCAGGTGGACATTGCTGAGGGATTTCCACTCCCGCGTTGTCCAATTCAGATGTGTAACAATAGGCTCCAGCAGGACACGGATAACAGTCAGGCTGGCCTGTCAGTGCTTGATAGGAACCTATTGATCACAAAAATCACTGCTAGTGCTGTTAGCCAGAAAAACAAACTTAAAAAAAAAATCTATAGTGTTTCTCAACAAAAATGCTGTGGGGTAAAGGCCACCCAACCTGATGGTTTCTGACATCTACACTGGGAATGAAGTTGATCAAAGTATCATGGGCAACACCTCCCAGAGCCACTACCACCACCTCCGAGATGGACAAGGGCAGCAGGCGGATGAGAACACCATCACCTCCAAGATCCCCTTCAAGTCGCACATCATTCCGACTTGGACATGTACCGGCATTCCCCCATCGTCGCTGGGTCAAAAACCCGCAACTCCCTATCTAACACCACTGTGGGAGTACCTTCACCACATGGACTATGTAAACAGGATAAATAGTAAATATTATTTTTACTCGTCAGATAATTGGTAACAAGCGGCTCAAATTTAAGATTTAAGATTAGAAGCCTAAAACAGGGAGAGGGAGGGGGGGGAGGAGGGAGGAGAGCGGTCAGAAGAATCTTTTTCATGGAAAGGGATTTCAGCATATGGAATGCATTTCCACGAGTGGTCGTTGGAAGTCAAGCCATTCCAAAAAGTGTTGAAGGATCAAAATATGAAAGGGTACAGGGAGATAGGACAACAGTAGGTGCACCAGCAAAGGCAGGATGGGCCAAATGGCCCTACCCAGAGTGTTCCGGATCAGATGGGTGCAGCAAATAGAGGAAAATCAGGCAGGAAGATGCACATTTCTTAAAGGGAGCCCTTTGATTTTCCATCCACTGGTGGTTACTAGGTGGACCCTTTACAGATGTGCAATCCTTCCGTCTGGATTGTCCTGCATTTGCTATGCCCAGATGGTCCTATACAATTGAACATAGGACCAGGAAAATCTTCCGTATAACTCCATTGGTGAAAGAGAAAGATTGATTGATGTCTTCGATCTAATAATTAGTCATGATGAGTTTGGTCATCTCTAGATGAGATACACTGGATTCCTCATTTGGGGAAAAGGAAAATAGACAATCTGTCATCTTACAACATAAGAACATAAGAATTAGGAGCAGGAGTAGACCATTCGGCCCAGTGAGCATACTCAGATGGCTGATCTTCTACCTCAACTCCACTATCTTGCAATGTCCCCATATGCCTTGATTCCTTTAATTTTGAATAATCTATCAATCTCTGTCTTGAATATGCTCAAAGACTGAGGGACCGAAATTGCCCTCCGACCGAAAGGAGGCGCACTCAGTGATCTTGAAGATTTTTCTCCGCTCAGTCCATGGGATGGGGAGTAGAGCGAAATTCAGCTCTTTGTAATTTTTTTTTGTTCCGGGTGGCGGAGTTGGGTTTCGGCGGGGCGGAAGTGAGTGGGGAGTGGGACGGACGTCAGTATGTGTCATCAGTGCCATGCTGATGATGTCAGCACGACGTGGATGTCCTGCGTCGCATTGACGCGTAGCAACGTCCCTCCCCTTCAGCTAAAGGCGAGGGCTGCTGCGAACTCTGCAGCCACGTTAATGGCAGCCACTGGGCCACCAGGGAGGATTTCGGCCGGGCCAGTGGTCCGGCACTCGAGAGGGGGTGTGTGGCTGCCTGTTAGCGGCCCGGCCAAACCCGTGGCCGCCATTGTCGGGACGACCTTGGAGTCGGCCGACAATTAAAACAAAATGATGGCCGCAGCAATACGCCCCCCCCCCCCACCTCTTTAAGGGCGGATGCACCGCTCAGCCACAGTCAGCTTCCCGCAGGGGAAAACTGTCGGGGGCACGGAGCGGCGGCTGATCCACTCCTGCAGGGAAATTTCTCACGGGGCAATTTCCCGCGGGGCGGAAAGGGGGTCACCGCCAGTCGGAAAGGGGTCGATGGGATGGGAACCGATAGGATGGGAACGTCCACTGCCCCCCCCAAAAAATGAGGGTAATGTTGCAATCGTTGGCGACTCCTCGCTGATCGAGCGGTGAGTGCTTTCCGTACCGTCACCGCCTCTTTGGGGTGGTAACGACTCTTGCAAATGGGGCAATTTTGAGCCTCCACAGCCCTCTGGAATAGAGAATTTCAAAGATTCACCACCCTCTGAGTGAAGAAATTTCACCTCATCTCAGTCCTAAATGACCGAATCCTTATTCTGAGACTGTAACCTCTGGTTCTAGACTCCCCAGCCAGAGGAAATATCCTCCCTGCATCTACCCTGTCAAGCCCTGTAAGAATTTTGTATGTTTTAATGAGATCACCTCTCATTTTCTAAACTCTAGAGAATATAGGCCTAGTCTACTCAATCTGTCCTCATAGGATAATGCCTCCATCCCAGGAATCAGTCTGGTGAACCTTCATTGCACTCCCTCTATGGCAAGTATATCCTTCCTTAGGTAAGGAGACCAAAACTGTGCACAATACTCCAGGAACGGTCTCACCAGATCCCTATACAATTGCAATAAGACGTCATTACTCTTATACTCAAATCCTCTTGTAATAAAGGCCAACATACCATTTTCTTTCTTAATTGCTTGCTGTACCTGCATGTTAACTTTCAGTGATTCGTGTACAAGGATACCAGGTTCCTCTGAATACCAACATTTCCCAATCTCTCACTATTTAAGAAATACTCTGCTTTTTTATTTTTCCTACAAAGTGGATAACTTCCTCTACCATCAAGCCTTGGTTGAGGACACAGCTAACTATCTACCAGACAAAGCAGGATGGAGAAAGGGGTAGAAGGGGTGGCAATGTTAGCTCAGAGGAGAAGAGCGAGTGCAGAAATTGGAACGTCAATTAGAAGCTTTGTAAAATTCTCAATGATTACAATTACTGAATAGAGTTTTAATGGAAGCACTTTACCTCTTGGACAGGGGTCAGGGCTGGGGCTTCCTGCTGGACATCTGGACCCAGCAGGACAGAAGAGGTTTGCTGGGGTGGGTGATCGCTGGCCTCCTGGGCAGTAGTAACCAGAGAAACAGACACCTGTAGGGTGAAGCAGCCCAAAGCCTTCGCAGAAGAATCCTAACAAAAGACAACTGTCTCTCATTAAAATAAAATTGTAGTTCATGCTGAACTATCTCTCATTAAAATAAAAAGCAACTTTAGTTTACCAGATGATTTGTTAAGTAGAGGCAGCAGAAAATGTCATTAACTGATTAGTAAAAAGTATGTTTAGCGCAGACGGATTTTGCAAGCTTGTGAATTATTTTGAACTAGGTAAGACTACGCGCTATTTATTTTAAATGCATATAAAACAGCTCAGGAAACGAGTACTGTTGTTATACCTCGTGTGCAGGGCAGGCAGTTCTCCAATGCTTGGTTCCTTGAAGTACTGGAGTATGTTCCTTCAGGACATGGTTTGGGGAAAGGGGTGCCCTCAGGACAGTAATGCCCTGCAATACACCGGAACTGGTCTGGAGCACGCTCAGTACTGCTGATAGGACAATAATATCCTGCATCACAAGGACCTAGGATATAATGCAAAATATCGTAAATAATGCTTCTGCTTTGGATCAGAATGTGCTCTTTAAAGTTACTGCCTTGCTGAATTGTAGTGATTCCCTTTGATAACTTTAATGGTTAATTGTAAGCCCCCGTTCTTTATAAACAAGTTTATCATTTCAGTAAACACAGCACACAGAGTAATGGTGTCTTATATTATACACCGGAATCAATCTGGGTTATTCCAATAACAATAGAGATATGCTAAAGTAGTCCCATGAACGAATATCGCAGTGGTTCGGATGGCAGCAGATATCACCGTTGTTGTTGTCCCTGCATTCAATATGATCGGAGCGACCACAGTTTTGGGAAGAAACAGCTCCAAGAGTCTTCTCAAAAACTCTCTTTAAAATGCTATCAGCATTATTTCAGGAAGTCCAAACCCAAAAGGCATAATTTTAAAATTCTGGGAGGCGAAATTCCCCTGTGGCCCTGATTGAGGGCGGTAACCAGCTGGGGCTGGGACATTCTGTGCCCGGCGCAGAAGTCCCGCCCCCACTGCTGAATTGGGCTTACTGACCCTCACAGGAAGTGGAGCGCAATCTCCCGTGCTCCACTTCCGTTAGGGGCGGGTCCCGGGACGATGCTGGGGTGCGGACTGAGCGCTACACGGATGCTCCGCTTAGTGAACAGAGAGACAACTCAGAGTCGAGAGGGCAGGGCAGTAGACAGCTCAGAGGAGGCAGTGGTGGTCTGTGGATGGCCTCAGTTTTGGGCGTGAGGAGGTCCATCAGTTCCTCACATTAAGTGTCTGAAGTGGGGATGGAGCGTGCAGTACAGCAAGGTCAGAGAGGGTTGATGTTGGAGAATGGGAGTCTGGAGTTGTTCTTGCACTCCACGAGGATCTTGATGCAAGTGGATTTGTCAGGGAAATGGAGCAATTGTACAAGCTACATATGGTGGAACACTGCCAGGCTGGTCACTTGCTAGGAGCATTCAAATTTTCAGCCCATGGATTTGAGGCCACGGAGGTGGCGACTCTATATTGTGGTGAAAAAATGTCTGAAGAAATAAGGCGGTGTCAAGGGTGGAGATGACTGATGGGTTTGGCATCTAATTACAAGCCAGGTTTCAAAAGTCAGAAAACTGACTCCATTTTAATATATGTCAAAAGTACAATGCTAATATCGATCAATTTGAGATATTTTCCTAAATATTATGACGTGAATGGATACATGAGAAGCTTGACTAAAACTTAATCATAATCCTGCTGTGTTATTGACTTAAATGACCAACAATCTTAGGTATAATTTCCCTGGTTATCTAGGCAGCTATGCATCCAATCAGATGGTCTCCATGGTGATCTAGGGAAGCTCTTCCTGCCAACTTTACTCATGTGTTGTTAATTCTGTGTTACAATTTACTAATCTGAAATTCAAGGCTTACAAATTTGAGCTCAGAAAAGTGTGAACGCTCATCGCCTAACCTGCAAGAATGGAATGTTATCAAAAGTAACGGTAAACCAAATACCGTATTAATACCAAGCATTCATTGATGCAAAATGCACATTCACTGCTAAATGTGGAGATGACCTGTAATGAAATGGTCTGTCCTGTAGTTTCACCTCTGAACAAATCATAGGGAAAAAAATCAAACCTGTTGGTTCAGCAAGCTCATATTGATCACAGTAGTATCCTGCTGTACAGATCAGAGGGAGGGAAGATCCCTCTGGGCAGAAAGATCCAGGAGTACAACGATTTCCTGCGGAAGCATTTTCTGGGCCAGCACATTCTGAGCTGTTTGAAAATTTACCTGAAAAAAGATATGATTTCAGAACAAAATGTGGATCTTTAACTGCAGCTTTTGAGAAATGTTAGGAATATAATTGTTTAAGATTCTTTTCAGTGGAAACACAACTATTCACAAATTTTTGTTTTTATCCTCGGGATGCGGGCGATGCTGGCAAATTCCTAGCTGCCCGGAGAAAGCGGTGGTCGGTCTTGAACAGCTGAAGTATTTGTAGTCATGGTGCTCCCATAATGGTGTCATGCAGAGAATTTCAGGATACTTATCCAGCGATGATGAAGGAATGGCGATATATGTTTAAGTCAGGATGGCGAGTGACTTTGAGGTGACGGTGTTCCCACTACACACCAGCCTTAACTCAATGGTGTCACTGTTGCCTCGGAGTCAGAGGTCGTGGGTTCCAGCCGCATCTCAGAGGCTTGAACACATAATCTAGATTGGCACTTCAGTGCAGTACTGAGGGAGTGCTGCACTGTCGGAGGTGGCGTATTTAAAATGAGGCGTTAAACTGAGGCCACATCTACCCTTTCAGGTGGATATAAAAAAAAAAAATGGCATTGCTCAAAGCAGAGCAGGGAGTTCTCCCAACATCCCAGACAACACTTATCCTTCAACCAACACCAAAAACAGATGATCTGATCATTTATGTCATTGCTATTTGTGTACAAACTGACTGCTGTGTTCATACATTAAAACAGTGATTACATTTCAAAAAGTACTTCATTGACTGTACAGCACTTTGGGATATCCCTAGGTCACAAAAAGCACTTTGGCAACACAAGTTCTTTCTTTCTTCATTCACGGTAGCAGAGCAGGGAGATGCTGTTGAAGTACTTTGATGAGTTGCTGCAACGCATCCTGTAGATAGTGCATACTGCAGCCTAGTGACAGTGATGCAGTGGGTAGATGTTGATTTGAATGACAGGGGCACCAATTAAGCAAACTGCTTTGTCGTGGATGTGGTTGAGCTTCTTGAGTATTGTTTACTTAAGTTCTGTTTCTGGCCAATCATGACGCTCCACTCCCCTGCTCCAAGATGTTGAGGTGGTATTGATACCATTGAAAGTCAATGGGAGATGACTGAGCTTCTCTTGTTTAAGATGGTCATTAGTTATGTGGTATGAATATAACTTGCATTTGGCAGCCCAATTGGATGTTATCAAAGTCATGTTGTGGCCTGGCGTGGGCCGCTTCATTATTGGAGGAGCAGTAGTGAACAGTTCCACTCCTGACCTTATAACCTAAGGACGGTCACTAATGAGCTAGTTGAAGGTGGTCAATTCCAAGACGGTTCCCTGAGGAACTCCTGCAGTCATGTGCTTTGGGCTTTTGACAATCACAACATATAAGAACATAAGAATTAGGAACAGGAGTAGGCCATCTAGCCCCTCGAGCCTGCTCCGCCATTCAACAAGATCATGGCTGATCTGGCCGTGGACTCAGCTCCACTTCCCGCCCGCTCCCCGTAACCCTTAATTCCCTTATTGCTTAAAAAGCTATCGATCTGTGATTTGAATACATTCAATGAGCAAGCCTCAACTGCTTCCTTGGGCAGAGAATTCCACAGATTCACAACCCTCTGGGAGAAGAAATTCCTTCTCAACTTGGTTTTAAATTGGCTCCCCCGTATTTTGAGGCTGTGTATAGCTCCAGCTACTGTGGGTTTTTTGTTTCCCACCCCCCCGCCCCCCCACCCCCCACTGACTGTAGTTTTGCAAGGTCTCCTTGGCATCATACTCAATCGAATCTCTCTAGCATTCAGCTATTGTGTCCATATCTGCATTAAGGCTGTGTTGAGACAGGAGCTGAGTAGGTCTGATGGAATTGATGATCAGTGAGCATATTATTGGTGAGTCGGTGTTGCTTGATGCACTATTGATAACTTCTTCCATCACTTTACTGATGATTGGGACGAGGCTGAAGGTTGATAGGGAAGTCATTGATTTAAAATGTTTATATTAATCTTCTGTTTGTAGATAGTACACTCCTGAGCAATGAGGTTATCCAGGTCATACTCGGTAAGGGCCTGTGGGACATGCACATATAATCCCACAACGCAGACACACACACAATCTAGATAGTCATTGATTTGATTTTTGGTAATTTCAAAACACATTTCTAGCTTTTTGTGGAGATTTCATTTTACAACAAGCAGCAGTTCTGCAAACCCAATCTTTTCAAGCTTGAATACAAAGTGAATATTCCATGTGTAATGTATTTGCTTCATGGGTTCTTTGCTTAATAATTCATAGCAACACTTTGGCCCTGAAATTCCAGCCTCCCCGGGTCCGTAAAAATTTCCTACAGATGCGGGAAGGCATCGGTAAAGCGGGTTTCCAGCGCGCAATGCGCATGCTCTGGAAACCGACATTACCGATCTGTCAAGTTTTTGATCTTGACAGATGGCTGCATCTCGGGAGCTAGGACACTTGCAGGGTAAGATTTCCGATATTTAGCCCTGCAAATGTCCTTTAAAATCTTGCGCCTGAAAAAGCAGGCTTATAGCCTACTTGTACAGGCGTAAGAGTTTAAAAACTTAGAAAAAACATGATTAAAATTAAAATTTTAAAAACACATTTATGTTAAAATCCTGCCCAATCAGATAATTTTATTTTAAACCCTAACCATAACTTTTTTTTTTAAATCGGGAATTTTTTTATTTAAAAAACTTGTGTAACTTTTAAAATTTCTATTAGTTTATTGTGTGAGGTGTTTTTTAAATGTTTTGAATAGTGTTTGTGCATTTTGGGCTTTTTCTCATTCATAGTATAGGAGGTTCGTAACTTACAAATCTCCTATTACTATGAATGAGAAAATACTTACCTGTGATTGGGTGTCCAGGCACACGTGACTCCGGCGGTCGTCCTGACGTGCATGCGCTGCGCGTCGTTGGAGAGGAGGCCTGTGAATCGGAAGTCCCAATGTGCACAGCAGTTCCAGGTAAGTGCACAGTTTATTTCTATTTTTTCAGGATTTACCTGTGGGAAGCTCTCCTCGGAATTTCAGGGCCAATACTATTCAGAACTAGTTGGATTATTAGCAAAGGTTTAACAATCACACTACACATTGCCAGTTCATCCATCAGGCTCACAACTGCATACCTCATCATGGATCCCCTGAACCAAACTGGCTGGGGTTTTATTGAGTCTTGTGAACATCATGTGACTGGCTAAGCCACTCACAACTCAACAGCTCTACAAACCCATGAGCATACTCACAGGTGTATACATTACTCCATGATAATTCAACAGTTTTAATATAAACAAACTTCATCGTGGTGCATTGCTTCGATAGGATATCTCTGGCAGTCACATACCTGGAGGCTGGGGTTTGCTTGTGGCTGAACCTCCTGTGCAATACCAGCCTTTAGAGCAGTTCCCACTGGGCATGCTCAAAGCACTCCCATCACAAAACTGACCTAAAACAAATTAAAATGCTTTGAAAAATCAGAACATATTTCAAGAACATTTGGTTCTATTTTTGACGAGATAAAACTTGAGAGGAAATGTTGCTAATGCCACTGGTGGGTATACCCACACAGCCAGCACTGATCAGATGTGCGCTGCTCAATGTCCATCCATTGGTAGTGCCTTGCAAAATTTGCCCTTTTAGCTGATGAATGTCTTGACCTTTAAACGACCTTTACTCTTTGCCTATTTCTAGCATTTGCTTTTTTATTTCATATTTCCACCTTTTTCGTAATCTTAAACTTTAAATAGATTTTATATTACTTGTGAATCTCTATCGTATTGCTCCGCCTAGTTGTCTGGCAACCTGGTATGGTTTCTGATGTTTTCCATTGTCCTGGGTGTTTATACACGAACGCAGCATGCCCGCTGCTGTGATGCAGCAAAGTTAACTGAAGCAATATCTTACAAGAGTGGCACGGAGTAAAATGATTAAATGCATTACCGATACCGAATTATGCACCACCTCACAGATATGTTTGTAATACTTCTAAACTGTCACTTTAGAAAATTGCATGAATGCAAGTAACGTTATCTCTTCAGGAGGCTCAGTGGGCAGCACTCTCGCCTTTGAGTCAGAAGGTTGTGGGTTCAAGTCCCGCTCCAGGGATTTGAGCACAAAAAAATCAAAGCTGACACTCCAGTGCAGTGCTGAGGGAGCGCTGCACTGTCAAAGGTGCCGTCTTTCAAATGAGGTGTTAAACCAAGGCCCCATATGCCTTCTCAAGTAGACGTAAAAGATCCCATGACACTATTTTGAATGTAAAGCAGTGGCGTTATCCCCAGTGTCTGGGCCAATATTTATCCCTCAATCAACATAACAAATAAGCAGATTATCACACTGCTGTCTGTTGTAATGTTTCCCACATTACAGCAGTGACTACATTCCAAAAGTACTTCACTGGCTGTAAAGCGCTTTGAGACATCCGGTGGTTGTGAAAGGCGTTATAGAAATGCTTTCTGTTTCTTCTCTCTCTAGAACCTCTTGTTCTTAGTTTTTACACATGCAATGCATATTTCTTTTGCCCTATCACCCATAATTGATTTGTAATGTTGCCGAAGATGTAAATATTGAATTTGCTTAATCCTCCCTCCCCATGATTTACATGATTGAAATATATTTTCCTTCCCCTTACTTTTCCTGATTGACCAGCCAGCCAGCTTGGCTTACCAATAGAACCTGGTGGGGGCCTATCACTGGAGGCAGAGGTTCTGACCATTTGGCTCCAGTTAATACTGTATGCCAACAACTGGTCCTACTGTACTTTCTGTTATTTAGTAGTCATTAGGTATTAAGGGTTAGCAATGTATAAACTAAATGAGGCCATTGTTACGCAAGAGTAGTTAAATGACTCTTCATAATGCTGTAAAGCAGTACAGTGTCATTTCATGTGCTTACATAATAATGATAACATTATTATTTTAATACAATTTGTTAACTTCATTTCTGAGAATATATAGACTGAACAGAGAAAAAGTTTTGAACTGATTCTTATTGTAAATATAGTAACTGTGTTTATAATATCCCTTCAAAAGGAAATAGTTTAGACTGAAATATCCTTTGTACTGGATTAATATTATGGTCCCTAGATAGTCGCTTGCAACCTGGAAGTTTAATAAAAAAACTTTAATACTGAAACAAAATCCATGGCAGATGGTTTTGAATGATTAAAAGCAGAGCACACATTATACTCAGATAGTCCAGGGGGTCATTTCTGAAAAAGTGTCACAGTGAGTACAATCCAGCTGTAACTCCCACTTACCTGGAGGGCAAAGTAGGCAGCTAGCAGAGCTTTCTTGACCAGGTGAACTACTGTAGGTCCCAGGGGGACATGGATATTCTTCTCCAAAGCGGCTGTGTTCTGGACAGTAGTGCCCTGATGGGCATTGCAGTGGGAAGGGGTTGGGAGTGCCACCCAAGCAGAAATATCCAGCTAAGCAGATCTGGCAGATACTCTGACCTGAATGTTTTCAAAGGCACGTGCAGTTAGACAGAAGAATGCAAAAAGAGTTTCTGACAGGGAGAAGGAAACTTCCATGCTCATTTGTTATTTAATATTACTTGGTCATATGTGATAAAAATATTTTAATTGCTCACCTGCATTTCAGCTAGGAGGCAAAAGTTAACTTCTTATGAATATATGTATTAAACAACAACAAGTTTAACGAACAACAACAAAACTCTTGTCTTATTAATACTTTATCCAAGTGTCCAATGTCCATGGTTTCTTATTTCTGTACAGAGTGCTCCAGGTATTTTGGTGTTGTGCTGATTCTGTTGCTTCGCCTCAAACTGGTAGTTTCAGTGGTGATTTGTGCACCGATCGATTTAGTCCCTTTATCAGTGCTCTGAGGGGAAATATCAGGCAACATATCTCTGTTTTCACGTGTTGTTGTTGAAGTGCTGTTTCGTGAGTTAGTTGGCTGTGTAGTCAGTGGATCGTCTGTGGGTGTCACTGAGATCTCTGGAGTTTCGATGAATGTCTCAGCGTTCTTTCTCAGATGTTTCCTATTTCTGCGATACTCATGGTCATCTTCTGTAATGATCTGATATGACTGAATGCCGACTTGTTTCTGAACCTGAGCTTTTTGCCACTCTTTGCTGTCTCGCGTTTATTTGATTCTCACTGTTTCTCCTTCTTGCTGTGCAGGAAGTGCTGTAGCACCTCTGTTGTATTAGTGTGCTTGTTTGGTACACTTTGGTTTCTTTGTTGACGATGACACGTGTATGAGTCTTGGTTTGAGTAGTTCATTTGCGATTGGGATGTTTGTCTTTGTATGGCGATTGAGCAAGCGTTGTGCTGGTGAACTATCAAGGCCTTCAGTTGGTGTGTTTCGCCAGATGAGAAGGTTCATGTCGAAGTCACCACAGTCTTACTTTGTCTTCTTGATTAACCGCTTTGTGAGCTCAAACACGTTCTCAACCTTTCCGTTGCTTTGTGGATAGTCTGGTGAACTTGTTGCGTGATCGAATCCATATTCTGTGGCAAAGTTTGTAAATTGAATTGTGAATTGAAGGGAGGTCCATTGTCAGATTGAACCTTGTCTGGAATACGGTGGTTAGAGAAGTGTTTTTGAGGTGTTTGATGATGACAGTGGCATCTTTCTTTCCATGCAGATTGTCTATCTCAAAATAGTCCAAGTAGTAGTCCACTGTGCATAAGTAGCCTTTACCATCGCGTGTGAATATGTCACAACCAATCTTTTCCCACAGTCTCTGAGGGAGGTCGTGACTTATCAATGGTTCTTTTGATTGACTCAATTGATAGGTGTTACATGTTTCACACTTTGAAACATAGTCTTTTATGTCACTGTTCAGTCCTGGCCAGTAAAGGGATTCTCTGGCACGTCGAAGAGTGCTCTTGACGCCGGTGTGAGCAGCTTGAAGTCGCTGACGAATGTCGGATCTCAGGGATTTTGATATGACACAGTGATAGCCTTTGAAAACTATGACATCCCGTGTTGTGAGTTCATCATGAACTTTGAAGTATGCACGCGTTTCAAGCGGGCATTCATGTGTCGTTTCTGGCCATCCGTTGTGATTTGTTGTATGACCAGTTGTAGTGTGGAGTCACTTGCAGTTGCATGTTGTATGGTCGTCAGTCCTTGTTTGGAGAGTGGGAGAAAGTCCACCACGTGGTTGCATTCCACTGCAATTTCTATCGGTGATCTCTCCACGTTTTAGAGGTATGCGTGCGAGAGGGTGTCTGCTGGGAAGGTTTCTTTTCCTGGTTGATACTTTATTTTGACTTCATATTGGTTGAGCTGAATGAGCAGACATTGTAGTCGCTTGGGTGCTGCAGATAACGGCTGCGTCGTATGTCAACCAAAGGCTTATGGCCTGTCCATAGCATGAGCTTGCGACCGTATACATATTGATGGTTTGGTTCCATTCCGAAGACTTGAGCAAGCAGCTCCTTTTCGATTTGATGGTTTGGTTTGATTTGAGCGTATCGTGCGTCTGCTGGAGTGAGCGCTCAGCTCGTGTAGAAATTGGTTGTCCCTGTTGCAGAAGGACGAACCCCAGACCCTTGCTCGAAGCATCTCCTTGACCTTCGGTTGCAAGGTTGTGGTCAAAGTACATAAGCACCGGAGAATCTGTCACGCATTGTTTGATAGCTTCAAACGCTTTGTCTTGTTCTTTAGTCCATTTCCAGACCGTGTCTTTATGAATAAGCTGTCGCAGAGACTCGCTGAGGTCTGAATGATCTGGCAAGAATTTTGAGAGGTACTGTATCATGCTGACAAATCGTTGTGCACCTGCGACATCCTGCGGTTTCTGCATTTTGTTGATTGCGACCACTTTGCTTGGGTTGGCTTTGGTTCATCACTAGACAGTATGTGTTCCATGTATTTCACTTGGGAGCTGTTATTTTCGAACTTATCAAAGTTTAGTTTGATGTTCGCTCTCTGCATGAATTTGCGTAAGTTTGCGTCATGATCATGATTGGCCTCTTTAAGTGTCTCACCGCGTCCAGTGATCAAGATATCATCTGCAATCTTGTAGACTCCATCTAGATCCTCGAGGTTCTGGTTTAGCTTCTGCTGGAAGATTTCCGGGGCAGGACTGATGCCAAATGGCATTCTATTATATCGCTATCGTCCCCATGGAGTCTGGAAGCTCGTGGGGTCTGAATGATCTGGTCTACTTCACATTGCAAGAAACCCTCCTTGCCGTCTGCTTCTGTGGCAAAATTTCATTGATCACGGGAAGTGGATTGTGTCTACATTTCAGGGCATTGGCCATTGTCTAGCTTTCCATTTGGTTTTTGTACAGTTACTAGACTGGATACCCAATCGGTCGGTTTAACCACTTTCGTGATGATTTGTTGTTTTTCCAAACGATCGAGTTCCTCTTTTAGAGTTTGTTTGATCGCTATTGGCACCCGAATTGATTTTCTTCCTTCTGGCACATGGGTATTGAGATAATGATGATGCCCTGGCTGCGATCAGCTAACTGAGCACATACAATGGATTGAATCTGGGGCTGACCTGATCTATTTGGCTCAGCTACCAACGGATATATTTACTAGGTGGAACTTTAAGTTTGGCGGGGCGTGAAACGGGTAGTAGTGGATTGACTCCTGTAAAACTCCACGTCCGATTCTCATTTCCACTGAAGTCAAAATCAATGAAAATCAGGCGGGTCTAGATCTACTAGCGCTGAAATTGAAAATTCTGTCCACTGAGTCATCATTGGAAACTACTATTTTAATACTGCTGTTACTTAATTTCCAATTAATACATCCTATTCAACTATTCTGCACCAATGTTTCAAATTCGAAACACACTACTTGTCTTATTTCTGGATAGTTTATCAGTCAATCTGTTGGAACTAGTTTGAACCAGTCAAGTGATAATTTCACAGGTGGACATGGTCAAGGTCACTGACCCGACCAAGACAACCTTCAGTCTATTTTTATCTGTCAAACAAGGAAGTGTTGCTTCTTGATGAGTTCCTGTGGACGAGAACTCATCCGGAGCAGTACAAACTTAAACTTCTGGATCTAACCACCAAAGTTCAATTTGTTGAGCTTAACTTTGTAACTTAGTTTTAAAACACAGATTAATCTTCATTATTTTTCTCGAATCCTCCCCAATGCAACACTTTTGTTTTGACGGTAATATTAACAAATAAATACAGCACACAGTATTTCAAATATCGGGAGTGAAATTGCGTATTACGCCCTTTGGGGACGGTAACTTTGGGGAGGTGGGACTTCCAGCGCCCAGCGCGGACTTAAGTTCGGGTTATTGCCTCCGAGAGGAAGTGGAGTGCAAATCGGGCACTCCACTCTCTCTCGGGGGCGGGACTGGGGCGGTAAGCGCATGAATATCGCAGCACTACACGGTCTCTCCGCGTAGCTCTGACGTGAGCTTAGGGCTTTCACCTTCCGTTAAAGGGGAGGGCACGCTGCAAGCTCTACAGTGGGGCGAGGGGCCTCCACTATGCCACTGGGGATATGGGGAGTCGGGCTGCAGCATCATGGCACGGACCCCGCAAAAAATAACGGAAATCGGCTGAGAGGACAAAATGGCGGCGTGCACCTTCCCTCACGGCGCTGCCCAATTTGTGCCGTGGGGTGAAAGTGGGAGAGAGAGAGACTGGGGGAGAGAGAGAGAAAGTACGAACCCAGGACACAGCACTCAGCGCCTGCTCTGAAAGTCAGGTTCAAGGGGATGTGATCCAGATGTTTATGTTTGAATGCCGATGACGCTAACTCTCGTGCAATTTCACATTAGCCAGTAGCGCCCCCCCCGCCCCCCCCCGGGTGAGAAATCATTTACGTCACATTAGCGCCCCTGGGGGAGTCGCAATCCAGGCACATTTTTCCCCCGTAGTCTCTAGTGAACCAGATTAAAGTCACCTATTTTGATTCATAATCAGAGGCCTTCAAGTTGCATTCTGAAATTCAATGGCCGGACAAATTGATGTGATCGGTAAATTTTATATCCAAAAAGTGAATACCATGGTGCAACACTATGGTAAGATGTCCGACTTGTCAGTGAAGATTGAGTTGGGCCATTTTTTGTGAATTAAATATGTGTGAAATGCTACAACATGGATTGCTCCAAGGCATAACAGAATGTGACTAATTTAAATATTTAAAAAAAATGAAAAAGCTAAAGTATTTATAACTCAAATTATTTTACCTATTCATAATATACAAGTAACCTAGCTATTAAAGTGGAATGTATTGTGGTCTGATTCATATTATTATGTTTCAAGATAAATACAATGTAAAGACAGAGTGCCATCTCCATATTTTATACAAGAATAGTTTGTACCTGTTGCTGAGTTGTAGGTTCCAGGTGGACAGGGTATAGGCAGTGTAGAGTTGCTGGGACAGTACGCACCTACACTACATTCACCACCATTCCCTGTATGACCCACGTGTGTGGAAGGTTGTGGAGAGTTGACTCCTGATTCACAGTAAAAGCCAGGATCGCAGGGACCTTCAACCTCTGTGAGGCCTGGCCTACTGCAGTAGTAACCACCTGAGGATGAAGGGAAGAGAATTTCTTTTGTCGTATCATAATGCACATTAGGAATGGCACGAGGCAATTTTATTTCCTATTTTATAAATATTTTTTCCTGTAAGTTTAGTTATTAGTACACAACTCTCAAAAAGTGCCGAGCATGCAACGTCTACCACCCAGAAGGTCAAACGCAGCAGGCGCATGGGAACACCATCACCTCCAAGTTACACATCATCTGGACTTGGAACTATATCGCCGTTCCCTTCATCGTCGCTGGGTCAAAATCCTGGGACTCCCTCTCTAACAGCACTGGGGGAGCACCTTCACCACATGGACTGCAGCAGTTCAAGAAGGCGTACTCACCACCATTTTCTCAAGGACAATTAGGGATGGGCAATAAATGCCGGCCTTGCCAGCGTAGCCCGCATCCCATGAACGAATAAAAAAAAAGGTCGTCAACTAATCTGTTTCTGAGTTCTATTGTTGCTTTTATATCGGGAGCTAGCAGAAGCAAGCATTTTTGAACTTTCCCTCTAAGAAGTAGTGACCAGAGATGGCTGAACTGAGATCAGCAACTCACAGTGTGTGGGACTGGAGGAGAGAAGTTGTACCTGTGATATAACGTGTTTGTGCACCAAAATACTCCAGCTTCAGGGTGCCATAATACCATTTTTCTACAGTGTACTCACTTGCCTAGGACCAATAGTGTTTACCCAGAGCAATAGAATCAATAGTGGTTTTCATGTCTCGTGATTTTAACTCTTCTCTTAAGATCAAGAAATTATAAAATCTTCAAGTTAAGAAGCAATATAAGCAGTGTTGGCCTATTTGTCTCCAAGATCTTCATTCTGACATATTTTAAAGTTTCACTTAATGTTGCAACCTCTCTATAACCCAAGCTCATATGTAAGAATTCTTGTGTAAATTTCTAATTGTGAAACAATACAGAGAAATCAGAATTATGCTGGGATGTAATGAGAAAAAACTCAAATATTACACTGTTATCATATGTTATCAAACTATTCTGAAGATTAAACAGTCGAACAAACAGCTTTGACCTGGAGCAAAGAATTACAGTAATTTCATAGCTTGAGTGAATAAATACACACAAATAATAAATATATTATTCATCCTCTGAGTTTGTGAAAGTCTAAAGGTTGTACCAAACGCAAGTGAGAAAGATTACAATTGATTACTATTTGGTCTCCAACATCTTAAGAAAATGGGAACAAAATCTATACAATCAAGGAGCAGTTTATTTTTCACTCACCAAGGCATGGACTACAGTCAGACCTCTTCCCCAGTCTCCAGGATGCTCCAAATGTCCCAGCAGGACAAGGCTGTGGGGATGTACCAGTACCAGTTGGACAGTATGAACCTTGAGGGCATGGCTCAGCTCGTGCTCTGTAGAGAAAGAGAAGAAAATGAAGATGATTAAAATTAATGTCTATTGTTAATTTTGAAGAACTAGATGGTGAAATTGGTCCTCAGCGATAGCGCGAAAGGAGAGATAGTGAATGGGAAGCTCATCCAAATTTAAATCGGGCACCGTGTAAGATGGCTGCTGATTCGCTATTGTCTGTCTCACACTATTGCTGAAGATCAACTTCACCTCCACAATCTTCAATCTTCAGTAAGCAATAGAACTTTATTGACCTATAGAGGTTGCAGCTTCAAAATACTGGGAAGCCAAAGTTAGGCCTTTTATTGTTCTGGGCAGTTCTTATGAGAATGAAATACTGAAAATTTAAAGAAAGGCAATCATGTAGGTAAAGATGATGTTAGCTACTAATGCCTTTTTAGAATCCTCCACCAGCCTGTCCTCACCGCACAGCACTGCCCTCCCAGTCATCAAGATTCACGGCGTGGCCCTGGACAACGTGGACCACGTCCAATACCTCGGGAGCCTCTTGTCAACAAAGGAATACATTGATGCAGAGATTCAACATTGCCTCCATTGCGCCAGTGCAGCCTTCAGCCGCCTGAGGGAAAGAGTGTTCGAAAACCAGGCCCTCAAATCTGCCACCAAGCTCATGGTCTACAGGGCTGTAGTAATACCCGCCCTTCTGTATGGATCAGAGGCATGGACGACTTACAGAAGACACATCAAGTTGCTGGAGATATATCACTAACGATGTCTCCGCAAGATCCTGCAAATCTCCTGGGAGGACAGATGCATCAACATCAGTGACCTCGCCCAGGCTAACATCCCCGGCACTGAAGCACTAACCACACTCTATCAGCTTCGCTGGGCAGGCCACTTAGTTCGCATGCCAGACACGAGACTCCATAAGCAATTGCTCTATGCGGAGCTCCTTCATGGCAAATGAGCCAAAGGTGGGCAGTGGAAACGTTACAAGGACACCCTCAAAGCCAACCTGGTGAAGTGCGACATCACCACTGACACCTGGGAGACCCTGGCCGAAGACCACCCTAGATGAAGAAAGTGCATCCGGGAGGGCGTTGAGCTCTTCGAATCTCAACGCTGTGAGTGTGAAGAGGTCAGGTGCAGGCAGCGGAAGGAGCGTGCGACAAATCAGTGCCACCCCCCCCTTCCCCCGACGAATATCTGTCCCACCTGTGACAGGGTCTGTGGCTCTTGTATTGGACTGTTCAGCCACCACAAAACTCACTTTAGGAGCGGAAGCAAGTCTTCCTCGATTCCAAGGGACTGCCTATGATTTAGGATTTCAAATTCTATGTGAGTTAACATGGAGACATTGCATTCTGAAATGCATTTACAGGCTTGCGGATCAACTTCTTTTTTTATTAGTTCCCGGGATGTGGGCATCGCTGGCAAGGCCAGCATTTATTGCCCATCCATAATTGCCCTGGTGAGCCATCTTCTTGAACCGCTGCAGTCTGCGTGGTGAAGGTACTCCCCCAGTGCTGTTAGGGAGGGAGTTCCTTCTTGAACTGCTGCAGCCCGTGTGCTGTTAGGGAGGGAGTTCCAGGATTTTGACCCAGCGACGATGAAGGTACAGCGATATTTTTCCAAGTCAGGATGGTGTGTAACTTGGGGAACTGTTAAACAATTTCACAGGCATTTGTATATTTTAGCTCCATTTTGTGTGTGATGCTTCTTTCCCAATATGCTAACATACTGTTAACAGATCTTTATAGAACATTGAAATACACCCACATTTCTGTGAATTAATATCGACCAGGTTATTTTAATATCTTATCTGCTGTATGTATAAATTCCTTGAAAATGTGATATTGCTTGTCTGATGTTTAATTTTTCATGTGATAATATAGCAAGTTACCTATTGGAAAATGGTCTAATTTCTTATTCCTCCACCACACACCCTCCTTTTGGTTTTCATATTTACTAAGTGGCACTTTTACTTTCTGGAATCTTTATATCTTAATTTGTTCCTATTTTTCTGCCTTCAGTTAAGGTCCAATTTCACTTTCTGGATGAAGGTTGCAGCATTGCGATTTGAAACGTGTGGCTGTATGCACTTTCCAGGCGAGGCCAAGTAATAACTGCACCCCTTTCCTTTATATCTTACCTATTTGGACACAGGTACCCTTCAGGACAGACAAAACATTCTTCTGCCCCCGTATAGTTCACGAATGCCCCATCCTCACATGGTGTGGGTTCAGCAGAACCCAATGGACAATAATGGCCCACAGGACAAATGTCACCTAGATTCACAAAATATGGTAAACAACTACTGAATGGTGATCAAGAAAATACGTAGCATTAAATAAAAGCTCTATCTTTCTGTAGTGCTACTGAATACCTGGCATTATTATTTTACCTTACTGTACATGCTGTAACCACTCAGACCTGCATATAACTTATTTTACTACATTTCCACACACTTGCTGGATATCTGGCATTTTATATCACTCCAGGTTTTCATGAATGTATTCATTCCTGAGGACAAAAAGGGGCAAAGGCAATTGAGAAAGCATTTAGAAGAATGAAAAACCTTGAGCTGTCTTTGTTATACCGACTGTTGGAAAATAGAAACTGGAGTAGGCCATTCAGCCCCTTAAACCTGCTCCGCCATTCAATGAGATCATTTCTGATCTGTACCTCAACCCCATTTACCTGCCTTAGTGTCACATAGCTCCATTGATATCCTTACATAACAACAAAACTGTGATGTAAGTAAATAGTTTTGATGATGGATCGAATGTGGGGCTTGAATCTCAGCTAAGTGGACATTGTGTGCTATTCGGCTTGAATGAGCAGATGGGAGAGAGATGGGATCAGAGACAAGTATATGGAGCTTCTTCCAGGAGCTGAATAGGATGGCTTTGGTCATGCCAATGATCAATGATCAATGATCAAAGTTCTGGTGCGTCCACTTTTGGCATATTCAGCTTCTGAAAGGGGTTCATGTTTAATTAATTTGGTATAGGGAAACAATGTGATTGGCATTATGAGAGAGAGAGAGAAAAAAATTTCACTTAGCAACAGCTGGTGTTTTGTGACCAACCAGCCTTCAATATTCATAATAGAATGTTCTTCTAGATTAGAAATATTATGTTAGGATGAGAAAAGTCTAGAGACTAGAGACTAGACTTATGCATACATAAAACTGCGTGCAGTTTTGGTTTCCATATTTACTTGCTTTGGAGGCAGTTCAGAGAAGGTTCACTAGGTTGATTCCAGGGATGAGGGGGTTGATTTATGAGGAAAGGTTGAGTAGGTTGGGCTTCTATTCATTGGAATTCAGAAGAATAAAGGTGATCTTATCGAAACGTATAAGATTATGAGGGGGCTTGACAAGGTGAATGCAGAGAGGATGTTTCCACTGGTGGGGGAAACTAGAACTAGAGGGCATAATCTTAGAATAAAGCATTTAAAGCAGAGATGAGGAGAAATTTCTTCTCTCAGAGGATTGTAAATCTGTGGAATTCGTTGCCTCAGAGAGTTGTGGAAGCTGGGACATTGAATAAATTTAAGACAGAAATAGACAGTTTCTTAAACGATAAGGGGTTAAGGGGTTATGGGGAGTGGGCGGGCAAGTGGAGCTGAGTCCATGATCAGATCAGCCATGATCTTATTGAATGGCGGAGCAGGCTCGAGGGGCTGTATGGCCTACTCCTGTTCCTATTTCTTATGTTCTTATAGCAAGGCCACATTGTTTTTCTCTGTGTTGTTGATGTAGACTTGTGTCTCTGAACTATGCAGTAGCCAGAGGCTACCATATTAGGTAATACCTGCTCCAGTTTGATGAAAATAGTGTATAAATGTAAACCTTTTCTTTTGCTCGACAGCACGGAGATACCTATGCCTCGGTGTACCTTGTTCTATCTGTGACTATACTCCGCTTGTAAATTGCACTTTATGCTGAAGGTAAAGAATAAAATGATTATAACCAGAAGACTGAATTTGTTACTGCTCAAGTGAACACACAGAAGTTTGTCTTTAGACAACATCCATAACTTAATTGGAGACTAGCAACCTGACAGTACAGTGGGTGGTGATGGAATCAGGGTTGATGGTGGAGAGCTAATAATGGTGTTGTCAACCTACATGGGGAAGCTCACCCCATGGCTACAGGTAATGTCACTGAGACAGGGAAGAGAAAGGGACCAAGGATAGAACCTTGCGATGGCTCCTGAGGTGACTGTATCAGGGCAGGAGAAGCAGCAATTGTTGGAAATGCGCTGGCGACGTTGCAACAAATAGAATGGAACACCATGATGTAAACGCACTGTTTTACTCCAACAGATTGGAAAAATTATTGCTGCAATAATGAAGTTAAAAGCAAAATGGGCAATTGAAATGGATTTAACATGGAGGGGTTTATAAAGATTTATGTTAAATATTAGTACAACCAATGTTTGCTTTGCTATTTAGCTGGTCAGTACATCTCAGAAATGTAATGTGGACTCTGGTGGCACCGCAATGGTGTCAAGATCATTTCCAACAGGACTGGTAATTATTTTCAGCCGTTCCATTGCCAAATATAGACAATATCCATATGTTGATGCTTTCCTACATTATAACAGTTAATACACTTCAAAAGTACTTAGAATCATAGAAATTTACAGCACGGAAGGAGACCATTTCGGCCCATCGTGTCTGTGCCGGCCGAAAAAGTGCTATCCAGCCTAATCCCACTTTCCAGCTCTTGGTCCGTAGCCCTGTAGGTTACGGCACTTCAAATGCACATCCAAGCAGTTTTAAAATCTGGTGAGGGTTTCTGCCTCTACCACCCTTTCAGGCAGTGAGTCCCAGACCCCCACCACCCTCTGGGTGAAAAAAATCTACCCTCAAATCCCCTCTAAACTTCCGACCAATTACTTTAAATTTATGCCCCCTAGTTTTGACCCCTCTGCTAAGGGAATGCACTTTTCATTGGCTGTAAAGTGCTTTGAGACGTCCAGTGGTCATGAAAGGCACTATATAAATGCAAGTCTTTCTTTCTTTCTTTTGACATTTAGTCCAGTGACATCAGAACCTATATTAGTATATATTATATTGGTACACATTTCAATATTTCATAGCATTCAGTGAGACTAGTTCAAGAGATATCAACATTTAGCCCCATTGTTTCTACAATGTAGGTAAATAAAAACAGCTGACAATTAAATGCAGCACCTGTAATGCCATCAAGAGGGGTTGAAGTCTTTGCCCCCGTCGTACAGTAAAATCCTGGGTCACACAAATCTCCGGCACGATCTTTGCCTGGTTCCTTGCAGTAGAAACCTACAGAAACAATCAGGTAGATTCAGCACACAACATCGGCTGTGACATAGGATCTCAGATAGTGGGCTGATTGGGACGTTGACATACAGGAATCACTGTCATTTATAGAAATTGATATTATTCACTTCGACTCAGTGCAGAATAAATTCAAATGAATTTCAAATAAGGACAAATAAACAATCTGTTGTTTGAAAATACAGCTCCAATGTCACCAAATGAACTAAAATTACAGTACAGTATAATAATAAATACGTCTCTGAGTCAGAAGGTTGTGGGTTCAAGCCCCACTCCAGGGACTTGAGCACAAAAGTCTAGGCTGACACTCCAGTGCAGTGCTGAGGGAGCGCTGCATTGTCGAAGGTGCCATCTTTCAGATGAGGCATTAAACTGAGGTCCTGTCTGCTCTCTCAAATGGACGTAAAAGATCCCACAGCACTATTTTGAAGAAGAGCAGGGGAGTTATCCCCGGTGTCCTGGTCATTATTTATCCCGCAATCAACATAACAAAAGAGATTATCTGGTCATTATCACATTGCTGTTTATGGGAGCTTGCTTGTGCACAAATTGGCTGCCGTGCTTCCTACATTACAACAGTGACTACACTCTAAAAGTACTTCATTGGCTGTAAAGCGCTTTGAGACATCTGGTGGTCGCGAAAGGCGCTATATAAATCCAAGTCCTTCTTTCTTTTTACACACTAACCTGAAGGACACAGTGTGCAGTCCTCTTCACTTGTTCCCCCTGTTGTTGATCGCAATGTTCCAGATGGACATGGGACAGGGAGGGCTGTCGCATTGGGGCAGAAGTGACCAGAAGTACAAATGTTGCCAAAGTCGGCTGAAATGGGGGTTGGAGTTCTAGATCCCTCAAGGCAGTAAAATCCTAAAGAGGAGGAAATAATGATTGGAAAGTGGTAACGAGGAATGGAATTATATAAATTATTGTCTCATCATTTTGGTTCTTCACTGAACCCTGACATGGGTTAACTTCAAAGTGGTGAGAGAGATTGAGGCATTTTCAAAGGCCACTGCTGCTTGTGGGCTGAGCCCATGGGCCGTTGGGATGTTCTCCTTCTACCTTTGGGTAGGTTTACGTTCGAATTTCAGAGGGAGGACTAACTTTTTCTTTTTTTTTAAGTCTGCTTCAGTCACGTACACAATGGGCAGGAGTGAGTGGAAACAGTAAATGACTGCTTCTGGCAGGTCACAGGAATACAAAATGCTGCGGTGTTTTATGACATCAAACCAACCACAGCTCTGCGGTGTCACATTACTCAAGAGACATTGGCTGAAATCTGACAGAAAGATTGGAAATGGTACGTTGGGTTACCCGCAATTTATTTTCAGTGAATTTACCAGTAAATGATTGGCAGTCATTGGAATCCCAATAAATAGAAATCACGAAGGTTCATGGTGATATGTGGCCTTCAGTGTAATATTACCTGCCCAACATGGTCCTGACACAGCAGTAAGTCGGATTTCTGCACAGAAGTGACCAGGAATACAAGCCCGACAGTGGGAGGCTTCAGACAGTCCTTGTTTCTCACTGTAAAAGCCACAAAATCAAATGGTATATTCTACTAGACAGACATAAACTCAGAGTAATTGTATTGCTCCAAATATATTCAGAAGAAATAAATATAGGGGAATTCGAATTCGTGAGGCAAAAGTCAATGGACTGGATATTAACGGGGCGGCTTACATAGGTCGGAGGGGGAGTAGAGTTTCTGATGGAGTCCCTGCCTGTCCATCTTTTGCCCTCGACAGGTGCTCCGCCCAAAAGTCAACTTGATTGACAGGCTTGGCTTTCAGTCGGGCAGGGTAGACTCCAGAGCAGGCCGCAGAAGCAGGCAGGTCTGAGCCACAACCGCGGGGTCTTTGTATTGGGGGGAAAAGGTCTGATGGGTGGGGGACTTGGAGAGTACTCCTGCTCATAACACTACACTTTCTACAATTAAATAACTAATATCTGAACTCTAGGCTGACATTCCAGTGCAGTGCAGTGCTGCACTGTCGGTGGTGCCGTCTTTCAGATGAGATGTTAAACTGAGGCCCTGTCTGCTCTCTCAGGTGGATGTAACAGATCCCATGGTGCTATTTCAAAGAAGAGCAGGGGAGTTATCCCCAGTGTCCTGGCCAATATTTATCTCCCAATCAACATCACTAAAAAGATTATCTGGTCCTCATCACATTGTTCTTTGTGGGAGCTTGCTGGGCACAAATTGGCTGCTGTGTTTCCTGAATTACAACAGTGACTACACTTTAAAAGTACCTCATTGGCTGTAAAGCACTTTGGAACATCCGGTGGTTCTGAAAGGCACTATGTAAATGTAAGCCTTTCTAGCTTTCAACTAAACATCATTCTTAAAATGGTTTCAATAAGGATTTTGTTTACTTATCAAAAATACCTGAAGGTTCCCTTTGGACAAGGCTGTCCTGTGATACTGCCACTGGTACAAAAGAATCCTGGGGAACATTTATCTCCTGTAATGCCATCGGTTGGGGTTGGTACAGTGGCGCCCAGGACACACAGATATCCAGCACTGCATGGCCCTGTTGGCTCCCTGTTTCCTTGAAAAATAAAATAAATTGACAAAACAAAAATTATTTTACAGTTTTATCCTTCAGACAAAAATAAAATAAATATCTGCCACATTGGTTTTGGTAAACAGTAAACTCAAAGGGTAACTTGCAATTTAACACTCATGACAGTGTTCCATGTGAAGCTACAAGTTAAAATTCACCCCATAGTTCCTCAGTGAAGCAAGATCAGAAGTGGAATGAAGTGGGATTTGAAGGTTGTCATTTATTTTTGGGAGCAGTTTTTTTGCTTCATGTAGAAAATTTTCAATGTCTAGAACCACTCAGTGTGGGCGGAGCTAAAGCCGAGGGATTGGGAGTGTCCAACAAAGTCAGATTTTCCCAACTAGGTCCCATATTTAGCTAGTAGACATATAATTGCTGAGTTTAAATTCACATGTCCGCTGTTACGTTGCAGCCGATTTGTTTTAGTATGTGGGTAAACTAAATCAAAGACAAGGGGAGAGCTTTCCTGATACCGTATCCTGGATGTTTGCAGGACTGGAACATTTTAGCTATGAGGAAAGATTGGATAGGCGGGGGTTGTTTTCTTTGGAACAGAGGAGGCTGAGGGGAGATTTAATTGAGGTGTAGAAAATTATGAGGAGCCGAGATAGAGTGGATAGGAAAGCTCTGTTTCACTTAGCAGAGGGGCCAATAACCAGGGGCATAGATTTAAAGTAGTTGGTGGAAGGATTAGAGGGGCGATGAGGAAAACAAATTTCACTCAGAGCGTATGGGGGTCTGGAACTCAGTGCCTAATAGGGTGGTAGAGGCAGAAACCCTCACCACATTTAAAAAGTACTTGGATGTGCACTTAAAGAGCCGTAACCTACAGGGCTACGGATCTAGTGCTGGAAGGTGGGATTACGCTGGGTAGCTCTTTTTTGACTGTCATGAACACGATTGGCCAAATGGCCTCCTTCTGTGTCGTAATTTTTCTATGATTCTAAGAAAAGAAAGTTTGCCCCAGTCAGGTGGTGAAAGAGTCAAATGAGGCTGAGGGGGGAGTCCTGAGCCCTCGTTGCCAGATCCAAGTCCCAGAATGCTTCCTGTAAACAGAGGTCAGTCCCTTAAATTGCTGGACGAGCTGCTGCCATTTCTTTTCCACCCCCACTCCCCCCACCACCCCTCCCTGCCAATTCACATTAACTGTTACCATGGAAATCATCAATCACCAGCAATTAGATGCATGCCTAGACCCTGTCCAGTTTAGTCAGGAGAGTATGCCGAAAGTTTCAGACCATCAGCCAAATTGTTAGAAGTGTTGTTACCCTTTAACTAACTTGATCTGAAGGTGCTTGATGCTTAATCCAGGGTGTCAAAATAAATTTTAAAATATTGCATTCAAAGAAGAAAGCATCAAAACTCGAAACGATTCAAGTTGAACAAAGTCTGGGTATGTATAACAAATTGATAATGGTCCTATTTGAATCGCTTTAGTTTCTTAATTCTGCCTTCATCCCTCATAGATTTTACACTTCTTGTTCCTAAACATGGGTTTAGAAGAAGTATACTGTATCAATGACACTTCCTGGTCAGTCAATAAATGACACTATGCAAGTTCACCCTGTGATTCTGGAGATATTGTGAATGAAGTTGCACTGCTTCCTTGGAGAAGGAGTGGAAGACAGTGTAGAATTATAGTGAGAAAAGGATTAAACAACTAAAGCACTAGCTAATTGCAAGTTTAGAGAGTGAATCACTCCCTGTGCCTTCACCCCCCCCATGCGATGCCTCACTCTCCCAATATAGGGAATGTTGCTTGGGGATCTAAAGAATGGTAAGAAATGCATCAGGGATTAAAAAAATAATGTGTGAAGATAAACATTTGGTGACCCTGAATTATTCCAAACATTTTTCCCCTCCTCTTCTCCTCAAGGCTTTGACTTTATGTTGAGGCACAGTTCCGTGGCCTCCAAGTTGCCCATACTTCAGCGAAGTAACCATTCTTCACTTGTGAGTCCAGACAGTATGTGTTGGCAAGCTATTGTCACAGGTTTAAATGTACAATGCACCCATGGCGTGTACCCTGCTCAGTACGCCATTAAAATGCCCTGATTAGCATATGTTAATAAGGCTCCCGCTTGAGTCAGAGAGCCTTCTCAGCCACTGACAAAAACAGCAACATTAAACATGCCGCAGGGCGGGAATGGAGTGAAAAATAGAATTGCCCAGTTTCCACCAAGTGGAGGGAATTAAAATCCCACCCAACGTATCAGATCATGAGTGCAAAAGGAACTCACTACCACCTACTGAATGTTGCCAAATATTCACCAACAAGTGCAAATTGATTGGCGGATACCTGAACCCTGACAGTACATTCCAGGATCACATGGCAGGCAGTCTGATGCTTTGTGTAACCCAGTTCGATTGCCATAGGTCCCCTCAGGACAGAAGTGTTGGTTTGTAGAAACAGTACCGGGTGGGCAGTAAGATCCCAGTGGGCAAATGACAGGTTGGAGTGCTCCTGGGAAAAATGGACACAGAAATGAACACAGATAGTCCAAAACATGATCAACTATGGAGAACAGGAAATTAAAAAAAAAGGAATGAACTTTTTGAAAGAGTAGTCAGTCAGTAGATTCTGTCCCGAGATCTGCTCGATGACAAATACTCTATCAGCATAATTTTCTTCATTTTTTACCTAGAGTTTGGCAGTAGAATCCTGGAGGACAAACCTCGCACTTTTCCGTTGCCCATTTTGGCTGGTAATGACCTGGTGAACAGCCGGTTTGATTGGCACTTCCCTATGAATATTGAGAGCAGCATTAGAACAGACAACCGAGGCTGTAATATATAGATGTTTAGCCTGCTCAGAAACTGTCAACCCCCTTTATGAACAGATCTGCAATGCAATAGCTTTAATCTTCCTCACAGCTATCAAATACAGATTTATATTTATTTTTCTAATCCTTCTTACTCACATTGTCATAAATGGTTGGAAATACTTGATAAAAAAACCCTCAAAATCAAAACCTTTCCCTGTAGGAGAGCAGATTTAATCAAACTGCAAGGCAAAGACTCCCATTAGCACCGATTAGGGAAGATTATCCTCTTGGGGCACCTCTCAAACTGCCTGAAGGGAAACGTAAGTATGGACATGAATCTGCAGGCAAGTGACAGGGCAGCTCTCTCCCTGGTGTGTGATGGCTGCAGAAGTAAAGGTAATCCTGCACGAGGTAGGGTGTGAGGAGGCCCTCCCTGCCACTCCAAAGCACTATCCCATAGAACAGCATAGCAGCATGCTCAAAAGATGATACACTTCAGGCCTTGGCTGAATGGCAGTGTCACTGGCTGTGTCGGATGTATGCTATGTGGTAGCTACAAGTCTTCTAGGAGCAGTTGATACTGTAATGTATTTGCTTCATGAGTTCTTTGCTTAAGAATTCATAGCAACATGTTGCTGTTAAGAACTGGTTGATTTATTAACAAAGGTTTAACAATCAAACTAAACATTACCAGTTCATCCATTAGGCTCACAACTGCATACCTCATCATGGATGACCTAGATTCAATTGACTGGGGTTTTATTGAGTCTTGTCAACATCACATGACTGGCTAAGCTACTCACAATGCAACAGCTCTACAACTATTTTAGTTGCACCTGTAAATCAAATGCCCCCTTATTGAAGGGATAACTTTAATACAAGTGCCCCCTGATTAAAGGGGCGGGGGGCACTAAAACCGATACAATAAACAAATGAAGTTTTGGCAGTAAGCTTAATTCAAATCAAAATTTGGTTGCCGGGGGTGATGATGCTTAAGTCCCTCCGGCGCCCACCTCTCGCGGAAGGCTGCGAGCGTACTGGTGGACACCGCGTGCTCCATCTCCAGGGACACCCTGGTTCTGATGTAACCGCAGAAGAGAGGCAGGCAGTTGGGCTGAACGACCCCCTCGACCGCCCGCTGCCTGGACCGGCTGATGGCCCCCTTGGCCATGCCCAGGAGCAGTCCGACGAGGAGGCCTTCCGACCTGCCTGCTCCCCTCCATACAGGGTGCCCAAAGATCAGGAGTGTGGGACTGAAATGCAACCAGAATTTGAGGAGCAGCCCCTTCAAATATTGGAAGAGGGGCGCAACCTCGCACATTCAATAAAAACATGGAACACAGTATCCTCTAGACGCAACAGCTCTACAACTATTTTGTTGCAAAACAAAAACAATTAAGTCAAGTTCCCCCTGATTAAAACGGGGATGGTGGGGGGTGGGGGGGGGGGGAGGTGGGGGGGACACACTCCAACCACTTTTCAAGTGCCCTTTTTTTTGGGGGGGGGGTTTGGGTATTTTTGGGCACTAAAACCACAAATTATACAAGTGCCCCCTGGCTAAAAGGGAGGGGACACTAAAACCCGGCACAATAAACCAATGAAACTTTAAAACATATAAAATCAAATTAAAATTTGGTTTCCGGGGGTGATGATGTACTCCAGTCCTTCCGGCGCCCACCTCTCGTGGAAGGCCACGAGCGTACCGGTGGACACCGCGTGCTCCATCTCCAGGGACACCCTGGCTCGGATGTAACCGCGGAAGAGAGGCAGGCAGACTGGCTGAACGACCCCCTCGACCGCCCGCTGCCTGGACTGGCTGATGGCCCCCTTGGTTACAGCCCCTCTTCCAATATTTGAAGGGGCTGCTCCTCAAATTCTGGTTGCACTTCAGTCCCACACTCCTGATCTTTGGCCACTCTGAGCGGAGGGGAGCGGGCAGGTCCGAGGGTCTCCTCATAGGACTGCTCCAGGGCACGGCCAAGGGGGCCATCAGCCGGCCCTCGGACCTACCCGCTCCCCTCCGCACAGGGTGCCCAAAGATCAGGAGTGTGGGACTGAAGTGCAACCAGAATTTGAGGACAAACATTAAATCAAGTGCCCCCCGATATCCAAACATTTTTCAAGGCCCTTTTTTTTTTTGTATTTTTTTGTAGTGTTTTTGTTGTTTTTTTTTTGGGGCACTAAAATCATAATTTTTTCAAGTGCCCCCTTTAAAAGGGGAGGGGGACACTAAAACCAGCATTTAAAATAAATTAGACTTTAAAACATATAAAATCAAATTAAAATTTGGTTGCCGGGGGTAATAATGCACTCCAGTCCCTCCGGTGCCCACCTCTCGTGGAAGGCCGCGAGCGTACCGGTGGACACCGCGTGCTCCATCTCTAAGGACACCCTGGCCCGGATGTAGGCGCGGAAGAGAGGCAGGCAGTCAGGCTGAACGACTCCCTCGACCGCCCGCTGCCTGGGCCGGCTGATGGCCCCCTTGGCCGTGCCCTGGAGCAGTCCTATGAGGAGACCCTCGGACCTGCCCGCTCCCCTCCGCTCAGAGTGGCCAAAGATCAGGAGTGTGGGACTGAAGTGCAACCAGAATTTGAGGAGCAGCCCCTTCAAATATTGGAAGAGGGGCTGCAACCTTGCACACTCAACAAACACCTGGAACATGGACTCCTCTAGACGCAACAGCTCTACAAACCTGTGAGCATACTCACAGGTGCATACATTTCAGATACCACTCTGCTTCTGGCTCTGAGGACCCTGGCCCTGCAATGACAGTTCCTTTCTATCTTTGCCTGGTAGGAGAGAAAGCATCTGCAAATATGGTTGGTGGCAGCTTGGTGGGAATGTCAAATTAGGTTATGCTGTGCCTTTTTGCATGCATTTAAGAATCTAAGGAACAGAAAAACATATGCAACAAAAAATCCAATAAATAGCTGAAAAACACTCATACTAACACTATTGGGCCCTTTAAATGTTCTTCCACCTATTTACCATTACCTAGAAACCATGGATGGCCATTTTATACAGCATAATTATTAATGAGTATTCAGTATGCATAAAGTCTGGGAAATGCACACACAACATTGGGTGGCTATATTACATATTTTAATGAAATTCCCAGCTTTCCTACTGCCAATGGCTTGCTACATAAGTGAGTGGAGATTTGGCATATCAAACCTCTGTGCCGTCTTCCTGATTAGGTTCAACCAATGAGCAAACGCAGTCAGAAAACGTCCCCATGTGTGTCACATTTGTTCTTGTTAATTGGGCTTGAGATTTAATAATAATTTTCATAAGGTGCAATATAAAACTATCCTCATTGCATATTTCAAAATGGTGGAACAGTAAGGGCCTTTTACTCCAATGTACTATTTCAACACGCCGACTTGGAATTTTCTCAAATGGCGTAACCAACAAGTGAAGCCAAAATTTTACTCAGGTTTGGCAATGTACCAAAATTTCCCGCCAATCTTGGTATCATATGCAAGAATTTAAAATGTAGGAATCAACAATGATCTCCTTCCATGATGACCATCAGAGACTAAGAACCTGCTGTTAAGAATTACAATGATTATATTGTTCTAAAACAGTACATATATTGCATAAATTTGTTTATTGTACTCTTTCAGCATCTTGCTATGTCTTGCCCCTTGTATATATCTCTTCTGCAAATAAATCTGACCCAAGTAGTTTTAGACCATACACATTGGTCTGCCATCACATTGTCTTCACCTTTGGAAGTAATTGGAAAAAAATGCCGGTTCTACACATTCTACACATTCTCCATTTGCCGGTTTACGCTGATTAGTGGCTGATTGTTAAATCTGGGTACACAAACTCATTCACCGCTGTCTATAAAGAATCTGGTTCTGTCCTGCTTATGAAGGCTGTAGTCTAGGTGTGATCATTGGGACAAGGGATGGGAATAAAGCCAGAACCATGACAGTAACATGTCATTTATACACCATAATGGTTTTCCATCAAATTATTCAATTCCACTTTTTAACAACAAGTTTAGAAAAGCAATAAATACATTCTGCTGACCTCGGGGCAGAAATGACCTGGAGAACACATGTAATCCAAAGGTCCTGATATATTCTGTCCGCCTGGACAGTAATATCCCGCAGAACACAAGCTTGATGGGGTTGACAGGCCATGAGTCTCACAGTAATGACCAGATGGGCAAGGACTGCAGTCCATCAACGTAACTCCTCCTGAAACAGCTTTGTGTGAAGAAAATGACAAAGAAAGAATCAATTCTCAACACAAAACATTCATACAACCTCACGATAAATTATACATTTACACATTCTATTAATAGGGCTTTATACCTCTATATTAAAAATGTTGCATAGGGTGCACAATTTTTAGTCAGGCTTCTATATCCATATTTGCCCCTGTAAATTGTTACATCAAAGTTTCCCATTCAATTCTGCTGACAACTATCACAATGTAGTTGCAGGTTCTCACCATTAGAAGGCACTGTGAAGTGCGTATGTATGTCTCTCCCTCCAACTCCACCTTATACATAAATGAACATATTCATCATTTGACTGTGGGCAACACGATGGTTAATTTACTAATAATATAATGATTGCACATTGCAGCATTTGGTGCAAGAGTTTTTCTGTATCCTGAGGTTTCTCAGGGGATGAAACCCAATTTAGGGGCCAGGGCGCTAACGGGACAATACGCATAGCAATGACGCCACGATCTCCGGATGATCGCCAACATTCTCTCTGATCATTTGCCGATTTTCATCCACTCATCATCATAGGCAATCCCTCGAAATCGAGGAAGACTTGCTTCCACTCTAAAAGTGAGTTCTTAGGTGACTGAACAGTCCAATACGGGAATTACAGTCTCTGTCACAGGTGGGACAGACGGTGGTTAAAGGAAAGGGTGGGTGGGACTGATTTGCCGCACGCTCTTTCTGCTGCCTGTGCTTGCTTTCTGCATGCTCTCGGCGACAAGACTCGAGGTGCTCAGCGCCCTCCCGGATGCTCTTCCTTCACTTAGGGCGGTCTGTAGAAAAACTGAACCAGGAAACTCTTCTCGAATTGATTGTACTGTAGAGAGTTTAGAGTTATTAGCAAGAGTGCTTGGACTGTCTCACAAGATATTTCATCTATAGGCAGGGGTCTGGCTCTGCAAGTGTGTGAAAGAGAGCTTCTTTCTAAATGAAGGCTTTTCAATAATTTCAGCTAAGATTCAGATATCTGTACGAGGATTTTCATCATTCATTTAGAAAGGAATATTGAAAATTTGGAGATTACACCAGTGAAAACAAACAAAGCTAAAACTAATGCACATGTGGCATCAAGAGATTCTGCCTGTCTGCCGTCTACTGCCATCATAACAAGCACCTGAAACAGCTTACAAAAGGGATCCAAATCATCTACTATATTCTTATAAATAAATCATGATACAGCACATAAAAAAAAAGCAGCATCTGCAACACAATCGGTTTGTTGCTCGTATCTCGTGTAGGACCAACCTGTTCTTAGAGTGAGCTGGGCACATGGTTCCCTGAACGAGGTTCAGTAAGTGCAGCAATCGATCTATCATACTGATGTGAAAATGGCAGTATAACTGCAGTCTCAATGATGCAATTATGAAAAAGCTTAGATTAATCCTTCAAGGAGCAGTTCAAAATTTTAATTTTCAGGGTTTTTCCCCCAAATTGGCCTAGAATTTTAGGGGGAAAGATTAGGAGCATTTGCGCAAATGACTTTGCGACTGGGCACAGCTAAATTCGATGGGAGTTTAGCGACGGCACTACAACGTTGAGGCCCGAACTCCTGTGCCCGGAGATCGTGATGTCATCGGCGAGTGCATCGCCCGGGCCCCTAAATTGGGTTTCTCCCCCTCAAGTTGCACGGGGCGATAACAGCGACGGCTTCAGGGGACGCGTACTGGGCGGCCGGCCGCTACCGTGGTGAAAATGAAAAGGAGAGGTGGCTGGCTGCTGTGACGTTTTCGTTACCACTCCGGTTGTGGTTTGTTAGCGGGGTCGGTGCCGCGATCAAGCAGAGTGCCGGGCTGATCGCGTGGCATCCCCGCTCCCCCGTGGTCCAGGTAGGCGGGTTCCTCTTATGCAACCTGGGGCCCTTCCCTTTAATTGAGCGAAGAGCCCCTCATATGTGGCAGCTCAACATGACCCAGTGCATAGCGCCGCCGAGGCATGCACCCCATTACCGCCCCAGGACAGAAGTGGAGCATAGCGCTCCTCTTCCTTCCAGGGGATGGTAACCCGAATTTAGCGAGTGGAGCGGTATTTCCGCGCCTGGTACAAAATGTCCTGCCTCTCAGATATTACCGTCCCCAAACGGGGCCATAATGAATTTCTCGCCCTCATTCTTTTGTTGCCTATCCCAGGGGATTGTGAGGGTGGTTGTTGGAGAATGGGATGGGGGGCCATGATGGCTCAATGGTACAGGCTCGATGGATTAGCTGGTCTTCTCCTGTCCTTCCCTTGTGTGGGTTTGTACATTCATAAAAAGAAAAGTCAAGTAAAATTGCAGCATTTTATCTTTCCAATGCAAACCACTTATAAAACCAGAGCTGTAAGCGAATGTAACTGACCCGAGAAAGTTCCAGGAGGGCAGGGTTGGGAATAACTTGTTCCCTCTGGGCAGTAATGTCCTGCAGGACAGGGTTTTGGGTTGGGAACCGATGCATTACCATCACACAGAAACCCAGCAGCACATGGTCCAGTTGGGGTTGCCAGACCAGATCGCTCACAGTACTGACCAAGGTCACATGGAACTGGCTGAGAAGAACCTTCAGGACAATAGAACCCTGAGGAAGAAATAAGTTTGTCATCTGTTTATCTATCAATCAGTTTTGTGATGGTAAAAATGTCCAGCACTTGCACTTAAGTCTGAATCTAAGTAAAAGATTGTGCATAGACAGGCTTATAAGACAGGATAATGAGCCATTAAACCTTAAATCATAGAATCATAGAAGTTTACAGTACGGAAGGCTATTCCGGCCCATTGTGTCCGCGCCAGCCAACAAGAGACTATCCAGCCGAATCCTACTTTCCAGCTCAAGGTCCGTAACCCTGCAGATTACAGCATTTCAAGTGCACATCTAAGTACTTTTTAAATGTGCTGAGCGTTTCTGCCTCTACCACCCTTTCAGGAAGTGAGTCCCAGACCCCCACAACCCTCTGGGTGAAGAAATTTCCCCATAAATCCCCTCTAACCTTCTACCAATTACTTTAGATTTATGGCCCCTCGATTAAGAGCCCTCTGCTAAGGGTAATAGGCCCTTTCTATCCACTATATCCAGGCGCTTCATAATTTTATACACCTCAATGAGATCTCCCCTCAGTCTATTCTGTTCCAAGGAAACATAGAAAGATAGAAAATAGGTGTAGGAGTAGGCCATTCGGCCCTTCGAGCCTGCACCACCATTCAATAAGATCATGGCTGATCATCACCTCAGTATTCCTTTCCTGCTTTCTCTCCATATCCCTTGATCCCTTTAGCCGTAAGGGCCATATCTAACTCCCTCTTGAATATATCCAATGAACTGGCATCAACAACTCTCTGCTGTAGGGAATTCCACAGGTTAACAACTCTCTGAGTGAAGAAGTTTCTCCTCATGGCCTAAATGGCCTACCCCTTATCCTAAGACTGTGTCCCCTGGTTCTGGACTTCCCCAAAGTCGCGAACATTCTTCCCGCATCTAACCTGTCCAGTCCCGTCAGAATCTTATATGTTTCTATGAGATCCCCCCCTCATCCTTCTAAACTCCAGTGGTATAAAGGCCCAATTGATTCAGTCTCTCCTCATATGTCAGTCCAGCCATCCCGGGAATCAGTCTGGTGAACCGTCGCTGCACTCCCTCAATAGCAACGTCCTTCTTCAGATTAGGAGACCAAAACTGAACACAATATTCTAGGTGAGGCCTCACCAAGGTCCTGCACAACTGCAGTAGACCTCCCTGCTCCTATACTCAAATCCCCTTGTTATGAAGGTCAACATACCATTTGCCTTCTTCACGTCCTGCTGTACCTGCATGCCAACTTTCAATGACTGATCAACCATGACACCCAGGTCTCGTTGCACCTCCCCTTTTCCTAATCTGCTGTCATTCAGATAATATTCTGCCTTCGTGTTTTTGCCCCCAAAGTGGATAACCTCACATTTATCCACATTATACTGCATCTGCCATGCATTTACCCACTCACCTAACCTGTCCAAGTCACCCTGCAGCCTCTTAGCATCCTCCTCACAGCTCACACCGCCACCCAGTTTAGTGTCATCTGCAAACTTAGAGATATTACACTCAATTCCTTCATCTAAATCATTAATGCATATTGTAAATAACTGGGGTCCCAGCACTGAGCCCTGCGGCACCCCACTAGTCGTAACCTACCATTCTGAAAAGGACCCGTTTATCCCGACTCTCTGCTTCCTGTCTGCCAACCAGTTCTCTATCCACATCAGTACATTACCCCCAATACCATGTGCTTTAATTTTGCACACTAATTTCTTGTGTGGGACCTTGTCAAAAGCCTTTTGAAAGTCCAAATACACCACATCCACTGGTTCTCCCTTGTCCACTCTACTAGTTACATCCTCAAAAAATTCCAGAAGATTTGTCAAGCATGATTTCTCTTTCATAAATCCATGCTGACTTGGACCGATCCTGTCACAGCTTTCCAAATGCGCTGCTTTTCATCTTTAAGAATTGATTCCAACATTTTCCCCACTATTGATGTCAGGCTAACCGGACTATAATTATCCGTTTTCTCTCTCCCTCCTTTTTTAAAAAGCGATGTTACATTAGCTACCCTCCAGTCCATAGGAACTGATGCAGAGTCGAGAGACTGTTGAAAAATGATCACCAATGCATCCACTATTTCTATGGTCACTTACTGAAGTACTCTGGAATGCAGACTATCAGGCCCCGGAGATTTATTGGCCTTCAATCCCATCAATTTCCCTAACACAATTTCCCGCCTAATAAGGATATCCTTCAGTTCCTCCTTCTCACTAGACCCTCGGTCCCCTAGTACTTCCGGAAGGTTATTTGTGTCTTCCTTCATGAAGACAGAAATAAGCTCAGCCTATCCAATCTGTCGTCATAGCTAAGATTCTCCACATCCGGCAACATCCTCGTACATCTCCTCTGTACCCTCTCCAGTGCAATCACGTCCTTCCTGTAATGCGGTGACCAGAACTGCACGCAGTACTCCAGCTGTGGCCTAACTAGTGTTTTATACAGTTCAAGCATAACCACGCCTGCTCTTGTATTCTATGCCTTGTTTAATAAAGGCAAGCATTCCTTCTGTATGCCTTCTTAACCACCTTATCTACCTGGCCTGCTACCTTCAGGGATCTGTGAACATGCACTCCAAGGTCCCTTTGTTCCTATACACTTCTCAGTGTCCTACCATTTAATGTATATTCCCTTTTCTTATTAGCCCTCCCAAATGCATTACTTCACACTTCTCCGGATTAATTTCTATTTGCTACTGTTCTGCCCACCTGACTGATATCTTCCTGCAGTCTATAGCTTTCTTCTTCATTATCAACCACATGGCCGATTTTAGTACCATCTGCAAACTTCTTAATCATACCCCCTATATTCAAGTCTGGACCATTGCTGTATACCACAAAAAGCAAGGGACCTAGTACTGAGTCCTGCGGAAACAGCCTTCTAGTCACAAAAACACCCATCAACCATTACCCTCTGCTTTCCTGCCTTTGAGCCAATTTTGGATCCAACTTGCCACTTTGCCCTGGATCGCATGGGCTTTTAGTTTCACGACCAGACTGCCATGTGGGACCTTATCAAAAGCCTTGCTAAAATCCATATACACTACATTAAAGGCACTACCCTCATCGACCCTCCTTGTTAAATTCTCTGCTATTTCCTCTAACATGGGTTGGAGACAGGGCTGCAATACTGTAACCCTGATACTCCAACATGCACTCCTTGTGAGCATGACTCCCTGCTTGGAATACAGATTCGTGGAATTATCACCTATTCTTTCACCTCTCGGGTTTGACTTCAATACAACTAATACTGAACATTCTCTCTTTGGCAGCTCATGGTCTCATGGGAAATGAGCTTGGGCAATGTCTACCCAGTTGCCAATGGTTTGGGGTTTATGGACTTATAGCACAGAACTATCCATAATGCAACATAAATTGACACAGGCACAGGTTTTGAAAAGAGTTGCCATGGGACACCAATGATGTTCTTCACACAATAAGTTAAGGCCCACTGGGAGAGGATTCCAACAGTTTGCTGGTTATCGTGATCTCGCAAACACATATAAAGGACAATTAATATCAAACAGCAGAAATTTGCATCCATCGTTGGAGCTGAGTAAAAATGTTTGTAAGTGATAACTGTTGACACCGGTTACCAAAAGGGGAAGAATGCCCTCCAGCACTAATGTTCTTCAACTGCACCTGTGCAACATTTACCTGATTTTGCTTAAAACAATAATATAAAGGCAGAACATGTTTTAATTTTTGTCCTGAATGACTGATGTATGATTCATATTTGCTATTGTCGTGTATGAGAATTATTGTAATGGCTGCTTCAGAGTGGAATGTAATTTAATTGAAGAATTCAAATGGTATTATTCAATTGAAGGGTTGAAATGATACGACAAGCTCGGAGAGCAACTGGTTTCTCAACATTAGCAAAGCAATGTAATTAAATATCAGCCTTTAGATGTATCCCAACATTTATTGGATATATTTTTGAAATAAATGTTTTAAATTGCTATCATTAAGTTCTTGAAAGTTTCAGAGTTTAACAGTTCTATAAAATAGTTGAACAACGTTAATTAATATTGTGCTGCAGATTAATAAAATGTACAGTACATTATATGTGCTGGGTTTATTCATTAAAAAAAATAAATGTTCATCATTTTCCTCACAATGATCCTATTTTAATTAAATCAATCTTTCTGTTATTGTGCTGTTTTGATCCTTTTTATTTTTAAAGCTAATTAAATTGAATTAAAATTGCTGTTGCAGCCTGGTGACTCCTTTGAACCCCGATCTGCATATTTACTTAGTCGCCTGTCCAGAAACACTGGTAAAAAACGGCAACACCGGGACATTGACGGTAAGTCATCTGGTAGTTTTCAAACTGCTTGTCTTCTGCTGGGTAAGAAGCCCACAAGATTGATTCTGAGTTTATTTTATTGAAATAAAATAAAAGTAATACTGAATAGTGTTGTAAACTAGTGGACTACTCCCTCTAGTGGACTACTGATGTAATAACAATAAAGAATGTGCTCTGCACAGTTCTATTCAGAGCCATCTTGTAAGTGTGTGTGTTTGTGTTGTGTCTCAAGATATCACAAATAGAAAAACATTTTAGTAAGGCTATCATTCAGAGCTTTTATAAAAGAAAGTCTGAAGACTCGGAGATTTCCTTTATTAAGTTACTAGTTAAGTGATAAACATAATCAGAAACAGTATTCAATGCAATACGTTTCTCACATAATAATGCAATGTATTGTAATAATTAATGTGCTAATGAGTACCTGGAGGACAAACATTCCCTGTAAAATTCTGGTATCTGTCAAGGCAGTTTGTATGGATCCCACGATAATCGGATATGTTGGCATGGATTTGATATTGGCTGTTGCACGATACAGCTGGGCAATAAAACCCTGGGCGGCAAGGGCCTGAAGGGACACTTAGACCTTCTCTGTCACAATATTGACCGGCTGTGGAAGGCAAATTCAAAAAAGAAAATGAAGTTAATAATTGAAATGTATTTGCTTCATGGGTTCTTTGCTTAAGAATTTATAGCAACACATTGCTAGTAAGAACGAGTTGGTTTATTAGCAAAGGTTTAACAATCACACTACATATTACCAGTTCATCCACTAGGCTCACAACCACTTATCTCGTTGTGAATCCCCTGAATCCAACTGACTGGGGTTTTATCAAGACTTGTGAACATCACGTGGCTGGCTAAGCCACTTCCAACTCAACAGCTCTACAACTATTTTGTTGTGAACAAAATAAAACATTAAATCAAGTGCCCCCTGATTAAGAGGGGGAGGGGTGACATTCCAAACACTTTCAAACAAGTGCTCCCTTGGTTTTTTTTGAGGGCACTAAAAACAAAAATTATACAAGTGCCCCCTGGCTAAAAGGGGGGAGGGGCTCTAAAACTGGCCAATAAATAAATTAAACTTTAGACATTTAAAATTAAATTAAAATTAGGTTGCCGGGGGTGATGATGCACTCCAGTCCCTCCGGCACCTCAACAGATCTACAAACCTGAGCATTCATTACAATAATGATAAAATCCAGAATGCAAGCTGAAGTTGAAGGTTATGGTTTAAAATGTATCCAACAAATATGATAACCAACACTGGCATCACAGTTCAGTGCTGGATCAAAGTTCTGATCATGGCAAAGTAAATGCAGTAATTAGTACATGGGGAATATGTTCTGACCAATATTCACCTAAAAAAATGAAAAACCATAATCTTAACTTTGGTTTTAATAATCAAGTGCCTTTAAATCAAAGAGAGTCACAACATAGAAAGAGACTCATCAACTTTGTACTTGTGCTTTTTTCCATAAGTCTTCCAGTCTAATCCTATTCCCTTGCTCACTTCTCATTCCTCTTTCGCACAATTATCCAAGTCGCTTTTAAAAGTATTGTTTAATTTAGAAAGAACAGTGTTACGCATGTGGGATGGCCTAATGCTAACTATACACACACCCGGCAGGGAGCAGAATTGGTGCCAGTGATAAAAGATAACGGTCTGGCTTTAATAGTGCATCACCCTCTAAAAGTTCACAACCAATGTTGCAAAGCAATATCTAAAAAAGACAGGATATTAGGTTAATCCTGTATAAGGCAAAACATTCCATTTTGTTCTTGTACAAGAGTTTGGTTAGGCCTCAGTTAGAACACTATGTCCAATTTTGGTCTCTTCACATCGAGGGGGGATATTGAGGCTTTGGAAGTCCACAAGATTGGTTCTCAGTTTAAAACACCTTAGTTACTCTGGGCTCAATTTTCCTCAATGCCGTTTTTTGGCGTATTTCAACAGTTACGCCCGTTTTTTTTGGCCCCGACTACTCCAAAAAAATAACTTGTAAGTTTCCCCGTTCTAATTTTTTTAATTGATGCCGCTTCAAGAGTTGGATTTGTATATTTTAGGGAAGCATCGAATTAGGGGTGATTTAATCAAGGTTTATAAAATAACAAAGGGACTACATTTTGTTTAAGTGAACACATTATTTCCATTGGATACCTTAGAGAGGACCAACGGATATGCTTACAAGTTATATAAAGGCAGAACTAGTGGATGTTAGGTGGCTCTTGTTTACTTAGAGACTTGTGGGAAAGGTTGCTGGCGGAAGTGGTGACTGCTGATTTATTAAATTCCTTCAAACGAGAGTTGGACCTGTTTCTGGCTGGGGCGGCTATGACATTGTACAAGAGGTACAATGATATAATATATCATATATTATATATTATATAATATATAATATTATAACCCTATAATATATGTTATGTTCTTAAGGGGACCATATTGACCTAAGAACATAAGAAATAGAAGCAGGAGTAGGCCATTTGGCCCCTCGAGCCTGCTCCGCCATTCAATAAGATCATGGCTGATCTGATCATGGGCTCAACTCCACTTCTCTGCCCGCTCCCCATAACCCTTCACTCCCTTATCGCTCAAAAACCTGTCTACCTCCGCCTTAAATATATTCAATGACCCAGCCTCCACAGCTCTCTGGGGCAGAGAATTCCATAGATTTACAACCCTCTGAGAGAAGAAATTCCTCATCATCTCAGTTTTAAACGATCCCTGCAGCACACCACTAGTTACTGTTTGCCAACCGGAAAATGACACATTTATCCCGACTCTCGTTTTCTGTTAGTTAGCCAATCCTCTCTCCATGCTAATATATTACCCCTAGTCATCTTGACTAGTTCTAATTGCCTAAAGGTATCAGAGGAATTTTCCACATTTATTTCCCCTAATTGGCCTGGGATTTTATTTGGTTTTCACTTCTCCAGGGAGATTACATGACGCCGGATGGGTGGGGAGTGTCTGTATCGTGATATATAAGCTCTCTCGACTATACGTGACAGGCTAGATGGATGTCTAGCTAAACCAGTTGGTCTTTTCCTATCCGATATCTTCATATATTCTTATGGACTCTATTCAGCAATGTTTTGAGCAGAGATTTCCACATTCTAACAACCCCTTGCATAAAAACATTTCTGAATTCCTCTTTAATTCATTTTTTGATTATCTTAAATAATGGTATAATTGCTGTCTCTGAGCAAGGAACACAATCACTATTGACACCACTGACACTATTGACACTATTGGCACGATTGACACACTATTGACACTATTGACACTTTCACAATCTTCAGGGGCTGAGCTCTTAACATTCTTCGCTGTATAAAAAAAGACATAACTTCTCAAGCCTCCCATCAGAACTGTAGCTAATTCCTAATAACATCCAAGTGAACTTGCTTTGCGTCTATTCCATTTCTTCTATCTCCTTCCAGCAGCGAGATACCCAAAACTATACACACTACTACTCCGGCTTAGCTAAGGTCCAGTACACGTTGGACATTATCTCTTTGAAGCCTGCCCCCTCCCCAGTCATTCATCTCATGGGCATTTGTAGCAAGTTACTGCTGGATTTATCTACACTTCAAAATGATCCAACGTGTGTGAAGCGATTTCAGATTTTTTGACACAATAAAGCATATATAAATTTTATTGTGGAAACAAATCCTCAAACTTATTTACAGTACCACACCTACAATCAGCTAAGTCCTTCTTTTGTGTGCCTACCAGACTCTTTTGTACATTGCTTGTTTCACTAACCTGGACAAGAAAGGCAGTCCAAGACACTGTGAGCCATTGTTTTGTTGTTATAGGTCCCAAGAGGGCATGGGTATTGGGCCGGATGCATCGTACCACTAGGGCAGTAATAACCTAAAATCAACAGGCCAACAGATAAATCTGCAATCTGTTATCAGATCAATACTAATACTGAATGCCTTCATGTTGACAACAGACTTTGTTACCATGAATTGAAATTATCCATAACAAAGTCATCAGGTTATAGAATATACTATCAGTAACAATGTAAATTACTCAAGACAGATTTTATTATAGACTTTTATTTTAAACATCATGCAGGTGAATAATAATGGGATCCGTAGATGCTCATTAAAAGCCAATTAACTATAAAATTACCTGGCCAGCAAGGTGTCAGGAGAAATGAGGTGGAGTATGGTGCACAATAATATCCAGGCCTACAAAGCTCACACTCTGATTGATGACTTCTGTTGCTATAGCTACCAGCGGGACACCCAGTTGGCCTTGAGCTCCCAGATGGGCAGAAAGTTCCTGCTAAACAAGGCCCTAAAATAAAAAGAATTGTAATCACTCCCCTGTGATGAGCATATATAATTACTACAATTATCATATTAACATCTATGTCACAATTGTGCACTCATTTAGCCTCTATTTGCTGTCATTGCAATATAACCAGTTTCTCATCAAAAAGTCTCCATGTACAAAACCACTTGTTTTTAATCGAAAGAAAAAGTAATATAACTAAAATTATTAGAGTTAGGAGGAGAGATTTAAGATACTGGGATTATTTCCACTGGCAGAGAAGGCTAAGATGAGATTTGATAGAGACTGTTAAAATGATGTAGGGTTTTAAGAGAGTGACTAAGGAACGACAATTTCCTCTGGTTTGGGAGTCAGTAGTTAAGGGCCATGAAGTTAAACATTCTAATAAGAGAGTGAGGAGAGAAATTAGGAGACATTTCTTTATACAGCTGCTTGTTGGAGTATGGAATACAGAGACAGTGACACCCTTTAAGGGAAAATTGGCTAAATATTTAAAGCAGAGGAAGATACAGACCATAGGGAAAGTGTGAGGCAGTGGGATTAGTTTTGGACTGTTGTAGCAAATACAGCACAGAAATGATGGACCAAATTACCTCCTTCTGTGTGGTAAACGCACATGGTTCTATGGTTCATCTTGCAAGGTTAACATCTCTAAAATTTCAAAAAGTAAGTTCATCTGGGATCAAAACGATCCTCTCTTTTCCGTACCACAATTGCAGAAACTGCAATCTATTTTCTTTGACTTTAAAAAAATGTCCAGACAAGACTGACAATTGACATCTTATGGGGCTGAATTTTCGGCTTTGCTCATTTTGGGGCGTTAATGGCGGTGGGGCAGTAAAATTTGCGCCCGGGAACAGTTTGCGCCTCAGTCAGCAAAATTCGTCAGCTGGGCCCTGAGTGTGGGGTGGAGCGTTAAAGGAGGCGTTGCACACCTTTCTTAGGGCGCTAGGCCAGCTGAGCATGCGAAAAACCCGAGCTAAACAGTCGGCCTCGGAGCGCTCTGAGAGAGGCTGGGGGAGAAAAAAAAATCTGAAAGAAAACCCCACCAAAAACATTCCCAATAAATAACTCACGCCAGCACAACGTAAATCACAAAAGAAATAAAATAAAAAACAAAGACACTTACCCCCGAGGTGGACATTACCTACCTCACTGCAGCCGCTACAGCCTGGACCGCCCGCTTTCACAAGCGGTTACATCACGACGCTTTACGGAGCGTTACGGGTCGGGTGGGAGCCAAAAATCGAGCTGGTGTCACAACCAGGGGCGTTGTACACCGGCTCGCCTCTTCCGGGTGGTAATGTTCCGCGCCCCGCCAAAACCGGCACCGAAAATCCTGGCAGGGCGCTGGAAGCTGGCCGCCCGTCTGGAAGAGCTTGCCGCCGGCATTGCTGCCCCTCCGGGGCGAAAACAGAGGCAGCAACAATCCGAAAATCCAACCCATGATGTTTACAAATCATAGGCTTGTATAAAGACTCATCCATTTGCTTTGGAAGTTAGACAAAAGGAAACCCGAATATCTCACTGTGCCAGTTGCAACCTCACCTCCTATACCCGTGCTGCTGCCCTCTGGTGTTGGAGTACCCACTCCCACCTCACAATAATATCCAGGTGCACAGAGTCCAGTCACTTGGTCAGCTCCTGCTTCACTACAGAAGAAACCAGCATCACAAGCAATGCATTCAGAAACAGCCTGTAGTCCCAGAGTTGAACTATATGTACCTATAAAGGGAAAATAAAGTACAATAGATTGAACTACTGTAGCTGACATCTGTGTGTCATGATGTTGCCTGTATGCATGTAAACAATTTATTAACCAAATTTTCATTAAAATATGTTTAATTCCAGGTTTTAATGAATGTCCAGTTGGAAGAGAGAGAGTGCACCTTTCTGATTGGGATCTTCCTCCAGATCAGTATTTAGACTAGGAATGGTGGGTATGAGCATTCTCATTTTCTAAATGTAAAGCCCCTCAAAACTCAGCTTCAGTAATAACTGAGGAGAACCTCCCAAGACAAAAAGATAAAATGGCCCCCGTCTCCAATTAAGCTACAACAAAACTCACTTGCACACATTTTCTCACTGGCTTACGTGGACAAAGTCTGTCGAGGACACTCTATACAACACTCCACTTGATTCCAAGGCAACCCTCACATAGCCTGCATCCCACCAGAGAATGAGTGATTACACACATATTAAATATCAGTTTTTGAGTAACAGCAGTTCTGTTCTTTCCTGTGGGTGCTCATTCTCTTCAGGCTACTACCATTGATAAAAGAGATGCAAATTATTGGTAGGACTTCTAAAATAATATCAAATATGGACAAAACAGCTTGCAAAAGTATATAAAGGGGCATGCTATTCTGATTCTGATTATTCAAAGCTAAGAATTGCTCAGCTCCCATGTTTTGGCACTGATGAGTAAAGGTAAGGCTTTCTGTTAAAGCCAATTTATCATTTAAGGACAGAGACACAGAAACCACACACACGTATATACATGTACAGAATTCAGTCAGTATTCCTGACGCTGCCACAGATGACATACATGAGCATTTTTTCCCCGTTCTTTGTAATCTTCCCCCTTAACATAGAGAATCAAAGAGAGATTTGTGAATTCTGGTTAATACGTCTTCTATGTAATCAAAAAATAGAAGGCATTCACAGCCATATCAGTTACCCTGTAATCTGTACGTTTATGTTACATTTACCTTTTGGACATTTCTTCCAATTGAGACTAGTTTGAACTGGACAGTAATAACCTTTCGGGCATTTCTCAATCCTGTCACCATGGATACAGTAGTGCCCTGGTGGACAGATGTCACAGGCAGCAGCTTGCTTGTAGAGCATATACATTCCTAGGAACAAAAAGATGAATGTCTTCCTTAGTTGCAGATTAGCTACTTAGGGCTGAATTTTCGGCTCATTTGTGCCTCGGTTAGTGCCCTGGCAGGGTGTCAAATGCTGTTTTGGGGTATTATGCCGGGCGTCCAGGATTTATCACCAAGCCAGAAGATTCGGCTATTGGTTTGCGCTGTCTCAAAAACTTACCGCCCCGCCCTCCATTTTTAGCACGATGATGACATCAATCATCGTGCAACGCTGCACTCGCGCCCTGGATGGAACATTCGGCCTTAACGTCTCATTTAACGCCTGCTCCAGGAAACGCCTGAAAAAAACAGGCGGTCCCAGCGTGCGGCAGGCGGTATTGGCAGCATTTTTAAATGGAGGGATGAGGATCCTGCATCTCAGGTCATATTGACTACAACGGTTGCTCACATAATGCTGTGTGAAGCTCTGACTTGCAACTGTCACTTTTATCTGCCATTACAGTTCCTTTACAACTTCAGTGAGAAAATTTAATAGGGGCATTACTAGTTCACCAGGGTATCATGCGCCATGCTATTGCCAGGCAGTGTCAAGCTAGAGGAAGGACTCTTGGCCATGTTGGCCCATGATGATGAGAGGCCGAAGGAGTCCTGGGAGGAGGGTTTACCCCCCACGGGTTTACAGGCATCAACGCTCAGACCTCAAGCTCTCTGAGGAGCAGCGTGTGAGAAGGCTGCACTTCCGAAAGATATGCCATCTCCTACAGGCAGACCCATGCCTGCACCGCTCTGGAGGCAGCCTTCAATACTCCCCTCAACAGGTATCTGAATTCATTGTGGTGTGCTGCATGTTGCACAACTTGGCCATCATGAGGGGCCAGGCATTGCCAGTGGGGATTGCAGGTCCACCTCAGGAGGAGGAGGATGATGAAGAGGAGCCTGGCGAGACCTCCATTGGATAGCCACCCCATCCACGGGGGAGGCAGCGTGGAGATGCTGCCGGACCAAGAGTCGCACGTCACCAGCTCGTAATGAGGGATGAGGTCCTACGAGACGAATTTAAGGAGCTAGGAGCTAAATTAAAAAGTAGGACCTCAAAAGTAGTAATCTCGGGATTGCTACCAGTGCCACGTGATAGTCAGAGTAGGAATCGCAGGATAGCGCAGATGAATACGTGGCTTGAGCAGTGGTGCAGCAGGGAGGGATTCAAATTCCTGGGGCATTGGAACCGGTTCTGGGGGAGGTGGGACCAGTACAAACCGGACGGTCTGCACCTGAGCAGGACCGGAACCAATGTCCTAGGGGGAGTGTTTGCTGGTGCTGTTGGGGAGGAGTTAAACTAATATGGCAGAGGGATGGGAACCAATGCAGGGAGACAGAGGGAAAGAAAATGGAGACAGAAGCAAAAGACAGAAAGGAGATGAGTAAAAGTGGAGGGCAGAGAAACCCAAGGCAAAAAACAAAAAGGGCCAATGTACAGCAAAATTCTAAAGGGTCAAAGTGTAATAAAAAGGCAAGCCTGAAAGCTCGGTGCCTCAATGCGAGGAGTATTCGGAACCCAGGAGAGGGCTCTGAGCTAGTTAGAGTGGGTGAGAGTGGGTGAGAGTGCAGATGAACAGGACCCGAAGAAAGAATGCAAAAGGCAGGAGGCAACAGAGCAGAGTAGCACTGGGGTAAGTGTAAACCAGAAGGTGATAGGAAAGGACAATATGTATGAATATAAAGGGGCTGCAGGAGGGGTCAAAACTAAAAATCATGGTTTAAAAACTAGTATTAAAACACTCTACCTAAACGCACACAGCATTCGAAATAAAGTAAATGAGTTGACGGCACAAATCATTACAAATGGGTATGATTTGGTGGCCATTACAGAAACGTGGTTGCAGGGTGGGAATTAAACATACAGAGGTATCTGATAATTCGGAAGGATAGACAAGAAGGGAAAGGAGGTGGGGTAGCTCTGTTAATAAAGAATGATATCAGGGCAGTTGTGAGAGATGATATTGGCTCTAATGAACAAAATGTTGAATCATTGTGGGTGGAGATTAGAGATAGTAAGGGGAAAAAGTCACTGGTGAGCGTAGTTTATAGACCCCCAAATAATAACTTCACGGTGGGGCGGACAATAATCAAGGGAATAATGGAGGCATGTGAAAAAGGAACGGCAGTAATCATGGGGGATTTTAACCTACATATCGATTGGTCAAATCAAATCGCATGGGGTAGCCTAGAGGAGGATTTCATATAATGCATACGGGATTGTTTCTTAGAACAGTATGTTACAGAACCTACAAGGGAGCAAGCTATCTTAGATCTGGTCGTGTGGAATGAGACAGGAATAATAAACGATCTCCTAGTAAAAGATCCTCTCGGAATGAGTGATCACAGTATGGTTGAATTTGTAATACAGATTGAGGGTGAGGAAGTAGTGTCTCAAACGAGCGTACTGTGCTTAAACAAAGGGGACTACAGTGGGATGAAGGCAGAGTTAGCTAAAGTAGACTGGGAACACAGACTAAACGGTGGCACAATTGAGGAACAGCAGAGGACTTTTAAGGAGCTCGTTCATAGTGCTCAACAAAACTATATTCCAGTTGAAAAGAAGGGCGGTAAGAGAAGGGATAACCAGCTGTGGATAACCAAGGAAATAAAGGAGAGTATCAAATTAAAAACCAATGTGTATAAGGTGGCCAAGGTTAGTGGGAAACTAGAAGATTGGGAAAATTTTAAACGACAGCAAAGAATGACTAAGAAAGCAATAAAGAAAGGAAAGATAGATTATGAAAGTAATAGTTGCGCAAAACATAAAAACAGATAGTAAAAGCTTTTACCGATATATAAAACAGAAGAGAGTGACTAAAGTAAATGTTGGTCCCTTAGAAGATGAGAAGGGGGATTTAATAATGGGAAATGTGGAAATGGCTGAGACCTTAAACAATTATTTTGCTTTGGTCTTCACAGTGGAAGACACAAAAAACAAGCCAAAAATTGCTGGTCACAGGAATGTGGGAAGGGAGAACCTTGATACAATCACTATCACTTGGGAGGTAGTGCTAGACATGCTAATGGGACTCAAGGTAGACAAGTCCCCTGGTCCTGATGAAATGCATCCCAGGGTATTAAAAGAGATGGCAGAAGTTACAGCAGATGCATTCGTTATAATCTACCAAAATGCTCTGGACTCTGGGGAGGTACCAGCGGATTGGAAAGCAGCTAATGTAACGCCTCTGTTTAAAAAAGGGGGCAGACAAAAGGCAGGTAACTATAGGCCGGTTAGTTTAACATCTGTAGTGGGGAAAATGCTTGAAACTATCATTAAGGAAGAAATAGCGGGACATCTAGATAGGAATAGTGCAATCAAGCAGACGCAATATGGATTCATGAAGGGGAAATCATGTTTAACTAATTTACTGGAATTCTTTGAGGATATAACGAGCATGGTGGATAGAGGTGTACCGATGGATGTGGTGTATTTAGATTTCCAAAAGGCATTCGATAAGGTGCCACACAAAAGGTTACTGCAGAAGATAAAGGTACGCGGAGTCAGAGGAAATGTATTAGCATGGATCGAGAATTGGCTGGCTAACAGAAAGCTGAGAGTCGGGATAAATGGATCCTTTTCGGGTTGGAAATCGGTGGTTAGTGGTGTGCCACAGGGATTGGTGCTGGGACCACAACTGTTTGCAATATACATAGATGACCTGGAAGAGGGGACAGAGTGTAGTGTAACAAAATTTGCAGATGACACAAAGATTAGTGGGAAAGCGGGTTGTGTAGAGGACACAGAGAGGCTGCAAAGAGATTTAGATATGTTAAGCGAATGGGCTAAGATTTGGCAGATGGAATACAATGTCGGAAAACATGAGGTCATCCACCTTGGGAAAAAAAACAGTAAAAGGGAATATTATTTGAATGGGGAGAAATTACAACATGCAGCGGTGCAGAGGGACCTAGGGGTCCTTGTGCATGAATCCCAAAAAGTTAGTTTGCAGCAGGTAATCAGGAAGGCGAATGGAATGTTGGCCTTCATTGCGAGAGGGATGGAGTACAAAAGCAGGGAGGTCCTGCTGCAATTGTACAGGGTATTGGTGAGGCCGCACCTGGAGTACTGCGTGCAGTTTTGGTCACCTTACTTAAGGAAGGATATACTAGCCTTGGAGGGGGTACAGAGACGATTCACTAGGCTGATTCTGGAGATGAGGGGGTTACCTTATGATGATAGATTGAGTAGACTTTACTTGTTGGAGTTCAGAAGGATGAGGGGTGATCTTATAGAAACATTTAAAATCATGAAAGGGATAGACAAGATAGAGGCAGAGAGGTTGTTTCCACTGGTCGGGGAGACTAGAACTAGGGGGCACAGCCTCAAAATACGGGGGAGCCAATTTAAAACCGAGTTGAGAAGGAATTTCTTCTCCCAGAGGGTTGTGAATCTGTGGAATTCTCTGCTCAAGGAAGCAGTTGAGGCTAGCTCATTAAATGTATTCAAATTAAAGATAGATAGACTTTTAACCAATAAGGGAATTAAGGGTTATGGGGAGCGGGCAGGTAAGTGGAGCTGTGTCCACGGCCAGATCAGCCATAATCTTTTTGAATGGCGGAGCAGGCTCGAGGGGCTAGATGGCCTACTCCTGTTCCTAATTCTTATGTTCTTATGTTCTAATGGACCGGCTCCTAAACGAAGGAAACTGAGAAATGGAGCTAGTACTGGACACGCTATGTGCCCCCATGAACACACATCTTCGGTGAACATTAGAATGATGCACAAGGCACCAATGGCAAATGATGAGTCTGAAATTTTACTGCAACAAAGTCACTAAAACACCCCCCACCAAAACATAACCATACAATATATAACATTATGTTGCAGGGCATGAAACAACGCTGCAATTTTCGGCTCAGGTGCACAAAATCCGTTGTGTAACGCCTGATTTAGCGCCATCATTCCTCCAACTTACATTCTCACCGAAACTTGCAGTCAAAGGCGCAAACTATTTTCACGCGCTAATTTTAACGCCCCGCCGTGATCAACGCCCCGAAATCCAAAAGCTCAAAATCCAGCCCTTAGTTCCTTTGTGGAATAATCTAACTGGGGCATTAGTTCTGGGTTTTAAAACGTTGCGCCAGGTTATTCGCAGCATAGTAAAGGTTTAAAGGACATGGGCACCATGAAATCCTTGACTTACCCATCACTTTTTAAACATATATTGGAAAACAATGTTTTTGTTCACTTGTGAATAGTCCTTTACATGATGGATGTCAGTGCTCAGCAAAGAACATTCCTGGGCCATCAGTTAAATGCAGAGTAAAGATCCATCAACACTTTCCAATAGCATTCCATCAGTCTAACCTCAGTAAAGCAATCCCCAGTGCACATATATGGTCCTAATCTAGGCCCATTGCTGATGATGCTGCTTGACTAGTGCATGGCCGAACCAATCAGCCTGCGGATCGATGAAAATTGGTGCTCGGGCCTCATGCACATCAGAACTCCTTGCACTGCCACAATAATCCCTAAAGACAGATTCACTTGTTGTTAACCTACTTTATAAAGGATGACTTACCATTTCTACATGGCAATGGATGGCTTGAAGCTGCGGGGCAATAATGCCCCAGTGGGCAGGGGCCACCAGTGATGCCATCCAGAGGGGAGGCACTGCTAGCACCGGAGAGGCAGTAAAATCCAGCAGTACAGTCTCCTTAAAAAAGAAAGAAAGAATGACTAGGATTTATAGAGCACCTTTCACAACCACCATCGTCTCATAGCGCTTTACAGCCAATGAAGTACTTTTGAAGTGTAGTCACTGTTGTAATGTAGGAAACGCAGCTGCGAATTTGCATACAAGCAAGCTCCCACAAAGAGCAATGTGATAATGCCCGGATAATCTGTTTTTGTTATACTGATTGAGGGATAAATATTAGCCAGGACACCGGGTATAATTCCCCTGCTCTTCTTCGAAATAGTGTCATGGGATCTTTTACATCCACTTGAGAAAGCAGACGGAACCTCGGTTTAACGACTCATCCGAAAGACGGCACCTCTGACAGTGCAGCATTTCCTCAGCACTGCAGGAGTTTCAGCCTAGATTTTTTGTGCTCAAGTCCCTGGAGTGGGACTTGAACCCACAACCTTCAGACTCAGAGGTGAGAGTGCTACCCACTAAGCCACAGCTGACACTGAAGGTAAAAATGGAGAGGTTTCCTTCAACTGTAATAAATTCTAACATCTTTTTCCCTCAGACTTGGGAATGTAGAGTTAATGTTCAATTATTTAGAATGATATAAATGGAATTAACACAAAAAACATCTGTCTAGGTTAGCCTTACACAAGGTTTGCTTCTCCTTAATGCTGCTGGGAAATGGCACTTCTTACTCTGCTTTCAAACCTCTCCGTTGATATTTCTGACTAGTCCAGTTGATATACATATTCAAAAAATAAGACCTTTCTTCATAAAATTGCTTTAACATTATGCGTTATTTTTATTACATGGCCTTATTTTCAACACCCCAAACTGGAGCCCCTCTACAGATAGGATTGTAAGACTAAAGTCAGTCACTTGTGCCAACCCTGTTTTAAGCAAGAATACAAGATGGACTAAAAGCTGCATCACTTTCTTGAAAACTAGTCCAGAAATCCTCTTATTCAGAGGCAGAGAAAAGATAGCAGTATTTTCACAAAGATATTGGGGGCGAAATTGCCCCTTTTTATAGTCCCATTAGCACCTCTGGGGGGCACTAATGGGGCACAATGGTATATTTGTCCGGGGGAGAGGGCACTACTGCCTCGCGAATGCCCCTCAAAGGATGCGGCGCACTCTGCTTCCTTTGTGGACCGCATGGCCCAATTCCGCATCAGGGGCGGGACCTCCGGACCGGGCGCAGGAAGTCATGTCCCCAGGAAGGTCAATGCCCCCAATCGGGGCGAAGGGCGATTTCTAGCTCATTATGTAGACGTAATAGAACAATGTATTTTGATATATCTTAATTCATTACCCTGTGTGTTTGTAAAAGCAATATCCACCTGCTCTCCAATCATCCACAAACATCACAACAAGAAGAGGTATAACGTTCCTTATAGCTGGCCTCTGACTGTAGGACTGCGTGACTAGTGCCACATTCTCGCGGAGTTGAGTTTATTGGTAATGGAACTGAAATTATTGGAAGTTAATATACTCGTGGCTTCTAATATCTTAGCATCAGCCACTGATGATTGTGTGATAATCACATTTGGCTTTCAGGGAGAAGTGAGGTTCTGTTCAAACCCAGGTGCCAGGCAGAGGGCAAGATTCCCGTTTTAAAAGAGATTTTCTTAGATTTCTCTTCCTGGACCATTCCTTCCGTTTTCCCTCTATTGGGATGAATCTGGTCATTATTGAATTTCCGCAGATATTTGGCTGAGCTCAGGGAGACCACATGTGGAAGATCACGGCTGTGATCTGGGTCTCACCACCCTTGACACATTTGGCCTCCAGCACTACATCAATTATTTCACAATTATTTGTTAAACTTTGAATGCCATGTCATTTTATTGAATTAATAGCACTAGTTCATATGAATTACTGATGAATGTGTTATATTACACGTATACCTCACTATAGGAAAGATATAACATTTCAATAAATAAATACACAAACGCATTTTATTATTTAGGAATTCAATTAATTTCAAATCATGACATTTACTCTTAAAGTATCAGAACAAATCCTTACCAGACACATTACTCAGTCCTTGACCTTCACAGTATCTTCCTCCTGTACAGGACAGACACTCATTTTTGGAGGCCATACCAGGGAGAGGTTGATAAGTACCCGAGGGACAAGGGTTGGGACTGACGCTCCCAGAAGGACAGAAGTGGCCTGGTGGACACCTATCACCTTTCAGATCTCCAATAGGATTGGGTATTGTGGCACCAAGTCGGCAATAATGTCCTGGGAAACAAGGTCCAGTTGGAGTAACAAGTCCTGGGGGAGGAAAACAAGAGGGCTCTCAGTGATAGGGTCAAGGCGACCAATGCTGTTTACATAACACCAACTCCAGTGCTTCAAAATTAATCAATTGAGTGAGGCCCCTGAAAGGTCCCAAAAACACTATCTGATAAATGCTGTGATCCTGCTCTGCCAGCAGGGAGCCACACTTGGAGGAAATGCCGGTCAGAAGATAGGGCTACAACATTGTAGCACCAATTCTCTCACCTGTCAAACATTACATGACGGCATATAAATGCAGGAATTATGTAGAAAATAACAAAGCTGTACAGTCCTGAAGTATTGCTACACTAATGCATTGAATTTAAACCTGTCTCAAAATTTTTTTTTTATCCACACTACAACTTTCAATCTGTACAGTTATCCATAAGACACATACTGGAAAACAGATATTTAAGTTTGTATTATAGGATTGTGATAACTTGAGGGGGTGAGCAGGATTAACTTTGCAGCTGGTGCACATTATCGGAATATTAAGATATGTTACAAACTGAAATTGCTATACTCTTCATTTATCTATTGAGTATATCCAAAATTAACTATAGCAGATTCATTAAAACATTTTGTTATTTTGTAGCAGATTCATTAAAACATGTTGTTAGGGAATCTAGTTAAGGGACCAGCAAATGTGTAGGAATTAACTTTAATTAAATGAGAGTTGGAACCAATCGGAATTCAGTTGTGTGGGAGCTGCCCTGGTATTGCATTCTCAAAAATGAATGGTTAATATGTTCCAAAGGGTCATAGTTGGGCTTCTCACAATGTTTTTGAAATCGACATAGATAATGTGTTGATTATGTCATGTCTTCACTGCTTGTGGATATATAAATCAATAATGAAATCTATACAAGGTACATTTCATCCTCATTTTTTCTGATGAAATCAGTTGATGTTGCATCTGGATAAGAGTTTGTTGGAAAATGTCATGTATTCAACTATCATTGTAACCCATGTATAAGCTGACCTAAGTTGCACACCTTGAGAACATTGACCACAAGGGGGTGAACTTGTGGGAGACATTCCTAACCTGGAATTTCAGGTGTAAAAGGGGAAGCTCTACCCACCTTCATCACTTGAGGTCTTGGTAATAAAAGTAACTGGTCACAGAGTGACCTTCTCTCAAGTATGGGCCTCGTGTGCATTTATACTGTATAGTAAGGACATATCATTGGCGACGAGAAACTGAGATTTAAACCACGCGAGCATGGCCACTAGCAGCACAGAAGTGAGGTACTGTGTTGGTGATGATTGGGATGACTTTATTGAGAGACTACAGCAAAGTTTTGTCACTAAGGAATGGTTGGGACAGGATTCAGCCGACAAACGCAGGGCTCATCTCTTGATGATTTGTGGATCCAGAACGTACTCCTTGATGAAGGACCTTCTAGCGCCAGAGAAGCCGGCGGACAAGACATTCGAAGAGCTCAGGAAGTTGATCGGGGAACACCTTAAACCGGCGAGCAGCATGCACATGGGCGAGAAGGGCAAACATTCCAGACTTCGTGGCAGATCTCCGGCGACTGGCTATGTAAGTAAGTTCCCAGATGCATGCAGAGCGGAGATGCTGCGAGACTTTTTTATTGAGGGCATCGGGCATGCTGGGGCTTTCAGGAAACTGATTGAGACCAAAGACTTGACCTTGGAAGTGGCGGCTCTGATAGCCAGACATTTATCTCAGGGGAGGAAGAGACCAGAATGATGTATGACAAAAATCTTGGCTCAAATGCGGCAAACGACCAAGGAATCAACGTTGTTAATGCGGCACACAGTTCTCTAGGCAGACAAGGGCAATTGGACATGCCCCAGCATGTAGTCGAACCCAAAGGGGGAATTTAACAGAGACAATGGCTAGCTGAACGGTGATTCATGCCATCGCAATGGACAATGCGGCCAGTAATGGGACCATCAACACCTGTTCATGGTGCGCTTAAGGATAGTTACAGAGACAGTCAGAGACAATCGACTGGTAATGGACCTTTTATTTCCAACAACGGGGCCTCCAGCTCATGCTGGAGGTGTGGAGGCAAACACCCAGCCAGAGCTTGCAGGTATCAGCAATATACCAGCAATATATCAGCAACGTCAGCGGTCACTTGGCGCGTATGTGCAGGAAATCTGCAGCCAGGTTGATGTATGAGGAGGACGGGCCCGATGTAAGCCCTACAAGGCCAAATGAATACTGGGGGAAATCGCTGGAAGCTGAAGTTCAGTGAGTTCATGTGGAGCACATATACAGTTCATATATTAGGATGCCACCAATAATGATGAAAGTGCTCTTCAATGGCATTCCAGTATTAATGGAGCTAGACATGGGGGCCAGCCAGTCCCTGATGAGTATCAAACAGTTCGAAAGGTTGTGGGTGTCCAAGGCCAGGAGGCCAAAATTTATTGCCGATTTACGCACAGCTACGGACATATACAAAGGAGATCATTCCAGTGCTGGGCAGCGCCACGGTAGTCGTGACCCACAAAGATTCGGAGAACAGGTTGCCACTCTGGATTGTCCCGGGGGACAGTCCTGCACTACTGGGGAGGAGTTGGCTTGCTGTCATGTACTGGAAATGGGGCGATGTCAATGCAATTTCTTCTGTGGAGCGAGTATCGTGCTCACAGATCCTGGACAAATTTGACTCATTATTTCAACCCGGCATCGGCACTTTCATGGGGGCAAAGGTAGTGATTCACATAAACCCGGATGCCAGGCCAGTACACCACAAGGCCAGAGCGGTGCCGTATGTGATGCGGGAAAGATAGAATGCGAATCGGACTGCCTGCCGAGGGAAGGCATCATCTCGCCAGTCGAATTCAGTGACTGGGCGAGCCCGATCGTGCCAGTGCTCAAGGTGGATGGGTCGGTCAGGATATATGACGATTACAAGGCCACCATCAATTGGGTGTCAATCCAAGACCAGTACCCGCTACCAAGAGCGGAGGACCTCTTTGCGATGCTATCCGGTGGCAAACTTTTTTCAAAATTGGACCTGACCTCAGCTTACATGACCCAGGAGCTGGCCAGTGAGTCGAAGAAGCTGACCACCATCACGACACACAAGGGAGTTGTTTAAGTATAACAGATGTCTGTTCGGGATTCGTTCGGCTGCCGCGATCTTTCAGCGAAATATGGAAAACTTCCTCAAGTCGATTCCAAGGACAGTGGTTTTTCAAGATGACATCCTCATCACAGGTTGCGATACTGAAGAACACCTCCACAACCTGGAGGAAGTGCTACGCAGACTGGACCAGGTAGGGCTGCGACTGAAAAAGGCGAAGTGCGTCTTCTTAGCTCCAGGGGTAGAATTCCTGGAGAGGAGGGTAGCAGCAGACGGGATCAGACCTACTGCGTCCAAAATGGAAGCGATCCAGAGGGCACCCAGACTCCGTAACACGACGGAGCTGCATTCGTTCCTGGGGTTCCTGAACTATTTTGGTAACTTCCTTCCCAAATTGAGCACGCTGTTAGAGCCGCTACACGTGCTCCTACGCAAAGATCGCGAGCCAGGAAACGGTTTTTGATAGAGCATGCAATTTGTTATGCTCCAACAAACTGTTAACGTTATATGACCCATGTAAGAAACTTGTTTCAACGTGCGATGCGTCGTCCTATGGGGTCAGGTGTGTGTTGCAGCATGTGAATGCCAATGGTCAGTTGCAGCCAGTAACTTATGCCTCCAGAAGTCTGTCCTAGGCAGAAAGGGGCTACGGGATGGTAGAAAAGGAAGCGCTAGCATGTATATATGCAGTAAAAAAAAATGCACCAGTACCTGTTTGGAAGGAAATTTGAGCTGGAGACAGATCACAAACCCCTAACGTCCCTTTTGGCCGACAACAAGGCCATAAATGCGAATGCATCGGCCCGCATACAGAGGTGAGCACACATGTTAGCCGCCTATGACTACACAATTCGGCACAGACCGGGCACTGAAAACTGTGCCGATGCACTCAGCAGGCTCCCACTAGCCACCACTGAGGGGGCAACTGAGCATGATGCTGAGATGGTCATGGCTGTTGAAGCTTTCGAAAGTGAAGGCTCACCTGTGACAGCCTGTCAGACTAAAGTCTGGACAAATAAAGACCCGCTACTGTCTTTAGTATGTGTCCTGAATGGGGGCATGCCCTGAGGAATTTAAACCGTTTCATAGGCACAAGGATGAACTTTCGATTCAGGCCGATTGCCTACTATGGGGAAACCGAGTAGTCATGCCCCAGATGGGCAGAGAGGTGTTTATCAGAGAATTTCACAATGAGCACACGGGCATTGTCATGATGAAGGCAATTGTCAGGTCACATGTTTGGTGGCCAGGGATAGATGCAGACCTGGAACTTTGTGTTCGCTGGTGCAACACGTGTGCTCAGCTGGGCAACGCACCCAGGGTAGCCCCCCTTAGCCTCTGGTCCTGGCCCACCAAGCCATGGTCACGCATCCATGTGGACTACGCAGGTCCTTTATGGGAAAAATGTTTTTGGTTGTAGTAAACGCCTACTCCAAATGGATTGAGTGTGCCATTTTAAATTCAAGCACATCCTCTGCCACGATAGAAAGTCTATGGGCAATGTTCGCCGCCCATGGTCTACCGGATGTCTTGGTCAGCGACAATGGCCCTTGCTTCACAAGCACTGAATTCCAGGACTTCATGGCAGGCAATGGAATTAACCATGTCAGAACGGCACCGTTCAAGCCAGCCTCAAATGGCCAGGCAGAACGAGCAGTGCAGATAATCAAACAGGAGATGTTCAGAATCCAAGGGGGTTCCCTACAAAGCCGCTTATCAGGCCTCCTGTTGGCCAATAGATACCGACCACACTCGCTCACAGGGGTTCCACCCGCAGAGCTGCTAATGAAAAGGACGCTCAAAACCAGGTTATCCCTTATACGCCCTACTATGAAAGAAATTGTTGAGAGCAGGCGTCAGTCACAATGTGACTGCCATGACAGGAATGCGAGGGCGCGATGTATTGATGTCAATGACCCTGTTTTTGTCCTTAATTACGCTGCAGGGCCCAAATGGCTTGCAGGCACTGTGATTGCCAAAGAGGGGAATACGGTTTTGGTAGTTAAACTTACAAATAGACAAATCTGCCGCAAACACGTGGATCAAACTAAAATGAGGTTCAGCAACCCCATAGAAGAAGCAGAGGAAGAACACAATGTAGAGTTTACTCCACCACAGGTGACCGAACACTGGAACCAAGTGGAGGAGAGCCCAGACATTGTGGGCAGTCCGGACAGGCCTGAGGCACCGCAAACAGCAGATACTCAGGCCAGCGCCCAACATCCGGAGCCCCAGGTGCTCTACAAGGGAGCGTAAACCACCAGAGAGACTTAACCTGTGATCCCAATAAGACTTTGCGGGGGGGAGGTGATGTCATGTATTCAACTATCATTGTAACCCATGTATAAGCTGACCTAAGTTGTACACCTTGAGAACATTGACCACAATGGGCGAACTTGTGGGAGGCACTCCTAACCTGGACTTTCAGGTATAAAAGGGGAAGCTCCACCCATCTTCATCACTTGAGGTCTTGGTAATAAAGGTTACTGGTCACAGAGTGACCTTCTCTCAAGTATGGGCCTCGTGTGCGTTTATACTGTATAGTAAGGACATATCAGAGAAGAATGGGAATATGTCAGCCTTGGCTCAGTGGTAGCACTCTTGCCTGATGTCAGAAGTTCATGGGTTCAATATTTCAGGAAATTCCACGTATTAATGCAAGAACGTTTTGAAAGCTATAATTTTCAAAAAATATATGGGGCTGCGGGGGTAAATACTTTATCAATTGTGTGTAACATCCCCATCTTTCATTAAAAGTCAAAGGCAATAGGGCTCATCGTGGTTTTGATATTTTCTCACATACCTTCTGTGTCACAGTAGAATCCTGGTGTACAAGTAATGCACTCCATAACAGAATACAGACCGTCCTGCGAACCAAATGTTCCAGCTGGGCATTTTATTCCGTAGCCAGATCCTAGGGGGCAGTAGAAGCCAGGGGGACACCTGTGCCCAGTGATGCTATCTGAAGGGCATGGAGTGGAAGCACGCAGCCAGCACACACAACCTGGGTCACAGAGGCCGGAGTAACCACTCAATCCTGAAAAAAGTTGGAGAGAGCAGAGTGAAAGATGATCATTGACAAATTGTTTTTGACCAAAAAAGATGAGAAACTTAAACGCAGACAGCACAAAGTTGTGTCCAAACTGGTCTTTGTTTAAAAATCACAAAAGTGTATTTACACCAATGGCAACATGGATTTTGGTGGCAATATCACTTATGTACTTCATTCATAATTATTAAAGAGTAAACAACAACAACTTTTATTTATATAGCACCTTTAACGTAGTAAAACATCCCAAGGCACTTCGCAGCAAGACAAAACAGATAAATTTGATACCGAGCTATAGAAGAAGAACGAATGGCAGATGACCAAATGCTTGGTTAAACAATACTCTACTCATTTACCTTTCCGTGCACAGTATTTTCCACGAGGACAAGGCTCACACTGCTCAGCACTGACTCGACCAGTCTGGTTACTGAATGTGCCCTCTGGACATGGGAGCTGTTTTCCTTTCATGCAGTAATATCCAGCTGGGCAGTCAATGGGCTGGATGGTACCAGGCTTACAGTCACTGTACTGTCCCGTTACTTGTCGTGGATCACAATGCCTAAAACAAAACAAAATAAAATGGATATTTATTTTTAATTTCCTCTCCAGAGAAATATTTGAAAGATGTGACGATTTCTTAGCTACGCTGTTCAATGAAACAAGTTGGGTCAAAATCCTGGAACTCCCTCCCTAACAGCACTGTGGGAGCACCTTCACCACACGGACTGCAGCGGTTCGAGAAGGCGGCTCATCACCACCTTCTCAAGGGCAATAAATGCTGGCCTTGCCAGCAATACCTGCATCCCAGAACAAATTTAAAAAGTTTTCAACTACATTATTTTGAATTTACTTCAAGACAGTTTCAGAGATCCAATAAGCTGGCTTCAACGGATCAACTCATAAATGAGCCATAGCTTTCTCCCCCTTAACAGCTACCTTGTTCAACGCCCACCAGAAACTCGATATCTTTGTTCTAATTTCATTGCCTATCTCGGCTGCTTGCTCATGCTTAACCCAATGATTCAACAACCTCAGTGCCTTGGTCCTCCCTGAGCTGAACTTCCATATATTCTCGATCACAAAGACCATCTACTTCCTACACTGTAATATCACCGCCTCTAACCCACTTCAGCCATTCTGATGCTGATGGCCTCATTGAAGCCTTTGCCATCTCGAGACTCAATTACTCTAATGCTGTCCGAGCCAGCCACCATCCCCCAGCCTTCCGAAAGCAGCTTCTCCAAAATTCTGCTGTCTGTATTTCTTCACTGGCCTATTTTGGCTCCTGGTTTACCAATGGCTCAAATTTAACATTTCTATTCTTGTGTTTAAATCCCTCTTTGGCCTCGCCCTTTGCTCTTTGTAACCTCCTTGATTGCTACAATCACCACCACCCTCCCAACGGTCCATTCTTTGGACATTGGCCTCATGTGTATAACCCCCTAGGCCCAATGCTTGGGAACATAGAAACATAGAAAATAGGTGCAGGAGTAGGCCATTCGGCCCTTCGAGCCTGCACCGCCATTCAATGAGTTCATGGGTGAACATGCAACCTCAGTACCCCATTCCTGCTTTCTCGCCATACCCCTTGATCCCCCTAGTAGTAAGGACTACATCTAACTCCTTTTTGAATATATTTAGTGAATTGGCCTCAACAACTTTTTGTGGTAGAGAATTCCACAGGTTCACCACTCTCTGGGTGAAGAAGTTTCTCCTCATCTCGGTCCTAAATGGCTTACCCCTTATCCTTAGACTGTGACCCCTGGTTCTGGACTTCCCCAACATTGGGAACATTCTTCCTGCATCTAACCTGTCTAAACCCATCAGAATTTTAAACGTTTCTATGAGATCCCCTCTCATTCTTCTGAACTCCAGTGAATACAAGCCCAGTTAATCCAGTCTTTCTTGATAGGTCAGTCCCACCATCCCAGGAATCAGTCTGGTGAACCTTCGCTGCACTCCCTCAATAGCAAGAATGTCCTTCCTCAAGTTAGGAGACCAAAACTGTACACAATACTCCAGGTGTGGCCTCATCAAGGCCCTGTACAACTGTAGCAACACCTCCCTGCCCCTGTACTCAAATCCCCTCGCTATGAAGGCCAAAATGCTATTTGCTTTCTTAACCGCCTGCTGTACCTGCATGCCAACCTTCAATGACTGATGTACCATGACACCCAGGTCTCGTTGCACCTCCCCTTTTCCTAATCTGTCACCATTCAGATAATAGTCTGTCTCTCTGTTTTTAACACCAAAGTGGATAACCTCACATTTATCCACATTATACTTCATCTGCCATGCATTTGCCCACTCACCTAATCTATCCAAGTCACTCTGCAGCCTCATAGCATCCTCCTCGCAGCTCACACTGTCACCCAACTTAGTGTCACCCGCAAATTTGGAGATACTACATTTAATCCCCTTGTCCAAATCATTACTGTATAATATAAACAGCTGGGGCCCCAGCACAGAACCTTGCGGTACCCCACTAGTCACTGCCTGCCATTCTGAAAAGTACCCATTTACTCCTACTCTTTGCTTCCTGTCTGACAACCAGTTCTCAATCCATGTCAGCACACTACCCCCAATCCCATGTGCTTTAACTTTGCACATTAATCTCTTGTGTGGGACCTTGTCGAAAGCCTTCTGAAAGTCCAAATATACCACATCAACTGGTTCTCCCTTGTCCACTCTACTGGAAACATCCTCAAAAAATTCCAGAAGATTTGTCAAGCATGATTTCCCTTTCACAAATCCATGCTGACTTGGACCTATCATGTCACCTCTTTCCAAATGCGCTGCTATGACATCCTTAATGATTGATTCCATCATTTTACCCACTACTGATGTCAGGCTGACCGGTCTATAATTCCCTGTTTTCTCTCTCCCTCCTTTTTTAAAAAGTGGGGTTACATTGGCTACCCTCCACTCTATAGGAACTGATCCAGAGTCTATGGAATGTTGGAAAATGACTGTCAATGCATCCGCTATTTCCAACGCCACCTCCTTAAGTACTCTGGGATGCAGTCCATCAGGCCCTGGGGATTTATCGGCCTTCAATCCCATCAATTTCCCCAACACAATTTCCCGACTAATAAGGATTTCCCTCAGTTCCTCCTTCTTACTAGACCCACTGACCCTTTTTATATCCGGAAGGTTGTTTGTGTCCTCCTTATTGAATACCGAACCAAAGTACTTGTTCAATTGGTCTGCCATTTCTTTGTTCCCCATGATGACTTCCCCTGATTCTGACTGCAGGGGACCTACGTTTGTCTTTACTAACCTTTTTCTCTTTACATACCTATAGAAACTTTTGCAGTCCGTCTTAATGTTCCCTGCAAGCTTCCTCTCGTACTCTATTTTCCCTGCCCTAATCAAACTCTTTGTCCTCCTCTGCTGAGTTCTAAATTTCTCCCAGTCCCCAGGTTCACTGTTATTTCTGGCCAATTTGTATGCCACTTCCTTGGCTTTAATACTATCCCTGATTTCCCTTGATAGCCACGGTTGAGCCATCTTCCCTTTTTTTATTTTTACGCCAGACAGGGATGTACAATTGTTGTAGTTCATCCATGCGGTCTCTAAATGTCTGCCATTGCCCATCCACTGTCAACCCCTTAAGTATCATTCGCCAATCTATACTAGCCAATTTACGCCTCATACCTTCAAAGTTACCCTTCTTTAAGTTCTGGACCATGGTCTCTGAATTAACTGTTTCATTCTCCATCCTAACGTAGAATTCCACCATATTATGGTCACTCTGCCCCAAGGGGCCTCGCACAATGAGATTACTAATTAATCCTCTCTCATTACACAGCACCCAGTCTAAGATGGCCTCCTCGCTAGTTGGTTCCTCGACATATTGGTCTAGAAAACCATCCCTTATGCACTCCAGGAAATCCTCCTCCACCGTATTGCTTCCAGTTTGGTTAGCCCAATCTATGTGCATATTAAAGTCACCCATGATAACTGCTGCACCTTTATTGCATGCACCCCTAATTTCCTGTTTGATGCCCTCCCCAACATCACTACTACTGTTTGGAGGTCTGTACACAACTCCCTCTAACGTCTTTTGCCCTTTGGTGTTCTGCAGCTCTACCCATATAGATTCCACATCATCCAAGCTAATGTCCTTCCTAACTATTGCATTAATCTCCTCTTTAACCAACAATGCTACCCCACCTTCATTTCCTTTTATTCTATCCTTCCTGAATGTTGAATACCCATGGATGTTGAGTTCCCAGCCCTGATCATCCTGGAGCCACGTCTCTGTAATCCCAATCACATCATATCTGTTAACATCTATTTGCACAGTTAATTCATCCACCTTATTATGGATACTCCTTGCATTAAGACAAAAAGCCTTCAGGCTTGTTTTTTTAACACCCTTTGTCCTTTTAGAATTATGATGTAGTGTGGCCCTTTTTGTTTACTCGGCCTTCCACTATTGCTTTTTACCTTTCTACCATCTGTTTCTGACTCCATATTACTTCACCCTATCTCGCTGCATAGGTTCCCATCCCCCTGCCATATTAGTTTAAACACTCCCGAACTGCATTAGCAAATGTTACCCCTAGGACATCAGTTCCAGTCCTGCCCAAGTGCAGACCGTCCCTTTTGTACAGGTCCCACTTCCCCCAGAACTGGTTCCAATGTCCCAGGAATTTGAATCCCTCCCTGCTGCACCACTGCTCAAGCCACGTATTTATTCTAACTATCCTACTCCCTCTACTCTGATTAGCACGTGGCACTGGTAGCAATCCAGAGATTACTACCTTTGAGGTTCTACTTTTTAATTTAACTCCTAGCTCCCTAAATTCAGCTTGTAGGATCTCTTCCCGCTTCTTACCTATATCGTTGGTACCTACATATACCACGACAACTGGCTGTTCACCTTCCCTCTCCAGAATGCTCTGCAGCTGCTCCGAGACATCCTTGACCCTTGCACCAGGGAGGCAACATACCATCCTGGAGTCTCGGTTGCGGCCGCAGAAACTCCTATCTATTCCCCTTACAATAGAGTCCCCTATCACTATAGCTCTCCCACTCTTTTTCCCACCCTTCTGTGCAGCAGAGCCAGCCACGGTGCCATGAACTTGGCTACTGCTGCCCTCCCCTGATGAGTCATCCTCCCCAACAGTACCCAAAGCAGTGTATCTGTTTTGCAGGGGGATGACCACAGAGGACCCCTGCACTACCTTCCTTGCACTGCTCTTCCTGCTGGTCTTCCATTCCCTAGCTGGCTGTGGACCCTTCACCTGCGGTAAGACCAACTCGCTACACGTGCTACTCACGTCATTCTCAGCATCCTGGATGCTCCAGAGTAAATCCACCCTCAGCTCCAACTCCGCAATGCGGTCTGTCAGGAGCTGGAGGCAGATACACTTCCTGCACACGTAGTCGTCAGGGACCCCGGAAGTGTCCCTGTGTTCCCACATGGTACAGGAGGAGCATAACATGTGACCGAGCTCTCCTGTCATGACTTAACCCTTAGATTAACTTAAATTAGCAACAACAATGCTAAAGTTTACTCACTGTTATGGAAGAGAAAAAAGAAAAGCTACTTACCAATCAACAGCCAATCACTTACCCCCTTGACTATGACGTCAGCTTTCTGTTTCTTTCTACTTCTTTTTTGCCCTCTCCCTCTAGCTGCACCGACCAGCCTTTTGTCGGCCTCTCGCCGACCCCGGACTCACGTCTCTCCACGCACCTCCCGACGCCTCTCGCGGCCTTTTGTAAGCCTCTCGCCGACCCCGGACTCACGTCTCTCCACACACCTCCCGACGCCTCTCGCGGCCTTTTGTAGGCCTCTCGCCGACCCCGGACTCACGTCTCTCCACGCACCTCCCGACGCCTCTCGCGGCCTTTTGTAAGCCTCTCGCCGACCCCGGACTCACGTCTCTCCCTATCTAAAACCCTCTACCACACTCTCCTCATTTAAGACCCTCCATAAAACCCACCAAAATTACAATCTTTGTTTTATACTTTATCACAAAATAAGAACCAGACTAATATATATTTTTTTAAACTGATGTACTTTATTGTGAACTTACTTTCCAAATGGACATGGCTTGCATTGCATCTGCCCAGTCTGATCCTGATACTGTCCGGAAGGGCAAGGTTTGGGTTTTGGACTACCAGAGGGGCAATGGTGATCAATAGGACAAATGAGCTCTGTGAACAATGGAATGGACAGATGTCGGTGGATTAAATAAGGCTCATTACCTGCTTAATCAGTTGAACACATTTATTCTGGTAGTTGAAGATCTGACTGGTTCTCCAATTTATTTTCATTTCTAATCTGACTGTTAGCATTTTTTTGTCAACCCTCAAAATATTTTGCTAAATTTCTTTTGCCTGGTACAGATCCAATGGGTAGCAAGAACGCAACTTACTGTCAGAGCTTGGCTAGAACTACTTGGGACAACTCAAACCAGCCTTTACAAAAGCTCAAAGGCAGCAGAGTTCGAGCATGCCCAAACCTCTGCCCACCTAACAGACAGAGGGCTCCATGGGAAGGGACGTGGAGATTGGTTAGAGGTAGCAGCCTATGGTACTGAGGCCCAATGCTGCTGATTATCCAAGTGTAAAGTTACCATGACAGGACAAAGGAGCACAAAGAGAGGAGTGAGAAAGGGGAAGAGAAAAAGGAAAAGTGAAAATTAGTAAGAGAACGGAAAGAAGAAATGTAGAAGATGGAGAGAAAACATATGAATGGAGGAGAGAAATAGAAATGGAAGAGAAGCAGATAGAAAAAGAAAAAAAGGAACTGGAAGAGAGAGGGAGAGTAAAAGACTGAAGTGAGACATGTCCAGGTGGGAAAAGAAAGAAAATACATTTATATAGCTCCTTTCATGACTTCAGGATATCTTAAAGTACTTCATTACCAATGAAATGTAATCACTGTTGTAATGTCGACAATTTCAACAGTAAATCTACACACAGCAGGGTCCCACAGACAACGATCAAAGGAGGGAAATTATCTGAAAGGGTTGTGGCGGGGGAAATATCCATGATCCAGAGATAAATGAGAGAGATTATCCGCCTGTTACTATTCGATGGACAGGAGAACCTAGCACAAAATTACATCCTCATTCATGTTGTATTTCTTACCTACTGAAGCTTGTTCAGACTGGCCGCTGGGACAGTAATACCCAGCTTGACACTCTTTGGTAACATTAATATTTGCAAATCCAGGACAGTAAAAGCCAGGTGCACATGAACGACAACCAGAGACATCTGGGTTACCTGCATCCCAGAAAGAAAACCCATAGTTAGAAATTGTGCAACACCAGTTAATGCTGGTGATATCAATTTGTCTTTGATCTGGGGATGTGGGACACTGGCAAGGCTAGCATTAATTGCCCATCTCTAGTGCTTTGAGAAGATGCTGGATGACCCTCTCCTTCAACCACTGCAGTCCTTCTGGTGATGGTGCTCCCACAGTGGTATTAGGTAGGGAATTTCAGAATATTGACTCAGTAATGATGAAGGAATAATGGCACATGTCCAAGTCAGGATAGTGTGTGACTTGGAAAGAGTCTTCAAGAAGGTGGTGTTCCCACTACATCACTGCTCATCTCCCTCAGTGGTAGATGCAGGGGAGGAAATTTTAAAATAATAAAAACCTGGGGGTGATAAGAAAGCAGCAAAGTCATCGACATCTTAAGCTTCAAGAGCAAGGTTGAAACATCTTTAACTATCATCTGACCCTTTAGATGAGACTTCAGCATTATAATTATTCCCAGATATCCATTTTTGTCTTTTGCATGAAATTGCTCTGTGTGATAGAGCTGCCGAGCGCCTTCAGTGTGCAGTAAGGTGTAGTAATTATTCATCGTTAATGGAATAGCCACTAACCTTTCCCACATTCCTAAAGTTGCTCCTGGAAGTAAACAGGCATACAACACGTTATTGGTGTTCTGCTTTTTAAGGAGTAATTGAAGGATTTGTCCCTAAATTCATATGGACTAATGGAAGACACATCATGGTGCTTATTCAAGAATTGGGAAGAATAGGAAGGTATGCAATGTGAAGAGAGAGAGAGTGTTTGAAGATCAGGCCCTCAAATCTGGCTCCAAGCTTATGGTCTACTGGGCTGTCGTAAAACCCGCCCTCCTGTATGGCTCAGAGACGTGGACTATATAAAGTAGACACCTCAAACCGCTGGAGAAATACCACCTGCGATGTCTCCACAAGATTCTGCAAATCCCTTGGGAGGACAGACGCACCAACGTTAGTGTCCTAACTCAGGCCAACATCTCCAGCATCGAAGCACTGACCACACTCGACCAGCTCCGTTGGGTGGGCTACACTGTTTGCATGCCAGACACGAGACTCCCAAAGCAAGTGCTCTACTCGGAACTCCTACACGGCAAGCGAGCCCCAGGTGGGCAGAGGAAACGTTTCAAGGACACCCTCAAAGCCTCCTTGATAAAGTGCAACATCCCCACCGACACCTGGGGAATTCCTGACCAAAGATTGCCCTAAGTGGAGGATGTACACCTCGAGTCTCGTTGCCGAGAGCATGCAGAAAACAAGTGCAGGCAGCGGAAGGAGCGTGCGGCAAACTAGTCCCACCCACCCTTTCCTACAACGACTGTCTGTACCACCTGTGACAGAGACTGTAATTCCTGTATTGGCCTGTTCAGTCACCTAAGAACTCACTTTTAGAGTGGAAGCAAGTCTTCCTCGATTCGAGGGAGTGCCGATGATGATGATGATGTAATGTGATGTGAAACAAACATAGCATATGGGGCAGTTAATTACACAAAGTGCCAAGCAGACTGCAGAAAATAACAGGATGTTCTGATAGAGAAATGCTCTACCTGCCTTGTGGACGCCTTGGGACTGTGTTAACACTGATGACATGGCAATCAGTTATGCTTCTGTGATACAGCATAGCTCACAAGACTGCTGAAATGCACTGCACTTACTGACAGTCAACTGGTATTAGCATGGCATGACTGAATATGACTTTTTCATTTAATACAGGCATTCAAATTGAGGAGTCAAAAAATGCCTGCCATCAGCTGTACTTACAAGTTGTAATGTGTCCAAATGGCTCTTTCAGAACACAGCATGTGCCAAATATAAAACTTTCAGTTAGACACATAGACAGATTTGATGACATTGAGGGTGCAACTCATTAAATGAATTGGGCAAGAACTAGAATGTTAGAGACAAGTTTGCGGGTGATCTGATCGAGGTGTTTAAATGTTAAAAAGTATTCGATAGGGTAGATACAGAGAAACTATTTCCTCTGGTGGGGGAATCAAGAACAAGGGGACATAATCCTAAAATTAGAGCTAGACCATTTCGGAGGGAAATCAGGATGCACTTTATCCACACAAAGGGTAGTTGAAATCAAGAATTCTCTGTCCCAAAAGGCTGTGGATGCTATGGACAATTGGAGCTTTCAAGACGGAGATCGATAGATTTTTACTAAGGGACATAGAGCAAAGGTGGGTAAATGGAGTTGAGGTACAGATGAGTGAAGATCTAATTGAATGGCAGAGCAGGCTCAAGAGGCTGAATGGCCTACTCCTGTTCCCAGGATTAATTATGAGTCGAAAGGATCAAAAGGATTGGATCATAGAAAGATAGCCTGAATTGGTTGTATCATCCTACTATCATCCTTATTTCATCTTTAATGAATAATACAATAGCAATTTACTACCTGGCACCATTTTTATGGTGATGAATCCAAACTTGGTCAAAGTTAATCGTAAGAAGCAATTGAGTGAAAGCAAGTATATATTCAATCTGAATTGTACTCAATGCCACTTTTACTTATGATTATGATACCATGCTATTCAGCAGCAACAGGTTGTGTGCCTTACCTGCTGTAGTAGCAAAGGTCCCTGGTGGACAGGGCAAAGCAGTGCTTGATCCCTCAGGACAGTAATGTCCAGGTGGGCAAACAGTTTCTGGTGGATCAGGTCTAGAAGCATTTCCATCACAGAAGTAACCAGCTCTGCATGGGCCGGAAGGACTTGGCAGAGTGAATCCACTGCAGTATTTACCAGGGTCGCATGGCACTGGGTAAGGGGCACCAGCTGGGCAGTAGGTCCCAGGCTCACACATACCACCTGAAAAATATATGAATACATTAATTACAAAACATGCTATTAACAGAATTCAAAATTCTCTAGATGGTTCTTGAGCAGATTAGTAACTTTGAAAATAAATGTGTACTAGGAAGAGTGAGGACTTCAAATACTGAGGAGTATTCTTCAGATAAGTTATTGGGCAGTGAAAAGAATTGACCTTTGATCCCAGACCTCTAGCAAAGCGATGGTGTTCGCCGCTGACCTCGAAGAAAGCCGCGCACAAAGATCTAGTGATCTCTGAGGTGTGGATTTCACCCCTGGCAACATTAATTTGATTCTGAAGCCTACTCAAGGGGATCTCCAGCATCCAACAACAGTGACGTCGTCAAGCTGGCTAAGCAGCCAATCATGTTGAATAATTCTCACAGACAGCAAACCTGGAAGTAAAATGCACTGATTTTCCTTCACTTTTTTATAAATGTACAGAGAGCGAAATAAAAATTGGGACATACACATGGGTTTAAGATAGGAGGTGAAATATCATAAAAGAAACTTAAAAAAAATTATTAATTAAAACTATGGAAAAATTTGACATTCTACAAATATAAAAATCGTTTTTCACGGCCAGAACGGTTGTTCAGCAGTAAATATGACTCAGTTAAAAACCCAGTTACACCTGACTCAACAAGGCTTAAATTTTCAGAGGGTTTTCACAGTGATATATTCCAGCGTAAAAGGGAAAGTTTTCATTAGTTCACTGATTTCAATTGATTGACGGATGCAGGGAGTTCAACTGCGCAACCTGTGGAGAAGCACGGAATGATAAATAAATGATAAATACCATTTAACTTCGCATGTGCGGCACCAGGGGGCCAAAATTCAGAGTCTCCAAGAGACCCATTAATGCCCATTTGCGGCGGCCATTCCTAAAAATCAAATGGCCGTCGCTTTGGGGTCAACAGGCCGACCCGTCCTAAATTCAGGTCGGGAATTTTTTGGCCTGGACCCAATCCCGCCCAAGAAGATGCACCGCACCGCCAATTTAAAATAAAATAAATACTTACCTATCCATTATCAACTCGATTCGTCGATCCCCCATTGCGCGGTGCCCTGGCAGAATTTTCTGCCAATACACCATCTCTGCACTGAGTGCGGGCCGGCAGTGTGGCTGCCTTTAAAGAGGAGGGCCCACTGCCGCGGCCGCAATGCAAAAATTTTTGCCGGCCGACTTGCCGATTGGCCGGCAAAATACGACCCCCGGGTTCGTTGGCAGCCCGGCACCCACTCTTGGAGGGGAGAGAGCGTGGTGATGCACACACGCTGTGACGTCACCACATTGATTGACAGCAGTGGACGGCCCAACCGACCAATTTTCAGCCAGTCAGCCTGGCTTTGAGTCTAAGGCCTGCCCCATTATGATCCATTTCATAGGATTTGAAAAAGATTCAAAGTCTTGAAAATGGATCTACTCACCGCAACAAGCGTTCCAGCGGTGAGTACCCCCAGAAGTTGTTGTCAGTTTCACAGTTGTAATGACAGTGAATGCTAACAGTTTTGCGGTCATCACAACTGCACATTCTGGCCCATTTATTGTCATATTATTGTTCGCTGCATGCAGCACATTCAGAAATTTTTAAACCTGGCTGCAGAATCATTCAATATCAAGAGTGCAGAACTTCCTAACTGGTATATTCAGTGTGCCAAATTTATTCAGTTATCAGCTTGTTTCCTCACTTTAATTCAGTGTTTGAACCTCCATTAACTTCAATGTACCATGCCTCCTTAAAAATACTAATCATCATCATCATAGGCGGTCCCTCGAACGAGGATGACTTGCTTCCATGAGTTCACTGATGTTTAACTGAAGGACCCAATGTGTCAGTCCTGAACTCCTCCAATTGAAAAGGTGGAAGATGCCTGTGTGTGGATTTTTTTATCGTGTGGTGACCGTTGCACATCAGCCACCACACGGGCTTGACCGAGCTAGGCCTTTATCCAGTGGCAAGGGTTAACCAGGACAATTGGAGACCTGCTCTGCTACACGGACCTAGTATGTACACATATCGCAGTGTGGGCTGGCTCGTGCTGCCCTGGGCTCTCGTCTCTTCTGGGCCCCGTACCCTCATTCGCCACACCTCCGTCACGATCTCGTGCCGCTCCTCCGCCACTGATGTTAGGCTGACTGGCCTGTAATTACTTAGTCTATCCCTTTCTTCCTTCTTAAACAAAGGTGCCACACCACGTTAGCAGTCCTCCAGTCCTCTGGCACCACACCTGAAGCCAAAGAGGATTGGAAAATGATGGTCAAAGCCTCTATTATTAACTGATCATATCATAGGAGATTATTGAGCTACTTTGAAAAGTGTTGCAAGGAAAAAGTTTATGTTGGAACACAAGAACTAGCAGAGCTGGTAGCAACATGTACATGTCAGAAGATTAGAATGTTAATTAGAATTCCCAGACCACAAATCCAGGAGTGCTAAACAGAATTAACAAAGTCATTAGAAAGTCTGTCTGGTTAAACTAATGCAACGCCACTGGTGGAATATCTCAGCACATCTCATTGTTCCTCTGTAAGCTTCAGTGCTCATTACATGAGAGATGTTAGTGCTGGGAAAAGAACATGTTCCATCTCCTATCAACATTAAGATATGCCTAGGTCAGATGCAGCAAGTGGAGATGCATTGCAAAGAGCCCATGCTTAGCCCAAAAAGGTGCCTCAGGTGAGGTCTATCAGCCTCACCTTCTGCATCTGTGTCATTTTACCATTTTCACACCAGCTGTTAGAGAGAGCAGTTTGGTTCTTGGGTCCCATGGAAAATAGACTGAAAGTGCCCAAACTCATTTCATATAGGGCTCCTACAACCAATGCACAGCCGACTTTGAATCCTTCAGTCTGGACTGGATTTGAAAGGTCCTAAAGGTGAAACTCACTGCAGTATCCAGACCCCATTTCCCAAATCATCTGCTTTATTAATCAGTCTCTTGAAATTATAAAAAGAGCGGAAAGGTGGATTAACTGGTTTGAAGAAGGACAGAACATTCAAGTGCAGAACAGGCATGCTCCAAATACCTGTAATGATGCTGCTGTTCTCAATCGGTGTAGCTTCAAATGAACCTCGAGTACAAAACCAACCCTGCGAACAGAGGCCACTCGGCTGAGAGAGTCCATCCACTGAAAGACAGGACGTGTTAAGATACTATAATATTTTAAAGAACACATTTTGTTTAATTGATAGCTTTTCTAGGTCTACAGCAGCCTTGCAAAAGTTAACTTTTTTTTGGTTAAACTTACGTTTATGTGGAGCCAGGCGGAGGAAGAAGAGAACCCAATAACCATACTACAGGCTACTGCCGGTCCAGACCCCCCCAGCCCAGGACCTTTCTGTGGGCCGGTTTGGCATTGTAGCTGGCCGAATTCCCCGAGGCCCCGACGGCAAACTGCATCCGCACACCGATTGGCATCGGCAGCTCGCCAGTTTTAATATTGATGAGGCCCGAGGCCTAATTTCCTTCTCTGCACCAACAGCATGAACACCTTAACAGTGCAGGCTGTAAGGAAGAAAACGAGGCCGCTTTCTTCACTTATTTCCTGAAGCTACTGTCTTCTACGGGGGTACAGTTCTACGACACTCGCCATCCTTCACTACCTCAATAATGTGTACTCTTTATGTGTGAGCTTGGACAATGAGTATCTGAAGATTGAGATGGGGAGGTGGTGTGCGACAGAGATGATCCTGATTTGGTCTCCCAACATCACCACATGCATGCTTTCCAGCAGGGGATACTGCACAGCAATCAGGAGTGAATGAAAGTATGTTTTTTTTTAGATCTTTTTAGCCCAGGGCCTCTAGACAATTATAAGGTTCTTAATGTTGTTCCAACTGAGATTGACTAACTCAACACAGACTAATGATGGAACCTGGGTGATGCCTTTGTTGTAGGTGTCAGTATCACGGCAGGGACTATATTTACCCAGTAAATTATCCGGGATGATGGAGGAATATTTTTTCTAAACAGCTAAGCTTCACCCATTCATCAGAAAAATAAATGCTTTGTTAATTCTATAAGGCACTGTAACTTTAAAATAAATGTTTTAAAACTGCATTGTTTGCTGATTGGTAATGTAATTCATGCATACTTCAATCGATCCTTTATTTGATGAAAATACTTAATATACATATGTTCTAATACTGCAAGACTATGCTTATACATGGCATTTGTTTATAAATGTGTTATATTAACAATCCTTTAATATTGCCTAATTTGGAGGTTGACAATTTATATCATGCCTTTTGGTTAATCTGGACAGGTCCTGTTAGATTGACTGGCTGCTTACCATTTCCCCATCTCTATTTTATAAAAGTATCATTGAGATTTTTTTTTATTACTCTTCAGTCGGCTGGCTATTGCCATCATTTATGAAAAGTTTCATTAGTGTTTTGATATATTGCCAAGTAAAGATTTTGCACGTTGAATAATGACTGCATTGAAAGCAGTACTGAGTCACATGCAATCAATAGTCAGTGATTTACCTTCACAGTATTCTCCTGGAGGGCAGAGCAGGCATCCAGCAACTGATCTACTGCCAAGCCAGGGTCTGTAGGTTCCTCGTGGGCATGGCTTCTCCTTCGCAGATTTGGTTCCAGGAGGGCAGTAGTGACCTTTAACAAGATGAATATTTAATGCTAACATTCTGTCATTCCCTTTTCTAATGTTATCATAAATTTGAGGAGAAAATATTCCTTTAAAATAAGAATATAAGAAATAGGAGCAGGAGTGGGCCATATGGCCCCTCGAGTCTGCTCTGTCATTCAATATGATCATGGCTGATCATCGACCTCAACTCCACTTTACCGCCTGATCTCCATATCCCTTGATTCTATTCGACTCCAAAAATCTGTCTATCTCAGCCTTGAATATATTCAGAGACTCAGCACCCACAGCCCTCTGGGGCAGAGAATACCAAAGATTCACAACCCTTTGAGTGAAGAAATTCCTCCTCATCTCTGTCTTAAATGGCCTACCCCTTATCCTGAGACTGCACTCCCTAGTTCTAGACAGTCCAGCCACGGGAAGCTATGCTTATGGCAATGAGCACGTGTGGTGCAGAGACTCGCCTATTTAGGAACTCCATTGCCAGCCAGATAGTTTCCGAGGCTCAATTCTCAGTGTCAATCACTCAACTCCACCTGTGGTTAATCAAGTTTTAGCAGACTACTGGATGGCGTGTCACATGGAGGCTAGGTAAGAATGCAAACGCTGGTGTCACCCCACTTCTTTAATCACATTTCTATCGATGATTGAATGCTGATGATTGAATGCTGACAATGATGCCTGTGACAAAGCCTCTTTTCACTGGAGACGGATAGAGGGACATATACAAGGAATGCCCTGAAACATGTAGGGAAAGAAACTGCCATTATTTATGTGAATTGTGATGCACACATCTCAGCATACAAGGATTCCCTGCCAATGGACCACCTTGTAGGTATCACAAGGTATTGTATCATGGACCAGTGGGGTTTGGGTCCGCAGCCTCTTTCGCTAGCATGGTGAGTTTTTTTCTGATTTTACCTGGCAGAGATGCTTCCCAATGTGGAAGGGAAGTATAATGTATTTGCCTCATGGGTTCTTTGTTTTAGAATTCATAGCAACACATTGCTATTAAGAACTAGTTGGTTTATTAACAAAAGTTTATCAAACTATACAATACCAGTTCATCCACTTGGCTCACAACTGCATATCTCATGGATGACCTAGACCTAACTGACTGGGGTTTTATTGAGTCTTGTGAACATTATATGACTGGATAAGCCACACACAATGCAACAGCTCTATAAACCTATGAGCATACTCACAGGTGCATACATTACAGGAAAGCTAACCTAAAGATGCAATTTTTGAAGGATAATCCAAACAACAAGTTCACAAAGTGCCAAACATCCTAAAAGCAAACCATGCAATTAAGAGAGAAAAAAGCTGGAAGTGCACACAGGTGAGGCAGCATCTAATGAAAAAAGGATAACATTTTGGGTGTGAGCCCTTTATTCAGAATTGGAAATATTAACCCATCTTTTTGACTTATAGGTGCAGACAGACCTGCATTTTCTGTTTTGATTTTAAACTTTGTTTTCATGATTTAAAACTTGAAATACTGCCTTAAATGATAAGTGCATCAGTTTATAATATATACTGTGGAATGCATTTTCATTGAAAATGTTTCTCTTCATGGGTTTCTGATAGAGATAGGAGATGGAACGACCAATGCTGGATTGTGTGATTGAACCTGTGCTGCCAGTATTTAAATTTAAATGTAATGTTGCTGGGTTTTTAGTGTAGGTTGGGACTGATGATGAGGACTGAAGATCACGAGTTAGTATTACTTGTTCTGAAGTGTATGGCGGGTCATATTTCCACATGTAATATGAATCAGAATTTTCACTGATGCGAAATAGTAATGTCTGGAAATATGAGCAGAGTGTTAGTGCATGTTAATCAAACACACAATATTTTACTTCAGTAACAACATAACTTTTTTGATTTATGGGATGGACCTACCTGCAGGACACGTATTATTCACATATGCTACACTGCCCTCTGGACAGTAGAAACCTCCTGGACAAATGTCGCACACCTCCTGGCATTGAGTTGCAGCATATGTACCTGCCGGGCACCTCATGGGCCGAGGAGTACCCTCTGGACAGAAGTAGCCAGGTGGGCACTTTCCACCAATACCCGTCTGATTAACAGTGGGAATGGGAACATTTACACCTAAAGAAATCCAAAACAAATTCGACAATGTATTATTTTTACATGCAAGGGTAAATTCAATCTTCCTTCACTCCAAGCAGGTAGCCTCACTCGATGGGAATGTGGATTGAAGAATCAGCACCACAGTTTGCAGCCTTGTGCCTGGTCTATGCTCCTGTAGAACAAGGCTTCCCACTGAGAGTGCTGAATTTGTCCCATCATCTATTAAATTGAAACACACATCTCTGCAGGACTGAGATGGCATACTTAGGGGTACAGAGAGGCACTACCTACAAAGGGAAAGTTGGACTAAGTATGTTGCTTTCTTGACTAAAGAATGTTTTGATGAAAAAGGCAAATATCCTTCCTCTTTCCTTGCATCATTTACCAGCAGCTTATCCCCATTTACCGTTATATAATAATTGGCTAACAAGGCTTACAAAACAATGTTACAATTCATTGACCTTCTTTATTCCTTCCTCCAGCTTGATAAGGAGGCTGCCTCTTTAAAACCATTTCCATTCAATGTTAAGCCTCACTTAGCGTATGGAAATTTCAGAGTAAAGCACATATGCAACCAGGCCCACATTGTTTAATCATGAAGCATATCTTCATCACATGTAAAGCCTAATCAGTCCAGCCATCAATATAGGGCATAGAAATATGGTGTAAAAGCATACCAGTGTTACGAGAAAGATTGACTGCTCCATCTAAAAAAAGATAAGCTTAAGTTGATTTAAGTAAACTGAGGGATCACTTACTGGAAATGTTTGGGATGGGGGTCTCTCTATCACCGGAAACATTTGTTTAAAAGTTATAATAGATAAGTATGCGGCCCTACTTAAATAATAAGAGTTCTTTGCCAGTCAATTGATTCTTATATTGATTATGTCTAAATCTACTTCACCAATTGGCCTTTATAATGACATGTGTCCAATAACAAGTTAAATATCTAAATAAACAAAATATCACATACTGCCTCAAAATCACACTAACCCCACCTCTATTATATATTCATTCTTAATATGAGGTTGCAGATACTAATGGAGAATGGAACATATGTCTTTTAGCGACAGATTAGTCTGGACCCAAGTTGATTCCTTCTAATTGTGAGATCATGAAGGCATTTGCTCCTTCTGCTCAACTTTGATTTTAACTCCTTCAGAATTTCACCTTAAGCAACACTTCATTACAATATGTTAATATCTTTCAGACAAAATTATTAGTACTGTTTTGCCAATGGCTGGATATCTTGAAATGTTCTGCTGGCTCAGGTAGACATAAAAGATCCCATGGAACTATTTCAAATAAGAGCAGGGGAGTTATCCCCAGTGTCCTGTCCAATATTTATCCCTCAATCAACATCACTAAAACAGATTATCTGGTCATTATCACATTGCTGTTTGTGGGAGCTTGCTGCGTTTCCCACATTGCAACAGTCAAAAAATACTTCATTGGCTGTAAAGCGCTTTGAGATGTCTGGTGGTCGTAAAAGGCACTATATAAATGCAAGTCTTTCTTTCTTTTGACATTTAGTCTATTGACATCAGAACCTATATTAGTATACCTGTATATTATATTTCAATATTTCATAGCTTTCAGTGAGACTAGTTTCCCTCCGTTGGATTGGTGGGAAATTATAATGTTATTCTATATATCATAGTACACATGGTTGAGAAAGATGATCATGTTCAGAAAAAGAAAACTCTATTAGGTAGAAAGAATTCTACCTCTTTGCATCCAATAATCTGAATAACAATCGTGAAGAACACCACAGAGCAATACTAATACAGAACTATGAGAAATAGCCACAGTTAAGTGCCTCAGAGCAACACCAATGCAAAACTCACCAATGACGCAGTAATAACCAGCACTGCAATTTCCTGTGACCTTGTCTGACCCTGCAATGGAACAATATTTCCCAGGATCACAAGCCACACACTCTTGCTCACTGCCACGATGGAACCAGGGATTGTATGTACCCTCCCGGCAGGGAGAAATGTTATAGCCAGTTTTCCGAGGACAATAATAGCCAGGGGGACATGGGTCTGCACGGTCCCGCTTTGTGCAATAATGTCCTGAAAAGTAACACAAATGGATGTCATGCCAAGGTTGAGATATTTCAAAACAAGACTCAAGGGGACTTTACACTAGTATAAATTACTGTTCAAATGGTTGTTGGTTTGAGTTTCCAATGAAGTTCTTAATCCAATATCAAGGAAAATTGAGGTGTCCATGATGAGAATGTCCTACATTCATCTTGCAGGAGAAAAGCAATGTGCTGGGACTGTAAAATACACTCAAATTGTGGGAAAAAATATACGCTGAAGTCTTAGTGAGGCAATATAGAGCCTGCTCCTCGCAAGTGGGGAATATAACTGATTGCATTGTGTGTTAAAATCTTTCAGGCAAAATTATTAGTACTGTGCCATCCCACTAATATAGCCATTGAAAGTGGTGGCACGCAATGTGACAAATTAAGGCCACTGAGCCTACATAACTTACATATAAAAAAGCTAAATTGATGGTCTAGTAAGTAAAACCAGTCCCCTGATGCAGTGCTGAGCTATACAGGTTGAAACATTAAGACCCCAGTGTCACTTTATTGTCTGTTTTTCCTCAACTGAGGCATCAGTTGGGCTGCTACAATTGGCCCAAAGGTCTCTGCGTTTGAGAGAGAAAAGTTTAGCCAGGGCCTCTGCTCCTGATTGCAATCTACTAACTTCCATTGTACAGTCCAGTGTGGTCATTGGGAAAAAACAGGATTGGGCTTGGTTGTCCATAGTCAAAAGGATTGCAGGCATTCACTACACAGTCTCATAATAAGAATGGCTTGGGTGAGGTATTGGGAGAGTTACTGCCTCATGTGGAACCTACCCCAGCGAAAACCAACAACTTCAGGGAAGGAGGGGGAGAAATTGGTCAAAGAAGTTATATTGGCCCTGAAATTGCAGTCTCTCCGGGTGCGTACGATCTGCGCATGCACTTGAAGAGGCTCCGCAAGTTCTGGGTTTAGGCGCGCAAAGCGCATGCCATCTGTCAAAAGAGGGAGAGAAAATAGAAAGAAAAAGTTCAGAAGCAAACACTACCAAATACTATTATTACCTTCTGGACAATCATCACATTTTTCAGCTCCTGTGTGGTCGCTGTAGGTACCATCTTGACAGTGAGTGAAGAATATAGATCCTTTAGGGCAATAAGTTCCCAAAGGACAGATGTTTCCTGTAATTCCATTGGTTGGAGTTGGAGAAATGGCCCCTTCAGCACAATAAAATCCTGGAGAGCAGAGGCCTACAAAACACAAAAGTGTTATCAGCTTTGAGTCTTCAATACAGTTCAACACTATAATCTTGGAAAATTAAATCTTCTTAATAAAATTCTGTTTCCTTCAAACGTCTAATTTTATCAAGGCAACACAGGAATAACAAAGGTAAGTACAGATGAGGGAGGCTATTTGGCCCATCCAGCTCATTCTTTCATAGAAACCTGCAGTTTCATTCATTGCAGGATCTAACTGCCTGTTGAATAATTCTCAGGTTTTTGCCTCCATTACACCACTTAGAAGACCATTCCAGATATGAATTACTCTTCACGTGAAAAAGTTTTCCCTGACAGTAGTCCTAAACTAGCCTTTTATCAGTCTGTAGTCCCCTTATCCTGCAGTCACTATTTAATTTGAAAACGTGCTGCAGATCAAGGGACCGAAATTGCCCTCCTGCCCGGGGCGCACTTACCGATCTGTAAGTGTTCTGTCCAGCCCAATGCATGGGACGGATAATCCGGCGAAATTCAGGACTTTATTTTTTTTTCCGGTCGGAGCGGTGCTGCAATCGTCAGTGGGGCGGAGATGCGGGAGGGTCGGAACAGCCGTCACTCCAAGTCATCACACATCACAACGTTCCTCCCCTTCAGTTAAAGGGGAGTGCCGCTGCGGCCACTTTAGTGGCAAACACTGGGCCACCAGGGAGGGTTTTGGCCAGGCCAGCAGCCCAGCACCCAAGAGGGGCGTGCCAGGCTGTTTGTTGGCGGCCCGGCCAAACCCGCGGGCAGAATTGTCAGCCCAATCTGGCAGTCGGCCGACAATAAGAAATAACATGGAGTCGTCAGCAGCGCCACTGCCCCTTTAAGGGCGGACGCGCCGCCCAGCCATACACAGCTCCACGCTGGGAAATCTGTCAGTGACACCGACAGGCGCCGATGCTATTGCCGCGGGGAAATTCCATGTGGGGGTCAGAAAGGGGGTCGCCACCAGTCGGTAGGGGTCAGCGCATGCCCGATGCGGCGGGAATATGGACGGTGCAGTAACCCGTTCCCGGCCCTAGGGCAATTTCAGTCGGGTCAGCCCATCCATCTGCCCCAAGTTGGTAAGGCCCCACCGCTCCATTCCCGACATGGTAATGGAGCTTATGGAGGGAGCCAATTTCGGCCCCCAAGTTTGTTCTATTTCACTTGTTATCTGATATTTCTATAAGGTTCCCTTCCGATTCTTCTCCTTTTGATGCTGCAAGGTTCAACATTTTCTATCTCTTCCCATAAATTACTCTTCCGACTCAGCTTGTGGCCCCAGTACATCTTATCAGCCAGACATGGCCTCTAATTGCTTCATTTTTTTGCAACACAACTCTTGATCTATCTACCAGTTTTAATTCACCTATCCACTGTCTTAAGTGTGTGTAGCAGCCTTTTATGTGAATCTTTATCAAAGGCCTCTGCGAATTGGAGTTTCCTCATAGGGAGTTTCCAACACCGACTTGGGATGTGACTGCTTCGGAAAAGTCAGTTGGATTGCTCAGGGTGGGTATTCCCCTAATGAAACAGTGTAGGACACCATTTACATTGATATTCAGACAGGTAATGATCGGTGCCATTACTTTGCCAATTATTGATGAAAGACTAGTGGGTTTAAATATATATATGGCACTTTATAGATCCTTAAGCTGCAATAACTGCAGTAGGGCGTGCTGCGCAACATATTACAAAACTCAACATAATTGAATTTGGGAAGGAAATTGTATTAAGCATGTATGTGGCTTGAGGTTAACATTTATATGCATAAAGCTTCACCTTGCCATTATGTCACAGACAGGGTACTTGGTTTTTACATTTATTTTCCTTCTTGAAACATGCTTTCATAATAGTGAAAGATTTTCTCTGTGGCCTAGTGTAACATATTTATAAATAAGAACATAAGAATTTGGAGCAGGAGTAGGCCATTCGACCCCTCAAGCCTACTCCGCCATTCAATAACATCATGGCTGATCTTCTACCTCAACTTCACTTTCCTGCACTATCCCAATATCCCATGATTCCCTTAATATCCTAAAATCTATTGATCTCTGTCTTGAATATACTCAAAGACTGAGCCTTCACAGCCCTCTGGGGTAGAGAAATTCAGAGATTCACCACCCTCTGAGCGAAGAAGTTTCTCCTCATCTCAGTCCTAAATGGCCGACCCCTCATTCTGAGACAATGAGTTCTTCATAAACGGATTTGAAATGTTATCACCTTTAGTGCATAGCGAAAATCCTCCCCATCGTGGTGAGAGGATTGTATAAGTGAGCTGTTGGTATGATTGAATGGCAACTGAATTCTGAACCTGAAGTCATTGAATTGCTGAGATCAATTTTCATCTGGGCTCCATTTTTGGTTGTTAAATTGACAGAGCATATCCAAACTGCAGTCCCATCTGCACTGGTCTGTACCCACCTGTATTTGCGTGTTCAGGTTATTTAAATAACCCAACTCAGGCTGACCCCCAGGCAGGACCTAGTGGCTGGAATTCAGGGAGGAAAGTTGCCCAATGCAGGTGGCTCGAAAGGCCTACCAGAAGGCCTCCAGCCAATCCCTGGCCCGATGTCTTTCTTTAGGAAAAACATACATTTATTTTTAGGGCCCCTGCCTGTCCCTATCCAATCCATTCACTGTAGAGGGACTGGGAGCAGCATTGTAGCTCCACTTCTTCTGGATGTCACTCAAAATGTGCACCTAGCCATTGAAGGAATAGGAAAATGAGAGGCAGAGAGACCCTTAATTTTCTTATTGTCGTGATATATAAAGCACTACTACAACTTTGATACTGATTTTCCTTTCCGATATTTTTCTGTGATTTACCCGTTTCCTTTGATGCTCCTTCACGGTTGCAGAATCTCCCAGGACTACAGGGCAGACAGGAACTGTAGTGTGTCCTTGCTATGTCAGGCTGATATGTACCAAGTGGACAGGGTGTAGGCTGCTTGGTTCCCAATGGGCAATAGTGACCTGCAGGACAGACATGTCCATAGGACTGGTTCATTGGCCGGGGCCCAAGTGCGCCGAGAGTGCAATAGAATCCTACACACACACATAAAAACAATTAATCACAATAAAATAGGATAATGGGAACATAGAATTCATTCATGGAGGTTGAGTGTGTCATGTAAACTGCTTCCTCCCTAGAAACACACAACTGGAGCCAGGTGGAGGCAATCATACTGCACATGAACATTTATAAGCACAGTTAAAGGTAGTGTTTCCACATAGCTACCCTGAGCAGCAAGCATAGTTATGAGAAAAAACAATAGCCCAGAAAATATGTTGGAGATGTTAATGGGCGAACACTGAAATGCCTTTCCCGATTATTTTAATAGCGTAAAGAGAAATATTAAACACATTGAGCACCCGTCGGCTAATGTCACAGCAAATTCTAGCTGATATTTAAAAAGCCACCATCCTTATGAAAAAGTGTTTGTCAAATCTTTTGTCCATTTGTTTACCAACACACATCACAAGATACCGATTGTATTTAAACTCATCACCCATCATGTGTGTGAATTCAGCATGTCAGATACATCGCATAACTCTTTGGACTCATCTTTCTCCTGATATAAAAAAGTTTACATGAAGGCAATGTACCTTTAATGCATAGCCTACAATATGTTATACAGAAAAAGGATAATCCTGTTTATCATATAATATTAAAAAAATCTGGGCTTGAAAATATGCAGGGAAGGTTGGGGGATATCCCAGCTTAAGTCCATTTGTTTTAACCAATAAGGGAATTAAGGGTTACGGGGAGCGGGCGGGTAAGTGGAGCTGAGTCCACGGCCAGATCAGCCATGATCTTATTGAATGGCGGAGCAGGCTCGAGGGGCTAGATGGCCTACTCCTGTTCCTAATTCTTATGTTCTTATGTTCTAAATACAGAAATGTGTCCAGCTGGGATCTCTGCTTCTGACCCTGTCAAAGGTCATTGTGTCAGGTCCTTGCACTAGATTGGCTGTGGCGGGTGTCTGTACCAATAGGGGTGCTTCTAGGTGTCCGCTCACTGAAGAGACCGTAATGTCTGGTGGAATAGTTGCTACTTGGGAGGTTCTTGGTTCCTCTCCCGCCTTACCCCACCAATTTTCAGGAGCTCCAGCCATCCCCTAGTAAGCGGCCACATTGAAATTTTTTAAAAATCAAGTTCTTTTCATTGGGGTATGGGTCAGGGGGAAACCTACTTCCACAGGTGTCTGGCCCTCTGAGGGCTGGGAACCTCTAATGTAGTCAGTCCCCAGCTTCACCTCCTCTTACATAGAAGGTCTTGCTTGAGGCAGGCAGAGGCTCCACCTTATAGGCCGTCCCAAATGTTGTGATATTAGGCAGCATATCCGGGTCTAGGTCCTTCCAGCAAATTCCGACTGAAATGATACAGAGTATGCCAGAAGGGAGGTTAGATTTTTAGCCTCTTTGTTAGTTTGGTTTATTAGGTAGCATTACAGGGCGCAGCCAGACACAAATGCAACAAGGACAGATATCTTACAAAGTTAACCTACTGGAGGTAACAGTGAATTGCCAATATGCAAGTCACAGATTTACCACAGCTCACCGCATGCTCCAGCAATTCCTGTTCGACAAGCTGTTAGCTCTGCACTTTAACATCAGCACACAAGGGACAGAGGACCAGCCTTCATGACAATCACAATGCTGAATCCCCTTCAAATTGGGCCTATGGAGTTTTTAAGGGGCTGAAATTGGTGAATGGGCAAAGGCCGCCCAAGTGCCGCCCAAAGGACTGCCGAGATACCTGACGGTAGTCTGGGTGGGGTTTTCAGCAAAAAGGTTCTTAAAGGGCGACCGGCGGCAAAAGAGGGACTTACGCCAAAAATTTGTGTGGCAGCGGGCAGGAGCTCTCATTCTCGGCGGCAAAGGCGCTTGCCGCCCAAGTGCCACCGAGGATGGAGTCGGGCGCATGGAGGGTCGAAAAGCTGCAAATAAAAAGAATCATAAAAAAAAAATTAACATCGGAAGACCTTCAGGGGACCCCGTCAAGGTAAGTCGCTGTAAAGAAAATTTTTAAAAATTGTTTACTAACCTTTTTTTTTTCAGCTCTTCATACTCACCGTTGGGGACGACCAGCCTCCAGCCAGCGGTCCACCCCTATTCTGGCGCCGACTCCCGCCCGCCAATCTGGCATCTTGGCGGGCGGGAGTCCACTTACGCCACTTGGCCGTCCGCTGATGTCAGCAGGTGGTTCCCGGCAGTTCTCCCTTCCTGCCCGCTCCACACCAAAGTGCAACTGGCACTGGGCGCAACTCAAGGAGGAATGTCGGCAGCAGTGGGTGGCAGTCGGCGGCAGTGGGCGGTAAAGCCATCAATTTCGGCCCCTAAATCTTGCAAGACTATATTATCCCTTTAAGAAGTTAAGCTCTACCCTCCAACATACCCATAGCTGCACAATCCAGATAAAAAATCTGGGCCATGAAATTCCACACGGGTTCTTCTGATCTCCCACCATAATGCCACTTTCTGCCAATTGCTCTCAGGGTTCTGCCAATCTCTCACCAAAGGTATTTTTTGGCATTGAAATTCCCGTAGCCCTGCTCTGCTGGCACAAGCTGGGTAGAACAAGACCCTTGTCCACCCATGCAAGCCACCGCAGACTGCATCCCAAATGACTGGAATGGAGTGAGGGTGGGCGATTGCTGGCTGCAAGTGTGCTTGAGCCTTATCCGTCCGATTTGCCCATGGAAGGCAGACAATCCGGACTGAAGAAACAATCTTCAACTCCGAAAAGGAGACACTCTGAGTCCAGGCTAAAGTTAATCCACCTTATAATGGGTGGAATAGGCAGAATACTTAGGACAGCCTGGAAACTCCCAGACAGGCCCATTTGACATAAAGGAGATGGGTTACCAAATTACCTTTTCATTCCCACTATAAACACAAAGGCACTAGAAACAGCATGGAATCCCAGTAGGACTGTGTTTTGGCCCAAATTCCAGCATTTCAAGTGGTCATTTTCCTTTTCTGGTTTCATCCCAACCCACGAATTCCAAGGTCTTGCTCTATATTACCAACAAACAAATGAATTCTTTAGTTTCCCAATTTTTCCTTGCATTTATTTTGTACGCTCCTATCTGTGAAAATAGACCAATGAAAGAAACAAGAGACACTCAATTTAGATTTTGCAAATTGGTTCACAAATATAATCTAAATGCATCCCAAACACTTCCTGTTTCCTTACCCAATTTATCATGCTCAATCTGAATCTCAAATCCCTTGTGCTACTTATTGCTTATTCCCCGAACACATTCAGGCCCCTTGATACAGACCTCAGAATAGGAGCAAACAGAATTTATTCAACAATAGCTTTCAGCTTTAAAAAAAATCTGAAATATCCATCAAATACTGTGATTGGGCTCAGTTGTAAAGGGAGAAAGAAATCAGAGATTTGGAGATGATTGGACAGTACACGTTAAGCAGAAATGTTAACTCACAGATTGTTATACACTACTCACCCGCATGGCAGGGACCACTAGGTTCAGACAACCCAGTCCGGATGCAGTAATACCCAGGAGGACATGGGCTGCAATCATCTTCAGAGACCGACCCAAACGAGTTACTGAAGCTTCCTACAGGACATGGAATTGAATGTGAAGAGCCTTCAGGACAATAGAAGCCTGCAGTAAACACAAAAGTCAAAGTCAAAACTAACACACAGCTTATTCTCACATATTTCATATAATGTTACACATTACCAGCAGGAACGAGATTTTGTTTCTCTGTTACACACTGACTATCCCACATTGGCTCAGTGAGCTATTTTACATGGCTTTGGAGCTGAACCACCTTGATTGCATCTAAAAAAAATGTTATATAAGGTACCACCTAAAAGCTAAGGAAAGTCTGGGTGGAGTACTTTGTATATAAAGCCATCCTTTATATTTATAAGTAAATTAGATTTAACTTCAATTTGATCATCCAGCTCAAGGGGATCTGCCATTTTAGATCTCCATTTCTGTCTGGAGAACTGCCGCGATTCGGATTACAGTTGATTTCTGGCACAGTTTCGTTTGGTAGCACAGACTCACACCAACGGGTGTATTTCAGACTGGCCTGGTGGTATCCAAGAGAGAACATTTAGTAGTGGCTAAACATACAAGAGGTTCATGTGTTCCTTGCTTACGTGTCACCAGATCAAAGAAGAAAAAAGGACACTGCATTTATATAGCACCTTTCAAGCCCAGTGATGAGTGAACAATAAATAATGTCGGTGTGAAATTGCATCGGTGGCAGTAACAACTGCGAGGAGGACTTCCTGCGCCAGGCACAGAAGTTCCGCCCCGCAAGCTAAAATTGGGCTTACCGGCCACGAGAGGAAGTGGAGCGCAAAATCTTGTGCTCCACTTGGTTTCGGGAGTAAGTTTGGGGCACTAACCAATGCAAATTTTCCAGCGCAACGCAGAGAGGCGCATAGCGCTGGCCGGAGCACAGGGCCCTCCCCTTCTGTTAAAGTGAAGGGCCACGCTGCCGACTCTGTAGGAGGGAGAAGGGGCCATCGTTGGACCACCAGGGAGCGGGTTGCCATGGCAGTAGTCCGGCACAGAAGCGGAGTGCCGGGCTGCAACATCGTGGCACGCACCCCGCGATCTGAAGCTCAGAAGGCTGCAACTGGTAAGTCGGCCATTAAAAAAAATTTCAGTACCGTATCTCCCGTTTAATTTTCGCTCTGTGAGCGGCCTAAAGCCCGGTATGTGCCTCGTGAAGCTGTTGTGGGCATGGCTCGTGGCAGCCTCATGGGGCACTACTGAATTTTCGCTCCGGGGCGAAAATGGGTCGCTGCACACGGGTGATGACGTCATCGTCGGTGCAATGGTCCGGGTGCTACCGGTTAGTGCCGCCGCTAAACTCCCACGCCTGGGCAAAATATTGTTTACACCCCATTAATGCCCATCAGGAGCAATAAGGGGAGGCACAAATGACACAAATTTGTCCCCCTGTATGTTATATTAAACAATGTATATTATATTAACAGTGGTCGTATATGTTAAATGGCTGTTGCAACAATCAGAGCCATCACCTTGGGGACAGATTCCGCCAGTGTTCATTTCTTGATCAGGCGCGGGTGATTTGGCTCCCAGAATGCAAAAGTAACCAGGCGCACATTTTCCACTTGGCCTAACCAGGCCTACATCTTTGCAGAACCAACCTGGGAGGAAAAGCACATCGACAAAGACATAGTTGGTCATAGGTTGTTCATAGTTTGATTATTGAAAAACACACACAACATACACAGAAAGGCAATGCTAGTTTAATTTCCTAAGCGTTTCTGTGTTTGTGCACAGTCTATAAATTATTATCTCCCTATCTGACCTACCAGAATGTGGCTGTCATATGCAAGAAGCAGTTCAGGTCTTGGCAGTAGACAAAAAAAAAATCAGCACATTGTTTCACTGGGGGCAGTATTTAGTATAAATGGGAATGTTGCTATTATAGACTTTCAAGCACATTACTGTACTCAGGCAAAAGGAAATAAGAGCCAAACATGCTCCTTGAAGGTTCCTTTCCACTGGTCTTCACACATTAACGCTCATCTGTATGCATCGAACCTTAAAAGCAGTTGATTACATTGCATAGGAGCAAAGTACAGACATCATTTTAACTTGTAGAACAGTAAATTTAATCAAATTAATGTTATGTCAGTTTAATTTTGTCAGGAGGTGGTTCTTTTCCCAGACAATAGTGGACCTCTCTGGGACAGGCTGCCGTCTCGTACGGTGGATGCTGATTCGCTGAATTCCTTCAAGCGAGAGCTGGACCTGTTTCTGGCTGGGGCGGAGTTCGCCTCTTACAGTAGGTAGATACTGTAGGGAATTCCAGGCCGGAGTGACCTCTTGGACTAGTTTCAATCATCTAGAGGGGTCGCAGAGGAATTTCCCAGATTTTTTCCACTCAAATTAGCTTGGGTGTTTTACGTGGTTTTTTTGCCTCTCCCAGGAAATTACAATTGTGTGGGACAGGCTTGATGGACCAGAGAGCCTTTACCTGCCCGTCATTTTTTGTAAGCCTTTTAAAATTTGCGCTACAGATTTGCTTAGTGCTTTGCAGAGCCTCTGTTCTTACCTGGCGGGCAACGCTTGCACTCAGACTCCTTTATCAGATTGGTTTCATTGCTGTAAGATCCAACTGGACAAAGGTGCTGCCTGGCATTGGCTGTGCCAAAGGGACAGAAGGAACCACCTGGGCAGGGTCTTATTTGCACTATCCTATGGGAAGATGACACGTTTCCTCTGTTTTGACTTGGATTTGCTTCCTGTTGAGTACAGTAAAGACCTACAGAAAACCAAGATCACAAGACAGGCTCAGATGAAGGACTTTCAGTTCATTTCATCTCATCCTTCAAGAATACAATTTGCCTTCCCATTACACCATCTAGTTTTTTTTAATTGATTCACGTGTTCCTGGCCTTAACCAGAATTTCCCACATTACAACAGTGACTACACTCCAAAAGTACTCCATTGGCTGTAAAACGCTTTGAGATGTCTGGTGGTCGTGAAAGGCGCTATATAAATGTAAGTCTTTCTTTCTTTTTCAACCACTCTCCATGGTACCATAATCCAGTTGATGATCACTTCCTGTGTAAAGAAAAATTTCCCAATTTGCCCTTCAAAGCTCTGAACCTTCTGCCCTGGTATAGTTGAAAGTATTGCTTCAAGTTTACTTTCTCTATTCTGTTAGGTATCTTATATATCTCTGTGACAGCTGTCTGAGGGGTCTCCGAGTCAGAAGGGCCTTAGTTTATCATGTCGTCCGTCATAGCTGTTGCCCTGATAAAGAAACAAATAACTTGCCTTTACAGCCAATAATGTACATTGTGAACCATAGTCACTGTTGTAATGCCCAAAACGTGGTAGCCAATTTGCACACTCCAGATCCCACTCACAGCAATGTGATAGTAACCAGATTTTCTGTTCTTTAGTGATGTTTGTTGAGGGATAAATATTGGCCAGGATGCCAGGGCGAACTCCCTGGCTCTTCTTTGAATAGTGCCACGGGACATGTTATGTTCACCTGAAAGGGCCGACGTCTCATCTGAAAGATGGCACCTCCGACAATGCAGCAATCCCTACATACTGCGCTGGGAGTGTCAGCTTATGGGCTCATGTCTCTGGAGTGGGGCTTTAACCCACAACCTTCTGACTCAGATGGGATTGCGACCACGGTTAACACCTATGATACTTGAATGAAGCCTCTGTTGTTGCTCGACACGAGACTCCCAAAGCAAGTGCTCTACGCGGAGATTCGACACGGCAAACAAGCCCCAGGTGGGCAGAGGAAATGCTTCAAGGACACCCTCAAAACCCTCTTGACAAAGTGCAACATCCCCACTGACCACCCAAAGTGGAGGAAGAGCATCCGGGAGGGAGCTGAGCACCTCGAATCCCATCACCGAGAACAAGCAGAAGCCAAGAGTAGACAGCGGAAGGAGCGTGCATCAACCCAGGCTCCCTGACCACCCGTTCCTTCACCTGTGACAGAGACTGTAGGTCCCACATTGGACTCATCAGTCACCTGAGAACTCACTTTTAGAGTGGAAGCTAGTCATCCTCAACTCTGAGGGACTGCCTATGATGATGATGAGGACCCTCATGTCATGGTGTTTCACAATTATGTGACCAGCTGTGACCAGCTCTGACCAGGGCACTATACAGTTTAAACATGACCTCTGATGACCTGAACTTCAAAGATTTGGAAATGTAAAACATTATTCCATTTACTTCAATTATGGCTGCCCCACACTGTTTAGACATGGTGAATGATGAGACAACCATTACCCCTAGATCTCTTTCAACTTACCCCTTTGCAAGTTTTATCCAACTCATGGAATATACATGTTGCCTATTTTTGTTTCCAGTTGCATTTGTCTATACTGAGCTTCATTTGCCACTGATCAGCCTGCGGGCAAATCTAAGACATCACTTGGTAACAGGCCGCCGAAGGACTGAAGAGTCCAATGCGGGACCTGAAGTCTCTGTCACGGGTGGGGCAGACAGTGGTTGAAGGAAAGGGTGGTCGGGGAGTCTGGGTTGATGCACGCTGCTCCGAAGTTTTTATTTTAATTTTTCAAAAATTGTTACTTTTATGTTCGAAAACAGAATTTTATTCGGGCCCTGGGATGTGCATTGCACTTTTTCATAATTGTCATTCACAAAAATCATAAATTTGAGAATTATCTTGTATGTCTGTGAATGTATTTCCTTATTTTTGATATTAGCCTTTGTTTCATGCTAAACCCTTCATCAATAGCAAGGGCAAGCCTCTAACGAAACATATATAATTAATGTGTTTTAATCAACTACAGAAACGCTAATCAGTGCTGCTCACTTGTGATTTATTTAAACCCTGGAATATTCGAGTCAAATAAAAATAAATTTCACTGCAATAAAATATGGTAGAAATGGTTCATGCGTTGCTATTGCCATTGTTATCTAAAATTGCTTAGAATTTACAGCACAGAAACAGGCTATTATGTACCATACTAGCCTTCTGCTACTCTAATTGTTCCATCTCACCCCATCAACATAGCCTTCTATTCCTTTCTCCCTCATATACTTATCTAGCTTCCCCTTAAATGCATCTACACGATTCACCTCAAACACTCCCTGTGGTAGCTAGCGAGTTCTACATTCTCACCACTCTTTGAGTAAAGAAGTTTCTCCTGAATTTCTTATTGGATTTATTGTTGACTATCTTATATTTATAGCCCCTAGTTTTGAACTCTGCCACACGTCTAAACATCTTTTCTACGTCGACCCTATTCAACCTCTTCATAATCTTAAAGACCTCTATCAGGTTATAGATCAGCCTTCTCTTATCGAGAGAAAAGAGCCCCAACCTGTTTATTCTTTTCTGATAGTTGTACCTTCTCAGTTCTGGCATCAACCTTGTAAATCTTTTTGGAACTTTCACCAGTGTTTCTATATCATTTTATAATATGGAGACGAGAACTGTGCACAGTGCTCCAAGTATGGTCGAACCCAGGTTTTATATAAGCGTAACATAACTTCTCTGCTTTCCATTGCACTAAAAATGAACCCAAATGCTTTGTTTGCATTTCTTGGGCTTTGATAACTTGCATTGCTACTGCTAATGATATGTGTGTCTGTAACCCTAGATTTCTTTGCAGATTTACCCCATTTAAACTCTTATTTTCCATGGAGTAAGTCGCCACCTTTTTCCTCCTACCAAAATGTACCACTTCACACATCTATATTGAAATTAATTTGCCATTTGTATGCCCATTAATCGACTTTATTAATGTCTTCTTGCATTTTGTCCAATCTTCCTCAATACTAACTATGCCCCCCAATTTGGTGTCATCCACAAATTTTAATATTGCACTTCTGATTCCCGAGTCCAAATCATTTCTATAAATGGTGAACAAAGTGGTCCTAGTACCAGCAAAGTCTTCATTCTGTTTACAGCTCACTCCCCTAATAGTCCCCTTTGTGCTCGAGCTCTCTGTTGCTCCTCAAAAGTGATTAGGCTAGATCTTGACTGGGTGTCTTCGTATAAAAAAGGTGATAGCCAATGGAAATACAGATCGGGAGAGATGTAAAATGGAGTGCCAACTCGCTCTCACTCGTTTTACACTATTGCACAATGTCAAGATCTATCCCATTGTCTGCTATTCTCTCTTTACCCAGATCGGTACGGATACATTATCCTGTTTTTTAACACAATCCACAAGCCATGAAGATAGCAGGTCACTTGTATAATTGGCAACACCCTAAGGAAGAGCTCCTTTACCTGGGGGACAGACTGTAGAGTTGATGTTCTCGGCTGCACAGTAGTGGCCTTGAGGACAGATCAAACATTCTTTTTGTTCCCAGGAAGGGTTGTGAGTTCCTGCAGGACAAAGCTTTGGTCTGCTGCTTCCTTTGGTGCAGTAGTATCCTGGCGGACAAGGACCTCCAGTGTGTGTTACCTACAAAACACACATAGCGGCAATTGAAATTGTTAAACATATAAAAATGATCTTTGCTGGATTACAGATTTAATCTGTAGTATATTTATATTTAAAAATTATGCTACATTCATGGTTATAGTCAAGTCATGACAGGAACAAAATAGAATATATACATAGAGTAAAGCTGTTAGTTGCATACTAGCAAGCAAACGTTGAATTACCAATAGGAAAAATGTATTGACAATTGAAAGGAAGGGAGCCATGAGTGGAATACGCCAAGCTTGGCTTCCTTGACTAATGGAGTCCCACAGAGATCAGTCAACATCCCTCTACTATTAATAATATTTATTAACTTCATATTGATATTGTGGATAGAATGTATACGTTGACCAAGAACAAGTCATGTGGAAATGCTAGATGAACCCTGGAGAGGGATATCATTGGGAAAGATTGAGAAAACAATATGTAGAGGTGCTATAATGGTAAACAGAGTAGTAACGAGGTGTATTAACACAGAAATACCACAGCAGTAGGACACTTCACAGTCACATTAGAGTAATCACTGAAAATATCTTCACAATGTAACTCATGAATTGCTAAAACTGACAGAAGGTTTGGGCTGATGAAGAGAGCAAGTCAAGGGCAGTAATGCTAATGCTCACATTTGGCCAACTGAGTTCTAGTTAATAAGAGGGCAGAGGAGAGCAATAATGAGGCAACAAAGATGGCTATAGAGATTCAAAGATATATTTTGCCTCACTTGACAGGAAAATTGGTCACCACACCAGATTCACGGTGCTCCCAATTTTCCAGAAATTAGTTTTAATTGCAGGAGTCTCACAAACTCAAGTCACCAAGCTACACAAAGATAAAACATACTTAGTTTATTCTCATTATAAATCAAAGTTTTGCTGAAACAAGCTGGAGAGATAAATTTGATTTTCTCATTCCTATTCCTGATCTCCTTCCCCATTCCTCGCTTGCAATTTGAAATATTTCATTAGCTCAGCTTTCTGTTGGATTTTATTTATTAAATTGTTTCCTTGTTAACCCCCAATAAATTAAAAAAACATTCTTCTAACATACTGGCTGAATAGAAGTCAAACAGAATATAATTCTTAATTTCAAAAAACCTTACCAGACCGATCAGAAATATTAGGGAATAACTATAAACGCATTCAAACTTATCCACAGGGGACTGGGTGGTGCAGTGAGCAACACAGTTTACCAATGGGACCAGGGTTTGAATCCAGCTCAGATTGACGTGCTGAAAGTCTCCTGTCTATTGGTTGCAAGAGTCCTAAGTGGATTGAGTTCAGCCAATCTCAATTCATTGCTCGTGGACCTTTTGTCAACGTACACAAATAGTACCGATTGAAAATTGAAAATCTCATTCATAAAATCCACAGGATAAGTGATGTGAGAAATGGAAAATATCAGACTGGTGCATTTGGATAGAGGATGTTTTACTCTGCATGTAACCATGGTATACTTGGCCTAGGAGTGATTGAAACAAAAACAGAAAATGCTGGAAATACTTAGCAGGTCAGTCAGCATCTTTGGAGAGAGAAAAAGAGAGTTAACCTTCAGGTCGATGACCTTGTCAGAACTGGAAAAAATTAGAGTTGCAACAGGTTTTAAGCAAGTACAGAGGCAGAGAAAGGGGGGTTGGAGGACAGAACAAAAGAGAAGATGGTCTGGGTGGAAGGCAGGAGAGATTAAATGATAAAAAGGAGGATGGTGCAAGATGAAAGGAGATGGTAATGGGACAAGTAAAGAAACAGACAATGGGTCTAGAGGAGGTGCATTTGGGAATATCAGAGTCATTAGCAATAGCTGCTATCTGAAAACACGGGGACAGAGGTTATGATCTGAAATTGTTGAACTGAATGTTGAGTTTGGAAGGCTGTAAAGTGCTCAATAGAAAGATGAGGTGCTGTTCCTCGAGCTTATGTTGAGTTTCATTGGAACAGTGCAGTAGACTGAGGATAAAGATGTCAGAGTGGGAGTGAAGAGCATATGAAATGGGAAAACATTCCCTCATCTAGATGTGTGCAAAAATGTTTTTTAAACTGCCTTCAAACAGAATACATCCTTGTACAATCACAGTAAATATTTGTGGAAGTTTAATTCAATTGACCGTGAACTTATATTTTAAAGGGTCTGTATTTCCTTTCACGCAAATAGTTGCTTTACATTCTTCACTTTCTGCTCTCTATCCTTCTCTTCGAGGCTGTTTCTCTCTCGTTACTCTGATTTAATTTACTCAATTTACAATTGTCATCTTCTCTGTCTTTAGCTCTTCTTTCTGTCATTATGCATCCTCTGTCTTTTAGTCACTGAAGTATCTCATTATTCATTCATTATATCAAGATACTCTTTTCTGTGTTGGGGCCTCAACTATTTACTGCATTTATTAACGACCTACTTGATGGGATAGAGAGCCACATATTCAAGTTTACTGATGACACAAAGATTGGCAGCATTGTAAACTGTGTAGATGGCGATATAACATTACAAAGAGATATTAATAGATTAAGTGAATGGGCAAAACTGTGGCAAATGGATTTCAATGTAGGCAAATGTGAGGTTATCCGCTTTGGGCATAAAAAGGATAGATCAGAGTACTTTCTAAATGGTGAAAAGCTAGAAGCAGTGGAGGTCCAAAGCAACTTAAGGGTTCTTGTACATAGATCATTAAAATGCCATGGACAGGTACAGGAAATCATCAAAAAGGCTAATGGAATGCTTTATATCTGGAGGACTAGAACGCAAGGCAGTGGAAGTTATGCTACCTCTATACAAAGCCCTAGTTAGACCACTCCTGGAGTATTGTGCTCAGTTCTGGGCACCATACTGATGGAAGAATATATTGGCCTTGGAGGGGAGTACATCGTGGATTTATCAGAATGGTACCTGGATTCCAAGGGTTAAATTATGAGGCGAGATTACACAAACTAGGGTTGTATTCCCTGGAATTTAGAAGGTTAAGGGGTGAATTGATCGAAGTGAAGATATTAAGGGGAAACGATAGGGTAGATACAGAGACTATTTCCGCTGGTTGGGGAGTCTAGGACTAGACGACATAGTCTAAAAATTAGAGCCAAATCTTTCAGGAGTGAAGTTAGGAAACACTTCTACGCACAAAGGATGGTAGAATTTTGGAACTCTCTTCCACAAGTGGCAGTTGATGCTAGATCAATTGTTAATTTTAAAATTGAGATTGATAGATTTTTGTTAACCAAAGGTATTAAGGGATATGGGCCAAAGACAGATATATGAGGTTAGACCACAGATCAGCCATTGAATTGTGGAACAGACTTGAGGGGCTAAGTGGCCTCCTCTTGTTCCTATATCTCTAATATAGTAAGCATTTCCCCCCCCACCACCGGCTTTCACTTGGAATGGCCATCCATTTAAAATGGCATATACAACATTCTGTATAATAGCACAACTCATGTTACTAATTAAATATCTAATTGCTCCTGTTAGTGTAAACTTAAAATCTAAATGTTATCACTTTTTATTTCAATTTAATACTAGGCTGATCAATTCAACTGAAGCTTTGTATTTCACAGTTCTGAATAATCACTTGTGTAAGTTTACCTGTGCTGGGCTGGATGAATTTGATCCCATCACACAATAGAATCCTGCCTCACAGAGTCCAACAGGGGACGTTAAGGCCGCTCGGTTGCAGTAATAGCCTATTTTCAAGAATAAATACATGTCATTTAAAATTACATTCCAAATTTTCTAAGGGGTAAATTTTAACTTGGAGCTGGCTTCCATCAGGATCCGCTCCGGCGAGTTGATCCCCCACTTGGTAGAGGTAGCAGGGAGCCATGGAGATTTACATCACCAGGCCTCATTTAAATTACGCAAGCTCATTTTCTGCCTGGAGCGGGTGTGAAGGCAGTATTAAATGGCTGGCAGCAGATGAAGATCACATGGCCTTTGGCTGCCCGCTGGCTTTCAGGTAGGTGTTGGGGAGAGTCTTGCAACAACAACAACTTGTATTTATATAGTGCCTTTAATGTAGTGAAACGTCCCAGGGCGCTTCACAGGAGTATTATGAGATTAAAAATTTGACACCGAACCGCATAAGAAGAAATTAGCGCAGGTGACCAAAAGCTTGGTCAAAGAGGTATGTTTTAAGGAGCGTCTTGAAGGAGGAAGGAGAGGTACAGAGGTGGAAAGGTTTAGGCAGGATGTTCCAAAGCTTGGGGCCTAGGCAATAGAAGGCACGGTCATCAATGGTTGAGCAGTTATAATCAGGGATGCTCAAGAGGGCAGAATTAGAGGAGTGCAGACATCTCGGGGGATTGTGGGGCTAGAGAAGATTACAGAGATAGGGAGGGGCAAGGTCATTGAGGGATTTGAAAATAAGGATGAGAATTTTGAAGTTGAGGTATTGCTTAACCGGAAGCCAATGTAGGTCAACAAGCACAGGGTGCGAGTTAGGACACGAGCAGCCGAGTTTTGGATCACCTTGAAGGGATGAGTGAGGTGGGGGCCCTCAAGGTCCCACATAGGAAAGCTTTACACATACCAGAAGACCTATTCTGTCTTCAGACCAGCTGCAGCCTGCTTTTACCTAGCTCGAAAGTCACGGCGGCTTCTTCGCTCAGGCACTGGTTACCATTGCATTGTGGTCCTGCTGACATAATAGGACCCCGACTTGCATAAATATACGAGGCTCCTACCCTGCTTTAGGAGGGTGACTGATCTGCCTGCAAAACTCTTCAGCTTAACATTGCAAACGGTCGGTAATGGTTAGGATCTGTGTGGGTAAGAAAGCGGTTTGTTTTTTTACTGTCCGCTTGTTGCTGGGTGACTAAGGTTAGCAATCGAACCCTATATCATACTCCATTCATTATTAAAATTAGACATTGGAGATTAAATTAACCCCTACCCAAATTAAAAATGTAAAAATTATTTATTTCTCAAGAATAAATGAACTTTCATCTTTGATGGATTTGTGTAAACTACACAAATAAAAGCTATAATACTCTTCCATTCCAGAGTGGCCTACGATGTACTCTAAAATAATAGCACTAGTTTTCTAAGCTATATCTTAATGTGAGTTAAGCTGTTTTCTGTCACTCATTTATAAATATGGCAACAATTAAGGCTTTTATGGAGTACTGAATGTCATAAGGGTTGCAGCACTGTGCTTTATCTTATCTAATCTGTCTAGCTCCAAGAATCCTACGTGAATCTTTTTTTTAATTCGTTCCTGGGATGTGGATGTTGCTGGCATGGCCAGCATTTATTACCCATCTCTAATTGCCCTCGAGAAAGTGATGATGATCCGCCTTCTTAAACCGCTGCAGTCCTTGTGGGGAAGGTATTCTCACAATGATGTTAGGGAAGGAATTCCAGGATTTTGACCCAGGGACCATGAAGCAACCGCGATACATTTCCAAGTCAGGATGGTGTGTGACTTGGAGGGAAAATTCGAGATGATGGTGTTCCCTTGCGCTTGCTACCCTTGTCCTTCTAGGTGGTAGAAGTCGCGGGTTTGAGAGGGGCTGTCGAAGAAACCTTGGCGAGTTGCTGCAGTGCATCTTATAGACGGTACACACTGCAGCCACGGTGCGCCAGTGGTGAAGGGAGTGAATGTTGAAGGTGATGGATGGGGTGCCGATTAAGCGGGCTGCTTTGTCCTGGATGGTGTCGAGTTTCTTGAGTGTTGTTGGAGCTCCACTCATCCAGGCCATCACACTCCTGACTTGTGCCTTGTAGATGGTGGAAAGGCTTTGGGGAGTCACGAGGTGAAACATTCACCACAGAATACCCAGCCTCTGACCTGCTCTTGTAGCCACAGTATTTATGCAGCTGGTCCAGTTATGTTTCTGGTCAATAGTGACCCCCAGGATGTTGATGGTGGGGGATTCAGTGATGGTAATGCCGTTCAATATCAAGGGAAGGTGGTTAGATGCTCTCTTGTTGGATATAGTCATTGCCTGGCACTTGTGTGGTGCGAATGTTACTTGCCACTTATCAGCCCAAGCCTGAATGTCATCCAGGTCTTGCTGCATGCGGGCATGGGCTGCTTCATTATCTGAGGAGTTGTGAATGGAACTGAATACTATGCAATCATCAGTGAACATCCCCACTTCTGACCTTATGATGGAGGGAAGGTCATTGGTGACGCAGCTGCAGATGGTTGGGCCTAGGACACTGCCCTGAGGAACACCTACAGTGATGTCCTAGGGCTGAGATGATTGGCTTCCAACAACCACAATCATCTTCCTTTGTGCTAGGTATGACTCCAACCAGTAGAGAGTTTTCCCCCTGATTCCCATTGGCTTCAATTTTACTAGGGCTCCTTGATGCCACACTTGGTCAAATGCTATTTTGATTTCAAGGGCAATCACTCTCACCTCACCTCTGGAATTCAGCTCTTTTGTCCTTATTAGAACCGTGACTCTACTGAGGTCTGGAGCTGAGTGATCCTGGTGTAACACAAACTGAGCATTGGTGAATGGACTATTGGTGAGTAAGTGCCGCTTGATAGCACTGCCGACGACACCTTCCATCACTTTGCTGATGATTGAGAGTAGACCGATGGGACGGTAATTAGCCGGATTGGATTTGTCCTGATTTTTGTGGACAGGACATACCTGGGCAGTTTTCCATATTGTGTTTGTGTGGCACAGTTCCTTGAAGGCATCAGTTCATTGCGACATAAAATGGCCCATAAAGCAAAACAAACTGGCATTCTGACTCCGACAGGCCGTAAGAATGGAACTGTTTGGAGTTACAGTGTATTGTTGTACAGAGTAGAGGGATCTGCACTCTGCATCTCACAATGCTATTCCTGACTTGGGAATGCTGGATGCTGACACTGAGTCACAGAATCAAAAAAATGTTCTGCACCCCATCACTGACAGCGAATATTTTTACCAACAAGATAAAAATGATCTCTAATTAGATGAGTTTTTCCCTGCCCCAACCTGTCATTGAAATCTGCAGCTGCTCTGACAGTAAGCTGCAACAATACAAAGAAAGTCAGAGAGAGAGCAAATTTAATACAAGTAACATGAACATATACATAAGAACATAAGAACATAAGAATTAGGAACAGGAGTAGGCCATCTAGCCCCTCGAGTCTGCTCCGCTGCTCAACAAGATCATGGCTGATCTGGCCGTGGACTCAGCTCCACTTACCCGCCCGCTCCCCATAACCCTTAATTCCCTTATTGGTTAAAAATCTATCTATCTGTGATTTAAATACATTCAATGAGCTAGCCTCAACTGCTTCCCTGGGCAGAGAATTCCACAGATTCACAATCCTCTGGGAGAAGAAATTCCTTCTCAACTCGGTTTTAAATTGGCTCCCCCGTATTTTGAGGCTGTGCCCCTAGTTCTAATCTCCCCGACCAGTGGAAACAACCTCTCTGCCTCTATCTTGTCTATCCCTTTCATTATTTTAAATGTTTCTATAAGATCACCCCTCATCCTTCTGAACTCCAACGAGTAAAGACCCAGTCTACTCAATCTATCATCATAAGGTAACCCCCTCATCTCCGGAATCAGCCTAGTGAATCGTCTCTGTACCCCCTGCAAAGCTAGTATATCCTTCCTTAAGTAAGGTGACCAAAACTCAGTATTGGTGAGGCCGCAGTACTCCAGGTGCGGCCTCACCAATACCCTGTACAGCTGCAGCAGGACCTCCCTGCTTTTGTACTCCATCCCTCTTGCAATGAAGGCCAACATTCCATTCGCCTTCCTGATTATCTGCTGCACCTGAAAACTAACTTTTTGGGATTCATGCACAAGGACTCCCAGGTCCCTCTGGACCGTAGAATGTTGAAATTTCTCCCCACTCAAATAATATTCCCTTTTACTGTTTTTTTTCCCAAGGTGGATGACCTCACATTTTCCGACATTGTATTCCATCTGCCAAACCTTAGCCCATTCGCTTAACCTATCTAAATCTCTTTGCAGCCTCTCTGTGTCCTCTACACAACCCGCTTTGCCACTAATCTTTGTGTCATCTGCAAATCTTGTTACACTACACTCTGTTCCTTCTTCCAGGTCATCTATGTATATTGTAAACAGTTGTGGTCCCAGCACCGATCCCTGTGGCACACCACTAACCACCGATTTCCAACCCGAAAAGGACCCATTTATCCCGACTCTCTGCTTTCTGTTAGCCAGCCAATTCTCTATCCATGCTAATACATTTCCTCTGACTCCGCATACCTTTATCTTCTGCAGTAACCTTTTGTGTGGCACCTTATCGAATGCCTTTTGGAAATCTAAATACACCACATCCATCGGTACACCTCTATCCACCATGCTCGTTATATCCTCAAAGAATTCCAGTAAATTAGTTAAACGTAATTTCCCCTTCATGAATCCATGTTGCGTTTGCTTGATTGCACTATTCCTATCTGGATGTCCCGCTATTTCTTCCTTAATGATAGCTTCAAGCATTTTCCCCACTACAGATGTTAAACTAACCGGCCTATAGTTACCTGCCTTTTGTTTGCCCCCTTTTTTAAACAGAGGCATTACATTAGCTGCTTTCCAATCCGTTGGTACGTCCCCAGAGTCCAGAGAATTTTGGTAGATTATAACGAATGCATCTGCTATAACTTCCACCATCTCTTTTAATACCCTGGGATACATTTCACCAGGACCAGGGGACTTGTCTACCTTGAGATCCATTAACCTGTCCAGCACTACCCCCCTAGTGATAGTGATTGTCTCAAGGTCCTCCCTTCCCACATTCCCGTGACCAGCAATTTTTGGCATGGTTTTTGTGTCTTCCACTATGAAGACCGAAGCAAAATAATTGTTTAAGGTCTCAGCCATTTCCACATTTCCCATTATTAAATCCCCCTTCTCATCTTCTAAGGGACCAACATTTACTTTAGTCACTCTTTTCCGTTTTATATATCGGTCAAAGCTTTTACTATCTGTTTTTATGTTTTGCGCAAGTTTACTTTCGTAATCTATCTTTCCTTTCTTTATTGCTTTCTTAGTCATTCTTTGCTGTCGTTTAAAATTTTCCCAATCTTCTCGTTGCCCACTAACGTTGGCCACCTTATACGCATTGGTTTTTAATTTGATACTCTCCTTTATTTCCTTGGTTATCCACGGCTGGTTATCCATTCTTTTACCGCCCTTCTTTTTCACTGGAATATATTTTTGTTGAGCACTGTGAAAGAGCTCCTTAAAAGTCCTCCACTGTTCCTCAATTGTGCCACCATTTAGTCCAGAAAGGTGCAATTTGGGACAGCTGTTAGCCTCAAATGTTATTGTTATATAAAGGCTGATGAGAAAGGCAGAGCCAAACTTCTAACTGAAGACCCAGCTAAAAAAGATAAAGCTCATGATAGGACACCCCAGGAAAGTCTGCCATTGGTTAACTGCAGAGCCGTCAGTGAATATTTGAATATGGTGTGTGATAATTTGGTGCAACCAGTCACGCACGTTCTTCATCGGTAAATTCATCAGAATATGAATTTGATTGTAGTCACACATCATGAATATACTTCACCCTGTGAACACTGCTGACATTCATCCAGAGACACGAGCTGTGGAAGGCTGTTGAATGTGCCAATCGGACATGCGATGGGATTCACAGTTCCTGTACAAAGAACACTGAATCACACACTTCATACAAATCAAAGAATACTGGCACCAAATAATCCTGCCATCTTCTCTAAAACAAGACGTGACTGAACTTTACTGCTGGTTTGCTGCTGCTAGGATATCCAGAGTTGGGCTTCTTAAAAGTCACAGATAATCAAAACAGGGCAGCAGTCATAAAATTTAAACATGGGACAAAGTCCCAGGAAACATTTGCAAATATCGATTTTAAGAGGAAAATGATTCAAAAAGAAATGGAAGTACATTAAAAGAGCAGTTTACAACCAATCACGGTTAATTGTTTAGGTTAACCAATAGTGAATAAAGATGCAGGTTTCGGTTGATGAGGGGCTCGATCTGCTTATGGAAATTTCCGTATGGCCATTAGCACCATGTCCACAGTGGGAAAAAGCCCGAACTCTAATGCTGCTGGAGGTATGTTCCAAATAACAGTCCGAGGTCCTACCTCGTGGACAGTAGTTCCCTGGGTGGCAAGCACCAGCATCTCCTCTGTGGCCACCTGTTGGTTCTTTAGAATCTGATCCAGAGCGGCAGTAATACCCAGAAGCACAGAGACCTGCAGGAGCATTGTGTCTGTTACTTAAATACCTCAATTCCTTATTATGCAAACTGTCTGGGATTAAAGTGGTGAAAATCATAGATGTCATCAGTAGAGAGAAAGCTAAATTTTCTGAAGTGCTATCAAGGGCTTTAATTGTAAGGCAAGTTCTACATTTTAATGCTTAAAATCCCATTTGGCCTGATGCACCATAATTCTACTCTTAAAATAAGAACTACTGGTATTTCTGGATATAGGGCAACTGGCTCAGCTTTTCTTTATGCTAATCATGTTGTTAATATCTACTTGATTTAATAGAAATACTGTTTGGTGAATTAGATCAGGCGCAATTCTTGGAACAACGACTGAAACGCCATCATGTTGATCCCTTTGATAAGGTCATTTTAGGGCAGATGCTATTAGTTATAATCAGTGTCAATGCTGGAAAGACCGGGTGTCAAACTTTGAGGTTCTGGAGAGAGCACAATCAACTAGCATTGAGGTGATGATCATGCGAGCCCAGTTCCGGTGGGCTGGACATGTCAGCCGCATGGATGAGTCAAGGATCCCTCGCCAGCTTCTTTACGGCGAGCTCTGTGAAGGTCAAAGATATCAGGGGCGCCCCCGCAAGCGCTACAAAGATTGCATCAAGGCTAACCTCCAGTACTGTGATATCTGACCAAAGGACCTCGAGAATACAGCAGCTAATAAAATCCAGTGGCGAACCCTCACGAGGACTGCCTGCCAGACCTTCGAAGAAAGCTGATGTCAATGCCTGCGGGACACTAGAGATAGACAACATCAGGTGGCAGTACTGTCAGCATCAGGCACATCGAACTTCCTTTGTCCGGTGTGCAAGAGACTATGTGCATCAAAAATTGGCCTATACAGCCACTTGAAGACACATGCCACTGATGATTAGCACATCAACGTCTTTGTTGGATACGACAGACTACCAAGATACAACTTTGTCAGTGTGATTTTTAGATTTTTATTTTAGCTTTTAAGAAAACCAGGTTTAACTCTACGCAAAATTGTGAGTTGTTTTGTGTAGTTGTCCTGAACTGAATAGGAATTCATTTAAAAATACCCCAAACTAATTTTACATAGACTTAGAGAGAGACCTGGAGAGAGAGAGGGAGAGAGAGAGAGACTCAAGGAGAAACAGAGTCAGAAAGTTATGACCTTCATCCCATTGCTTTGGGCTGGACGTAAGGCTAGTTTTCAAATAGGAATGGAGAATGTATCGAACAAATGTGCTTCCCAATTCCACCCTACTGAATTTTGAAGGTATACTAATCCCAAATATACTCAGGGTAGGGTCGGGTTTTATTGGTCAGTTTTAATTGGCTCACCTGCTACAGATGTTGCATTTTGTTGATCACAATAGTAACCTGGGCTGCAAGGCTTGCAATCTGAAGAGTTTACCAGCCCTGTCTGATCACCAAAGGTTCCGAGAGGGCAAGGCTTCAATACATCACTTGAACCAACTGGACAATAAAATCCTACAGGACAAACCTATATCGGAGCACAGAGAATGAAAAACCTTCAATATTGAACAATCTGCTATATCTGCTTGGGTAGTTCAGAATTAGCCTTCATATCACATTACGTTTCCATCTATTATTTCCACTGATCCGTAACAAATTTCAATTGTCAGAATACCACTAGTTTGGGTAAGGAGGTGATTGACAACTTAAAACAAAACAAGTTATCTCACACTTATTCAACCAGCACTTTAAAAATACTTCTAAAGTCTGGCAATGTAAGGAAGACTTGCATTTGCTTGTACACAAAGACAAAGATGACGAAAGAATAAAGAAGTTAAGTGGGCTCGTGTTCTTTTTGAAAGATGTAAGATCTAGTTGGTAAGGCTGGTGCCTTGCTGCAGGACAAAGCTATTTTTATTAAATTGCCAGCCTAAGCTTTAAGCCACAGCTGCATCCTGTGTTGCAAGATGTTCGTTGGGAGACGATCTATCTTGCAATGGTAAGAATAACGTGCTGATTTTTCAGAAATGTCTGTATCAAAAGTGACAAATCTGAACTGATAACTGCTGTAAACTGATGATTACACTAAAACTGTTTAACTGAGAGACAATTATAAATAAACCCTCGACCAACTGTTGAACTGACACTTGACCACTGGAACTGCAGAGGGTTTGGAGGAGTAGGAAAACAGGAAACCACTAGGTAAGAGAAGGGAGAAAAAGCGTACATGCAGAAGGACATGTCAAAGCAGAGGCTCAGTTGATTGGTCCAACTTGGACATGTGATCCAAAAAAAGGGTATAACCGAGGAAGGATCGTAACTACTGGGGCAGTGGTAGAGAGAAACCCAGTGTATCTGACCAAGGAGGAAGGAAGGAACGTGACGACACCACCCATTAAACATCCAAAATGCTGACCAGCGCCCGGGTACTGTAGGACCTGTCTGTCTCTAAATGTGTGCACTTATTGTATAATCTTAATAAAGATCCACCCTTATCAAGTCCGAGTCCTATTACTTTCTTCCTTCCTAAAAATGTTTATATTCTTAATACACAACAGTTAATGTACATCTCCCAGCAGCCAATTACAGAGCAATTCTAGTCAGATGTTGCTGCACACTGCTGTTTGACCTTTTGGTCAAATGTTGGGTTGAGTCAAATGGATGAAGACAAAAAGAGAACAAAAATCTTTACTGACAAGACTAGTGTGACATCAGGTGAAAGCGCAATGTAGAGTAATAGTTTAAATTCACCTCATGTTACATACTTATATTATCTATGTGTTCACTAGATTTGTTGAAAACAAAATGTTCTTCTGCTATCTAACACACCACTCATTCCACATTTACAATAGACATACATCCCCTCCTGAAATGGAGATACATAGGTTCCCAATAATTTAAGCACAGCTTATTGTTTGATTCTTACCTTTGGGGTGGAGGATCTCAGAGGACAGTAATACCCAGAAGGGCAGGAATGGCATTTGAAGCTCTGTATGATGTCCGAGTACTGCCCAGCAGGACACGGCAATGGCTGAGTACTGCCAATGGGGCAGAAATGGCCAACTGGACAACGGTCACCTTAACCATAAAAACAGTTGGGAAAAAATATTCTTTGCTGAATTCATTCATGAAATAGTTTATATATGCAATTTTTAAATGAGAAATATATTCGTTCACATCTGATTTTCATAAAGAAATGAAATGTTACATTAAATCAAGCAAACCTGTCTTCAGTCCAAATATTACTATCAAATGCAGCTCGTAGTTTTTGGAGATTATGTTTGGAGAATGAAAAGAAAGAAGGAAAGATTTGGATTTATATAATGCCTTTCATGACCACCGGACATCTCAAAGCACTTTACAGCTAATGAAGTACTTTTGGAGTATAATCACTGTTGTAATGTAGGAAACGCAGCAGCCAATTTGCATACAAACAGCAATGTGATAATGACCAGATAATCTGTTTTTTTGTTATGTTGATTGAGGGATAAATATTGGCCAGGATACTAGGGATAACTCCCCATATTCTTCTTCGAAATAGTGCCATGGGATCTTTTACGTCCACCTGAGAGAACAGATGGGGCCTTGGTTTGTCATCTCATTCGAAAGAACGCACCCTCCGACAGTGCAGCACTCCCTCAGCATTGCACTGGAGTGTCAGATTAGATTTTTTGTGCTACAAGTTCCTGGAGATTTTTTCCTCCAGTGCCGGAGGTTGTTGGAGCACAAGTTAGTCACCATTTTCCATCCATTCATTTTAATTGTTGGAAATAACGAGTGGCTTGAGCCTGATTTTGTGATAAGGGTTTCCACCCTTCCAAGCTGCAATGCTGGAGGAAAATCTACCCTTGAGTTTTACTTCTCAGTTCCTTATTATACTTCAAATGAACAGGAATAAATTGTTTCTCTGTTATAGTTACAAATGGGAAAATTGTTGAAAAGTGACTCCAATCACTGAACAGTTTTCCAGGTCATTGAGGATGGATAACTGCTTTGTATCTAATTATACTCTGGTCAGTTACACAATGCAAAGATGATTACAAGTTTTTAAGTTATTCAGAGATTTAAATAATGAGGAAAGGTGAGAGTGGCTATGTTGGGTTCTCCTCCTTTGGAAGAGATGAGACTTTGAAGTGAAATAATCAGTTTTCAAGATAATATTACTGAGTCATCTGACCAGTTTTGGTCTCCTTACCCAAAGAAGGATATACTTGCCTCAGATGGGGTGCAACAAAGTTCACTAAACTGATTGTCCTATGAGGAGAGATTGAGCAGACTAGGCCTATATTCCCTAGAGTTTAAAATTCTTAAGGGGCTTAACAGGGTAGATGCCAGGAGGATGTTTCCCCTGGCTGGGGAGTTTAGACCTAGGGGGTCACAATCTCAGAATAAGGGGTCGGCCATTTAGGACTGAGATGAGGAGAAACCTCTTCACTCAGAGGGTGGTGAATCTTTGGAATTCTCTATCCCAGAATGTGGTGGATGCTCAGTCGTTGAGTATATTCAAGACAGAGATCAAGAGATATGGGGATGGTGCAGGAAGGTGGAGTTAAGGCTGATTTCATCTACATATTCATTACAGTACAACAGCTACTGCTGAAAACTGGTGACTTCTTTCCACTTGACATCACGAATAGTAAGCACTGATACATTACTAACACTGCTGGGCTCGACCTAAATACCCGGACTGCACTTTAACCTGAGCTTCTCCAATCCCCATTAGATCAAGATGATAGTTTTCATTTTTAACCAGCGATTGGATCTCAGAAACAATGGGACTAGGTTTTACACTTTTGTGCTTATTGCCCAAAAATAGGCGTTATTTCCGGCATGAGCAGTAAAAAAGGGTTTTCAGATCGTCGGCTTCTCGCCCCTTCTCAAAGCACCTAGTCTTCATTTTTGAAAATGGGCGTTACCGCAAGCGATATGAAATGTGCGGTAGTGTTAAATCTCGCTGACCTTCTGCTGTACAGTGTCGCCGTCCTTAGCAACTCAGGAGGTCAAGGGTCATCATGACATGCGCAGAAGAGGAGATAGAGAGAGAGGGAGCTGAGAGGGACTGAAGATATGTGGCTGTGGTGTGTGCTTGTTTGGCTGTTGTGGAAGGCACGAGGGAGATTCACCAGCAGCAAAAAGCCTATTAAGCACCAAGAACATAGTTGGCACTGAGTTTTTGTCCAACAAATAAGACATAACATGGAAGGAATGGTGGAGACCCTGGAACTGGTAGCCAGGAACACTGGTGGCAGAGGGGTCCCGGAGCACGGCACTGCACCCCAAGTTGCCGCACCCCCATTGCCAACCACACAAGAGCCAACAGCAACATCTTGCTTCTGGCTTGGTGCACATTTCCACCTCGGGACCATCCTCTCCCGTATCTGTCCAAGCAGCGTTTCGGCCGTCATCCTCCCCCCCTCCCCCCACCCCCAATGAAGCATCGCCTGAGGAGCTCCTCAGTCAGGCGGCTTGGAGACAGGAGGGGAAGGGGGAGGAGAAGCGGGGAGCGGGTGGGGGGGGGGAAGAGTTGGTTTTTACAGAAATATTGATGATTTCAGACAAATGTTCAGTTTAAATGTTTTTTATTTAACAAAACCTTGTTGTACACTGGCTCAGATTGCTGCACCATTACACACTGGGGATTCCTTAACATCAAAGGGTATAATGACACTTAACTTCAATCAACTTAAACTTTAACTGTCACCAAGGTGATGCCCACCATTGATATATCACCTGCGCACCCAGCAGTGTGTCAGCCTTGTAAATAACACCAACGGTCTTTCAGGCAAAGCGATCATTGATGAGCTCCTGACGTAAGGCTCTTACAGCTATTATGCCACCACGGGTCCTTTCATGCGGTCTACAGGGGGTGGGAGCATGGCTTCAGCATCAGCCTGATTGTCTGGGCCGATGTCTGTCTGCCTCCTCGTCCTCCTCTTCCTCTCTCTGGTGAGGTGGATTGTCAGACTCATCAGGCAATTCTTGTTCCCTCCTGATAGCCAAGTTGTGCAGCATGGAGCACACCACAACAAATTGAGCTACCCGCTGAGAGTGGTATTGGAGCTCGCCTCCTGAGTGGTCCAGGCATCTAAAGCGCTGCTTAAGCACTCCAATGGTTTTCTCCACGATATTGCGAGTGGCTCTGTGGCTCTCGTCATATCGCCTCTCGGTTTCGGTGTAGGTGTCACGCAGGGGGGTCATCAGCCAGGTGGCAAGACCATATCCTTTGTCCCCAAGCATCCAGCATTGACCTTGTGGCTCATTGTTAAACAAGTTAAATACAGTGCTCTCATGCAGGATGTGAGCATCATGGATGCTGCCTGAAAATTGAGCATTCATTGCCGGTATAATTTGCTGGTGGTCGATAATGAGTCTGACATTCAGGGAGTGGAATCCTTTGCGGTTCCTGAAAACCTCTGCATCCTGAAAAGGTGCCCGCATCACAATGTGCATACAGTCTATTGCTCCCTGCACATTGAGGAAGTTTGCAATTCTGGAGAATCCTAGAGCCCTCTCACTCTGTGCCTCCCCGGTTATAAAGAAGCTGATCAAGTCCCTCCTGTGTGTGTACAGGGCTTCAGTGACCTGTCTAATGCAGCAATGTGTGGCATGCTGAGAAAGTCCGCAGATGTCACCAGCAGTGGCCTGAAAAGAACCCGAGGCGTAGAACGGCAGTGCTGCGGTAACTTTGACCTCGACAGTGCAGTACTGATGGTGCTGGCAGGCTGCAGATCTCCGCTTATCAGCTGGCATACTTCAGTGATAACCTCTTTGTGGAAGTGCAGTTTCCGAAGGCAGGTGGTGTCGGGTAAGTCGAGGTAAGACTGCTTCTCCCTGTACTTGGGGGGGATGTAACAACTGATCCTCCTCATCAGTCTGACACGTCTTACATTGGGCACATAATACTTTTGGCGATCTCGAGTCTGCTGCATGTAATTGGTCATCAAGAGAGGGTGAGAAAGGACAGGCCCCATTGTAGTAGCTCCCTGTTTTCCACCGATTGGTCACAAACAATGAATGTTCCGACGAAGACATCTATTCAATTCCAATCAGTCATAGTAAGGTCAAGGAGTTTGTACAGATGAACTCCAACGACCTCCAGAGTACATCCGAACTCCCCCGAGGTTGAAGCACAGCAGCCTTTTAAAGGATGCGACATGTGATGTAGAACATGGCGTCCATAACGTGTGATTAATTCCGGTTAGTTCCACTTTTACCAGGCGTTTTTTGGGCGAGCGATATTGTGGGCGATGTGTGCATGAGGTAGTGAAAGTGACGCTGGGCGATCTCATGGCCGTTAGTTTTGGTAAATATGCTCTTTGCGACAAAAAAAAGTGGACGGGTGGTATTATTGAATCTTGGCGTCAAATCCGCGCGGAAATTAACGCTGGGCGATATTATGGGTGTTGGTTTCGCCCATTCTGATGATTCCGCCCCAAAAAAGTGGGCTGGCGGTATTATTTTTTTCCCGGCGTTAAGCACATGGGGAAAGAAACGTTCGGCGATAAGTTTCCTAAAAATGCCCGTCAGTTTCCATTTTGTGCCAAAATGGACGATATATGGGCGTTATACGTCATTTCAGTGGTAAAATGGGTGTTAAGTGGGCGTTAAGCATGCTAAAAAAGAGGAGGTTCTAGCCACATATCCAGTGCTTTTAAGGACCCTGATAACAAGTCTGGTGCAAATCCAGTGCACCCAGACCATATAATTTCAAGGTTTCAGCTCTTGCATCAAACAGTGCAATGCGCGAATTTGGGCAGAGATTTGTGACTCTAATTAGTACATAGTGGAGAGGTTGATTGATTGGTTTGCAAACCTATCAATTGTACCCATGATACAATCAGTGGGTGTTAATTTTTTCTCAGCTATGGTGAGAGCGTATTGCTGTTTACCTGTGATATGATCAATGGGTGTTGCAGTCCTTGCTTTCCCTGTGCAATAGTAGCCAGCACTACAATTTCCAGCTGCAAACGCCAGTCCAGATGTATTACAGAATAGCCCCGGGGGACATGGGAGACAATCAATTTCTGACCTGCTACCTAAAAATGAAGAAGAGATTTATTTTCCAGAAAAAACACAAATACTGAGACTGTAAATATAAAAAAAACTACCCTGGTGGCATTAATTACCTTGCACTGGCCCAACGTGTCCCAACGGACAGGGCAGTGTAGTCTTTGTACCCCTGGGGCAGTACGAGCCTCGAGGACATCTTCGACCTGTAACTTCATCAGTTGGACTTGGAGAGGAAGACCTCTGAATGCAATAATATCTGGAATTCGGAAAATGAAATAAATTATTTCCTTTACAGTACAGGAGCATTTGCAGCATCATTGGCTGTGTCGATTAAAAAAAAAACAGGCAACTGGTTGAACAGATTCTAGCAACGTAGGTGCAATGTGCAAAACACATCAGTCAAAGGAAAACCAGCTCCAATCTCCTACTGGGAAAACACATTACACAAACTTCTAATCGCAATGATTTATTTTATTGTGTGGCTCTGAAACGGCACTCAATATTGCTTTTCATTGCAGTTCATTAATTCCGCTTGAGCACAAACAATCGTAGAATCATAGTAATTTACAGCACAGAAGGAAGCCATTTTGGCCCATCGTGTCCGTGCCAGCCAACAAAGAGCTACCCAGCCTAATCCCACTCTCCAGCTCTTGGTCCGTAGCCCTGTAGGTTACGGCACTTCAAGTGCATATCCAAGTACTTTTTAAATGTTATGAGGGTTTCTGCCTCTACCACCCTTTCAGGCAGTGAGTTCCAGACCCCCACCACCCTCTGGGTGAAGAAGTTTCCGCTCAAATCCCCTCTAAACTTTGTACCAATACTTTAAATCTATGGCCTCTGGTTATTGACCCCTCTGCTCAGGGAAATAGGTCCTTCCTATCCACTCTATCCAAGTCCCTCATAATTTGATACACCTCAATTAGGTTTCTCCTCAGCCTCCTCTGTTCCAAAGAAAACAACCCCAGCCTATCCAATCATTCCTCCTAGTTAATATTCTCCCGTTCAGGCAACATCCTCGTAAATCTCCTCTGTACCCTCTCTAGTGCAATCACATATTTCCTGTAATGTGGTGACCAGAACTGCACGCAGTACTCTTGCTGTGGTATAATTAGTGTTTTATACAGTTCAAGCATAACCTCCCTGCTCTTGTAGTCTATGCCTCGGCTAATAAAGGTAAGTATTCCGTATGCCTTCTTACCACCTTATCTACCTGTCCCGCTACCTTCAGGGATATGTGGACATGCACTCCAAGGTCCCTTCTATACTTCTCAGTGTATATTCCCTTGCCTTGTTAGCCATCCCCAAATAATTACCTAACAGATAATCACTGCTTGTTACTTCCGGTAAAGTATTCCTACCCAAGTCTTGGGTAAAATATCTGGTGTGTAAATGGTCAAAACTAAAAGTATCTGTCTCATACCCTTCCCAGCAGTTTCCTGTTGGCCCGGTCAGACTTCTTCCATCACAATACTTCCCAGGTGGACATGAAAGACAATCGTTAATTGCACCAATTCGAGTTCGATTGCTAAATGTTCCAGCAGGACATGGAAATTGGGAAGCAGAGTTTGTACCTGGAATTCAAGAAGATCTGATGAATTGTCAGTTACAAGTTATTGTGAGTCGTACATTCGGGCTCCTGATGAACTTCTGAAGTTGCAACAGGAAACCATGTGGAAATTCAACACCATTTTCAGTTTTACAGGACAAAAGTAAATCCTTGGAAATCTCTCACTCGAGGAGACCTAGCCCATACCAGGCTTTTGAATGCAGATTGCAGAAAACAACATTCAATAGCAGGAAAAACACACTGGTCAAATAGATCCTTACGCACCTCTTTTATGTCTGTAAAATGAGCTCAACATGCTCCAAGTTCTAGGCCATAGATTTTGGGGAGTATCACTGAATTTCATTGACCAGAAGGAAGCCATTAATCTCACTCTGCTACCCTTGCCCCATATTTTTTTTTAAAAAGAATATTTATCCACTTCTCTTTTAAAAACTATTACGAATTCTGTTTCTACCTGTTTCTGGTTGAGCACTCTATATTTACTGAGGTATACGAAAGCATGGGCCCTACGCTAAACATCAGTAAGACAAAGATCCTCCACCAATCTGTCCTCGCCGCACAGCACTGCCCCCCAGTCATCAAGATCCATGGCGCGGCCCTGGACAAGGTGGACCATTTCCCATACCTCGGGATCCTCTTATCAACAAGAGCAGATATTGACGATGAGATTCAACACCGCCTCCAGTGTGCCAGTGCAGCCTTCGGCCGCCTGACGAAAAGAGTGATCGAAGACCAGGCCCTCAAATCTGCCACCAAGCTCATGGTCTACAGGGCTGTAGTAATATCTGCCCTCCTGTATGGCTCAGAGACATGGACCATGTACAGAAACACCTCAAGTCGCTGGAGAAATACCACCAATGATGTCTCCGCAAAATCCTGCAAATCCCCTGGGAGGACAGGCGCACCAACATCAATGTCCTCGTCCAGTCTAACAACCCCAGCATTGAAGCACTGATCACACTCGATCAGCTTCGCTGGGCAGGCAACACTGTTCGCATACCAGACACGAGACTCCCAAAGCAAACGCTCTACTCGGAACTCCTTCATGGCAAACGAGTGAAAGGTGGGTAGAGGAAACGTTACAAGGACACCCTCAAAGCCTCCCTGATAAAGTTCAACATCCCCACTGACACCTGGGAGTTCCTGGCTAAAGACCACCCTAAGTGGAGGAAGTGCATCCGGGAGGGCGCTGAGCATCTCGAATCTCATCGTCGAGAGCATGCAGAAATCAAGCTCAGGCAGCAGAAAGAGCGTGGGGCAAACCTGACCCACCCACCCTTTCCCACATCGACTATCTGTCCTACCTGTGACATGGACTGTGGCTCCATTATTGGACTGTTCAGCCACCTAAGGACTCATTTTTAGAGTGGAAGCAAGTCGTCCTCGATTCCGAGGGACTGCCTATGATGATGATGACCATCTCTTAACAAACTTCTGTGTAACAACGTTCTCTCCATTTGTTCTTTTCATGTTAAACTTATGCCCTCCAGTTACTGATTCACTGAACATTGGAAACAGTCTTTTCCTATTTATCTTATTAAAACTCTCAAACATTTTGAATTTTCTGTTTCACCATGTCAGTAATTCAGATTTGAATTATTACCCAGAAAGTGTTATCTTACATAGAAACATAGAAAATAGGTGCAGGAGTAGGCCATCCGGCCCTTCGAGCCTGCACCACCATTCAATAAGATCATGGCTGATCATTCCTTCAGTATCCCGTTCCTGTTTTCTCTCCATACCCCTTGATCCCTTTAGCCGCAAGGGCCATATCTAACTTCCTCTTGAATATATCCAATGAACTGGCATCAACAACTCTCTGTGGTAGAGAATTCCACAGGGTTAACAACTCTCTGAGTGAAGAAATTCCTCCTCATCTCCATCCTAAATGGCTTACCCCTTATCCTAACACTATGTCCCCTGGTTCTGGGAACATTCCCAACATCGGGAACATTCTTCCTGCATCTAACCTGTCCAGTCCCGTCAGAATTTTATATGTTTCTATGAGATCCCCTCTCATCCTTCTAAACTCCAGTGAATACAGGCCCAGTTGATTCAGTCTCTCCTCAGATGTCAGTCCTGCCATCCCAGGGATCAGTCTGGTGAACCTTCGCTCCCCCAATAGCAAGAACGTCCTTCCTCAGATTAGGAGACCAAAACTGAACACAATATTCCAGGTGGGGGCTCACTAAGGCCCTATACAACTGCAGTTAGACTTCCCTGCTCCTATATTCAAATCCCCTTGCTATGAAGGCCAACATACCATTTGCCTTCTTCACCACCTGCTGTATCTGCATGCCAATCTTCAATAACTGATGAATCATGACACCCAGGTCTCGCTGCACCTCCCCTTTCCTAATCTGCCGCCATTCAGATAATATTCTGCCTTCGTTTTTGCCCCCAAAGTGGATAACCTCACATTTATCCACATTATACTGCATCTGCCATGTATTTGCCCAGTCGCCTAACCTGCCCAAATCACTCTGCAGCCTCTTAGCGTCCTCCTCACAGCTCACACCGCCACCCAGTTTAGTGTCATCTGCAAACTTGGAGATATTACACTCAATTCCATCATCCAAATCATTAATATATATTGTAAAGAGCTGGGGTCCCAGCACTGAGCCCTGCGGCACTCCACTAGTCACTGCCTGCCATTCTGAAAAGGACACGTTAATCCCGACTCTCTGCTTCCTGTCTGCCAACCAGTTCTCTATCCACGTCAGTACATTACTCCCAATACCATGTGCTTTGATTTTGCACACCAATCTCTTGTGTGGGACCTTGTCAAAAGCCTTTTGAAAGTCCAAATACACCACATCCACTGGTTCTCCCCTGTCCACTCTACTAGTTACATCCTCAAAAAATTCCAGAAGATTTGTCAAGCATGATTTCCCTTTCATAAATCCATGCTGACTTGGACCAATCCTATCACTGCTTTCCGAATGTGCTGCTATTTCATCCTTAATGATTGATTCCAACATTTTCCCCACTACTGATGTCAGGCTAACTGGTCTATAATTACCCGTTTTCTCTCTCCCTCCTTTTTTAAAAAGTGGTGTTACATTAGCAACCCTCCAGTCCATAGGAACTGATCCAGAGTCGATAGACTATTGGAAAATGATCACCAATGCATCCACTATTTCTAGGGCCACTTCCTTAAGTACTCTGGGATATAGACTATCAGGCCCTGGGGATTTATCGGCCTTCAATCCCGTCAATTTCCCTAACACAATTTTCCGCCTAATAAGGATATCCTTCAGTTCCTCCTTCTCACTAGACCTTCGGACCCCTCGTACATCTGGAAGGTTATTTTGCTTTAAGTAGTGCTATAGGTTGGTGGTTTTGTTAACATTTTAACCATTCCAATTGAGAAAGTAAGCTACTTGAACATTACCTTCTGGACAGTAATGTCCTCTGGGGCATGGAAGGGGAGTCTGAACTCCATGTAAAGGGTCAGAATCATTGTCGGGTGTTAAATCACAGAAATATCCAGCAGGACATGCAATACAGGAGGCCTATATGGGAAAGGAAAAGAGTTAGGTTTTCAGCCATGAAATGCAGTCAAACAATGAACAAAATTTCCCAACGACAAAAAGAAAAACTTAAAAGAAAGTAGTTTCATTTAGAATAAAAGTGTCAGTGTGGAGTTGATGAACCTGCCCACTCGATATCACCAGCACAGTTTTCCTTCATTATCATTCCACCAGTGAGCAGCTTGCTCAATTCAAGCAACTCACCGATCGGAGAGGCCCGAAAATCCGGCAACTCCAGCTCAGCCAGTGTGGGTGTGTTAAAGTGAAGGGAGGAGATCCCGGGGGAGTGCCGTGGAAGCTTGGGCATTGCCGGCGTCATTTTTTGTGGGGTCAGGAGGAGCATTGATCAGTTTTAAACCGGAAACCTTCCTTTTTTTTGTGGCCGACAGTGGCCCCTTTAAGGACCCACTGATTCGACCCCTCAACGTCAAGTAACAATAAGTAGAGCGTGAGCCATGCAGACACCGCACATTGGTACCTGCAAATTGCAACGGGGTCCTATTGATGTCATGGATTACTGAGGCACCCACCTGTTTCCAGCAGACCCCTGGGCCACTCCATTCAAGGACTGCATCAAAATGGCGGCAGCCCAAACGTTGGCAGGAACGGGGTGGTAAGTGCTGCACCGTGATTTTCATCTCACCAAAGTCATGAAATTCAGTGTAGCACCTTAGTTGTGTAAGTACAGCATTTAAATGAGGCTTGCATAAAACCATTTACTTCATCAAAACCTTGATCTGAAATTTGTGCACAGCGTGAGCAGGGTACTGATTATACAATCCTGGCAGGGTGGAGGGTGTTCAAAGCAGCTTATGAAATACTATTTCCAAAGTGATTGTGACTGGAGCTCGGGGGAGTGTCACTGTGTAATTATGAGGCAGCAACTGATAAGACAGATAAGGCTTCTGAGGATATACTTAAATATCCTAAAAGGGATAGTTAATGGTATTTAATGCAAGCACATACACAGTTTTTAATAGTTTGAAGATAAATTTATAACAAGGGAGTTATTGCATGTTTGAGTTTAATTAAAATTCTGCAGTGAGCTCATTCTGTCCGACTATAATGGCCCGGATTTTGTGGGCCCGATGTGTACGCCGCTCTAAGTCCTCAGAATGGCCCTGCAGGTTTCGAATTTCCGCATGTGCTGCGCATGTGTGAAAACCCGAAACCTGCGATCCATTATGTTTCGCTGCAAAATCACTTTTGATTTCGCAGAGTTGGACTATTTTATCAACCACTGCGCAGTGAATGCCCACAAACCCTTACGCCTGGTAACTGCAGGCGTAAGGCCTTCTTTTATCAGTGTAAGGGTAAAAATGAATGTTAAAATATATTTTTTTAAATGATTAAAACATACACAAACATTTAAAATTAGTTTAGGTCAATTTTGGCCCATTTTAAAATGCTTAAATTTATTTTTCCAAAATTAAATTTTCATTTTAATTAAAGGATCTTTTAATTAATTTTGAACATGGGAACATTTATTTTTATTTAAGTAGTATGAACTCTTATTTATTTGGGGTTTTCTAATATGCTTTTATGGGGATTCCGTACGTAAATGGAATCCTCATAGCATCACAGGAATCCCCCTTTTTGATCCAAGGGGCTGTTGTAAAGCACATGCGCCGCTGGGATCCATGGGCCTTTATGTAGGCGTATGTTTGGAGGCTCAGGACCCAAATAGTCCAAAGCTCCAGAGACACCAGGGGGTTGAAACTGCCCCTTTTGGCGACACATGATAGCGCCGCCATGCAATCGGTGATGACATCATAGCCATACATGGCGACCCCGAAACACCGCGCACCGACCTCTTTCCGCCCACCGGCAGATATTGCCCCGCGCGGCTGGTGCGAGCGGATATTAGCGGCAGCCTCGCGGGTTACGGATTGGGCCAACATCCGCTCGCGGGATGGATGTTAAAGGGGAGGTCGCGAGCGCCCCGCACCGCCATATTGGCGGTGTTGCCGACTCACCAGTTGGCTCCAATTCTTATCTCCATTTTGAGTGCCGGGCTGCTGGCCCGACCCCACACTGCCCTGGTGGCCTAGTGGAGGTCATCAGAGGCCGTGTAGAGTACGCAGCGGCCCACCCATTTAAGCAAAGGAGCGGGGCATTGAAACATGGCAGTGCTATGACGCGCATCCGCGTAGCGCTGCCGGTCGTGCCCCGTTAGCGCCGCTGGACCTGCCCCAAGCGGAAGTGGAGCGCGTGAGATTGCACTCCACTTCCTCTGGGGGCCAATTCAGCAGCCGGGGCGGGACTTCCGCGTTGGGCAAGTACTGCCCCCAAGCAGGTTACCGCCCCCAATCGGGGCGCAGGGCAATATTACCCCCTCCCCACCCAGGTACGTTTGGATTTTTTTTTAGGTTCAGAGGTGTATTCTGGTATGCCTCCGACCGCAAATTTAAATAGGTAGAATGTTCACTATTGGCAGGGCCTGATTGGTCACTATTGGCAGGGCCTGATCTATCGATGTGGACTCCTTGTTCCATTCACATCCATAATAAAACTTAAATAAATTTGTACTTTGTACCTGCCCAACCTGGTCCTGATAGGTCCCTGGGGGACATGGTCTCTGTTCTGCACTCCCCTGTGGACATTGGCTTCCTTTACTACAGATGAAAGGCGCTGGTCTGCTGGAGTTCTGAGCAGATGGACAATAAAACCCTGCATTGCAAGCTTGGGAAGGTGTAGCAAGTCCTCGCCTGTCACAGGAAAATCCTAGGAAAGAAAACAGTAAACAGAAACTGTTCCAATACGATTCCCTCTGCTGAGAAATTAAAAGTGACATGAGCAAGAATTTTCCCTTTGTTCTACATGTCGCGTTTAAAAATTGATCGTTCAAAATCAAGTTGCGGCAGAGCAGAGAGAGGGTCCACTGAGAAGAGAGAGCATGGAAAGATCCCTCCCCACTCCACTATATCATCAGTCAGCTGACAGGAGACTGGCATTGCAAACCCTCTTCTACAACTGGGCATCAGATAGCTCAGAGGTAAACACAACTCCCCCCACAGAATGTAGATAGATATACCTGCCCCACATCACTAAACACACCATCTAGAAACTCAGGGTGCATTTACACTGCAGATACCAGTCTGAGGCCAGTAGCTGTAGTTCTGGTTTCCGACAGACTGTTTACAGTGCTCGGCTCTTGGAAGAACAAAATAAAACAAGAGTATTGACTGAGGGTTTACAGGAACCCCAGAAGGCAGCTCAAGCCTCTCCGATCTCCCAATTTTTAGGCACAAGGCCTGGCCAGATCAACAGCTGGAGTTAAAAGGGAAAGGGAAGGTGATTGGAAAGGGGAAAGGACTGACTTGCATTTATATAGTGTCCTTTATTACCTTAGGCTGTCCAAAAGCACTTTACAACCAATGAAGTACTTTTGAATTGAAGTCATATTTGTAATATAGGAAACGCGGCAGCCAATTTGCACACAGCAAGGTCTTGTAAGCAGCACTGAAATAAATGACCAGATCATATATTTTAGGTGTTGGTCGAAGGATAAATGTTGGCCAGGACACTGGGAGAAATCCCCTGCTCTCCTTCGAATAGTCCCATGGGATCTTTCACGTCCAACTGAGAGGGCAGAACAAGTGACCCTGGTTTAATGTCTATTCTGAAAGATGGCAACTCCAACAGTGCAGCACTCCTTCAGTACTGCACTGGAGTGTCAGCCTGGATTATGTGCTTAAATCTCTGGGGTGGGACTTGAATTCACAACCTTCTAACTCAGTGGCGAGAGTGTTACCACGGCTGACTTAAGTACAAGGATCAACTATTCGCACGGATTGTTACTAGTGTACTGCTGTATATATAGTGAAACTCTCATCAAGTATTAGATATTCTTAACACAAATGCAGTGGAGCACTGTTGTATGACAATTAGCAGAAAATTGTGCAATTTTATAAATTTTAAGCAAATATTTAACAACACATGACAGGAAAGGCTGCGGGAAACAAATTAGGATCTCCCAGCAAATGACAGATCGAATTAGGAGAATTACAAGACAGATGGCCACAGCACGATGTTCTTGTGCTCACTGACCTACTTGAGGCAAGAAAAAATGGATGGAATAGAAAGAATACCTGGTGGGCAAGGCAGGCAGACTTCCACCCTAGTGTTTTGTGAGCTATTACTATAGTAACCAGCTGGACATGGCTGAGGATAAGATGCTCCACTGATGCAGAAATGGCCTGGAGGGCACACTTTGCCAGAAATACCGTCAGTTGGCGTGGGCATTGTGGCCCTCCTAATGCAGTAATACCCAGCAGCACACAATCCTGTGACATTACCTTGACCTGCTCGCTCACAGTAATGTCCTATGGGGAAGAAATAAGAAGATTAAGTTCATGGAATATTAACTGTTCTTTGTAAAAGGACACTGGTTCATCTCATTTTGACAAGATGCAGGGGGCAATCTGCATCACAAACTTTCAAGTAAAGAACTGGGTTTCCCTAGGTCTCCATTAACTAACTCCTGCTGGAGGTTCTGCCACAATATATACCACACACACACCAATTTCTGTGAGCAATGTTTAGTTTACAAAACTTTAAGGGTACAAAAACTATAATTAATAAACAACAACTATTGTTAGGTATGTAGCTGTCTCAAATATTAACAGCAAATCTGCAGCAAATGCAAATTATCTTTGACACTAAAAGCCTTTGCACAGAAGCATAGCCTCAAGGGAGCCTTACGAAGGATAATGGAAATTCACGTGCCATTGGGTAGGAATTCAATGTTGGTCTCTGGAAGCTGGTAACGGGCAGGAGCAGCACTACAAGGATAGGTCTGAAATGGCCACTCTGTTAAAAACAGCCCATTTGTTGGTAAATTAAAACATAATTTCAAAACAATTTTTAAGTTTAAGTTAAAACTGAGAAGAAAGTAAGATCTTGCATTTATAGAGCGCCTTTCACAAACTCAGTATGTCCCACAGCCAATGAAATACTTTTGAAGTACTGTTACTGCTGTAATGGGGGAAAAGCAGTAGCCAACTTGCGCACAGCAAGATCCCACCATGAGCAATAAGATAAATGACCAGATAATCTTATTTGGTGGTATTGGTTAAGGGGTAAATGTTGACCAAGCCACTTTATAATCTAACCACTTGCAGACCAGACTTAGAATGGGATCATCAGTACTGCCATCCTGTGTGAAAACAGCAAAGCAACACAATTTTGCAAGTTTTTTTTTTAAGCAGCTGCCTGAGCAGGAGGGATCTTTGAGAGATTTCCAAGTAATAAGCACTGTGCAAGCTGCAGAGGCCACACTGACTTGAAGCAGTTTTAACCAATTTAAGAGAAGGCGGCCCTAGATTTTGGTTGGAGTGGAGTCATTACCTGATTTTTTTATCCACTGTAAGTAAAATAATTACCCTGCCCAGTCTCTAATGCTTGTGGTAAGGAGCTATAAACAAAATGGCGGGCGGGGTGGGGGGTACGAAAAATTATCGATGTTTCACTTGACAATAGTTGTGACAGGATCAGAAATCTTTAGTCTTATGCAATAATAAAAATTGTATCAATTAATTTCCACCCCCCAACTTCTTTCAGGATTATTTAATTTATTTCTTCATGTTTTTCTTGGTGTGTTATCATTGAAGATGCAGTGTCAGAGTTTTTTTGCGGAAGTGAAGGTGAATCTTTGAGGCCCATGAGGGTTTGTAAATACCTAATAAAGATTCTCATTTGATTACAGCTCTCACCTGGTAAACAGGGTCGTGGATGGCTGGATCCTGGTGGACAGTATTCTCCAGCTTGGCACTGACCACCAATTTTATCAAAGACCCCCAAAAACACCGTGGACAGTGTAATATTGCCGACTGCGACTGGCCTATCAGACCAAGCTCCCTGTGTACAGTACCAACCAGCTGCACACAGTCCGGTCGGTTCACTCAGACCTTCTGCTGCACAGTACCTTCCTGAATAAACAAATTCGTGAAAAATTACTATTTAATAAGGATTCTGTATGATTTTCCTTGTTTCATACATTCCATGTGAAAAGCACTAATGTGACCCATTTCAAATGGGCGTTGAAGGCACACGATTGGCCGAATGGCGTAATTTTTCTATGATTCTATATACTTGCAAGTCAATAATAGAATTGTAATATTAATTTCTATTTGCTGCCAGTCACTTGCAAGCTATCAGGTTGGGTTTCAGTGCTTCTCACGTTGGATTGAATGGAAG